>NC_056061.1:53782500-54407500 GCF_016772045.2 Ovis aries
TAGACAACAGCATCTAAAGGGGCACAAATTTTGAAGTACAGGGTCTCTCTAATGTGATCCCAGGATTCTCGTTTCTCATGGGAATATTTGCCAATTCTGGAAACAGGCTGTGGTTCTAGGACAGACTTAGGACCTCTATGGGAGAAAGTGAAAACGGAAGCTTGCAGTAACAGCACAATAAGAGAACAATAAGCTAGAAATTTGAGAGTCTAAATAAAACATATGTAGGCTTCCCAGGTGGCGCTAGTGGGAAAGAATCTTTCTGCCACTGCAAGAGACTTCAGAGATGTGGGTTCGATCCCTGAACAGGGAAGATTCCCAGGAGAAGGGCATTCAACCCACCCCAGTATTGTTGCCTGGAGAACCCCATGAACAGGGAGGCTGGCTGGCTACAGTCAATAGTGTCACAAAGAGTCTGACAAGACTGAAGAGACTTAGCATGCAAGCACAGGTCACGGCAAAAAGCATGAAACGCAGGAGAGAGCTCAAGGAAAACTAAAAAAGAATCAGCTAAAGTTAGCCATTAGGAATCTTCCGGTAATGTCTGACACAGACAGTATTACTGAAGTGGAGGGGAATTTTCATTGAGCATTTACTATACTCAAGAGACTATTCTAACTCAGCATGTTCATTCATGCTCACATCTACTTTTGTTTCCCTCTTCTCTCTCTACCTCTCTGCACACACACAAATAATATATCTTAATTAGAATCACATGAGGTAGATATTACTTTTATCCTCAGTTTAAAAAAAAGGTAAGTGGCTGCACCAAAGTCTAACAACTAACAAGTCTTAGAGCCAAGAATGAACCCAAGCCAACCTCCAGGTTCTAATCTATCAACTTCATTATATTTCCTCTCAAGTCAGAGACACAAATGCAGTAGAACATTCCTTTAAATAAGCTTTAAATTTCCTTTAAAAGTCTAATATGTTAAATTTTTAAAGTGTCATTTTAAACAGCAAACTAATCAGGTATTATACTGACTAAATAGTAGTATCATGACCTTGACACCCTTTCCATTCTCATACCATACCAATATCCACCCCAAAGCCAATGACAGTGGGACACAGCAGGCTGCATGGATGATTCACCCTGTCTTCAATCACTCCCACCATAAACTGGCTCCTATGCTAATTCTCTTCTACATCAAGTCTGCACTGTATGACTATTAATTTCCCTGGAATACGCTGAAGTTGTGAAGTCAAAGAGATTTCTGTGAGAAGACAATTGCTTCATGATGAAAGAAGGGCTAATCTATAAAGACAGAAATATATGTGAGTGCATGTGTGAGTGTGTGTATACACAATCTGCATTTCCTGTGAAGGTTTTGATACAACTGTCCTGTCATTTTCTAAATATTGGAACAAAGACTTAGCAAGAAACAGAAGAAAAAATCAGAAACTTTAAATAGAGTATAATTTGAAGCAACTGTGGTACAGGTCACATTCTCGGGGATGAGAAAATTTGTTTTTGACACCCACTTTTCCTATATACAAATCACTGAGCACATCACATAACCTTTTAGAGCCAAGGCTCATTTGGAGATAATGCAGCTTTCATTATAAAGTTCCATGAAGCTTAAATAGTAGTATCTGTAAAAGTACTATATAAGTGAAAAGGTAAGATGATAAACATTGTTAATAAATGACAACTGTATAAGTTTATGCCAGGAAAAGAAGCTTTATTTGCTTGGATGGTTGATAGGAGTTTAAGGAAAGGGAAGGAGGGAAGACGCAGAAAGAAAAAATGAGAAAATTATTTCTGAAAAAAAATACAATGGTATGAATAGACTATGCAGCTGAATAATCAGTTCATTATTCAGTTTTGTTACAATTAGCATTAATTAAATTATTCCAATTCTAGGCTTATCTTAGTTTTACTTTCTTGAATTGTTTTACTTCCTTTGCTTCATGTAGGTGATAAGTTTAAACATGTTTACTACATCCCTGAGGAAAAGTTTCTTATCTGTTCATTTAAATTGGGCTTTATTCTGGACAATAAATTTAGATCTTGATTTAAAATGGAGTGAAAGAATTGGTTCTTTAGTAAAGAAAAAAAAAAATGTTTCTCTTTTCAGTGACCTCATTTCCCCTGCTAAGTGTTGTCTCTGCCTCATTAACGAGACCAAGAGAAAATTCCTAAGATCAGATTCCTTTATTGCTAAGGATCTAATCAGCTTTATCACTTCAGCAGAGCCCTTACCTTGTAAGGCTCTCCTGTCCACTCAGGGAAAACCAATCTCAATAGCTTAATTACGCAAAACTTGCTCGGGCTAATGTTCAGGTCAGAGCTAATGCCTGGTGTCAAGTAGTCAACGAGGGCTTCCCAGGAGAAGAGAGCAAGGGAAGCCATACCCTATGTCAACCTGAACCCACCCAAGAGGCCAACCTGAGAACAGAATGGAAGGGCTCCACTTTTCATGCTATTTCCACTCCACTCCATTACCTGAAATACTGAAGGGGATGATTCTAATCAAAATTTTGCTACTCTAGCAACATTCTTGGATTATTAACTAAATAAGTCAAGTAAAGTCGAACTGAAGGAGGGGAGAAGATGAAAGAACAAGAATGACATTATCCTTTGGCAAACAATTAATGCAGAAGCAATACTGCATATAAGGGGAAGCTGAACTCCAAGTAAGGAGCCTGGGCTCTGGCTGTTGGTCTGCTATCACATGGAAGAGATGCAATTTACCTAACTGTGTCTTCACAGCTTCAGATCGACAACACTGGCCTTGCCCATATTGAATTTTTGTATGAATATTGAATGGTTTATGTGAAATGATTAAATGATATACATATAATGATTAAATGATATACGAAATGCCATGTAAAACAAGGTATTATGGATTCGAGAAATCTAACCCTAAATTGAACTTAATTTTCTTTCAATATATCACAGTGTTAAACTGTGCCATTTTTTCAGATTCCACATATAGGCATTAATATATGATCTTTGCTCTTCTCTTTCTGACTTGGGCTTCCAAGGTGACTCAGACGGTAAAGTATCTGCCTGCGATGCGAGAGACCCAGGCTTAATCCCTGGGTTGGGAAGAGCTCCTGGAGAAGGGAATGGCAACCCACTCCAGTATTCTTGCCTCTAGAATTCTATAGTCAGAGGAGCCTGGTGGGCTACAGCCCACAGGATCACAAGAGTTGGACACAACTGAGTGACCAACACTTGCACTTTCTTTCTGACTTTTCCTTCACCCTGTTTGATAGACTCCAGGTCCATCCACATCTCTATAAATGACCCTGTTTCATTTATTTTTATGGCTGAGTACTATTCTGTTATATACATGTAGCACACCTCCTTTATCCACTGATCTGTTGATGGACACTTAGGGTGTTTCCGTGTGACAGGGACAGAAATGCAGATGTAGAGAACAGCTATGTGGACACAGGGGCAAGGAGATGGTGCGATGACGTGGGAGACTGGGTTTGACATAATACACTATCACCTATAAAACAGGCTGCTAGAGGAAACCTGCTATATCCACAGGGCGCTCAGCGCGGTGCTCTGCGATGACCTAGAAGGCTGGGATGGTAGGGGGAGGAAAGAGGGAGAGGGTATATGTGCACATACAGCTGATTCAGTTCATTTCACAGCAGAAGCCAACACAACACTGAAAAGCAGTTACACTCCAATTTTTTTTTAAGTGTAGGCTCCAAAGTCAGAGATACATTTCGTTCATATTCTTTAAGTATTAACTGTACCTTATGGAAAAATATATGTAAAGTTACTGTGTAACGTCAACTGATATACAATCTAAACCTATGTTTCTTTTCTTTCAAAACAAAACTGTGACTATCCACCTCAGGGTTAAAGGAGGATTAAATGAGCTAACACACCTGAACCATTTAGCAACAGCTCCTGGCACAGGGTGAGTTCTAGGTTAAGGGGCACCACTGCCACAATGGGGAAAAACATCTGTAAAAGACACATGGACTAAAATAAAATTTCTTCTCATTCTCTCCTCTCTTTTCAAAAAGCTTAACTCCCTGTCATGTATTTGGGAGGGAAAAAAAAAAAAAAAAAAACCTTAGAATAAACTAGTATTGTATTCCCATCAGTTCAGTTCAGTTCACTCCCTCAGTCATGTCCGACTCTTTGCAACCCCATGAATAGCAGCAGCATGCCCATAAACCTTCTCAAATATGTTTTCTGTGATTTGAATTTTTATGCAGAGTACATCATAAGAAACGCTGGACTGGAAGAAACACAAGCTGGAATCAAGATTGCCGGGAGAAATATCAATAACCTCAGATATGCACCCCATTCCAGTACTCTTGCCTGGAAAATCCCATGGATGGAGGAGCCTCGTGGGCTGCAGTCCATGGGGTCTCTAAGAGTCAGACACAACTGAGCGAATTCACTTTCACTTTTCACTTTCATGCATTGGAGAAGGAAATGGCAACCCACTCCATTGTTCTTGCCTGGAGAATCCCAGGGACGGGGGAGCCTGGCAGGCTGCCGTCTATGGGGTCACACAGAGTCGGACACGACTGAAGCGACTTAGCAGCAGCAGCAGCAGCAGATATGCAGATGACACTATCCTTATGGCAGAAAGTGAAGAGAAACTAAAAAGCCTCTTGATGAAAGTGAAAGAGGAGAGTGAAAAAGTTGGCTTAAACTCAACATTCAGAAAACGAAGATCATGGCATCCGGTCCCATCACTTCATGGGAAATAGATGCAGAAACAGTTGGAAACAGCGTCAGACTTTATTTTTTTGGGCTCCAAAATCACTGCAGATGGTGACTGCAGCCATGAAATTAAAAGATGCTTACTCCTTGGAAGAAAAGTTATGACCAACCTAGACAGCATATTCAAAAGCAGAGACATTACTTTGCTGACTAAGGTCCGTCTAGTCAAGGCTATGGTTTTTCCAGTAGTCATGTAAGGATGTGAGAGTTGGACTGTGAAGAAGGCTGAGCGCCGAAGAATTGATGCTTTTGAACTGTGGTGTTGGAGAACACTCTTGAGAGTCCTTTGGACTGCAAGGAGATCCAACCAGTCCATTCTGAAGGAGATCAGCCCTGGGATTTCTTTGGAAGGAATGATGCAAAAGCTGGAACTCCAGTACTTTGTCCACCTCATGCAAAGAGTTGACTCACTGGAAAAGACTCTGATGCTGGGAGGGATTGGAGGCAGGAGGAGAAGGGGACGACAGAGGATGAGATGACTGGATGGCATCACTGACTCAATGGACGTGAGTCTGAGTGAACTCCGGGAGTTGGTGATGGAGAGGGAGGCCTGGCATGCTGTGATTCATGGGGTCGCAAAGAGTCGGACACGACTGAGTGACTGAACTGAACTGAACTGAATTGAAGAGAGTATATCTTAAACGTTCCCAGAAAAAAATGAAATGGAAATTATGTGACATGCTGATGTTAGCTAATACTGTAGTGGGAATCACTCTGCAATGCATCCTTGTATCAAATCAAAACACTGTACATCTTAAATTTACATAATGTTACACGTCAATTATATCTCAATAAACCTGGAACAAAATCACTTCTTACAGGTAATTTTGAGCTTAAGAGTGATCAAAGGTAGAACCATCTGTATGAAGTAACAGAAATGGGACAATGGAAACCTATCAGACAATGATGAACAGAGCAGGGGAGTGGAGATGTCTATAATTCTCTTACAGGTAGTTACCCTGAATTGCTGGAGAAATCTAACCAAGGATGGAAGAAGATATGCGATCAAGGGAAGTGTTCAACTTTTTATTATCATTTTTAGGACAGAAAACACTTAGCTATTTAGAAGTCAGTGAGGAGAATTCAACTTGATAGGGTAAGTCTAAGCATACATGAGAGAAATGATAACTGTTAGTATGAGATAGAATAGCACAGGTTCCAAATTCCAGGTCGGAGGAGGCGCTCTATTTATAACGTGAGGAAAGAAGGAAAGGATGAAAAGCAATATGAGTAAATCTGTAGAACTGGTAGATAGGAGAGTTTCTATTGCATGGTCTCGGTTTTCTCAGCTACAGGGATGGGTAGGAAAGTAGGAGGGTATGAGGAACGGCTGGAGTTTTGAGAGAATCAAATGGAGCAGAATGGAGAGGAGAGGAGAAAGGGAATTGAAATGAAAATGTAATAGGATATCTAGGAGTATTGTGGGCCCATTTGAAGTTGGTGACTGAGAATTTCTACTGATTCTGATCTACCATGGAGCATGGTTCTATTGAAAACAGAATTTGCTTGATCTTAAGCCCATAAAAAATAGACAGAAAAAAAAGGAATCTAGGAGTTTATGGAAATAGAAGATGTGACAAAAAGATTACAAAAAAGAAATAAAGTTTTGATACAATATGCAAGTTGATGAATTGGCAAAAGACAGAAAGTTTGATGGACAAGTGCTCCCCATGAGGCTGATGGATGACCTTGGTAAAATTCATCAAGTAGAAAGAAATGAATTTATGTTATGGTCAGAAAGTGAGATGCTTACATGTAAAGTCAGAATACTTGTGAGATATTACAAGATGTGTTTAATGAGCAGCAGATTAAAACAAGGTAAGTGATTTTCACAGATGGGTGAAATATGGAAGGTGATTTTTATAGATGAAGGGATGAAGGAACTATGAAGGGGCTTCCCTCAATGATCCTGAAGGCATCCGGACAATGGTGGGCCCTGGAGGTCAAGAAAGCAAGTCTGACACCAGTACTAAAGTTCAGGATGGACAGAAGACAGTGACTTCACTCAGGATGATGTCATGGTTGAAAGGAAAGAATTCAAAGGGACAGCGGTGATTCCTACCCACTAACCTGATTCTAAGCTGCAGGGTATTAATATCTGCCCTTTTAGAGGCTGTTTTGGAAGACGTATCCTCAGTGTAGGCTTCCAAGGTGGCTCAGTGGGTAAAGAATACATCTGCAATGTAGGAGATGCACAAGACTTGGGTTCGATCCCTGGGTCTGGGAGATCCCCTGGAGGAAGGCATGGCAACCCACTCCAGTATTCTTGCATAGAGAATCCCATGGACAGATGAATCTGGTGGGCTACAGTCCATAGGGTCACAAAGAGATGGACACGACTGAAGCGACGGAGCACACACACACACCCTAAGTGTGGAGCTACAATAGAGCATGATTATTATAACATAATTAATTGTCTAAATAAATTTTCAAGATTTATTTTCAATAAATCTTCACTACTAAAATATAAGCTCGTTGAGGGCAGTGACTTATTTATTCCCCACAGCATCAGTGAAACACAAGAATCCTGTTGACAATTGGGACTTGGAAAAAGTTCCAACATGTTACAGAAAACAACCATGTATTAGATTATTCTAGTTAATAAGTTTTGCCTTCAGGGGAATTATGGGGGTAAGGTATTTAATTCAGTTTTACCTAACTCATAAAATTTTGTTGACATAATAAAATGATTCTCCCTTGAGAAAGTTCCAGATAATTTTCCCAAGATAATTTAGAAACCATGAAAACATAATTACTTCCCTTGAATAGTTAAATAATGCTGTGAGGAATAAATTTCTGCTTACAGGCCCCAGAAGATCTTATACTGAATAAACCAAATAACTATGTGGAAACTTCAAAATATAGAATCCAGTTTCTTTTCAAATATAAAAATACTCTATTTCTGTTCATACTTAAAAATTAATATGCATGTAACTGGAAGGTGATAACAGAAGTCTAGTGTACAAGAGCAGTCACCCACAATAGCTGTTTTCACAGGCACTGGCAATCTTGGGTTCTGCTCTCTCAATAAAGTTTCACTGAAAGTATCATAGAATTAGGAGCTTCACCCTGTTAGACCCCTGCAGGCCAGGCTGGCGTGCCTATTGAGTCATGTAATAGTTGGTTTCTAAGAGTCTAACGTGAAAATGTCTTTAGTAAAGGCCTGGAGGCTTTCTGAAACAAATGCATTCTTACCAGTCCTTGACATTGGTTGCTTACTTGTTTACTTAACTCCTGAGAAAGATAAACACCTACAACTGCAAAAGGTACCTAGATAAAATATTTAAGCTAAAGATATACTGGTATATTCTTTGGCTTTAAAGCTGCTTGAGAGAGTAATTAGAGGATTCTAATATAATGCCTACTACATATGGAAGGCACCAAAGACATACGTTGTTGTTTAGTCGCTAAGTCATGTTCAATTCTTTTGCAATTGATTCTTCATCTAAAACCCTTTCACATTTCATATTTTAGCAATCCTTAGCATCTTCACGACTTAAAGGTATGCAAAAACTCAAAATCAGTCAGTTATTTTCCTTAAGATGTCCTGAGATTAAATATGGCCTGTTTCTCAGGAGGACCAGTCTTGTCAAGACTGAACATTAGGAATTCGTTTTCTAAAGAGAGTAATGAGAGTTCCAGAGATCCTAAAACCTACACTATTACCTGAATACATGCAGGGTTTTTGTATAGTTACAAGGTCAATCGTGCAACAGAAACACACATAGACACACACACTCACACACGTAAAGGTGCATGTGCAAAACTCTATCTATCCACACACAATTATAATAATATGTGACTTAAGTAGACTTTTAAATGCAAATTCTGTGTATAGGGCAGCCAAGTATTCTTGAATAAAACTCAATGTTACCAAAAAACCCGGGGATTTAAATTGCCTAAGTGATGAGAGGAACTGCTACTTTATCTAACATGGAAAACAACAGTAGGTATAATAAGACTGCACTTGCATCAAAAAAACTACAACATCCATCCAAATGCAACCCTTTCCAGGGTGGTATTGTATTTGCCTGATAAACAACAGGACATCAATCAAACCACATGCCAGTGTCCAAGCAATAGTAAAACACCAGGACCACAGATCAAAAAGAGAAAACAAAACCTAAAAGATGTCACTCCACAGAAGACTCTACAAAATAAAAGGCCAAAGAAGGCTGTCTGAGAAGTCTCCACACTAAAATGAATATGCAAGTAAAGTACATTCCTATGTTTCAAATTAGCCCAAGGAGTTGGCTTATATCTAACAGAATCATCAAAAGTATCTCAAAGATCTAACTAAAGGATCTAATAAGAATAATTTTTAGAGCTCAAGCCAGAATGTTTAAGCTCATAATAACAGTCCATTAGTTATTTCAATTAATTATCATTCCTTAAACATATACTTG
The DNA here is from genome assembly GCF_016772045.2 of Ovis aries. Lineage (NCBI taxonomy): Eukaryota > Metazoa > Chordata > Mammalia > Artiodactyla > Bovidae > Ovis > Ovis aries. Next base: position 53,791,612 of record NC_056061.1, read on the forward strand.
TAAGAAACTGTCACTAGTCTTTTTAATTAGAATAGATATTGATGTAGATTCATATGCATAAAAAAACGCATTACTCCATAATGTAGTTAAGAGACTCCCAGAAAAATTCCATCTCTGAAAATAGATAAACTTAAAACTTGAATCAAGAATAAATAATATTTACAAAATAAATGCAAGGGGAATTTTTGTGTTATCTGCATATTCTCTATATAATTAAGATGCATTTGGGGAGGAGGAAGGCATATATTGCTTTCTCAATAAGGTTTTGATATGTCTCTTATGATAACGAAAACACACACACCACAGAGATAAGGGCACACTAGTACCAGGCAGAGCCTGAACTCAGAGTCACAGACCTCAAATCAAAGCCTGTGCTGACCTCAAGGGGTCACTGTGAGGATTCAAAGAGATTATATGGGCCCAGCACGCTTCCATTGCAAAACCAATACAATATTGTAAAGTAATTAGCCTCCAATTCAAATAAATAAATTTATATTTGAAAAAAACCAAAGAGATTATATGTATTTAGAAGATTCTCCATAAATATTCACCCTTTCCTTCCTTTCCTGTCGTGCTCCAGGGACTGATTCAATACAGGCACTGTTTTAAGACCCCAGCCTTCCAGAAACCAGGCGACAAGGTAAACCTCAAGTGGCATGGATGCTGCCGACCATGAGGAAACTCTAAACTCTTTAGTACCACAGTAACACACCCAATACCTTACCCATTCCTAATCTCTAATGCAAAAAGAAAAAAAAAAGTTTTGAACAATACTACACCAGCATCACTAAGCTACCCTTACCTAAAACCCTTTCATCTCAATTTGGGGTCTTCTGTGGTGAAACCGCCTGAGACTAGAAACCACAGTATACTGTGTCCAACTCCCTTCATTCTTTAGAATTCCCAGTTCCAAAATAAGCAGACAGGCTAGGCATAATACTATAATATGTCTTTAAATATGTATTCAGAAATAAATTGAAATAGGACCCACTTGTTCATGGCACAGCCTAATTTATGTTAGAGTAAGAATTTAGCAAAAGAGAGAAAAAGCAAAAAAAAAAAATGATGAGAGGAGGGAAATTAAACAAAGTTAACTGAAATAATCCAAGATCTAAAAATGCCATTCATCACATTTTTAATCCTATGGGTCTGTCCTTAAATATATAAGCAAGCAACTTACATCAAAAAAGATTTAGTATAAAACTGAAAGTGGAGAAGCAAAGGGTAGCAAATTCATCAGCAAAATGTCATCTCTGTATCTTTACTATCATAGCTCCACCATCTGGGTTATATTTTATGGTTAGTTGTCGGAGCCAAAAATAAAAGATGACTGGTTAAGGTTGCTATTTCTATCAACATGACACTGAATTACAGTACTATTTTTCCTTGCTTCTAGAGATGTGCCATTTGTCTTCTTACAATCCACAGGCAGAACCTTTTAAATTTTAGCACCAACAGTCCAATCTCACACATAGCAGATCACTTCACTTGCACAACTATATCTGAAAAGAAAGTGCTTTAAAACTAACACAGTAAGTCTATTTCTCACCAAACTTAACTGACTCTCAAGAACTCTAATCTATACTCATGGAACTCAATTAAGAAAATTAAAATGAGCAGAGCAACCTATGTGTACTATCACATTAAAAAATATATACAAAATTAACATACAAAATATGTTAATGTTATGCACTTATATGAAAGAGAAAAGCAAGCTTTAAGTGAACCATGTAATTAAATGCCATTCCACAGGTAATATAACAGATCAGTGTACATCAAGGTAGAGTTCAACTGGATGCTATTTTGAGCCCTCACATCACAGATGCAAACATATTAATAAGTAATTATTTTGTTAAGACCACATGTAAAAAGAGAACACTTTATTTTCATCATATTGGCTTAAGAATTAAGTAATTTCAATGGTACTATATGTTACCATTTCCTCTTGAAAAAATAGGATGAGATCAGGGTAGAGAGACGTTTTTATACAATTAGTGTAACCAATCTGTGTACTTAGTTGAATGTGGGGATAAATAACTCTGTGAATTTTTTTCCCATTTAATTTTACATTTAAATGGGCAAGAATAGTGATATCTTTGACTAAAGATAAAAGAATACAGATTTACCTGTCTATTATATAATTTAAGATATTAGTGGAAAATGTTAGAAGAAATCCCCAGTTCAGTTCAGTGGCTCAGTCGTGCCCAACTCTTTGGGACAACATGAATTGCAGCACGCCATGCCTCCCTGTCCATCACCAACTCCCGGAGTTCACTCAGACTCATGTCCATCGAGTCAGTGATGCCATCCAGCCATCTCATCCTCTGTTGTCCCCTTCTCCTCCTGTCCCCAATCCCTCCCAGCATCAGAGTCTTTTCCAATGAGTCAACGTTTCGCATGAGGTGGCCAAAGTACTGGAGTTTCAACTTCAGAATCATTTCTTCCAAAGAAATCCCAGGGTTGATCTCCTTCAGAATGGACTGGTTGGATCTCCTTGCAGTCCAAGGGACTCTCAAGAAGTCTTCTCCAATACCACAGTTCAAAAGCATCAATTCTTCGGCACTCAGCTTTCTTCACATCCAACTCTTGCATCCATACATGACCACTGGAAAAACCATAGCCTTTACTAGATGGACCTTTGTTGGCAAAGTAACGTCTCTGCTTTTGATATGCTGTCTAGGCTGGTCATAACTTTTCTTCCAAAGAGTAAGTGTCTTTTAATTTCATGGCTGCAATCACCATCTGCAGTGATTTTGGAGCCCCCAAAAATAAAGTCTGACACTGTTTCCACTGTTTAACCATCTATTTCCCATGAAGTGATGGGACCAGATGCCGTGATCTTCGTTTTCTGAACGTTGAGCTTTAAGCCAACTTTTTCACTCTCCTCTTTCACTCTTGTCGAGAGGCTTTTTAGTTCCTCTTCACTTTCTGCCATAAGGGTGGTGTCATCTGCATATCTGAGGTTATTGATATTTCTCCTGGCAATCTTGATTCCAGCTTGTGTTTCTTCCAGTCCAGCGTTTCTCATGAGGTACTCTGCATATAAGTTAAATAAGCAGGGTGACAATATAGAGCCTTGATATACTCTTTTCCTATTTGGAACCAGTCTGTTGTTCCATGTCCAGTTCTAACTGTTGCTTCCTGGCCTGCATATAGGTTTCTCAAGAGGCAGGTCAGGTGGTCTGGGTTACCCATCTCTTTCAGAATTTTCCACAGTTGATTGTGATCCACACAGTCAAAGGCTTTGGCATAGTCAATAAAGCAGAAATAGATGTTTTTCTGGAACTCTCTTGCTTTTTCCATGATCCAGAGGATGTTGGCAATTTGATCTCTGGTTCCTCTGCCTTTTCTAAAACCAGCTTGAACATCAGGAAGTTCACGGTTCATGTCGCTGAAGCCTGGCTTGGAGAATTTTGAGCACTACTTTACTAGCGTGTGAGATGAGTACAATTGTGCGGGAGTTTGAGCATTCTTTGGCATTGCCTTTCTTTGGAATTGTAATGAAAACTGACCTTTTCCAGTCCTGTGGCCACTGCTGAGTTTTCCAAATTTGCTGGCATATTGAGTGCAGCACTTTCACAGCATCATCTTTCAGGATTTGAAACAGCTCGACTGGAATTCCATCACCTCCACTAGCTTTGTTCGTAATGATGCTTCCTAAGGATATCTCAGCACTGCTGAAATATGGGTGCACACACAAGTGTACACACACATTCAATTAGTTATTTGCAGGATATCAACTAAAAATATTCAGTGACATAGTTAATAAAAGTCGTGTCTACATCAGGGAAGGACACAGTCATACCTTAAGAATCTTTCTTGATAAAATTGTAAGACAAAAAGCTGTTATCTAGAATATTCAGAGGTCTGAAGTTAACAAGAACTGAAGTCTGAAATCTCAGTCAAAAAAGAAGGAAAATGGACATCCTTTTCTATATAATAAAATCAATATTATTTTTGAAGAACACTCATAACCCCTCTGAGTGTCTAGCAATCAATAAAAAATGGGTTATCTGAGGCACAGAATTTTAGAAATTACAATACTGATGAGAAAGAAACCCTTGGAACTCTATGTACAATTACAAAAGCCTAAAACTATATAAAGATGTGATTGATTCATAAATCATTTTTGTTACCTACAGCAGACAAAAAAAAGGGAATAAAACTGGGCTTCAAAGATAGACAGTGAGAGATAAGCTCTATCTTTACTGAGAATGGGGAATGAAAAAGGAGGAAAAGCTTTAGTTTATTGCCAGGATTTGGTTATAGGTAAGGGAATGTGACAGACACTATAATGACAAAGTATGTTCTTTAATGAACAGCATAAACAATAGAAAACAAGTAGAGTGATTTAGGAGAAGGCACTGGCGACCCACTCCAGTACTCTTGCCTGGAAAATCCCATGGACGGAGGAGCCTCGTAGGCTGCAGTCCATGGGGTCGCTAAGAGTCGGACACGACTAAGTGACTTCACTTTCACTTTTCCCTTTCATGCACTGGAGAAGGAAATGGCAACCCACTCCAGTGTTCTTGCCTCGAGAATACCAAAGACAGGGGGAGCCTAGTGGGCTGCCATCTATGGGGTCACACAGAGTTGTGTCCAACTAATGCAACTCAGCAGCAGCAGCAGCAGCAGCAACAGCAGAGTGATTTAGGTGACTTGAATCACCTAAATTTGAGTCACTCAGTTCAGTTCAGTCGCTCAGTCGTGTCCGACTCTTTGCGACCCCATGAATCACTGCACGCCAGGCCTCCTTGTCCATCACCAACTCCCAGAGTTCACCCAGATTCACATCCATCGAGTCAGTGATGCCATCCAGCCATCTCATCCTCTGTCGTCCCCTTCCTCTCCTGCCCCCAATCCCTCCCAGCATCAGAGTCTTTTCCAATGAGTCAACTCTTCGCATGAGGTGGCCAAAGTACTGGAGTTTCAGCTTCAGCATCATTCCTTCCAAAGAAATCCCAGGGCCTTCAGAACAGACTGGTTGGATCGCCTTGCAGTCCAAGGGACTCTCAAGAGTCACTCAAATGAATCTAAAGTAGATTAGAAATTGCTGAAAAGCAAAGACCTTTTCCAGAGACATCAGAAAATATTTAACCTACTGAAACTTTGCACTGGTTGTGCATAATGACATTAATATATCAGTAAATCATATTGAAGATTGAAAAATACCTTCGAAAGACCAAGTCAACAATTCACATGCAGTTCTGGCACCAGAAGCATCAACAACATCTGCAGACCTGATAGAAATGTAAAACTCTCAGACACAAAGTTTCTTCAGGTGATACTCATGCAGGATAAAATCTGAGAACCACTCATCTAAACTGATTTACCTTGGTTTAAAGATAAAGAAACAGTTAGAAGTCTTTGTCTTGGTCCTACAATTACTAATGGAAGAGTTGACTTTAAGAACTAGTCTTCTTGCTTCAGCATTGTTCTCTTTGCATGGAAAATCAATTCATGGTTAGATTCAGGATACAGCATGCTTGGGGCTGGTGCATGGGGATGACCCAGAGAGATGTTATGGGGAGGGAGGTGGGAGGGGGGCTCATGTTTGGGAACGCATGTAAGAATTAAAGATTTTAAAATTTAAAAAAGAAAAAAATAAAAAAAAAAGAAAAAGAAAATCAATTCATGGTTAGATTCATAGATTTTCTTTTTTTCAGACAACCCACTACACTTAAAATACATGAATGCTATGTGAACTGAATCACCTTGCTGTGCACCTGAAACATTGTAAGTCAACTATACTTCAATAATATATATTTATTAAGAAAATACTAATTTTTTTAAAGTTTTAACAACTGGCTACTCATTTATGCATCCAAAAATGAAGTGTATAATATTTGATAGTCGCTAGAAAGAAAGAAGTACCTAATTTTTAAACCCTGTCCTCAAAAGAGTCACAATGTGGCAGAAAGAGATGGACATGTTAAGAAGTAAATGCAGGGGCTTCCCTGGTGGCTACATGGTAAAGAATCTGACTGCCAACACAGGAGCCGTTGGTTAGATCCCTGATTCGGGAAGATCCCACATGCCACGGAGCAACCTAACCCCATGCGCCACAACTATTGAGCCTGTGCCCTAGAGCCCATGTGCCACAGCCACTGAAACCTGTGTGTCCTGGAGCCCAGGCTCTGCGGCAAGAGAATCCACTGCAACGAGAACCCGGAGCACCGCAACTAGAGAGTGAGCAGCCCCCACTCACCACAGCTAGAGAAAAGCCCGCACAACAAAAACTCAGCACAGCTAAAAATAAATAATAAAAATTTTAAAAAGAAATGTGGTGGTGTCAAAAAGAACAGCAGAGTTAGAGATCTAAGAGTTCAGAGGAAGGAGAGAATTCCTCCACCTGGAGGAAGAGCAAGAGACTTCAGAAAATCTCTGAGAGATTCTCTGGTCAGAGGGATCATCTGCATCCCCCGAGCACTTAGTGAGCACACACTAAGCATGCCAGCCCCTGGGGCTATAAAGACGGATAAAAGACAGAGACACAACTTCTAGGAGCAAAAGATCTATGACTTATGCAGAGCAATGACATACAACAAGAGAAAGATTGGTGAATAATTTTCTATCTGGGAAAGCAATGATTCAAACAGGAAATAATTTCAGGGTAGTTTTAAAACATAAAATGAAGAGGAAACAAAGTATCAGAGTAAAGAAGGTTCACTTGCAAAAACAGGAAAATAGGAACTTCCTGATCTACTGGCCTAAGCAATCTATAGAACTTTTAGGGATACTTAGGAAGAAGAGAAGGGCTTCCCATGTGGCTCAGCTGGGAGAATTCACCTGGAATGCAGACGACCCCTGGGTTGGTAAGATCCCCTGGAGAAGGAATAGGCAACCCACTCCAGTATTCTTGGGCTTCCCTGGTGGCTCAGATGGTAAAGTATCTACCTGCAATGCAGCATACCTGGGTTCAATCCTTGAGTTGGGAAGATCCCCTGCAGGAGGGCATGGCAACCCACTCCAGTATTCTTGCCTGGAGAATCCCCATGGACAGAGCAGCCTGGCAGGCTACAGTCCAAGGGGTCAAAAAGAGTCAGATATTACTGAGCGACTAAGTGCAGCACAGCATACAGGAAGAAGAGAAGGGTTTCCCAGGTGGCTCAGAAGTAAAGAATCCACCTGCCAGTGCAGGAGACACGAGATCAATCCTTGGGTTGGGAAGATTTCCTGGAGAGGAGAATCAATCCCATGGACAGAGGCGCCTGGAGGGCTACAGTCCACGGCGTCACAAAGAGACGGACATGACTGAGCACACACCCAGGAAGATGAGAGCAAGGAGCTGAGGCTAGGAAGTAGGAGGCCATGACCTTACCTTGCAGAGACATTTATGCCAGAAGCGGGAGTCTGCCCTTTAGCCTAACAGTATGGTGGCCTTTGAAGAGTTTTACAAATGAGATGATGTGATTGATCTGCACCTTAAAAAAGGACACTGGTAACCACCACCAGAATGAAGGCTGGGAATTTAATCAGAAAGAACAAAATATCTAAAATTACACTTAAACATGTTTGGATTTACTCAGCAAATCAAGAAATACCTATTGTACACATGTACAATGATGTGAGAAAATTTTATCCCTACATTCATATACATATTTATGAAGAGAGCAAGGATGTATTATTACATCTTCAGGAAAACGTGTGCATGTGTGTGTGGTTTGTCTGTTTTTTGGTTAATCCAAAACTTTACTACCAAGGCATCAGTGTTTAAGGTAAATTATCATAGAGAATTTACTTAAATTTAATATGAGACTGAAAATAATGTCATAACACAGTCTTTACTCTGAGAATTATAAAACTGGAAGTGAATTTATTGTAAGTACAATTTATTGCATTTGTAATAGTAAGTACATTTATTGCATTGCTGTAATAAGTTGCAAATTTTTATTTATTTTGATCAATATTAAATTCAGTTTTCATAGACAGGAGATGGGTGAAAATTCATCTTTAATTTTTCCTATACTATATGTCATCAAAAAAACAAAAGCTTACTAAACTAATTCGAACTTCAGACTCAAAAATCAGAGAGGTCTCTGATTTTCAGATAGGCCTAAAATTTACTAGTGATAAGTCTGATAGAAAGAAAAAATGTCAGACTGTATTTTTTTAATTCAAAAATCAATTAGGACCACTAAAAATTACTTAAGTATGATATTTTGAAGAGAAACATTGGGGGGGAATTTATAGGAAATAAAATCATTTGCTTTTTACTTAAACTATAGATACATTCATTTAAAAAATGAGTTTACTTGTATCTATAGTGTTTGTACCGATTTTCCTCTTTAAAAAGATAAAGGAAACCTCTTAAAATTTCTATAATAAGACCACTATATAAAGTTAAATTAAGCAAGGTAATAATTAAAGCTTTCATATGACTCTGTTTAAAAGATCAAAATATTTTACACATGCAATGATACCACAGAGTTAATCATGCATGCTTTAATTGGTTAATAGATTAATGAGGTCTTGATTTCATATTTTCCTTCACCTCTTCTTGAAGTACCCATGCTAATACAAGGGCTAATTGCTCAGAGAAATCCAAGGAAATGGAAAAAAGGAAGTAAAGGAGATAGCTATGGAATTAAATACTGATTTCCATGTTTATGCCCTTTATAGCATAGCATATGCCTTTGAACATTATGTAACTATCTACTGAATGCATAAAGTGTACAAAAGTTGAACAACATAAAAAAAGCTGGTGCTTTCGTAAAAAAAAAAAAGTACTAATACGGAAGAAAAACAGTAAATGAACATATAGTGTGGTGACAATGTGCTGGGGAGGCACATAGTAAAAGAAAAAGAGTAAGACACAGGATCAGGGGAAATCTCTGAGAAGGTAAAATCAGGACTGTAATTTCATAGAAAAAAGTCTTAAATTATACGGACCCAACCAGCAGTAGTTACCTTGAGGGAGGGGTTGGGTGGAGAGTTTCACTTTTTACTTTTTCAACTTTTGGTATTTGAACTTTAACAATTTATCAATGTTTTACTGATGTAACTTAGAAACTCCTTCTTAGGCCAAAGATTATATTATTATTCTCTGAACTACATTTTTCATGACATTGGCTTCCTCGAAAACATATTTTAAAATCCATTTTTTAAAAAAGAGATTGGATTTTATTCCAAATGTAGTTGAACAGGCTTAGCAGAGGAAAGACATAATCTGAATTATGATCTAAAGAAACTGGTGGTGACAAATGTGAGAAGTGGTTTGTGAGAGAGAAAGAGCCAGAAGCAGCAGCATTATTAAGGGGATCACTGCAGTTACTCAAGGAAAGGGTGATGATGGTGTTAACTATGGGGATGGCTGAGGAAATGGAAAAAATGGCCCTTATCTTTGCCACCTTCAATGTCCCTAGCACAGCAAGTGGCATGAAGTATGCCTTCCATACACAGATTTTCAGGTAAGAAAAATAGAAATGAGAGAGTTAGGGAGGCCAGCCAGTCATAGGGCTGTAATGTAAAACGTCTCTAATTTGAATTAGAGAGATAGGAATATTTTCCTTGTAAATACTTGTGTAACATCCATTTCTAAAAGCAGTTTAGTAATCTCCTAAGCAATTATAGATTTATATAACCACAATTTTAAAAATCACCAACTCGATGAACATGAGTTTGAGCAAGCCCTGGAAGTTGGTGATGGACTGCGTGCTGCAGTCCATGGAGTTGCACAGTCAGACACGAATGAACAACTGATCTGAATTTTTAAAATATATTCTGAACAAAATTATTTCTCATTTCAACTCCACTATTAAAGTATTCTGTCGCTTGGACACATTGCCGTATTTAAAATGGATAACCAGCAAGAACCTACTATACAGCACTAGGAACTCAGCTCAGTACTCTGTAACAGCATAGCTGGGAAAAGAAGTTGAAAAAGAATAGATACAGGTATAACAGAATCACTTTATTGTACACCTGAAACTAACACAACATTGTTAGTCAATTATACTCAAATATAAAAAAGTTGATAAAACATAAAGTATGCTGTCATAGAAATTTCAAATAATAGAAGATATTACAAAAAAAAAAAAGAATGTCATAACAAGTTCTCTAAAGACCCTTAAGAAACATTCCTTTAACAGCTTAACATTTAATCGTGTAGTTCCTCTTTAAAATCTGGGGAAAATTTTAACCAAAGAAATTACAAAATTGATTTGCATTCTCTTAGCTTTTCCACTTCTCTCTTTAGTTACAGGCTGAGGGATCTAGTCAGTTTTCATCTGGAGCCTGTTTAGCCATAATTTCTTTTTTTACCTGACTTGATCTGTCACTCGATCCAACTCTGAACTTCATTTTCTATTTCACCTGCATAAATATAAGTCCTACCTTATCTTTACTTTTCACTCTATATCAAACCCAATGCTTAAAATTAGAAATTGAAAACAAAATCTCAATTTCTGTTCCAACATATTAGATAATGCACTGTTTTATATCCTGTTGCTCACATGATCAAAGATATAAAAGGAGAAATCAATATTCACAAAGACTTTTCAATGGGTTGTATGGATTTGAAATTTGAAGATAATGTTTCTAAAGGAGAAAAGTAATGTTACAAATAATAAGTAACGGTCAATAAGTAAGCTAGCCCTTAAATTATTTTACTCCATTATAGGTAAAACACCATGCAGTCTTTTGTTATTGTTGTTCAGTCGCCAAGTCATGTCAGACTCTTTGTGACCCCATGACCTACAGCATACCAGGCTTCCCTGTCCTTCAGGATCTCCTGGGCTTTGCTCAAATTCATGTTCACTGAGTCAGTGATGCCATCCAACCATCTCATCTTCTGTCACCCCCTTCTCCTCCTGCCTTTATCATAGGCTTATTATTATAGATTCTTTATAAGGTACATTTTATCTTGATTTTTGAATTAGCAAAATGTTTACAATACAATCTAGCCACATGTCTACAGCTATTAAAGGATGGGTACTATAAAGGCGGGGGGGGGGGGGGGGGGGGGGGGGGGGGGGCTTCCCTGGTGGCTCAGCAGGTAAAGCATCTGCCCACAATGTGGGAAACCCGGGTTCATTTCCTGGGCTGGGAAGATCCCCTGGAGAAGGAAACGGCAACCCACTCCAGTACCCTTGCTGGGAAAATCCCATGGACAGAGAAGTCTGGTAGGCTACAGTCCATGGGGTCGCAAAGAGTTGGACACGATTGAGCGACTTCACTTTCACTATAAAGGGAGATTCAGTCTAGAGCAATACCATCCGACAGAGCTCTGTTCCACATGGAAACTTATCTATTCATCAGACATAGTGGCCCAGCAACATGTGGGCATTCAGCACTTGAAATGTGTGACTGAGAAAATGTATTTTTCTTTTTAAACAAAGAAGTATTTGCTTTAATTTTTACCTTCCAGTTTTACTGAGATATAAGTGATATACAGTATTGTATAAGTTTAAGGTGTAAGGCATAATGACTCAAATAAATCATGAAACGATTACCACAGTAAGTCTGCTGAACATCCATTCCTTATAGAGGAAGAAAAAAATATTTTTCCTTGTGATGACAGCTCTTAGGATTTACTCTCTTAATAGCTTTTATATATTACTTACAACAGTGATAACTCATTTATCACAGTTTACATCACATCCCTAGTCCTTATTTACCTTGTTACTAGACGTTTGTACCTCTGGACCACCTTCATTCAATTTCCCTTCCCCACCCCATCCCCACCTCTGGTAATCACAAATATGATCTCTTTTTCTATGAGACTGTTTATTTCTTTGAAGTTCAATTGACCCACAGCACTATGTTAGTTACCGAAGCATAACAAAATGATTCAATATTTCTATACATTACAAAGTGATCACCAAGGTAAACCTAGTTACCATCTGTCACCATACAAAAATATTACATTCTCATTAACTATATTTCCTATATTTCATCCCCATGACTCATTTATTTCATAAGCTTGTACCCCTTAGTCTTCCTCACCTATTTCTCTCATCCCTCCAACCCCTTCTGACAGCTACTTTTATGTTCTCTTATCTATGACTGTATTTATCTTTGATTGTATTATTCATTTATTTTGCTTTTCAGAGTCCATATGTAAGTGAACATGGCATTTGTCTACATATGACTTATTACACTTAGCATAATACTCTTTAGGTCCACCCAGGCTGTCACAAATGGTAAGCTATCTTTCCTTTTTATGGCCAAGTAATAGTTCATTGTATATCTATATCATAGTTTCTTTATCCATTCATCCATCAGTGGGCACTTAGGCTGCCATTTAGCTTGGATTAAATTTAAATAATTACATCTACCTAGTCACTATCTCATTGGACAGCAGAGCTCTGAAATATGCATTTCAACAAATCTGGAGAATAGCATTTAGGAGGCATATTAATGATAGTGAAATCAAAAGTAAAAAAGATACAAATGGACTGTCATAGTAAATTTTCATATAAAAGCAAAACAAATCCCGTAAGAATCAAGAATGTAGGCTCTACTCTTAAGGAAAGCGTTGAGTTGGGCCCTTACACGGTGGACTAATTATTTCATGGCACTAACAATCAAGAGTAACATGATTAAACCTAGACTCCCACACCAGTAGTTACTCGGCCTGAGAAAAGCCTCTCTATGTGTACAAATGACAAAACCAGTCAAGGTGCTTTATCTGGATCATGCCGTACTATGTGGTTTGCTATCAGAGTCGAATATTACTTTCCAGGTTCAGATATTACCCCAATTTTATGATGACAAACTAAGGAGCAAGAAATTAGTGAAAGTTACACTACAATGCAAAATTGTTGATACACCAATTTTATGTCCAGTTCCCATGCTTTCCCCCTAGGTTCATGTAAGACTCATGTGAGACAAACTCAAGATTAAATTTTTGAAACCAAGTAAGTTCATGCAGTGAAAATGTATTATAAACCATATTTCCTTAAAAAGGGATTTTATCTTAAGGGAATCAGATTTACAGTCTAAGTCTTAAGTTAAAATACAGATGTCAATCATCAATATCAGTGTCTTAACAATCCTAAATTTTTGAACCCTTTTTTATAGCAGTGAATACTTTGAGAAACATTAAATATCCATGTACAAAGAGAATACTAACTTCCCAAGGAAAAGAAATGACAGTGTTTGAGTTTTCCTTTAAAAAGATAAAACTATCCCTGCTTATCGGCTATGAGGGTGGTGTGCCAGAGAAGAAGAGAGAGAAAACATACTTTACCCCAAATCATCTAAACTGCCAGTTGCTTTAGATACTCAGTTTAAGAGCAGGGCCTATGATAGGAATAGCCACGTTTTACTATTATTAATTTGCATGTCAATATGAAACATCAACATAAAAAGTCTATTTTGTGAAATAACGAAAAAATACAAAATACTTTGGATCATTTAGTCTTTCTACAATAGGAGATTAACAGGTACTTCTTTCTTTTGCATGAAGTTGTAACTGTCCTAAGCCAAAGGCAAAAAATGTCCTAAAGTACGGAGCATTCTAGATAATTCATAAACAATTACAGCCTATCTTCCTTCAGGGTTTGCTGAGCAGTGGTAAGTCCAGCTTTAAACCGCCCACTACCTTGACCCCCAGCTGATCTCACAAGGGAGAGTAATGTACTATAGTCCGTAATGGGCACCCCTACCTCTGTGAGGCAGGAGAAGCGGGGGCTTACTCCATGGGAACTTTGCCAAGGCCAAATAGAAAGAAGGTTCTAAAAGAATCACTCATCAGCACTGGGAGTATCTGTTAGAAGGCAAATGGCTCCAGGGTGGCGGAGGGGAGGTTAATGCTTTATGAGGAAGCTGTCAGAAGAATTTGGAAAAAATCACCTAAGAATGAAGAGGAGACTGTTAGTGGAGAGACACTCGTGGTGGTGGTAACAGAAGGGACCAGAGGAACCGTAATTTGGTGACCCCAGTAGAATGTTGGTAAATTTTCCACAACTTACTGGGAAAGCAGGAAAGATGACAGATTCTGGTTTGTGACATGTATTATTTCAGTGGTGAAAATGCTCCCACCATGGCCAACCTCAAGCTACAAATGCTAAGTTACTGAATACAGAGAGGGAAGAGACAAGCAGTAGCATATTATCATCTATATAGTATTTTGCACCATTAAAAGATAAATATCAAGAGTACAGACAATAAAATGCAGCAAGTTAATAAGGAAATGATCAGTTTTAAGTATTTATTACTTAAATAACATAATTCACTTATATAACACAATTAGTAATGGTTACTTTAGCAGCAAGATCACAAAATTTCGGAATATTTAACAATCAGCTTGTGTGAGCCAGTACAAGGAAGTTTTTGCACAGCTATACAAGAAACAAACTCAAAGTAAAATCAGGGATTGCTCCTGACAGCTAACATAGGTCCAACTAAGGAAGAAGACCTCTGCCTCCTTTATGTCCACTTCCAACCATGTACTGGCAAAAAGACAAAAGAAACAGTTAACTGTATACTGGCTTCTCTCCTTTGAAAGCTCAACTGCAAGTCTAGGTGAGAATGAGTGGAGGAGAGGCAAAATTAGAGCACGCACACTTGAACTGGGCTGACCGGAATTTTAATAACTGAAAAATGATCATAAATTATGAAATCTGCCCAACATGTTGTTAAGAATCAGGGAAGAGTAAGTTAAAGTATAAATGAAAATAATGGTTGGTGGTTTTCTGAAACTTCTCTTCCTACAGGATACAAACATGCTTAAGGTGGCACTATTTGGAATACTAAGCTAGTTATCCACTGCTAACAAGAAAACCAAAACTTAGTGCTCACCTGAGCAGCACATAAACTAAAACTGGAACAATATAGAAGCTAGCATGGCCGCTGCACAAGGATGACCGACATGCAAATTCATGAAGCAGTCCATATTTTCCAGACATTTCTCCAAAGAAGACATACAGATGGCTAACAAACATACGAAAAATGCTCAACATCACTCATTATTAGAGAAATGCAAATCAAAACCACAATGAGGTACCATCTCTCATTGGTCAGGATGACTGCCATGAAGAAGTCTACAACAATAAAGACAGCGTAAAGAAAACAGAACCCTCTAATAATGTTGGTGGGAATGCAAACTAGTACGGTCACCATGGAGAACAGGAGGAGATTCCTTAAAAAACTAGAAATATAACTGCCACAACCCAGCAATCCCATTGCTGTCCACACTGAGGAAACCAAAATTGAGAGAGACCCATGTACCTCAATGTTCATTTCAGCACTGTTCACAGTAGCTAGGAAATGGAAGCAACCTAGATGTCTAGTTCAGTTCAGTTCAGTCACTCAGGCATGTCCGAATCTGCAACCCCATGGACTGCAGCATGCCAGGCCTCCCTGTCCATAACAAGCTCCTGGAGTTTACTCAAACTGATGTCGATTGAGTCGCTGATGCCATCCAACCATCTCATTCTTTGTCATCCCCTTCTCCTCCTGCCTTCAATCCTTCCCAGCATCGGGATCTTTTCCAATGAATCAGTTCTTTGCATCAGGTGGCCAAAGTATTGGAGTTTCAGGTTCAGCATCAGTCCTTCCAATGAATATTCAGGACTGATCTCCTTTAGGATGGACTGGCTGGATATCCTTGCAGTCCAAGGAATTCTCAACAGTCCTTTCCAACACCACAGTTCAAAAGCATCAGTTCTTCGGTGCTCAGCTGTCTTTATAGTCCAACTCTCACATCCATACATGACCACTGGAAAAACCAAGCCTTGACCTGAGGGACCTTTATTGGCAAAGTAATGTCTCTGCTTTTTAATATGCTGTCTAGGTTGGTCATAACTTTTCTCCCAAGGAGCAAGAGGCTTTTATTTTCATGGCTGCAGTCACCATTTGCAGTGATTTTGGAACCCAAAAAAATAAAGTCTGATACTGTTTCCACTGTTTCCCCATCTATTTCCCATGAAGTGATGGGACCAGATGCCATGATCTTCGTTTTCTGAACGTTGAGCTTTAAGCCAACTTTTTCACTCCCTTCTTTCACTTTCATCAAGAGGCTCTTTAGTTCTTCTTCGCTTTCTGCCATAAGGATGGTGTCATTTGCATATCTGAGGTTATTGATATTTCTCCCGGCAATCTTGATTCCAGCTTATGCTTCATCCAGCCCAGCATTTCTCATGATGTACTCTGCATATAAGTTAAATAAGCAGGGTGACAATATACAGCGTGACTTACTCCTTTCCCAATTTGGAACCAGTCTGCTGTTCCATGTCCAGTTCTAACTGTTGCTTCTTGACCTGCATACAGATTTCTTAAGTGGCAGATCAAGTGTTCTGGTATTCCCTTCTCTTGAAGAATTTTCCACAGTTTGTGGTGATCCACACAGTCAAAGGCTTTGGCATAGTCAATAAAGCAGAAATAGATTCTGGAACTCTCTTGCTTTTTCAATAATCCAATGGATGTTGGCAATTTGATCTCTGGTTCCTCTGCCTTTCCTAAAACCAGCTTGAACACCTGGAAGTTCATAGTTCACATACTGTTGAAACCTGGCTTGGAGAATTTTGAGCATTTACTTTACTAGGACGTGAGATGAGTGCAGTTGTGTGGTAGTTTGAGCATTCTTTGGCATTGTCTTTGAGATTGGAATGGAAACTGACCTTTTCCAGTCCTGTGGCCATTGCTGAGCTTTCTAAATTTGCTGGCATATTGAGTGCAGCACTTTCACAGCATCATCTTTTAAGATTTGAGTCCCACTGGAATCCCATCACCTCCACTAGCTTTGTTTGTAGTGATTCTTTCTAAGGCCCACTTGACTTGTGGGATGGGAATAGAGGGAACACAGCTCCACCCATCAACAGAAAATTGGATTAAAGATTTACTGACCATGGACCCACCCATCAGAACAAGACCCAGTTTGCCCCTCAGTCAGTCTCTCCCATCAGGAAGCTTCCATAAGCTTCTTATCTTTCTCCAACAAAGGGCAAACAGACTGAAAATCACAATCACAGAAAACTAACCAATCTGATCACATGGACCACAGCCTTGTCTAATTCAATGAAACTATGAGCCATGCCGTGTAGGGCCTCCCAAGATGTACGGGTCATGGTGGAGAGTTCTGACAAAATGTAGCCCACTGGAGAAAAGAATGGTAAACCATTTCAGTATTCTTGCATTGAGAACCCCATGAACAGTATGAAAAGGCAAAAAGACAGGACACTGAAAAATGAACTCCCCAAGTCAGTAGGTGCCCAATATGCTACTGGAGATCAGTGGAGAAATAACTCCAGAAAGAATGAAGAGATGGAGCCAAAGCAACACCCAGCTGTGGATGTGACTTGGGGGGGAGGTTCAGGACGGGGAGACACATGTGTACCCATGGCTGATTCATGTCGATGTAGGGCAAAAACCACCAAAATACTATAAAGTAATTAGCCTGCAATTAAAATGAATAAAGTTAATTTTTAAAAAAAAAGATTAAAAAATTAACCTCTCCTTTGCAGAAAAACAACCTGCTATTTTAAACAATGATGTCATATAAATGGTGATATATGCTGTCCTGCTCTTTCCATATAGGCATCTTTTCTCTACCACAGATTAACAGCAAACTTGAAGGACTATATAGTACACTAAATTTGCAAGTCATTATTGTTAAGAACCATAATGTAGAGTACCTCAATGCACTTTCTTTTACTTGTTTCGCACAAAAGAGCTGCAAGGTAGGTAGCACAGTTATTAATAGTCATATCCTGAAGCTGAGAAAAATTAAATAATGTGCTCGCCTAACAGTCAAAACTTGAATACACTGAAAAGGTCTACACAGTTATATATGAGCTAAAGAACACTGGCTTCAGAAGTCAGACACAGGTTCTAATCCTGATTATGACACTGACAGGTGATATTGGGTCACCCTCTCTGGATCATAATATTTTCTCCTATAAAATTAAATCATTGAACTGTAATATATGTAACATCTCTCTAGAATTATGATTCTGTTTCACCAGGAGGGAAGGCAACATGTCTGGAAGACCAGGGCAGTGATTACACAACTAAGAACAAAATGATACTAAAGGGAAGAATTCAGGAAGGCGTACAGAGGGCAAGAAATAAAATAATCTTGTACTAAACCAGGCCGCCTACCGCACAACTGCACTCATCTCACGTGCTAGTAAAGTAACGCTCAAAAATCTCCAAGCCAGGCTTCAGCAATACGTGAACCGTGAACTCCCTGATGTTCAAGCTGGTTTTAGAAAAGGCAGAGGAACCAGAGATCAAATTGCCAACGTCCGCTGGATCATGGAAAAAGCAGGAGAGTTCCAGAAAAACATCTATTTCTGCTTTACTGACTATGCCAAAGCCTTTGACTGTGTGGATCACAATAAACTGTGGAAAATTCTGAAAGAGATGGGAATACCAGACCACCTGACCTGCCTCTTGAGAAACCTGTATGCAGGTCAGGAGGCAACAGTTAGAACTGGACATGGAACAATAGACTGGTTCCAAATAGGAAAAGGAGTACGTCAGGGCTGTATATTGTCACCCTGCTTATTTAACTTCTATGCAGAGTACATCATGAGAAACGCTGGACTGGAAGAAACACAAGCTGGAATCAAGATTTCTGGGAGAAATATCAATAACCTCAGATATGCAGATGACACCACCCTTATGGCAGAAAGTGAAGAGGAGCTAAAAAGCCTCTTGATGAAAGTGAAAGAGGAGAGTGAAAAAGTTGGCCTAAAGCTCAACATTCAGAAAACGAAGATCATGGCATCTGGTCCCATCACTTCATGGGAAATAGATGGGGAAACAGTGGAAACAGTGTCAGAATTTATTTTTTGGGGCTCCAAAATCACTGCAGATGGTGACTGCACCATGAAATTGAAAGACGCTTACTCCTTAGAAGGAAAGTTATGACCAACCTAGATAGCATATTCAAAAGCAGAGACATTACTTTGCCGACTAAGGTCCGTCTAGTCAAGGCTATGGTTTTTTCCAGTGGTCATGTATGGATGTGAGAGTTGGACTGTGAAGAAGGCTGAGCGCTGAAGAATTGATGCGTTTGAACTGTGGTGTTGGAGAAGACTCTTGAGAGTCCCTTGGACTGCAAGGAGATCCAACCAGTCCATTCTGAAGGAGATCAACCCTGGGATTTCTTTGGAAGGAATGATGCTAAAGCTGAAGCTCCAGTACTTTAGCCACCTCATGCGAAGAGTTGACTCATTGGAGAAGACTCTGATGCTGGGAGAGATTGGGGGCAGGAGGAGAAGGGGACGACAGAGGATGAGATGGCTGGATGGCATCACGGACTCGATGGACGTGAGTCTGCGTGAACTCCGGGAGACGGTGATGGACAGGGAGGCCTGGCGTGCTGCGATTCATGGGGTTGCAAAGAGTCTGACACGACTGAGCAACTGAACTGAACTGAACTGAAACCAGTTCTCAACACAGAAGCTTTCATATGCTTCCTTCAAACAATGTTTCCAAGCATTTCCAAGTTTGTTTAACCAACAGGGCTTGCGTGTGGATTTCAGTGAAAACATGAAATTAAAGTAGCATATGAAGGTATATAGACAACTGTAATTGAGGTTGGGGGCAGAATTGCTAAGCAGTTCACCTGAAAATTAGATCTCACTCTGTTCTTGAGATTATCAAATAGCAAAATCAAACATTTTATAATTTATTATGAGATTGGCTATTATGTTATTAATATTATAAAAGTACAGCTAATGAAATGGTACTTTTGATATATAGGTTTTCAGGAACCAGCAGAAACAAAATATCCATGGATTAATGCGTACCCAAAAAATAACAGATCAATATCAGTGATGAGTCTTTACAAAGTAAATGGTAAAAGGAAGAAAGTCTCTGATTCATCTACATGCCATAAATGCATCTTTGAACAGGCCAAACTGTGATGCATTTCTAAAACCAATTTATAAGAATGGAAGTTACTTAGGTCAGTCAATAAAGTATGAATTATTTTATGTTCACTCTCTCCCTTACTCTTCTATAATTGATTACTGCACCAAAACCTATTAACTGCTGTATTATTTAAAACTTATGCCTTTCAAAGGAGCAAAGATCTCTCTCCTTTATTTATATTTGTTTTCCACATCCATAATAAAAACAGAAAATAAAAACATGTGGCCACATATATGTAAAACATGCAAACCCAAGAAAGCCATGACTAGGTTTATAATTCAGCCTTGACCCACCTAAGCTGGGGTCCTAGGTCATTATTTTACTATGTGAGAATTCATGAACTTCTCATATGCCTTCTTCATTCTCTCAAAAACAGAGCTGATTTGAAGGGGATCTCATGATAACATGTGAACTATTCTAACACGGAATAGGCATTCATTCCATTCTTTACTTCTGATTAGAGTCCAGTTAAGAAAGGTCATGGCTTCAATGAGGCTTCCTTCAGCTCTCAGGAAAGACCTCCAACATGTTGACAAGAAACATTTACAATGACCTTTCAGGATTTCAGGAATCTCTTGATCAACTGATGTTATCCACAGGGATAGAACAATGCTTGGGTGTCTATTTTTGGATCTATACAAAGCTGTTAACCACTACATCAGACCTACCTAACCATCCAGAACACATAGTCCAACCAAAGTTACGAACATGATGGCAAACACGAGACGGAGAAACAAAGAACTACTATTCACCGAACACTTATCTGCCAGACAGTCCCTTAGGCACTTTTGAACAAATTTGAGGTCTAGACACAATAAATAAGTTGTATAAGGAAAGAGAAAGCAAGTAATTCAGCTGGGACTTTACTCTAACTGGATTTAATCCCAAAGTCCATGCTCATTAAAACTGTGTAACTCTTCCTCCAACATATAGCACTACCAACAAGTCACAAAACATCCTCCCCTGAAAAGTTTGTACTGAATAGATGACCAAACAACCCACAAGACTGCACAGTTAGTAGCAACAACATACTGAAACATGTATACTATCAGGTAAGAAACGAATCGCCAGTCTATGTTTGATACAGGATACAGGATGCTTGGCGCTGGTGTACAGGGATGATCCAGAGAGATGATATGGGGTGGGGAGTGGGAGGGGGGTTCAGGATTGGGAACTCATGTACTTCCATGGCTGATTTATGTCTATGTATGGCAAAACCAATACAGTATTGTAAAACAAAATAAAGTAAAAATAAAAATTAAAAAAAAAAAAAAAACCTCCCTTCTCTGTGGTCTTGGAACCATGTCTGCATACAGACTCTGAAACATTAAGTAAAATATTCATTTCTTGCTTAAATATCCTAAGGATGGTGCAAATATACACACACAAAGGTGTACATCAAAGTTGTCAATAGCAATAGTATATAAGTTAAAAATTGAGATTTATGAAAATAGATCTGGTAAGTTTAACTAGAAAAGGCATAAATAAAAGAGCTTAAAAAGATCTATTTTCAGACTACTTGTGTTAATGGACCATTCTGATTTCCTTGTGATTATAAGGAAATGTAAGTTCAGCTGAAATATATACTGAACAATCATAAAACTATTAGCATCATGTTTTAGCACCTTAGAAAATTTCTATTATTCCTCTTTCAGTCTAATAGAGCAACAGGAAAAATGAGATAGTAGTAGTGGCAGGGAAGACTGCAATGAAGTACTCAGTTGCTATGAAATAATCACTGTGTCAAAGGAATGGATACATTTGTTTGTACCTTTCCAGTCTTATGCCCAGAGGTGTGTGATTATCTAATAATCATTGCTGTTCCCCAGAGAAACATGTTTTGCTTCATGCTACAATTTTTTAAAAATGAAAAATGTATTGCTAGAGGTGCCTGTTAAATTGATGATGATGACTTAAATTAACCCACATTTGTCACTAAATTTCAAGGGTCATCCATTATTGAACACAAAAAGACATATTTCTTACATGAGAGGAAGCAAAAAACACAAAGAAAGTGAGAGAATCATTAATTAAAGTTTATATAAGACAGAGAACTATTAGAAATACTTGATTTCAGTCTTCCTGGGAATCAGGGTCCATATATAGAAAGGCAAAGCAGCAGAGACATGAAAAGAATAAAGCAGTTTACTTGTGTTTGCCAACTGTATTACTGATAGAAACTACCATTATTCTGTAATAATCACTGTGCCCCAGTGAACAGTAAAATTATTTTTAACAATTCATTTGTTTTACAATCTCCAAAACATAATGGCTCTAGTTAAATTACTGTAGTACAATAATATGATCATCTACCCCTAAATCAGTCCTTTATCTGGAGTCCTAAGTCCTCTTTAAATGTAAATGTCATTAAAGCAAAATATTTTCAGCATATTGAATCCATTCTTATTATTTCATTTTTTTGCCACCTATGTATTTTCTAAAGACAAAATAAGATAATTCAAATGTTTATTAATGACTCGAAAAACAAAAGTAAAAGATTTAATGTACTGCCTTGAGAGATACTTTTCAGATTTCTTTCCTTACCTTGACAGGAAAGAGAGAACTGTAGGGTTAACATTCCTGAAGGAAATAGTCATTAGTATTTTCATTTTCTTTCCACCAATAAAATAAAAATATGAAGTCACTGAAGATAACTTGTGACTGTGCATCTATGATCTTCTTCAGTCATTTTTTGTACTTCTACACTCATGAAAATCATATGTACAAGCTATCTCTCTGATGTTACAGACAGAAAAAGAGAGACCACATCAATCAGTGATTTCATTGTCAAGTTAGAACCAGACAGGAGTACAAGGTGGTAAAAGTGTCTTAAGTTCACAAACTCAGGGGTAATTAGTTCCAGAAAAGTTCCAGAGGACAGGGATTTATTCCCTTTGATAAAATAAAGGAAGTTTAATAAAATGCCCTCTCATATTCAACTCTAAAATCCCGGAGTTTGTCCATTTTATTTCAAAGCAAAGAAAATTGGGATATTGCTGTTCTGCAAAAATTTATAACTAGTCCATTCATTAAATTCATTAATTTCTTCATTAGTAGAACAAGAATGAAATTGACTAATTGTAAGCCAACAGCTACAAGTAAATGCTGTAAACCTGTCACTGGAAATACATGAAAACTAAATTTCTAAATTACATGTATAAAAAGTATTATGTGATATTTTAAGTACTAAAACTAAGAATGTTCTGAATAGGTAAATATCTGTGAAACAAAAATCATTAGATAGCATAAATAAAAAATATATAAGTACTTAAATTGAGTTAAGGGTTCAAGCAGCAATTCCTAATTTTAGCAACTAATTCTGTGCCCAGCAATGAGCAAGACAATAGGGGGAAGACAGGTTACAGTAGAATACATGAATCCTGTGCTCAGCAGAAGAAAAAATAAATTTGAAAAGTACCTATCTATAACATCAGGCAATACAGCAGGACATTTGGCTACAAACCTAAAATAAAGACAATCCCACCAATCAAGGAAATGAACCCACTCAAGTATTCTTGCCTGGAGAATTACATGGACAGAGGAGCCTGGCGGGCTACAGTCCATGGGGTCGAAAAGAATCAGACACTTCTGAGCCACTATCACTCATTCAGTCAACAATCAAGAAGCCAGAGATGGTGAAATACAAAAAGAGAAGAAGGTACAAAGAGAAGGTACAAAAAGAAGGTACAGGGAGAAGGTACAAAAAGACATTATATGGGTTATGTAGATGTAGCTACACAGATATGTTGAAACACAGAGGTGAGGCTGGAGTGGCTCGAAAGAAGGTGACAATTAAAGGGTATGATTAGGGGGGCCAGAAAAATAGGCACACAGGTTTGATGCTTCAAAGCTAGTTTGCAGGATGCCCTCATGTGGATATTGATGCCGGATAGGCCAGTTAATAAGAGAATGACATAGAAATCTAGGTAATGGTGGGAATAAAGAATGTAACCCTACATGAAACATGACAAAGACAGTGCAATTCAAACGCTGATTCTATCATGAAAAAGTGAAGAGTAGTTTGGGTTATGATAGCGTTGAGTCAGTTTCAACTGCAACATTTCCAACTAGATAGATTATGAGAATGATGTGGTACTGATATAAACACAAAAATTGGACACAGTTGGAGTATAAAGAGTAAATATAAACAGTTAAGATCTAAACTATTGATAACTGAAAGTATAGAGTAGCCAGCTACAGTTATGCAAACTCTTTCTTTATTTACATGCATTTCCTTTACCACCTGCATAAGTCCTAGGGATAAGAAAGGGCAGACGTTAAATTTGGGATCGTTGTTTTTTAAATATCTTAAAATCACTGATGTAGTAACTAGAAGGCAATATATTCTCCAAAAGTGACTCCTCTAGTATAGTGAATGGGATGCAGTTTTTCTATGCAATAAGGCAAAATCAATTTAGCATTCTCGGTGGCAACAAGAAAAGTCTTTAAATGAATTAACTTTCCCTTCCACTGAATCTACTTTCTAGTCAATTATCTTTAACCCATAGCAGGTAGCCTTTACTTTTGGCCCATGATGGGTTTCCCAGAAACCACATCTTACAGATAGCTGTAAAGAGCATTAGGCTTTCCCATAGGAATGATGCTGTAAGTTGGGTAGTTTCTGACACCAACAAATCATGATGATATCAATCATACATTATGAAAAAAATGCAAATGTACAAATATTATTAATGTATAAATATAATCATTTTAGGGCTTCCCGGGTAGCTCAGCTGGTAAAGAATCTGCCTGCAATGCAGGAGACTTCGGTTAGATTCCTGGGTTAGGAAGTTCCCCTGGAGAAGGGGCAGGCTACCCACCCCAGTATTCTTGAGCTTCCCTGGAGGCTCAGAGAGTAAAGAATCCACCTGCAATGCAAGAGACCTAGGTTCGATCCCTGGGCTAGGAAGATCCCCTGGAAGAGGACATGGCAACCCACTCCAGTAGTCTTGCCTGGAGAATCCCCATGGACAGAGAAGTCTGGTGGGTTACAGTCCATGGAGTCGCAAAGAGTCAGACGTTACTGAGCAACTAAGCACAGCACACAGCATAATCATTTTAAATAGTAAAATTATATTCCAAGTCATCTAAAATTTCAGTACTGAGGAAACCTTAGAAAATGTCTAAATTGCAACATCATATTTTTCTCAGATTAAAAAAAGAGAGACATATAGGTTAAACTGGATTCAAAAGATTTCAGTATTAGAACTTTGAGTTCAACTGGCTGAAAGATCAATATACTTAACATTCATTCCCCTACTTTACAAAACTATATGCAATGAGCATGAGTAATTAGTAAACACTAATAGAAGAGCCAACGTGCTACAAACTAAATGCATTCCACATCAGAGCGGCCTTCTGCACATTTCCACATATGGTACAGATGCCAGAAAACTCAGAAACATCATATATATACATGTCTCTATGGAATGTACACTATGAGCACCCAGGAGTCTTAACTTTTAGAATGCACTTTTGAAGAGTAGTTAAAAGAGTATTTAGATAGTACACATTTATTTAAAATGCTACTAAGGAAATTTTTAACTTATTTCTGCACTCAAAAAATAGAAGTAAAACCATCCCAGGAAGCATTCTGTTTAAATGTAGCCATTGTCATACAAATGGCTTTGTCATATAAAACAAATTTGTCATACAAAACAAATCTTGTCATACAGGAATCACTGAACCAGTCAGGCATCAAGAAGCCAACTCTTGCTTTGTTTTCAGTTGTTGTTCAGTCACTAAGTCATGTCCAACTCTTTGCGACCCCATGGGCTGCAGCACACCAGCCTTTCCTGTCTTTCATTATCTCCCAGAGTTATGTCCATTCAGTCAGTGATGCTATCCAGCCATTTCATTTTCTGTCACTCTCTTCTCCTCCCGCTCTCAATCTTTCCCAGCATCAGGATCTTTTCCAATAAGCTGGCTCTTTGCATCAGTTGGCCATTGTCAACTTGTGGCAAGGAAGACATCCTTCATTCAGGTCCTTATCATCAAGGACAGCCTTGAAGGAAATTATAAAGAAAACACACACACACACACACACAAGCCTGCCTTAGTGCTACAGTCTATGGAAGGACAGAACAGAAACTGCAACCTTCTGCCTTGATAACAGTGAGAGAAAGACAAATTTCATAAAAAAAAAAAACCACTCATCTGAAGTTAATCCAAGGTAACTGAGATGGCTGGCAGAGGACCAGGTGCCAAAGAAGCCACAGCAGTTGCCAAGTTAAAACCAAACAAAACATGGTACCCAATTGCCTTAGAGTCAGAGCAGTGATTACTAGTTAAGTGCTTTAAATTTTGACAGCGATGGAGAGGGGACCGACCAGGTGTCCTCACTGTAGACATGGTCCTCCGTGGTACTTAAACAAATCATGATGAAAGCACCACAGGGAGGTTGAAAACAGATGATTTCACTCACCCCCACCCTGTTATCAGCGTTATAAGAGCTGTAGCTGAAAGGTGGCTGATAAAACTAATGTAGTAATCTCCCCTGCTAGGCTTTGATCTGGTTTTCTGGCAGAAGCACCTATTATCTACTCAAAACAAAAAAAGAAAGAAAGAAAGGTCTGATCAGGTGCAAATCTCTGTTGGCACCTTGGCCTAAGCTCTGAAGCCCCCCTCCTCGATCAAAGTCTAAAGGATTCAAAAAACACTAGCACAACATGTTGTTCTCAACTTTGAAGAAATCATTACTCATAGTCAGTGAACTGTGATTATAATATCTCTGGTTCTCTTCCAAGACTATTATTATATAATCTCTGGCCAACGCTATGTGCTTTTAGCAAACTTCACAAGTTTATTCATTCTATTTGGGAAAGATGGAACAAATGCACTTAAAATTAATATCAAACTGAGAGGTTTAATTGGAAGTTTATTAGGGAAATAAGTATTGGACTATTAACAGCACCCTTAACTATATTAACAATTCAGTCTTCTAAAACAAGAACTCTAAACTCAATCATATAGTTTTGCATATGTTGATTATAAGGGATTTAACCACACATGGATTAGTCATGAAAATGTTAAAAATAATAAACAATGGAATTTTAGTATGACATTAAAGAATATATCAAGTATTTCGGAAAGCAGCAGTATTTAAACTTTGTGAAGTCCAAAATCCCCCTGTTGCAAAATCATACATTCTCTACCTTAATGAAGTATGTAAAATTAAGTTTACAAGCAGCAGAAGATCAAAACTGGACAACTTAGTTATACACAGAACCCAGAGTTTAACCCTGAGTCTTCACAACTCCTTCAGCTTTACAGTCTAACATGCAATGTCTTCAGCTGTAATCACTTTTAACATTGAACTCTAGACCAAAGGATGTCCGTGTGAGATGGAAAAACAGTCATGTATCTCGGATACAAGACTATCTAGAATCATCTCCCTTGAATACACTCATGGAATACCCAGTTAAGAAGAATTCTAGTAAGGATACACGAAATATTAATCAACGCAAAAGAAGCAATTTACTACTGTAATGTCTCAAAAGTCCCACAATAGTATGAACTTTACAAGCTTTCTTCTCACCATCAAAATGAACAATAATGCAGTGAATAAAATTTAAAACTATTATTATAAACTTATATTCTCTTTCCCCAATATATATATATATGTGTCTGTGTATGTGTGTGTGTGTGTGTGTATACAGATAAGCCACGGTTCCTTTTTCAATTATTAGTGAACATAGTTTACAATAAGAGTAAAAACAACATAAACCACTAAAAATCAAGCTCCTATTTTGTAAAAGGCAAATGTTTAACCTCTCATGTCAGTCGCTCAGTTGTGTCCAACTCTTTGCAAACCCATGCACTGCAGCATGCCAGGCTTCCCTGTCCATCACCAACTCCCAGAGCTTACTCAAACTCATGTCCATCGAGTTGGTGATGTCATCCAACCATCTCATCCTCTGTCGTCCCCTTCTCTTCCTGCCTTCAATCTTTCTCAGCATCAGGGTCTTTTCCAGTCAGTTCTTTGCATCAGGTGGCCAAAATATTGGCAGTTTCAGCATCAGCGTCAGTCCTTCCAATGAATATTCATGACTGATTTCCTTTAGGATTGACTGGTTGGATATCCTCACAGTCCAAGGGACTCTCAAGAGTCTTTTCCAACACCACAATTCAAAATCATCAATTCTTCGGTGTTTAGCTTTCTTTACAGTCCAACTCTCACATCCACACATGACTACTGGAAAAACCATAGTTTTGACTAGATGGACCTTTGTCAGCAAAGTAATGTCTATGCTTTTTAATATGCTGTCCAGGTTGGTCATAGCTTTTCTTCCAAGGAGCAAGCATCTTTTAATTTTATGGCTGCAGTCACCATCTGCAGTGATTTCGGAGCCCAAGAAAATAAAGTCTGTTACTTTCCATTGTTTTCCAATCTATTGGCCATAAAGGGATGAGACTGGATGCCATGATCTTAGTCTTTTAAATGTTGAGTTTTAAGCCAGCTTTTTCACTCTCCTCTTTCACTTTCATCAAGAAGCTCTTTAGTTCTTCTTCACTTACTGCCATAGGGTGGTGTCATCTGCATATCTGAGGTTATTGATATCTCTCCAAGCAATCTTTATTCTAGCTTGTACTTCATCCATCCCAGCATTTCACATAATATATTCTCCATGATGTTTAAATTTCGCATGATGTACTCTCCTTGATGTTTAAATTCTACCTTTACAATACAATTATAGGCTTCCCTGGTGGCTCAGACGGTAAAGCGTCTGTCTGCAATGCGGGAGACCAGGGTTCGATCCCTGGGTTGGGAAGATCCCCTGGAGAAGGAAATGGCAACCCACTCCAGTACTCTTGCCTGGAAAATTCCATGGACTGAGAAGCTCCTCAGAGCCTGGTAGGCTACAGTCAGTCCATGGTGTCGCAAAGAGCAGGACACAACTAAGCGACTTCACTTTACTTTTACTTTACTTTACAATGCAATTATAATCTTTAAAATGTTGGCCAATAGAATAGACCCACTATTTCAAATAATAATGACCTACAATCTCAAATAA
Organism: Ovis aries; assembly: GCF_016772045.2. NCBI lineage: Eukaryota > Metazoa > Chordata > Mammalia > Artiodactyla > Bovidae > Ovis > Ovis aries. The sequence goes on from NC_056061.1 coordinate 53,820,453, forward strand.
ATAAGATGTTTTAAATTGCATCACCAAATTGTTACTGTTTTATTTTCCTAAAAGAAGTGCATTCCTAGGACACCAGAGGGTATATTCTCCCTGCCTAGACTTTGTCTCTGATAAATATTTTTCATCTTCTAAAGAAACTGTCATTTTACAAAAATCAGAAAACTACAACTATAATCAAATGCTTGGTTAAGTAAATTATTACTATGACCCTATAAAGACATCTCAGTAATTATTAAAAACATAACTTGAAAATTCTTGATCATTTTCAAATTTACTATCCAGCCATAGTGAACTGCTTACTGGGGCTTACAAGTCCCCTAAATAAATTTAAAATTATGTCTGTCCCATTGGTAGATATGTCTGCAGAGGAAATCACTGGCATTCACACTCAAATAAAAAGCCCAGGTTGTTCCACTGGTCACCACAGAAATAGACTTGAAAGCATTTTATTCTGGGTCCAAACAGATGATTCAGAAATACCTTCTGAAAGTCAGAAGTAGTTTGTCTCACCATTAAATTTGTAGGCCAGCTCATGGAAGAGTAGTAAGTGAAATAGCCTGATTTCACTTAGATAAAGTAAATATCTGTCCGTACCATTTTCAATTATCATGAAAAATGTTAAAAGGCAAATTTCTGGTTTAAGCTAACCAACAAAAGCAGTATGAGTGAACTTGGCCCTTTTGTTGATGCTGAGGTCTGATAACTAAAATTATTCAATAGAATCACATTTGAAAGCATGTTGGAATATTATCAACTCATTTACACCATAAGCTCTGTTACGCTCCTGCCCCAATGACAAATAAGTAAATCTGTATGACTGCAATACATCAGACACTAGTGTGAACACTTACCATCTACATTACTATGTGTTTCAATAGCATGTACAGTACATGACACTGCTTCATTTTATTTTCTAACAGCACACTTAAGATACAGGTATTAAATCTATTTTGGAGGTTAAGATACTAAGCTTCACAAATGTTGACTAATTTCACATGCTGTGCTGTGCTATGCTTAGTCACTCAGCCGTCTCTGTTTGCGACCCCACAGACTGTAGCCCGCCAGGCTCCTCTGTCCATGGGGATTCTTTAGGCAAGAATACTAGAGTGGGTTGCCATGCCCTCTCACAGGGGATCTTCCCAACCCAGAGATCAAACTCAGGACTAATTTCATAGAGCTCAGTAAATGAATTCAAATGGTTCTGAAGCCTGTGCTCTTACTTTGCATGCAACAATGCAAGAATTATTTCTCTATATATATTTCTGTTTACTTTTTTCAAGATGAAGCAGAATGCTCATAGCCCTGAGATGGTTTACTCTATATTTTTATTTATTTGTGGAATTTTTGGTTCTTTGTTTATAACCAACAGTAAGTTCCATAATGTTACCTAAAAAGGGTAAAGAAGGGTTCAAGTACCTATAGCCCCTATCTGGGTGTATTTGTCTGTAAAGAGAAAAGAACTAATAAATTGGTAAGTGAGGGCAGTGCATTAATTTTAGGAATGGTTACAATAGTGAGGGACTGAAAGGAGAAAGATATTAAACTAGGAGTTGACATTTCTGATGGTAATCACAGGGAATAAGGATTAGATTACTCAACTCTATGGCAGGAGGTAAGCACGGTTCAATGAGTAGACTTTACATGGGGATTTAATATTCAAATGTTCTGGAATGAAAATAAACCACAACAATAGGAGACATGACACAATACAAAGGGCATTTATTATTGAAAGTCAGGACTTTAAATCCCACTGTCATTAATTCATTGTACAATATCACAAATGTGGCAAATTTAGGCCCCAAATTGTTGTCACCTATAAAACGAGAAAGCTGGCTGGACAAAATGCTTTCTAAGGTACCCTCAAGTATTAATTTTTCATTGGGCTAAAAAGATACCTTGCTACATCTGACATATTATAAACAATGCTCCAGGTTCTTTCCATATTAAGTATTATATTTTTCTTTGCACACAATATATTTTTCTTTGTTCTTTCAGACAAACCAAAACCAACCAAGCTTCCAAAATGGGGGTATTATATATAAGCAATGTCTGCTTTGTAGAATTTAACCAGTGTAATGATACATGTAAACCTTTAAACTATATTAAATATGCAATTAGCATCAATTAAATATTAAATAATTAGATATTAAAATAATTTGCTATTATGAGATACTACATCTTAATTACAAATGCCAATGTACTAAATTATTGAATACACAAGTGCATAAGATTCTGCTCAAGGCAACATATGTAAAGTTTTATGATATCTGTGAGTAATTTAAACACAAATTTATTTATGTCTACTAACAGCATTTACCAGTACATCTTATTTAAGGCAGCAAAAATACTGTATTTAAACCCAGAAGTTCAAGAGAAGCTCAAAAACAAATTTATTTCTTTCATAACTATTCTTTTCCACTTAAAGATGTTTTATATGTATCTATTTAGATCTGTCTCCTTTCTTTTCTAGAAAAGACTAAAAGCAGCTGAAAGGATACATTAGCCACAAGAAAATTCCACAAGTGTAAAATCAGAGGGAAAGAAAGAGAAAAATGAGAATAAAGACATCAGTTAGAGGCAGAAATAAAACTCAAATATTTTTACCATAAACATTTATATACTTCATATTAGAGAGCCATAAATTGGTTCTAAGCTTTCTAGTAATAAATGCAACATGCAGTTCCCAGTGTAATTTAATTCAATAAAGCAATTTCTTTGGGAGAAAAACTGACATGTTCCTGTGCTAGTCTCTGAAGATCTGGTTTGATCTGGAGATAGATTTTAGATAATATGGGAACCTAGAGATAAAAAGGATCAGTTATCTTTTAAGTAATCTTCCTCAAATATTATTTCTCCAAATCATGGGCTCCAATGAGTTCAAGACTGTTCCCTTCCTGAAAAGGGCTATGTCAAAAACTACTCAACAATGCCATTTAAGTGCAGATACGCATGTTTCAACAAACTCTAAATTTTAAGAAATTATGTATAAGGAGACCATAGACTTTAATGAGAATTAAGGACATTGCCTTAAAAAGATCTGACCATGTCCACTTGGGTACCCCTTTGTTGCAGAGGGCAATAATACCACAGGAATAGAGATTTCTTTAGAAAAGTTTTTTTTTTTAACCTTCTGTAACTGAAAGACAGTGCATGATCTGCTGCCTGGAAGTCTATTTCTTACAGTACGGCACAAGAGTGTGAACGTGAAAGAAAAGTTTCACTAAGGTGAAAACAGTTGTCTGCTTCAGTTGATTGAGGGGGGAAAATAGTAATTCAGTAAAGGAAACATAGGAAGTTTAACTTGGAGCTAAGTTTAAGAAATACTACCTGTGAAGTATAATCCAAGGTAACTTGTATGAGCCCTTCAAATAAAAGTCAGTCACAGTACATTGACAAAAGAAAATAACACATTAACAGTAGCAGCAGCTGTCAATGCAAGCCACTTTCAGATTGAGATAACAAAACGATGAAAAACTATCTAAGAAAATGGTTATCTTTTGTCCTCTATTAGAGAACAGGCTTGCAAGAGCTCTGTCAAAACACTGCAAATCAATTTAAAGAGAAGAGTGGTCAGAACAATCATATTTTACCCTAATGAAATGTGTGACCAGCTCTCTCAAAACAATATTCCTGCTGACCCTGACTAGCACTAGTAATACAGAGACTGATTCTGAAATGAGATCAATAACTAGGGTGGAAAGTTGATGTTGAGCTTTGGCAGCTAGCTCAGAAGAGACTCCTGGCCAAAGGAGTAAAGGTTAAAGAAAGAACAGGCATTAGTTTCTGTGTGGTTAGAATAACACTCTACCATGATTTATGAAATGACCTCAGTCAAGCGCTTAGGCTTAAATTAATAGCAATCTTGAATTAATTCCAGCTTCCTAGTCCAAACAAATTATACCCTTAAATTATGGAGAAAACTTGGAGGAGTATATGATTTCCTTTCGAGTACTTAAAACTATTTGTTGAATGAACAGCTGAATGATCCATGTGCTATTTGCTGACAATGAGAATAATAAAAATGAGCGTAATACATGAACACAAGGACAAACACAGTCCCATTACTTTAAAAACTTAACAAATTGAGGTAAAAAGTCCTCCAAATCAATGCTTCTAAGTCTTCAGTGAAATTCTATTAAATGAATTTAAATTTAAATGAATATTTTCTGAGTAATTCCAAAGAAAAGCTAGAAGTACCAGAACAATAGATAAAGGGAATGATACCATTCATAATTTGTCCATAATTCACTAAAGCATTTTGTAAAATCTATTGTACTACCTTTATGGGCAATGTGCAGAATTGAGGGATAGATAATAACATAATGATGTCACTTTCTGACTAGTCTAAGCTCTATACTGGAAAAAGAGGTGATAAATGCATTGTTATCAAGCAGAAAGGAGCCATCCTGCACAAAGCCACAGAGCTCAGTCTTGAGCTTTAGTCTATTTATTATTATTATCAAACACTTGAAAGAGAACATCACTGGCTAATACTTACCAAATATACACAAGATTGCAGACAGTAGCTAATACACTGGCTGAGAAAAATATGGGGGAAAAATTCTTTACAGGCTGTGATAATGAGATACATCTAACATAATAACATCTAATAATACATCAAAATGTATTAGAGACAATGTACTATCCTTGGTTCTGATACAAACCTCCTGATTTCTCAGGTCAGTCCTCCTGTTACACCCCAACATACTCTACAGAAAAAAGCATGGAGACTTCTCTAAATCAGCAACAAGAATAACCCAGGAAGGGGACCTGGGCCAAGAGGCCAGGGAAGGGAACAGATCAGACTGGTTTGTCCTGGTCTTCAGTCTACAAAGTGTTGTGTTTACCTTTTGCACAGTCATTAATCACCCTGAGATATGTCCTAAGCACTTATTTAGACTAGAAGTAGCTCACACTGTGAGCCATTATATGTTGAATATAACAGAACTCAGAGCTGGAAATTACACCAGTCCCTGGAGGAACAATTCTCCCAAATTTCTACTGAGGACAGATTTATAAAAGCTGCCTGGAAAAACTGCTTAGTGTTTAAGTCTGTTCTTTGAATGTGTTACAGCCTGATTCCAATTAACAACGACAAAAAAAAAAATAATGTAAATCAGACCCTACATTAAGAAAAATAAAAAAGAACTGACTTGTGATGTTTGAAAAATATAAAAGCAACAGGCACTCCAGCACTAGACACCTTTAATTAAAAACACAAAGTAAATGGACTCATTCCCCAAAGAATGGTTTTCCTTAGCAGACTACAGAATTGCTTATCAGGTAAATCTGTTATAGCAACAGCCACTTCAATAGGGATCAATGCAGTTGGAAGCCAAGTAGATATACTTCAGCAGTAAACCAAAAAGCTATTTGGGTTTTTTCCCTTCCTTTAATTGAAACCAATGGAAGAAAGTACTCTCATCAAGTTTCTTCTGAAACATTTCAAATAGTTAGGAGAGAAAAGGAATGAAAACTGCATCCCCAAAATGACTACTAAAATGTTAATTATTGTATCTTAAGAATAGTTATATATGATTTCTACTACAAATTTCCCTGCCAAATTTTACTCAGTGGGTGGAGGAAAGAATTTGTGGTAAAAACACTAATGCTTTTATTATTAACCAGTTCCCAAATTCCATCCCCAGTCATCTCTAAGCATCTCACTATCAGTATACTTGTAAACAATAGTTACCTGCAGACTAGAAAAAGCAGTAATGAGGCAGTAAAGTGTCTGTTAATTACTGACTTACTAGAAGAGACTCAGAGAGTCAGAGACATACAGACAAGGAGACAGAGAGACTTAGAGAGACAGAGTCAGAAACGGAGAAACAGACACAGAAACAGAGAAAGAAAAGCTTTTGTTGTTTACCTGTATTAGCAGGAATAACATTTCAAAAATCATGGATTTATGAAAACATCAAGGTTTAAAACAAAGATCACCCACATCTGCATTTCTTACATCAGTCTCCTCTGCCCAGTGTTCCTCTGGGTTTACAGGACTGGGGGCAAGACTCTGCAGATCCATCCCTAGAGGTCTGGCACCTACCACAGCTATAGGACAAAAGCAACTTCTCAGTGTCAGGGAGCACATTTTAAAGCACTTTTATATCTAACTTTAGTGGTCATCACTTCCCTTCTCCTCTTTATGCATGGATTACCAGGAAATGTTACCAAAGAAACTAAAATAATACTACCTAATAAAACAGAAGTTTAAAAAATAACTTTTGGTGACAATATTTTTAGAACGAAATTTAATAGTAATGCAGCTCATGAGTCATCTTTTTTGAGGTAAAATGTCATCTTGAGGGAATTAAGGTATAAAGTGAAAGTGAAGTCGCTCAGTCATGTCCGACTCTTTGCGACCCCGGGGACTGTAGGCCACCAGGCTCCTCCGTCCATGGGATTCTCCAGGCAAGCATACTGGAGTGGGTTGCCATTTAAGGAAATAAAATAAAATATGATAAAATTAAAACTATATATGCAAAATTTATAGCTTCCCTGGTGACTCAGTTGGTAAAGAATCTGCCTGCAATGCAGGAGACCTGGGTTTGATCCCTGGGTCAGGAAGATTCTCTGGAGAAGGGAATGGCTACCCACTCCAACATTCTTGCCTGGAGAATCCCATGGACAGAGGAGCCTGACAATGAAGTTGCAAAAAGTCAGACACAACTGAGTGATTAACACTTCACTTCACTTACACAAACCTTAAGAGGAAAAAAATATAAAATCAACTGAATTACTAAGTTAACTATAACATTTTCTCAAATATAATTTCTAGTCTTAAATTACAATCACACACACAAAAAGTCAAAATGAAATGGGAAAACTTTATTATAGTAAAACATCTAGACTTTTAAACTGGAAATGAAAGCTTATTTATACTATGATTACAACTATAAAACATAGTTAGAAAAATCTAGAAAATGCTAATATAGTCATCATAGTTATGTTAGATGGTTAGGACTTTACAGTAATTTCAAAATCTATTTCTTGTACTTTTTATAGCAAATTACTTGAATGCTTCTTTTCAAAAAAAATACTCTGCTACTTAAGCAAATCAAACTTTTAAGAAAACATTTATAATACTGATTTCATACTTTGAAACTTTAACACAATTAGAGCTGGCAAGAGAAATATACACTTGCAAATATTCAGCCAAATTTTATGGCACAACACAGCAATTATTTCTCTACATCAACACAAAAAGACAGTTTGACATCTTGCTGACCCCACTAACTGGATCCACTCTGCAGAACCCTGCAGAGCTGGTCAGGGATCAAATGGCCATCCAAAGCCAAGGCAGCCATGGAGGTTGGGGCCATGCAGGGAGTTGGGGGAATGACCTGAGAACAGGCCTGTCCAGGCCAAGGTTCTCCAAACAAGGCAAAGACAGGAGGTCAGGATTGAGCTTTAGGGTCTAATGGCAAAGAAAACAATCTTTAGTCTTCTGTCTGTTCAGAAATAATCTGTATGTTAGGCATACAAAGAAGATAACCTCCACTACCCACCCCCCAACCATTCCCTCTAAATGCATGTGAATCAGAGTTCTGGAATCCAGAAGGAAGGCTCTCTGAGGCTAAATGGTTGACAAGTTAGTTTTCCTTTAATTTCACTTTTACTACCTCACTCTCTGTCTTACCAGCCACTAAGAAGTCCCTTATGCTTGGCCCTTGAGATCCAGAATCAGGACTTTATATAATATTATGTTAGAATTCTATTTCCCATAAGTCCTTCCCAGGAAGGAGTACTTGCCTTAAATAGCAGCAATAAGAGAACACCTCCCATCAACCCAGAGCCCATATGCATGCATGCATGCTGTGTGCTAAGCTGCTTCAGTCATATACAACTCTTTGTTACTCTATGGATTGTAGCCCACCAGGCTCCTCTGTCCATGGGATTCTCCAGGCAAGAATACTGGAATGGTTTGCCTTTCCTTCCTCCAGGGGATCTTCCCAACCCAGGGATCAAACCTGCGTCTCTTATGTCTCCTGTATTAGCAGGTGGGTTCTTTACCACTAGCGCCACCTGGGAAGCCCAGAGTCCATATGTCTACACATTAAAACAACCTTTATCTGCACTTGTCATTCTTTGGATTCCAAGCCCACCATACATCCCTCTTTATTGTAATCCTGATAGAACACAGAGAGATTCAGAGTAGCAGCCATATGCTGACACAGACTCAATGTTCTTTCAACTCCTAAGCTTCTCTGATACACTCAAGAATCTCCACCAGAATTAATCTTGCATTGTTATGTGTATAGATAGAATGGGAATCTAAGACTGGAACTTTCTTACTTGTTCAACAGTTGCAGGAAGTAGGAGGAGTGGGAAGAGAAAGGTAGCATGCATAAATTGAGCAAAAAGAGAAAGAGACAGAAAAACCCCCCTTGCCAGTTTTCCCTTTCTATGTCACTTACTTACTATCTCCCAGAGAATCCATATGATAAAGTAGGGGAAATATTAAGGCACCTTAGGACTAGATCTTGCTTTCAACTAAGAAACATAGTGAAGCTTCCTCACTTAAGTCAGAAATTCTTTAGCATAATTACATTTCAAAAAAAAAAAAGTAATCCAGATGAGCCACATCAAGCTCTACCAAAGCATAAATTCCTGCCTTGGTTTCAACAAATATTATCAGGATATCAACAGAGAAATACTAATTATATAAGTCAATTAAGTTGCATATGAGTCACACACATGGTTGAGGAGCTTGCTGTAATTTTTGAATCGTGCTATCAAGAACCAGAGCTTATCAGTTGTTGGAATCCCAGTTCTGTAGCTCACTGCTCCCACCCCACATGGCTCCCTAAGAAGCAAGATAAAGGAAACAAACCTATCCAAAAGACATTCAGTGTGTGGATCTGAAATAATTCTTTAAATGCCAGAAGTTAATAAAGCATGCTTCACAATTGCAATTTTATGCCACAGGCATGTTCATATTTCTTCTAAGGGATTGGATTTACATCAATCTCAACAAATTTATGTATTCAGTGTATAAACATTTTAACATAATAATAATCTTCTGTCATAACAGACAGACAACATGGTCCAGTGAATCGTATGCTGAATACCCTTATCCAGCTCTATCTACCTCACAGGTATTCTGTAAAGTTTAATTAGTAGAGACCTCCAGAAAATACTATGAGTTCTTTTCCAAAAGTACCTTACAACGTTATGTATTCACTATACTTTTGCTGTTGTTTAGTCGCTGAGTTGTGTCCGACTCTTGCAACCCCATGGACTCTATCAAGCTGGCCAAGTTCTTCTCTTCATGGGATTTCCTAAGCAAGAATACTGGAGTGGGTTGCCACCTTCTCCAGGGGATCTTCCTGATCCAGGGATCAAATCTGTGTCTTCTACATTGGCAAGTGGATTTTTTTTACCAATGAGCCACCAGGGAAGCCATATTCACTATACCAGAAAAGAAACGAGGCAATAATACAGCTATGAAAATAAAAAGAAATGGCAGTTGGGATCAAAATGGATGAGATAACTGCTGAAAGAGATTAGAGGGAAATTAACATAATAAATATGAGGATATTAGTCCTACAAGTAAGTACACGAAAGGCTGGTACTTATTACATGGGCATTGCAGTAAACAAGCCCACCATAAGCGGTTAGTTAAAACAATCCATACTTACCCTGGACAAAGTGCCCCATTCCTTGTGGAAGGCAAGTACAGCCAGAACCCAGCTTTGCATTCACCCCTAGACTCCCTCCTGACCTGCCCTTGCTACAGAGTCCTGAGTGCACAGATGTCCTTCAAAGACCATTTCCTCCAGGGGAGCCCCCATCAATTTAGAAAATGACAAGGATGACCAGGAACCAAAAAGGAGAAGCCCTGCAGTAGAGCCCAGTCTAGTCAGCAAACAGGAGTCAGAAATAGTAACCTGGAAGTAAAACTTGTTCAGGAAAGCTAAAAATACAGTAAGTACCTTTTTGATTTATGAGATGAGTTTCACAACTGTATAACCATGTAAAAGTTTTATATGCAAGTCATTACTATTAGAAATTCATAAACACTGCCTAGTAGGTGAAATAATTTTCAATGTTCTCCATAAATTAATCATTCCTAAATGATCACTTTCTGATACAGTAATATAGACTGAAAAACAATATAAATGGAAACAATATGCACATTTACACTAAAATTAAAATTAATAACATTTATTAGGAAAATAACTAGCTATAGAAATAATTAAACTGCTCTTGAAGGAAACAACAAAGCAGCAACTCATTAATCTAAGGATTCACTCATTTTGTTGTATAGTATAAACAGTTCCTAACAATATTTCTCATATCCACCCTCCGTTTCTCTTTCATACTGCATTCCACTCTGTAGGCCATTAGCACTCTATAGCTGGACTACTATAACAGCCCACTAACAAGTATAACTGACTCTGTAAAGCCGCCAGTGAAATGTGCTCTGTGTTAGTCGCTCAGTTGTGCCCGACTCTTCGCGACCCCATAGACTACAGCCCACCAGGCTCCTCTGCCCTTGAGATTTTCCAGGCAAGGATACTGGAGTGGGTAGCATTTCCTTCTCCAGGGGATCTTCCCGAAATGGCAAAAACTTAAACTGTCCTAAAGCAAGGCTCTGAAGCTGTTCATCACAGGTAAATTCATCACTTCAGAGTAGTTTTCTATTTTTCTCCTGGATGCAGCTCAAACTTGATAGTCTGACATTCACAGGTCTTCAGTCTGGCTCCATTGTGAAGCCACTCTTGCTCTCTGTTCCAAAACCAATTCTAAATTCTATTAGTTTGGACTTCTCCAATTCATTGAAAAATCCCATTTCTCAACTCCCAAACAGTTTTAAATGTCATTCCCTGTTTCCAGGAGTAAATCCTAACCATTCAAATGCCTCCTTAAAATCCTTAAAATCTTTAGTATTTGTTCTTGTCGTTTAGTCACTAAGTCCTGTCTAACTCTTTGGCAACCCCATGGACTGTAGCCCACCAGGCACTTCTGTCCAGGGATTTCTCATGGGTTGCCATTTCTTCCTCTAGAGCATCTTCCTGACCCAGGGATCAAACCCACATCTCCTATACTGGCAGGCGGATTCTTTACCACTGAACCACCAGGGAAATCTTTTATCCATCATGTTGATTAGCTGCACACCTCCACACTCAGCCTCCCCAATTCACAGTCACAGTACATAACACATGCTAATCACATGATATTTTTCATATACTGATGTGACCATCAATACCAACGATCAATACTGACCCATATTTGTTCTGAAAGGACAGAAACTCTATCTTCTACAACTCTGGGCCTCACATGGCCCCTGCTTAAAATGTGTACTCAGTGAATGATACAGAATGTTACAATGGACATTTCTACTTTTCAACAAGACTCATGAAGATTCTTCTCAATTTTATTCCAGTTTGGGAGGACCAAAACCAAACGCCCTACATTTAAAAATCAGCACAATATTTATAGAAGAGATGGATTTACAGAACATTTGAAAAAGTACACGAAGTTTTATAATTATTGTTCATAATAACAAAGTAGGTCAGACGCATCATCTTCCTTTCAAAGTTCAGGAACAGAGACTGAAACTAATATTTCCATAAGGTTCTGCCATATAATTGTATAACTTCAGGCCATTGTGATTCTGCTTGGCTGTTCAGTATAATGTGGAGTTTGTTGTGGATTTTTTTAAATCTCAGTTTGTTTCTGGTTAAATAGATGCCACTAAATAAGAGAGCATGGAAAAGTCCATTAAATATCTTATTAAATCCCAAGTTATGGGCCAGGCACTGTGCTTTGCCATGAATATATAAAGTTGAATATTTTTATGTTTTTCTAGGTTTACATACCAATATTCTGTACTCATACACAATATGAAGAGGAAGACAACTCTTTTTTCTACCAAAATTTTATAAGAACAGCTAAAAATTGATTTCTGCCAGCCCTGTGCAAATGTTGTAGTGAAGCGCATCATTGTCCTGAAGCCACACTGGTTACTGTCTGAGATTCTCAGCCACTTTTAACATTAAAATGTCATAAATCAAGGCAAGAACAGTAATGCTATTCCTTACAATCCTGGTAATCCTCAGACATCAGAGGGTCCCTCTTAGTTTCAGAGTTCTACTTAATGACTTCCTTCCCTCTCCCTAATTCTCCCAAATGCTCTTCCATCTGCCCTCTGGAAGACCCCTGCCATTGCTAAATTCCCCTTTGAGTGGGACCCACTCAACAAGCTCTGAATGCTGCTGGCTGCCCCAAGGTAAAACTAGAGTCTAGTCAGCCTCTATTACGAACATTCTCTTCCGCAGAAGAGTGTGGGGCTATGCCTTTTTCCTCTACTGCTTTTAAGTTTTTCTCTTTATCACTGGTATTCAGGTACTTCATTATGATTGTACCTTGGTGTGGTTTGATTTCTATTCATTCTGTTTGGAATTCATTGTCCTCTTGGATCTGTGGGTTTATGGTTTTCAACAAATTTAGAAAATATTGAGCCATTATTTTTATAAATATTTTCCTGTTTCCTTCTCTTGTACTGTGGGACCCCAATTACACGTTAGACTCTTTGACATTGACCCACAGCTCACTGAGATTCTTTTCTTTTTTTTTCACACTTTTATCTCTTTTTGTTTCAGTTTTGATACTTTCTATGGCTATGACTTCATAGCAATAGGAATATCCCTAGAAGCTCCATTTGGATCAATTTTGTATATTCCATTTCTTTCCTTCTCATGCTCACAATTTTCTCTTGTCTCTTCAGCATATGGCAAATAAGGATATAATAGTTGTTTAACAACTTTGTTTGCAAATTTCATCATCTCTGTCTTTCCAGGGTATGTTTCTTTGATTATTTTTTCCAACTACTACTTATAGTTCATCATTTCCTGCCTCTTTGCATGCAAGATAATTTTTTTTTATTGAATGCTAAACATTGTTATGACCAACCTAGACAGCATATTCAAAAGCAGAGACATTACTTTGCCAACAAAGGTCCATCTAGTCAAGGCTACGGTTTTCCAGTGGTCATGTATGGATGTGAGAGTTGGACTGTGAAGAAAGCTGAGCCCTGAAGAATTGATGCTTTTGAACTGTGGTGTTGGAGAAGACTCTTGAGAGTCCCTTGGACTGCAAGGAGATCCAACCAGTCCATTGTAGAGGATATCAGCCCTGGGATTTCTTTGGAAGGAACGATGCTAAAGCTGAAACTCCAGTACTTTGGCCACCTCATGTGAAGAGTTGACTCATTGGAAAAGACTCTGATGCTGGGAGGGATGGGGGCAGGAGGAGAAGGGGACAACAGAGGATGGATGGCTGGATGGCATCACCGACTCGATGGACATGAGTTTGAGTGAGCTCCGCGAGTTGGTGACGGACACGGAGGCCTGGCGTGCTGCGATTTATGGGGCCACAAAGAGTCAGACAGGACTGAGCGACTGAACTGAACTGAAACGTTGTAGGTTTTATGTTGTTTGGTGCTGGATTTTGTTGTATCTCTTTAAAGAGTCTTGAGCTTTTGTGGCGGTATGGAGGGGGTGGGTGTCGCACATGATCATCTACGATTCAATATGACGTTCTGACGTGTTGAAGCCTTGGCCTTTAAAATAAGGCCAGTTTACTCTTTCAGTAAGACAATGTCATTCTGAGAACTCTAGGTGGAGCATTAGGTAATACTCTATGTATAATGAAGGCTGTCCACCCTGACTGGTGGAAATGCAAATCAGCCTGAACTCTGGGTGAATACTGAGAACTGTTTGTCCTGCTGCTTTCCAGTGATTCTTTATCCTGCCTCTTGCAGTTTCACTGGTGTATATGCAAGGATCTTTCTGCAAACCTTTGGAGCTCTCTATTTGTGCATCTTTCTCTATACTTCCCTGCCCTATAAATTCTCACCACTTCAGCCCCTCAACTCTGATCTCAGTTTCCTGAGAGAATAGAGACCTCAGTGAAAGTGCTGGATTCTGGTTAGGTTCCCTCCCTGTGCCAGGCTTGGATACTACTTCCAGGCTATAAACTGGGACAATCAGAAGATCATCTCACTTATCTCTCATCTCTCGGAGATTATAATACTGTATTCCCTGATGTCCAATGCTGAAAAACTTGCCCAGGATGACAACTCCTACAACAGTTGATCTTTCATGGACCAAAGCAGAATTTCTCCCAAGGATGATAATTTAAAATTCCTCCTCCCCTTCTGCTTTTGCACCTCAGAGAATGCTCCATTGAGCCAACACTTTATCACAGCTGATTATCTAAGTTCCTCTCTTACTTGTAACTTTGATTCCTTTGCACTGTCTATTCTTCAGACTCACATACACAGTAAGCCTCTTCACTCAAACTTTATCAATAAATAAATAAATAAAAGAAATCAGACACCACTTCCTTTACCTTATCGCCAAGCTATAAATTTCTGTGCATACCAATATTGCTACTGCTTTCCATCATTCTTGAATGAGGAGTTCACCTCACCTTTTTACGGCCAACTTACTGCTTTTACTGCTTGCCTTTCTGGAATCCCATTTTATCTGTCATCAATTTCTTCTGTCTTCCACTCCTTTCTTAGCCTTTTATAAATATACTCAAGTAGTTCCTCTCATTTTTAAGAATCTTTCATTGGATCATGATTATCCCATGCCTACTGTCCAAATCTACTCTTCTCATCCAAATTTCTACTGTCTACTTACTTCCTGTATTTTATAATATCTAAGTAACATACAAACCCACTGAGATATGGCTTCTTCAGGCTAATTATTAGACACAGAAGTCATTCTTCAGGTGCCTGGCTTGCTTCTTGACAGTAAACTGCCTTGGCTCTACTAGTTCAGTGAAAGTTTCTAGTTCACTGTATACTTACTGGCCATTCTAATTTGGGGGCTCATTTTATTTGTTTCACAATCATCAATGTAACTCAAGACTCATTTCTTGGCCTTCCCCCAATACCTTTCACTATATATACACGCACACACACACACATACGCCTTCTAGGTCAGGTTCCTGACCTTTCTTCTTCCTTTTCATCAATATGTTGGCCTTTGTCCATTTTCCATCTTAAATGATCCATTCTTTCTCCCACCAAATCTATGCCCACCATTGCTATAACCTACACCAGTGCTTCTCTGAGTGGGATCCCTGAATAATTTGTATTGAACCACCCAAAATAAATGCTATAAATGAGAATTTCTAGACTCTACTGAAGATCTAGTGAGTCATACTCTCTGCACAGTGGGATCCTTTGGACCTGGATTTTTAAGAAGCAAATCAAATGATTCTTAGGCCTTTGAACATTTACAAACTACCAGTGTAGACCCTAGATTCTAGAGATTCTTGTGGATATTAGACTTTTGGGAGCTGTGTCTCACTAAGATCTATCAATCAACATTAATTTTACAACAAATATAACTCATTAGCAATGAATTAATGTCTATTTTAAGGGACAGTCTTCTAGGAAACGAGCCACAAACTGAATTTACAAAATCCAACTCCATTTTGAGTTTATCAAAAAAGTATTGAGAATGTTTGACTTAAGGAGTTTAAGTCACTCAAAAGTTCAAAATATTTCAACAATGTATCTGATTCTCTATTATTGTACAATCAATGAAAAGACCTTAAATTTCTTTAAAAGAATATTAATTTAAAAAGAACACTTGACTCTATACAGCTGAACTTTTTCAACAACATTGAAGTTTTTAAGGAGATGTTTCTGATGTCTTTTTCCTCCCTTTAAGATATCAGTCTCTACCACATAGATAAACACAGAAAATTTGACCTGTGCCATTATAATATACGTTATGGAGATGAAATAAGTTTCAGAAACTTATAATAGGGTTCTACAGCAAAGTAAATCTAAGATTAAACATGCCCCAAATTGTTAGGTATTTTATAGTGCTATAACTCAAGGACAATTTCAAGGATGTGTCAAACAACATTATTAATTTAACATTTTATTTTTCATGCATAAATGTCATGTTGCAAAATAATAGCACTATGTTTATTAACTTCAAGACAGTATTATTAAAAAGGTACTTGATTTGTGAAGCAGTAACACAATTAGATGGAGAACCATTCAGTTTTATGATTTTCACAATTGAAAAACTGCCTGCTTAACTGACTGAAAAAAAGATGGAAAATAAGGAAAGAATCCATATGAATCCTACTCAAATAGACTTCCTTGACTAATTTTTTTATATCTAAGCTCCAATTTTTTATATCTACTCAGTGGTTATAATTTGCTTCACTTCAAATACAATGTTTTAGAGACCATATTTGCATTCTGGGATTTTTAAAAAATGCTTATACATTTACATGAAAAATTTACACTTTCTACCACTACCCAAGTCTTATCAGGATTTAAAGAGCTAACAACCAAAGCAAAAGAGAAAACACAGAGACACACTTAATTGAACACAGGAAGAAAGCCAAATAAACCACACTTTCTTCATGGTTATTTCTAGAACAGTCGTTCTTAAAGGACAGTGGTTCGACACCAATAGCATTCAGTATCCCCTGGGACATTGGAAATTTAATCTCTCTAGTCCTAAAGAGCCTGCTCTGTGGATTGGGCCCAAATATCTAAGTTTACCAAACTTTTCAGGTATTCTGACACCTCCTCAAGTTTGAAAACACTGATGTATTTTCATGGAACAGAAGCGTTAGGATATAGGATAGAGAATTAGAGGATGCTTTAAAGGATTCTACATATAAGCAATTTAATTTTTTTAAGTTCTCAAAATTTCTAACTTATTTAAGCCTCTCGGTATGCTTAGCAGTTGGACTTCCTTGGTGGCTCAGATGGTAAAGAATCTGCCCACAGTGTGGGAAACCCCGGTTCAGTCCCTGTCGGGAAGATCCCATGGAGATGGGAATGGCACCCCACTCCAATATTCTCGCCTGGAGAATCCCAAGGACAGAGGAGCCTGGCAGGCTACAGTCCACAGGGTCACAAAGAGTTGGACATGACTGAGTGACTAAGACTTTCACTTTTATATGCTTATTGGTATGAAGGCAACACATTTGAAACTTCTGATCACCAGAGAAAACCTATAAAGACTGATTTCTGAAATACAGAATAAGAAGTGGGAGCATAATAGGAAAGGCAATGTAGGAAACAAGAAGTAACAGCAGATACCACTTACTGAATGCTAACCACTATATACCAGTCATTGGATAAGGCACTTAGTACAATTTATTGTTTTCATTGCTAATCTTCACAACAGTCTCATTTATAAGTGAAGGAACTAAAAATAAAAGATGAGTATTGTAGACAGAATATGGCCCCAGAAAATATCTACATGCTAATCTCCAGAAACTGTGCATATGATGTTGTATGGCAAAGGGGAATTAAAGTTGCAGATATAATTAAGTTTGCAAAGGGACTTAAAGGTTTCTAATCAGCTGGCCTTAAGATGGGGAAAGTACCCTGGATTACTCAGGTAGGCCCAATATAATCATAGAGTTCTCAAAAGTGAAAGAGGGAGATGAAAGTGAGAGGCATGTAACTTCAGACGAAATCTGAGGGATGCCATGTTGAAGGGTTCAGCCTGCTACTGTAGTTTCCGAACAGGTAAACGACAAAGGGCTAAGAATGCATGTGGGCAGCCTCTTGAAGCTAGAAAAGCCAAGGAAGTACTCCCTCCAAGAACCACTGGAAAGAAACACACTGCTAAACACATCTTGATTTTAGCCCACTGAGACCACATCAGACTTCTGACCCACAGAACTGTAAGGTTATGCACTTGGGAGTTAAGTCACTAAATTTGCGGCTGATCTGTTATGGCAGCAAGAGAAAACGAAAACAGTAAGCAACATATTCAAGGCCACATCACTTGGAAGAGACTGAGCTACGGATTTGAACTCAGAGACTCTCCATACAGTCATGCTATTTTACCATCAATATCTGTTGATAGCCAGCATTTATTAACACCAGCTCCTACATCATACAGATATCAATCTCTTCAGGAGTACTATACTCTTTCTCAGTTGGGATCACCATCAGGGGTCCTTTTCCCTGAATCAACTTGTGCATGTGTTGTGACTGACTGACACTGTTTCATTAAAAGAATATTCTCCCTAGTTCTTTGGTTCTTTCAATTTTCTTGCAACTGGTCCAGTTCACATATCTTGGCCCTGATAGTCATTTGTTTTTACTTCTCTTGTTATAAAGAGCAAGGTCCTCTCACCAGAACTTTTAATTCCTTTCACTACTTAGGTAAAATCTATGATTTTAGAAGTTTATGCCACTGCAATATAGCATGCAAGAGAAATCAAATACACCATTGTTAGTGAGGAAAACATCGATATGGCATTCTTTGTAGAGGACAGCATTGACTACTAACAAGATACTACAAAATTTTGAATTAAAAAGTTGGTCGGGTGTCCATAAGAATCATTACTATATATTTTATGAACCTGCAAGAAGTAGTTGAGTATATATAAATACATTCAGCTCAGTTCAGTTCAGTTCAGTCACTCAGTTGTGTCCTACTCCTTGCGACCCCATGAATGGCAGCATGCCAGGCCTCCCTATCCATCACCAACTCCCGGAGATCACTCAGACTCACGTCCATCGAGTCAGTGATGCCATCCAGCCATCTCATCCTCTGTCGTCCCCTTCTCCTCCTGCCCCCAATCCCTCCCAGCATCAGTCTTTTCCAATGAGTCAACTCTTCACATGAGGTGGCCAAAGTACTGAAGATTCAGCTTTAGCATCATTCCTTCCAAAGAAATCCCAGGGCTGATCTCCTATAGAATGGACAGGTTGGATCTCCTTGCAGTCCAAGGGACTCTCTCTTCTCCAACACCACAGTTCAAAAGCATCAATTCTTCGGCACTCAGCCTTCTTCACAGTCCAACTCTCACATCCATACATGACCACAGGAAAAACCACAACCTTGACTAGACGGACCTTAGTCGGCAAAGTAATGTCTCTGCTTTTGAATATGAGAAATGTATGGATTACAATCATGAAGTCAGCAATATGTATTTTTGTAAGTAAAATACATATTCACAATAAAAATAAAACAAATACTAGTAATACATATATAAATAAGTTTTTATATAATTGTGTGTTGCTGACTTCATGATTGTAATCCATACATTTCTCATAAGAATTATACCATATGTTTTAAACATAAATCGTTTAATATGACATTTGTTTCCAGTATCCCCAACAAGACAGGAAACTAAAGTATCAGCACTGAGTTATTCATATTTTTATTTCAACATCTAAAAGAATGCCTAGCTGGCAGAAGGAATTCCAGAAACCTTTATTAAAGAAACAAAAAATGTCTTGGTGGTTAAAGAATAGCAACTGGAGTGAGATAGTTTGGGGTTCAATACACAAATAAAATTGTCTAGCATTGTGACCTTGGTTAAATAAAATTTACCAAGTTTTTAGTTTCTTCCTTTATAAATTGGACATGATATTTCACTTCTTCCAGTTGTGAATGTCAAAGTATATGATGCAAGTAAAGACAGCAGTATAAAGCAACTAGAGGTAGCTTGTGGTTACAAAAATGATTCTGTCTTCCAGACTGTCTTAAAGCTATTCTTTGTTTCACCTGGCTGAGATTTCTAAAACCTTATCAGAAATAACAAACATCATTTACCAGCCTATGTATGACAATTAAAGTAGCCAATAAAATTTAGGGAAAATAAAACTCAGACCTCTTCCACAGCAATATAATAGATCAAAATGTTTCTCCAGAAATTATCTGAGTTACAGGTTGTTTGGTCAGCTAAAATTAAATAACAATAATAATTAAACCATCTGAGGAAAAAGGAGGTATGCTGCTGGCTGAAACATTATAGAACTTGATTCATTTCAGCAATCCTTTTGTGACTGAGTAGCACAGGGAACTTAGGTGCAAAAAGTACCTAACAGAAGACAGACTCAGTTCTCTGCTTGCATTTGACACACTGAGTACTATTAAGTCAATTTACTGAAGTTTTAGGACAAGAGATAATGCTAAGTACATTTCATCTCTGTCATTTTGGTAAACAGACAGTATATTTGAACTTGAGGTATACTTGCAGGAACCAACAAAACTTTTATATTTAGCCAAAAATCACACTGGCTAGGAGTTTAATTTTTGCTTATCCACTGTGATGGTTTAAGATATGCTAAATGTAGAGTTTACATAATACTTGTATGATATATATCCTGCCTCTGCTTTATCTAAAATTTAATTTTTATTAAATAACTCATGACTGTAGAAATTATTATCCTGCAAATTTGAAAAATATGACAGAGGGATGACCAACTCAAAAAGAAATCATATACTTCTAAGAATAAAGCTAGAGCACTAATGTAATGTAATGCAAAAAAATACATTTGGGCAAATTATAGTATGGAACAGGAAGTATAGAATATCCTACATAAGCAGGTATATAACTGAATATGTGATTTTATTATACTGTATGGAAATCCTTAGGTTATGAATATTGAATTTTCCTACACAAATTAACCACGTCATGATTCGCCTGCAGTTGAGAAATAGAATATACAATAAATTATGTGTCACCATCAGTTCAGTTCAGTTCAGTTCAGTTCAGTCGCTCAGTTGTGTCCTACTCTGTGACCCCGTGAATTGCAGCACGCCAGGCCTCCCTGTCCATCACAATCTCCCGGAGTTCACGCAAACTCACACCCATCGAGTCGGTGATGCCATCCAGCCATCTCATCCTCTGTCATCCCCTTTTCCTCCTGCCCCCAATCCCTCCCAGTATATGAATATTCTAAACTATTGTCCTTCAAATTTTAAATAGTTTAATAGAAACTTATGGCACTGATTTGTTTCCACTAATTAAAAGATAAAAGAGGCCTTGACCAGTCCAAGAAATATGAGATAATTCAGAAAAATAAAATGTAAAACACCATTAATGTAATTAACCATTCAGTTTAGCACAGTCATCTATATAAGACAATTAGGAGGTTTCTGTAAACCTCCTTTCATGTGTCAGGGTAAATAAAGAGGATACAGAAGATTTTATGTGGGAAAGACAGAGGAGGAAAGAAGGCATGGATGCTATATTAAAATACACAGATATATGTTGCTACACTAAAATACACAGATAAGTGCTAAGAGTACAATACACAGTGTGCACAAATTTCTAAGATTCAATAAGTTTGGATTAGGTCTGCTACTTAAAGAAACAGGCTGCTTTAAGGCTCACCAAAGAAAACCCCTTCCAACTTCTTCCACCAAAACTGGTTAATGATTGTAGGACAGCAGAAGTTTAGCTAAGACAGGCATTAAATTCAAGAAGGACCACTTCAGGGAAGGGCTGTAAAAGGTTCCCATTCTGCGTCCTGGCTTGATCTGGATCACTAGAGAGTAGAATTCAGAGTCTCAGGCCCCACTCTATATTGATGAAACCAGAGGCTCTGGGGGTGATGTAAAGGAAAAAATTATGTTTTCTTCATTTTAGAAGAAACTTTTATTCTATAATTCACATCGAACTATTATAAATACAGTTTATAGAATTCTGTCAATACACACACTTTAAAAAGAAGCATCACTGCTGCTATATTTTGGATAACTGGAATGCTTTGTTTTTACTGCTGGAAAACTATTATTATTTTATTCTTTTAGGATAAGGATATTATCCCAATGATCTAGCTAACCTAAAATAGATACACAAAATGTAAAATCATTTACATTTATGGTCTTGCTTACATAGGGTAGGTTACTTTGTAACACATTCAGAAACATCTACCAAGAACAGCAGATCTTAGGGAGTTTCATTCATTTAAATTCCTACCAGTAAATTAACAACTGTGAACAAGCAAAAAGAAGCAAACTAAATAAACCAAAGGAGGAAAAAGAAAATTTTTATAAGATGCTGGGGGGGAAAAAAGAATATTCTCTGCCTCAGACCTGTTTACCCTCCTTTTGCTTTATTCACTCTATTTACTCAAAACCTGTATTGAGAAATGAAAAGTAAAGTCTTTCATGTTAAAGTCAATAAACCCCTTTTATCTTCTTTGAGATTCTGTGCATAATTTGATATTATCTTTACCCTCCTTGAATGTTCTCTGCCCTCCAATTTCCTGTCACTCAGTTTCATGGTTTTCTCTTCTTTGTATTTCCCTTCTTTCTCCTTTCAGACTTGACTTGCTGGACTCTTCTACAGATTAACAGGGTCTATGAAACTCTCTTCACACTCAATTTATTCATCCTGGGTAATATTAGCTTCCTCTGATTTTTATCTGCATCTTAATGCTGATGACTTCCAAATCTGTTTTCTAGTTAAAATCTTTCTCCTGACTTTTTAAAAATATCCCTAAAAAAGGTGAAAGTGTTAGTCACTCAGTCCTATTTGACTCTTTGTAACCCCCTGGACTGTAGCCAGACAGGCTCCTCTGTCCATGGGGATTCTCCAGGCAAGAATACTGGAGTGGGTTGTCATTCCCTTCTCCAGAGGATTTTCCCAACTCAGGGAACGAACCCAGGTCTCCTGCATTGCAGGCAGATTCTTTACAGTCTGAGCCACCAGGAAGCCCAGGATAAACTATGAGTCAGCTTCACACAGATGACTCAGAGCCAACTAAATGAGCATCATCCAGATCCACAACCCCCAGTGCACACACACACACGCATACACAAAAACACTGATGTGCTTCCTCTGAAATAACCAATATCAAAATAAATAGCATCACACTCCACTATGCTTGCACAGTTAGAAATCACAATATCGCCTCTGCCTTCTTTCTCTAATCTAACATGCAAAATCAAACTTTAACTCCTAACAATTCCATCTCCGATCCATTTCTGGAAAATCAGTTGATTTAACTCAAGTCTGCACTATCAGTCTCATCCTATTTCCAGTTCTCCGTTTCTATCTCTGTAGTTTAGACTACTGAAAGTGTCTTCTAAATTAGTAAGCTAATTCCAATACCCCATCAGTTCTGCTCCAACCAGATCTTTTAAAGTCCCCGTTTTTATCCACTGAAATCTATGTACATGAGACTTTTTCACTATGAACCGCTACTGCTCTTCTTTTAATGAGTTTAAATAGCTGTCAGTCTATAGGAAGATGTCCTTGGTTGGTTGAGGGGGATATGGGTGAAGGTGTGCCTATGGCTGAAGAGGGAGATAGGAATAAATACTTAGAGATCATATCCATAAGTGTAATTGCCCTATTATATTTTTCATTAATTCTCTTCCATGCCACTGTCTGGGTGTTTAAATATGGGTGGAATACCATTCAATATTCACTCATATTATTCTGTTATAAGTCATGTAGTCTTTAAGCAAAAGTGACCTTGTACTGCTTCAAGAGGTTAACATAATCTTTCCTATGAACTGATTTTCTTTTTAAGCTGGAAGACTTAAGTTAAAGCTGTGGCATGAAGACTCATTATTTAATTTTATTCCATTAAAATAAATTGTTGAACCAAATTTCTCTTTCTAAAATGGAGAGTTTTTCTTTAAAATGCTTGGACTACTTTTACACAGAATTTAAAGAGCAAAAGATTTCCACTGTTATTACAGTTCCAAGAGTCTATTATCTCAATCACAACACTCACTTAACAATTATTTGAAGTCTGAATACCTGTTGAAATAATAGAGGCGTTTACAGTCAAAAAACAAAAGCTGCCCTGTGGTCAGAATAAAACAGATCGAGGAAGATCCTATCACAGCCCATGACTCATGCAATTCTAGAGCATAAAAACTACTATGAAGCGTGTTCCATATTTTGCCAGTAGTTTACTTAAAAAACAGTAAGAGAGCCACACTGGTGCTTTTTGCTCTTCAGTAGTAAATGGGGTGATGTAAGAACTCTTTCCACGTGACCATGCCAAGTACAACCAAAGTACAATACTAAGAACAAGGAACACAGCTTCTTCATGGAAAAAAAATTTAGGATAATACTCAGAGTAATATATTCTTTAATTTATGTCAATGCTGAAGGTAGCAGCATTCAACACCAGGGAAACAAAACATTACAGATATTTTAACTTGTTTAACTATCTGTGATATATTGTATAAAACCAGTAATTTCAAGATATACAAATGATAAAAATACACAAAACAATCAATCAATTTGAGGGGAAGAAGTTATGTGATTGAAAAATACTTTAAATGATTAGTTATCTTGAAAGTATTTGAAAAGAAAGGAAGTCCTGGCCCACCCAGACACTTTTCTCTTTATGGCACAGAGATCATGTAGCCTCAATGAGTTTCCAAAATCAGGGGCTTGGATAAAATAATCATTAAAGCCTTTCAGCTGAAAACATATATAATTCTACCAACTACTAAGTTTAAAAGCCATCTTTATGTTTATTTGTGACAGTGAATTTTAAAAAACCATTTCAAGATTCATTTGCTCAAGAGAATTGAGAAGAACATTAAGTTTCCAGAGAATTCATTTTAACACACAATCAGTATGTGTTCCCAGGTCCTTCTAGGATGATAGTAACAGGCTGACAATCTAAAAAAGGTAAGGAACATGTTTTATAAAATAAAACTTACAAGAAATGAATCATTCTATTCATAGCAGTTTAAAGATTGATTGGATATCACAGCATTGTACCTATCTTGCTATTTCTGTATTTCTTCTCTTAAATGAAAATGTTTCTGAACATAAAACTAGTTCTTTATTCTACCTGACTTTTAAGCATTTTCTTCCTGATTGCTTTAGAGGAGAGTTAACTGTTTGCAAGTTTGAAAAAAGAAAGGTTAATATGCCTTTCAGTACACTTTTAAGAACCCCAGATCCACTGTTTCATTGATTTATCACTGTCATTTTGGTGCAGAACAATTAACAGCTGAAATAAAACTGACTAATGGAGAGACTTGAACAGACTTTCCTTTTTCTTTTGTCCTATCTTGCATGAATCACCAAAAATACTAGATTCATTATTAGTCTACCTTATTAGTAATTTAGAGGATTTAAAGTTTCCTTTTCTCCCCTATCTGGCTTAAATAGTTAGTTTAGGCATTTTTCACTAGTAGGCAGACTGTTTATAGGGCTTCCCTGTTCACTAGTACTTAAGATTGTTTTTAAGGCATCCCTGGTGGCTCAGCTGGTAAAGAATCCACCTGCAATGCAAGAGACCTGGATTCGATTTCTGGGTTGGGAAGATCCCCTAGAGAAGGCAACATTTACCCATTCCATAATTGTGGCCTGGAGAATTCAACTAAAGAGCCTTTTGATAAAAGTGAAAGAGGAGAGTGGAAAAGTTGGCTTAAAATTCAACATTCAGAAACTAAGATCATGGCATCCAGTCCCATCAAATCATGGCAAATAGATGGGGAAACAGTGGAAACAGTGGCTGAATTTATTTTCTTGGACTCCAAAATCACTGCAGATGGTGATTGCAGCCATAAAATTAAAAGACACTTACTCCTTGGAAGAAAAGCTATGACCAATCTAGACAGCATATTAAAAAGCAGAGACATTACTTTGCCAACAAAGTTCGGTCTAGTCACGGCTATTGTTTTTCCAGTAGTCATGTATGGATGTGAGAGTTGAACTATAAAGAAAGCTGAGCACCAAAGAATTGATGCTTTTGAACTGTTGGTGTTGGAGAAGACTCTTGAGAGTCCCTTGGACAGCAAGGAGATCCAACCAGTTCATGCTAAGGGAGATCAGTCCTGAGTGTCCATTGGAAGGACTGATGTTGAAGCTGAAACTCCAATACTTTGGCCACCTGATGCGAAGAGCTGACTCATTTGAAAAGACCCTGATGCAGGGGACGATTGAAGGGGAGGAGGAGAAGGGACCAACAGAGGAAGAGATGGTTGGATGGCATCACCAACGCAATGGACATGAGTTTGGGTAAACTCCAGGAGCTGGTGATAGACAGGGAGGCCTGGAGTGCTGCAGTCCACGGGGTTGCAAAGAGTTGGACATGACTGAGTGGCTGAACTGAACTGAACTGAACTGAACTGAATTCCTTGGGCTGTACAGTCTGGGGCTGCAAAGTGTAGGACACAACTGAAAGACTTTCATGTCACTTTCATTTCACTTCAGACTGTTTATAGAAAACCAAAAGAGAAGAAGATAAATAAGTCTATTAGCAAGTGGAAGCATTCCTTCAACATGCATACTGAGAAAATGATGAAAAATAAAGGAAAAAATAAAGAAATAACAAGATGAACTAACCATTTAGTTAGCATTAAAAATACCTCTAATTTAGAAAGCCTCTTCAGTTCCAGTTCCAGTTCAGTCACTCAGTCAAGTCCGACTCTGCGATTCCATGAACCACAGCACACCATTCTTTTGAAATTTTGCATTCAAATGGGTATATTTTTCCTTTTCCCCTTTGCTGTTCGCTTCCCTTCTTTTGACAGCTATTTGTAAGGCCTCCTCAGACAGCCATTTTGCTTTTTTGCATTTCTTTTTCTTGGGGATGGTCTTGATCCCTGTCTTCTGTACAGGGTCACAAATCTCCGTCCTGAAGCTCCATCATCAGGCACTCTATCTATCAGATCTAGTCCCTTAAATCTATTTCTCACTTCCACTGTATAGTCATAAGGCATTTGATTTAGGTCATACCTGAATGGTCTAGTGGTTTTCTCTACTCTCTTCAGTTTCAGTCTGAATTTGGTAATAAGGAGTTCATGATCTGAGCCACAGTCAGCTCCCAGTCTTGTTTTTGCTGACTATATACAGCTTCTCCATCTTTGGCTGCAAAGAATATAATCAATGTGATTTTGGTGTTGACCATCTGGTGATGTCCATGTGTAGTCTTCTCTTGTATTGTTGGAAGAGGGTGTTTGCTATGACCAGTATGTTCTCTTGGCAGAACTTTATTAGCCTTTGCCCTCCTTCATTCTGCATTCCAAGGACAAATTTGCCTGTTACTCCAGGTGTTTCTTGACTTCTACTTTTGCATTTCAGTCTCCGATGATGAAAAGGACATCTTTTTTGGGTGTTAGTTCTAAAAGGTCTTGTAGGTCTTCATAAAATCATTCAACTTCAGCTTCTTCAGCATTACTGGCTGGGGCATAGACTTTGATTACTGTGATGTTGAATGGTTTGCCTTGCAAACGAACAGAGATCATTCTGTCATTTTTGAGATTACGTCCAAGTACTGCATTTCGGACTCTTCTGTTGACTATGATGGCTACTCCATGTCTTCTAAGGGAGTCTTGCCCACATAGTAGATATAATGGTCATCTGAGTTAAATTCACCCAATTTTTATTTTTTTATTATATTCCCTTTAGCATCATCATAGTATGTTACATTATAGATAAATAATAAATATTGGTTGGTTAATTAGTCAAAGGATACTAATTTTGCAATGCAGTTGCCTTTAGATTGTCTTCAGTGAGTTTTTATTTTATTTTATTTTTTACTTTACAATATTGTATTGGTTTTGCCATACATCGACATGAATCTGCCACAGGTATACACATGTTCCCCATCCTGAACCCCCCTCCCACCTCCCTCCCTGTACCATCCCTCTGGGTCATCCCAGTGCACCAGCCCAAGCATCCTGTATCATGCATCGAACCTGGACTCACGCTTCATTTCACATATGATAATATACATGTTTCAATGCCATTCTCCCAAATCATCCCACACTCGCCCTCTCCCACAGAGTCCAAAAGACTGTTCTAGACATCTGTGTCTCTTTTGCTGTCTCACATACAGGATATCATTACCATCTTTCTAAATTCTATATATATGCATTAGTATACTGGTGTTTTTCTTTCTGGCTTACTTCACTCTATAATTGGCTCCAGTTTCATCCACCTCATTAGAACTGATTCAAATGTATTCTTTTTAATAGCTGAGTAATACTCCATTGTGTATATGTACCACAGCTTTCTTATCCATTCATCTGCTGATGGACATCTAGGTTGTTTCCATGTCCTGGCTATTACAAACAGTGCTGCAATGAACATTAAGGTACACATGTCTCTTTCAATTCTGGTTTCCTCTGTGTGTATGCCCAGCAGTGGGACTGCTGGGTCGTATGGCAGTTCTATTTCCAATTTCTTAAGGTTGGGTGAGTTTTTAAAATTTGATTTGGGGAGTTGGATTTAAAAAATTTTTGCATCAAATAAATTCTATTTAAGAAAATGACAGATTCTATGTTTTTCTGAGATCTCCATTTTTTTTTAGTCTCCATGAAGAGGCCTTAGGAGCAAAGCTGAAGGAAGAGAGGGGTGGGAAAATCTGGAGTCCAGGAAGAGTCAGGTATCTTTGGGAAAGATCTAAACAGTAGGGAAATGTCAGAGACCAGATGTGGAAGCGCAGGTCTATTAGCAAGGATCTCAAACCCTATCCAAAGCAAAAAGAAACCAGGATGTGTGGGCTGCTCAGGAAAACAGCTTGAAACTTCTCTCACTGCAAGTACTGCCAGAAGCTGTAATTAACTTCTCATGGTCCTAACCACTTTGTATTGCTGAAGGAGAGAACCTTGATAACAGTTAAGAATTAAAGCAATTTTATGTGGTCAGGTTGTAATTAAAAAGTCCAAGTGTCACTCTTAATGCATGGGATTCCCTCCAAATTAAAACATTCATAATTTTTTAAAACTTCTCAAAGTTAACTAACACCATTATGGAAAATTTTTCCATTTTCAAATAGGCTGATACCAATTCACCTCCTCCAGGCAATGTCAGCACAAAGTATGGTTTAAATAATCTCCCTATCTTCTGTCTTTTTAGTGATGGCAATGAAAAAATAAAATGTTCCGGCCTCTGCTTCTACAAACCAATTCCATCCATTTATATGACAGCTAAACAGAGATGCAAAAGTACTGGACAAGGAAAAATGCTTTTTTTCCTTCCTTTTTTTTTTTAAGTGAGATACACCCTGTCTTGACTTAAGAAGCACTGTCGTTTACCAAGTTAGTTATATTCTCTACAGGGTTTTACTTGAAGAACAGAGGAAATGGATTGTGCCTGTCCTGATTCCCAGTTATCCCACAAGGTAAGCTGATGGATACAAACTCTCAGTGGTGTAGAGATGATTTGTGAGGAAGGTTTATGCAACTGAACTGAGCAGACTGTTTCTGCAATGTGAGCTCTCTCTGAACTAGAGTGGGGTTCAAGCCTGAAATTCAATTCAGGGCATGAACTCCTGACAAGGTAGCCCACTGAATTTAAGGTAGTACAGTGATAACTAAGAAGCAGTGGATAACTTTGCCTCCTGTATTATTTTCCTGACTTTCTTCCAAAAAGAACCCTGACCAAGCAACATCCAAAAACAAACTCATGTAAAACTTCTGGGCTTTTATAACTCAAGTCCATCAGTTGGCTCCAAACAGAGAAGCAAATAGCAATAAAAAAAAAAAAAAGGCAGAAAGGACCTTTTACTGCATCACAAAGGCAGCACACTGACAATTCTCAGAAGTAAGCAACCCAGCAAAAGGAACTCTCAACATGAACAAGGAGCTTCCTGTTGCCAATCAATAGGGCACTCCTGGTTGTATAGTGAGTGAATGCCATTCACTAACTGGACTGCATTAAAACCAGCAGACCCATTTGTGAACAGCAATCAACTTTATTTTCTAGGAGATCTTGGGGCATAGCATACCCTTTTATAGCACAAGGAAACTTAACTTTGTTGGCATATTTGACACAGAACTTGTCCAACTTGAAACCACTGGTACATAAAGCAAATAAAGGATTAGAAGTCACCCAGGTGTAGGAGATTAAGGATTTAATGGGCAGATGGAGGAGAAGAGCATCACCTGGACAGCCTTCCTCCTTTATAATAAAAGAAAGTTCCCTGATGATCTCAGTGGAAAGAATAAGCTTAAGTGAACAAAATTTAGCAATTCTGTTGACAAAGGCAGAATCCCTGAATAGATTAAAAAAAAAAAAGTGAGTTTGTCTGCCAAAACCTGATTACCTTTCATAATAAATAAATCTCTACCTAGCAGAAAGGGAACTAAATAACAAAAATATCCCTTGCCCCCCACAGGTTTTCATCCAAAAACGTTGAATGTCACAACTTCAAGAGTCTCGTTTAAACAGATGGAGCTTGAAGAATACCAGTATGGGGATAACCAGCAGACGCTGAGTTGAGGTCTACTTTTGATCTGCTGAGTTCAGCCTTCAAAAGAATGACTTTCAAAAACCATCACTGTTATCACACTGCTCCGCTGATTAACTCTTCTGAGTGGTTCACATTCAGGAATCAGATTAACAAATCTCATGACCTGGATTTGGAAACTTCTAAATAACAAAGTCCAACCAACTCAATGTCACCTTTCATTCCTCTTCATGTCAAAACTCTCCCCTTCAGCAGATGAATGTGGCTGTCCCTCACACAATATGATCATTCCCATTTCAGACTGCTGGGGGCACTATCTATGCCTCATCATGGGGAAACAAACTCCTTTTCACTCCTGTTATGCATACCCAGATGCCACTCCATTTTTTCAGACCACAGAGCCTGTGTGTTGCTCCCTTATTGGAGCTCATACAAGAGAGCCAATACAGACGTTTTATCTCCCTCAGAAGACTTCTGTTTCTTCCTATTGTTTTATTGGGCTTCCCTGCTAGCTCAGATGGTAAAGAAACTGCCTGCAGTGCAGGAAACCTGGGTTCAATCCCTAGGTCAGAAAGATCCTCTAGAGAAGGTAATGGCTACCCACTCCAGTATTATGGCATTTGCAGATATATGCAAAATCAGAGAAAAATGTATAACAGACCCCCACTTAATCATGAGATAAATGTTTAACAGAACCCCATTTAGGTATTACCGACCACCAAAATTTGTCAGCACCTAACGTTTCCTGAGTGGACTTTATATTCCCTAAAGAAAGGTATGAAATTGTTTTCATACTTGTTTTATTTCAGAGCCTAGATTAGTGCAAAGCATGCAATAACAATGAAATAAATACTTCCTTGTGGAAATGAAATCCAGTCCATCAAAGTTCTAGACTGGCCCTTAAGTGTTCAGCTTACTTCAATCAATTCTTAATAGACAAACCATAAAATCATTCAATGTTTCTAAAGAAATATTAGAAAATAATAAGAAAAAACTTCCTAAAATGGTATATGAAAGTGAAATAATTATAACCTCTTATACCATCACTTAATATTTAATCAGAAAATCAAATTGTCCTTTGAGATCAAGGCTGAAAAATCATTATCAACAAAGACACACCCTTGGCACACTAGAGAGGAACTAGAATATACCTCTAGGAAATCCAATGCAGTTCTGGCCGGCAACATGACCTTAAACAAGTCAATTATCCTTTCTCAGTCCC
Source organism: Ovis aries (assembly GCF_016772045.2). Taxonomy (NCBI): domain Eukaryota; kingdom Metazoa; phylum Chordata; class Mammalia; order Artiodactyla; family Bovidae; genus Ovis; species Ovis aries. Next base: position 53,851,607 of record NC_056061.1, read on the forward strand.
ATCTCTAAAATAAAAGTAGTTCTACTTTTCTTAATGACCTTTCAATGCTACTGAGAAGATAATTTTTTTAAGTCATCAAACTGCCTTCAAAATATAAAGCGCAATGTAAATATTACACTGTCTTTATGGCAAACCCAGTCCCTTTTCCAAAAGGTTAAAATACAAAATACAAAACTCTCTGAAACATTACAAGCTACATATCTAAATAGCAATGGAAGCAATACAGATAATGAGGAGAAATGAAGCGGCAAAGCACAGCCTTCATGGTGGAAGTGAGCATACAGTTGGGTCTTAAAGGATAAACAGAACTTAGACTGGAGAAAGGAAAAATCAAAGGCATTTTAGAAGATATATATTTTGGGCTTCCCTAGCAGCTCAGCTGCTAAAGAATCCACCTTAAATGTGGGAGACCTGGGTTTGATCCCTGGGAAGATCTCCTGGCAAAGGAAACAGCTACGCACTCCAGTATTCTGGCATGAAGAATTCCATGGGCTGTACAGTCTATGGAGTCACAAAGAGTCAGACACAACTGAGTGACTTTCACTTTCACATATAACATACAATGTCATCCCAGGTGGCACCAGTGGTAAAGAACCCGTCTGCCAATTCAGGAGATGTAAGAGACGCCAGTTTGATCCCTGAGCTAGGAAGAGCAGGTTTGATCCCTGAGTTGGGAAGATCCCCTAGAGAAGGAAATGTCAACCCACTCCAGTATTCTTGCCTGGAGAATCCCAACGACAGAAGAGCCTGGCAGGCTATAGTCCATAGGATTGCAGATAGTTGGACATGACTGAAGCTATTTAGCATGATCATATATAACACATATATTTATATATATAATATATAATTATAAATAAGCATATATATAATAAATATTATATGTAAGGTATACATATTCTATATATGTATATAGTATACATATTAAGATATATATAAGCATTTTATATATATGTGTGTATATATATATATATATAATGTTTAAATTCACACAAAGTGCCCATATTGACCAAAGAACAACTAAAGCACACAACTAAAGGTTTCAGACTAAAGCAGAAGGTGTCTGTAAAAAATAATTAGTAGAGAGATTGAAGTAATTGCCTGAGGCTAAATTATGAAGAACCTCAAATGAAAGCTAAACATTTTGACTTTAAAGGAAACACTGACAAAATCTGAGAAGGTCATTGTCACCAAAATAGCATCTGTCCAAAAGTAACTGATTTACAACAGAATTTAAGGCAAGGGAAAAGAGTCAGGGAACCATGATCAAGATGATATGCAAGCAGGGCTGTGACTAGAGAGCAAGCAGTGAAGAGGACCAAAGAAGAATATAAATCTGGAAGATGTACAAGATAAGACCAAAAATGAGTGAACAGAATCCCTTGACAAAAATCTTCTAAAAGGGTTCAAACTGTTTCTTGTATGGCAGAGCTCACATAACTAAAATCAGATGCATCTCATTCTAGAAGAGGTCTCCTATGACCACCACTCCAACTGTCCCCTCATCCATGTCACCCTCTGCAGAGAAGTTGAGGCGGTTAGATGGCATTACCAACTCAATGGACATGAACTTGAGCAAATTTTGGAAGACAGCAAAGGTCAGGGAAGGCTGGCCTGCTGCAGTCCATGGGGTCACAAAGAGTCAGATACAACTTAGTGACTGAACAGTAACAACCACCTGTCCTCTGTCCAACCACGATGCCAGTCTCCCCAAATTTGGGGCCTTTATTTGCTGCTTGCTCTGTTTTTCCAGCATTTCCCTGGTCTTTGCAAGCCTGGATCCCTTCTGCCATTCAGATCTCCAGGTGAAACTCACTTTCTCCAATGGTTCTTCCTGCACTAGCTGCTCCGAGATGTTTTCTAGAACTCCAGCTCTCACATTACTGTATTGTAATTATCTTCTCTGCACTTACTCCATTTGATATTTCGCTCATTTACTTATTCATCTGTTTTCCTCCCTCCCACCACTCAAGTAGAATTCCTGGGCAAACAGGAACCTCGACACTCATTCAGAACTATATATTCCCAGCAGCCAGCAGAGTGCTTGGCAGAGATTAGACTGCTTGATGAATACTTGTGGGAGGGGTAAATTAATGAGTCATTCACAGTGACCTCAGAGAGAAAGGCAATGTTGCTGTTGCTATTCTGGGACACTTAACTTCTTCAGGGTTAGATATTCCACTTCCCTAACATCCTGTAAGAGAATCCCAAATCTTTCGAATTCCATCTTTGTCTCTGCTGGTTTTAGTTGGTGTCTTTCATTTGTAAATAAGAGCTTTAAACGGAATACTTTGAGGCTTTCATTACCTCATAAAATAGATGCATAATTAGTAGACTAGCCATTGCCCCATATCTTAGCGACTAAAATTCAAAAGATCACACAAAGTAGTCACTCAGTGAACAAGAACCTAATGATCAATTGACCTGGGATTGAACAAAGACTGAAAAACTTCTAGTTTAAAACTTTACCCAATATATAAAATGCCCTCACCTTTATTCTCTACCAAGATAAAAAAAAAAGAGAGCGAGAGACCATCTCCTCCTAATTCTCATGCATCATGTCACAATATTTAACATAATAGACATACTCAAAAAATAGTTACAAGAAAGAAAAACATAAAAGAAAATGAACAGCAACCAAAACAAAACAGGGTAGAAATTCACCCCAATATTTATGGACCTAAACTGGCTTCACCTCTTCATATGTTTAACTAGTTGAAGTTCACAGCAAAACTAAAAGTGTCTTAATAAATATTAACCCAGAGAATCGCTATATCTATTTCCAAGTATTATATTTGTGCTGTTGTTGCAAAATTCCAGGATCTAAAGATATTTAAGTTTGAACCAATCTTTGATTGAATTTTCAACTCTTTGATAGAATTTTCAACTCTTTATTACTTTATTGAATCATTACCTGGTATAAATGTATGACTATACATCTTATTTTTAAACATAAAATGAGAATTGATTTATTGCTTTGAGAAACCTGAGAAGAATGATTTTTTAAAAGATCATTCAAAGAATATTAGGAATCTAAATCTCATCAGGGAATTCCAGTGGTGTGTGCAATGGTTATTTATATAACTAAATGCAGAAATAACATGTAGTAGCTAGTTTTATAATGACAGCTTTAAAAATTCCTTTTGGAAATCAAGACAGCTAAAACGAACCACAAATTGTCTACTAGATTACATAAGTGGATGTTTTATTTTACAAAGTCCAAAGTTTATTTTCCTTTAATTTCCCACTTGTATTACTAACAACAGAATAATTATTCTATACATTATCAAAAAGAATAGTAAAATAGATAGAAACTACAAATATGTCTGACATTTCCTTTGTATTCTCTACCAACTACATTCCTTCATTTGAAAAGCTTACACTAAAAGACATAATTACCACCTTTCCTTTTTCCATTATGTTCTAAGAATGGAAACTGAAATCACCACAGCAAAAAAATTAAATTTTAGATAGAAACATACTGTCACCCCATTTAGTTTTGTTTTTCCCTTGATGAGGCAGTATTTTGTTACACACCACATGCAGTCTAAGATAAAGAAAAATCAGTCTGACAAGAAAATGGACAGAGGAGGCACAGTTGTACAGAAACTAGAAAGGCTATGGAAACAACCACCAATTCTAATTAACCATCAAAGTAAGCAGACAAAATAACTGAGGAGGAACTGATTTTAACCTGTTATCTATAATTTTCTTACTGATATGATATTGTACTTATAAATGGTACAGCATTGTCAGATTAAATGGATTAGTAAATGAAAATGAAGGAAATGATTCTTGTATCTTGTACTTTTGTGTTTGGTTAGGGATTCTGTCCCAGTTCAGTTCAGTCACTCAATTGTGTCCAACTCTTTTCAACCCCATGCACTGCAGCACGCCAGACCTCCCTGTCTATCACCAATTCCCAGAGTTTACTCAAACTCATGCCCATTGAGTCTGTGATGTCATCGAACCAACTCATCCTCTGGAGTCCCCTTCTCCTGCTACCTTCAATCATCCCCAGCATCAAGGTCTTTTCTAATGAGTCAGTTCTTTGCATCAGGTGCCCAAAGTACTGGAGTTTCAGCTTTAGCATCAATCCTTCCTACGAATACTCAGGACTGATTTCCTTTAGGATGGATTGGTTGCACCTCCTTGCAGTCCAAGGGACTCTCAAGAGTCTTCTCCAACACCACAGTTCAAAAGCGTCAAATCTTGAGTGCTCAGTTTTCTTTATAGTCCAACTCTCATACCCATACATGACTACTGGAAAAACCATAGCCTTGACTAGATTACTTTGTTGGCAAAGTAATATCTCTCCTTTTTAATATGCTGTCTAAATTGGTCATAACTTTTCTTCCAAGGAGCAAGCATCTTTTAATTTCATGGCTTCAGTCACCATCTGAAGTGATTTTGGAGCCCCCCAAAATAAAATCTGTCACTGTTTCCACTGTTTCCCCATCTATTTGCCAGAAAGTGACGGGACCAGATATCATGATCTTAGTTTTCTGAATGTTGAATTTTAAGCCTACTCTTTCACTCCCCTCTTTAACTTTCATCAAGAGGCTCTTTAGTTCTTCTTTGCTTCCTACCATAAGGGTAGTGTCATCTGCATATCTGAGGTTATTGATATTTCTCCCGGCAACTTTCATTCCAGCTTGTGCTTATTCTAGCCCAGTGTTTCTAATGATACTGAGAATACTGTATATAAGTTAAATAAGAAGGGTGGCAATATACAGCCTTGACTTTCTCCTTTTCCTATTTAGAACCAGTCTGTTGTTCCATATCCAATTCTAACTGTTGCTTCCTGACCTGCATGCAGATTTCTCAAGAGGCAGGTCAGGTGGTCTAGTATTCCCATTTCTTGAAAAATTTCCCAGTTTGATGTGATCCACACACTCAAAGGCTTTGGTATAATCAATAAAGCAGAAATAGATGATTTTCTGGGACTCTCTTGCTTTTTCAATGATCTAGCAGATGTTGGCAATTTGATTTCTGGTTCCTCTGCCTTTTCTAAAACCAGCTTGAACATCAAGAATCTCACGGTTCATGTATTGCTGAAGCCTGGCTTGAGAATTTCAAGCATTACTTTACTAGCCTGTGAGATGAGTGTAAGTGTGCGGTAATGTGAGCATTCTTTGGCATTGCCTTTCTTTGGGATTGGAACGAAAACTGACCTTTTCCAGTCCTGTGGCCACTGCTGAGTTTTCCAAATTTGCTGGCATACTGACTGCAGCACTTTCACAGCATCATCTTTCAGGATTTGAAAGAGCTCAACTGGAATTCCATCACCTCCACTAGCTTTGTTTGTAGTGCTGCTTCCTAAGACCACTTGACCTCACATTCCAGGATGTCTGGCTCTAGGTGAGTGATTACATCAGGTAATCAGGTAGCACATCATCAACGTGATGATCCAGGTCGTGAAGGTCTTTTTCGTATAGTTCTTCTGTGTATTCTTGCCACCTCTTCTTAGTATCTTCTGCTTCAGTTGGGTCCATACCATTTCTGTCCTTTATCGTGCCCATCTTTGCATGAAATGTTCCCTTGGTATCTCTAATTTTCTTGAAGAAATCTCTAGTCTTTCCCATTCTACCATCTTCCTCTATTTCTTTGCACTGATCAGTGAGGAAGGCTTTCTTATCTCTCCTTGCCCTTCTTCGGAACTCTGTATTCAAATTGGTATATCTTTCTTTTTCTCTTTTGCTTTTCACTTCTCTTATTTTCTCAGCTATTTGTTAGGCCTCCTCAGACAACCATTTTGCCTTTCTGAATTTCTTTTCCTTGGGGATGATCTTGATCACTGCTTCCTACACAATATCACGAACCTCCATCCTTATTTCTTCAGGCACTGTATCAGATCTAATCCCTTGAATCAATTTCTCACTTCCACTGTATAATCGTAAAAGATTTGACTTAGGTCATGCCTGAATGGTCTAGTGGCTTTCCCTACTTTCTTCAATTTAAGTCTGAATTTGGCAATCAGGAGATCATGATCTGAGCCACAGTCAGCTCCCGGTCTTATTTTTGCTGACTGTATAGAGCTTCTCCATCTTTGGCTGCAAAGAATATAATCAATCTGCCCCGGTAGGATATATACTTTTGTTCATCTTGGTAAATGAAGATCAGCCCATTTGTGGGTGCTCAGTTGCCAACTCTTTGTAACCCTATCAACAGCAGCCCACCAGGCTCCTCTGTCCATGGAATTCTCCAGGCAAGAATATTGGAGTGGATGGATAAAGAGGCATGGAAAACAAGGAATCAGAACTGCATTAATCTGGAATTAACAAGCTGAGCTGAACACAAGTGAGTGAGCAAGAGAAATATGGGCATCTATTCCACTGTTTGAAACATCCGTCTTCCTCAATCCCCATGGATGAAACAAACTCCTAAGAAATGTCATCAACTGAAAAAACATTGCCTAATTCTGATTACTGCTCATTATTTTTCCAATCTGTTAAATGGGAAGTGCATTAATTCATGGAAATATTTCTCAAAAACTTAGTGAAGGGATACTTGGCAGTTCCTACTACACTAAATGAAAACAAGTATGATATAGTAGAATAAGAAGAGACTTCTGTCATATACTTGCAATAGTAATTGTGTTCAGCTCAGTTCAGTTCAGTCACTCAGTCGTGTCCGACTCTTTGCGACCACATGAATGGCAGCACGCCAGGCTCCCCTGTCCATCACCAACTCCCGGAGTTCGCTCAGACTCACGTCCATCGAGTCTGTGATGCCATCCAGCCATCTCATCCTCGGTCATCCCCTTCTCCTCCTGCCCCCAATCCCTCCCAGCATCAGAGTCTTTTCCAATGACTCAACTCTTCGCACGAGGTGGCCAAAGTACTGGAGCTTCAGCTTTAGCATCATTCCTTCCAAAGAAATCCCAGGGTTGATCTTCAGAATGGACTGGTTGGATCTCCTTGCAGTCCAAGAGACTCTCAAGAGTCTTCTCCAACACCACACTTCAAAAGCATCAATTCTTCAGTTCTCAGCCTTCTTCACAGTCCAACTCTCACATCCATACATGACCACAGGAAAAACCATAGCCTTGACTATTCTTCGGCGCTCAGCCTTCTTGACAGTCCAACTCTCACATCCACACATGACCACAGGAAAAACCATAGTCTTGACTAGACGGACCTTAGTCGGCAAAGTAATGTCTCTGCTTTTGAATATACTATCTAGGTGAGTCATAACTTTTCTTCCAAGGAGTAAGAGTCTTTCAATTTCATAGCTGCAGTCACCATCTGGAGTGATCTTGGAGCCCCAAAAAATAAAGTCTGACAGTGTTTCTACTATTTCCCCATCTATTTGCCATGAAGTGATGGGACCAGATGCCATGATCTTCGTTTTCTGAATGTTGAGCTTTAAGCCAACTTTTTCACTTGCCTCTTTCACTTTCATCATGAGGCCTTTTAGCTCCTCTTCACTGTCTGCCATAAGGGTGGTGTCATCTGCATATCTGAGGTTATTGATATTTCTCCTGGCAATCTTGATTCCAGCTTGTGTTTCTTCCAATCCAGCGTTTCTCATGATGTACTCTGCATATAAGTTAAATAAGCAGGGTGACAATATACAGCCTTGACGTACTCGTTTTCCTATTTGGAACCAGTCTGTTGTTCTATGTCCAGTTCTAACTGTTGCTTCCTGACCTACATACAGATTTCTCAAGAGGCAGGTCAGGTGGTCTGGTTTTCCCATCTCTTTCAGAATTTTCCACAGTTTATTGTGATCCACACAGTCAAAGGCTTTGGCATAGTCAATAGAGCAGAAATAGATGTTTTTTCTGGAACTCTCCTGCTTTTTCCATGATCCAGCGGATGTTGGCAATTTGATCTCTGGTTCCTCTGCCTTTTCTAAAACTGCTTGAACATCAGGAAGTTCATGGTTCACGTATTGCTGAAGCCTGGCTTGGAGAATTTTGAGCATTACTTTACTAGCATGTGAGATGAGTGCAACTGTGAGGTAGTTTGAGCATTCTTTGGCATTGCCTTTCTTTGGAATTGGAATGAAAACTGACCTTTTCCAGTTCCGTGGCCACTGCTGAGTTTTCCAAATTTGCTGGCATATTGAGTGCAGCACTTTCACAGCATCATCTTTCAGGATTCGAAACAGCTCTACTGGAATTTTATCACCTCCACTAGCTTTGTTCATACTGATGCTTTCTAAGGCCCACTTGACTTCACTTTCCAAGATGTCTGGCTCTAGATTAGTGATCACATCATCGTGATTATCTTGGTCGTGAATAACTTTTTTGTACAGTTCTTCCATGTATTCTTGCCACCTCTTCTTAATATCTTCTGCTTCTGTTAGGTCCAGACCATTACTGTCCTTTATCGAGCCCATCTTTGCATGAAATGTTCCCTTGGTATCTCTAATTTATATCTACTACTGTGGGCAGGAATCCCTCAGAAGAAATGGAGTAGCCATCATGGTCAACAAAAGAGTCCAAAATGCAGTACTTGGATGCAATCTCAAAAACGACAGAATCATCTCTGGTCGTCTCCAAGGCAAACCATTCAATATCACAGTTATCCAAGTCTATGCCAAACCAGTAATGCTGAACAAACTGAAGTTGAACGGTTTTATGAAGACCTACAAGATCTTTTAGAAGTAACACCCACAAAAGATGTCCTTTTCATTATACGGGACTGGAATACAAAAGCAGGAAGTCAAGAAACACCTGGAGTAACAGGCAAATTTGGCCTTGGAATGCGGAACGAAGCAGGGCAAAGACTAAGAGAGTTTTGCCAAGAAAACACACTGCTCATAGCAAACACCCTCTTCCAACAACACAAGAGAAGACTACACATGGACATCACCAGATGGTCAACACCGAAATCAGATTGATTATATTCTTTGCAGCCAAAGATGGAGAAGCTCTATACAGTCAACAAAAATAAGACCAGGAGCTGACTGTGGCTCAGATCATAAACTCCTTATTGCCAAATTCAGACTTAAATTGAAGAAAGTAGGGAAAACTGCTAGACCATTCAGGTATGACCTAAATCAAATCCCTTATGATTATACAGTGGAAGTGAGAAATAGATTTAAGGGTCTAGATCCGATAGATAGATTGCCTGATGAACTATGGAATGAGGTTCATGACATTGTACAGGAGATAGGGATCAAGACCATCCCCATGGAGAAGAAATGCAAAAAAGAAAAATCACTGTCTGGGGAGCCCTTACAAATAGCTGTGAAAAGAAGAGAGGTGAAAAGCAAAGGAGAAAAGGAAAGATATAAGCATCTGAATGCAGAGTTCCAAAGAATAGCAAGAAGAGATAAGAATGCCTTCTTCAGCGATCAATGCAAAGAAATAGAGGAAAACAACAGAATGGGAAAGACTAATTGTGTTACTAGGACTCTTTTCTTAATCTGTTTACACACTGTAACTTTCATCAATGAATCAAAGCAAACAGAGTCCAAAGGAAAAGTAAAGCAGGTGTTTTATAATAAATCACTGACACAACCAGACAGAAGTCACCCTCGCAGAATGATAATTTTAAAGAAAAACAATGACAATAATAATGTCAAATCTATTGGGAGTACTTTCAGTGAAACAAACAGGGAATCACTAAGAGTAAAACTGAGCAGCAGAAAGCTGTTTTGTTAACAGCCCATCAAACAGAAAGTATGGTGCTACTGTAAAAATGACCCAGAATGCCAAGGTTAGGCAAATACTATTACCAGAACTTAAGTAAGCCTATTAAGTTATGATTAACTTCAGATGTCACTGATATGACTGAAGTCCAATTTTTTTAAAGCAAAATTAAACTAGTAAAGAGATAAAGGGGAATAATTTTGACCATTTCATAATTAGCAACTTAGTCCATGCATGAAGATAAAAAACATTCACTTAACACTTGATCAAGTATTAAAACAAGGTAAAAGTGACATATATGGAAGTATCCAGCTCAGTGTTTTCTAAACATAGTAGAAACTCAACGAATTATCCTTCCTTCCTTTCTTTCTATTCCTTTCAATCATTGACTCATTCTATCATAGTCCTATTTACATTTTCAGGTATATAGCTTTGTCTTCTCTCTGCAACTGGACTGAAAATTATTAACTGCTTCATTCACGCTGCTGCTGCTGCTAAGTCGGTTCAGTCGTGTCCAACTCTGTGTGACCCCATAGACGGCAGCCCACTAGGCTCCCCCATCCCTGGGATTCACCAAGCAAGAACACTGGAGTGAGTTGGCATTTCCTTCTCCAATGCATGAAAGTAAAAAGTGAAAGTGAAGTCGCTCAGTCGTGTCCGACTTAGCGATCCCATGGATAGATACAAATAATTTTGCCATATATCTCACTTGTGCTATCTACAAACAATGTGTTGAGAGGTAGGATTGTCTAAAAGGTCAACAAAGATATGACATGATATAATAGGATGTCTTAAACTGCATGGGAGAATACTCAACTAAAAATTGCTGTAATATTATTTTTATTGCTGCTGTTGTTGTCATTTTGTCTGAGAGTAGGACCCTGGTTCCTTCCATACTTTCTTCTGCTACCCTTAATGTGTTATTTTCTTTCTCTGAGTTACAAAATAATTGCAGTAGGGCCAAGCATCATGTTTTCATGCAACAACATGGATCTCTTTTTAATCAGGGAATAACATCTTTCCCAGAAGTCTCCCAGCTGACTTTCCATCATAATTCATTGGCTAGTGCTGTGCCACTCCTATCTGCAAAGTAAGTTGGGGAAGTAAGTAAGATGGAAAAGTATCTGAAAAAAGTGAGTAGAATGACTACTGAACAGAAAACTCATAATATCTGCAATACCGTCATATAAAATAATGAGCCAGAGTCATTTATAATGGTTGTAAATGACGACGTTACACCTATAAGAGATACCTAGTGTTAGGGACTGAATTGTGTCCCCTGCGACACCTCACCAAATTCATATGCTGAAATCCTAATTGCCAATGTGATTGTATTTGGAGACTGTGCCTTTAGGAAGTAATTAAGAACCCAGGTAGTGCTAGTGGTAAAGAACCTGCCTCCAATGCAGGAGGCATTTGAGGTTCAATCCTTGGGTGGGGATCCCTTGAGAAGGGCGGGGCCACCCACTCTACTATTCTTGCCTGTAGAATCCCATGGACAGAGGAGCCTGGCAAGCTATAGTCCATAGGGTCACAAGAGTAGGACATGACTGAAGTGACTCAGCACGAGGTCAGAAGAGTGGGACCTTAATCCAATTGGTCTGCTGCCCATAGAAGAGGACGAGACACCAGAGCACTCTCTCTTTATTATGTGAGGTCACAGGGAGAAGGTAGGCATCTGCAAGCCAAGAAGAGAGCTCTCCCCAGGAAACAAATAGACCAGCACTTTGATCTTTGGCCTTCACACAATAAGAGAAATAAATTTCTGTTGTTTAAGTCACTTGGCCTGTAGTATTTTGTTATGGTTCCTCAAGCAGACTAGGACAGAAAATCCATTTAGGAAAGAAAAATATTGCTACCCTCCTTTCTTCCGTGGGGCTCTACATGGTTGGATAAAGACCAATAAAAATTGGAAGCATCCCAAGAGCTATGGCACAGGAGTGCTATCCTCTTTTCCTCATGCTTTGCATGGATGGTTCATGAGCATGCTCTTATTTCAGCCCCTCTACTTCAAGAGCAATCTTTTAGAGACTTTTTATTTATGTAAACAGTCATTTGGTTTAAGTCCCAATCTTCTTGGATCCAAAGCAGCAGTATCTCTGGAGTGCAACAAACATTCCACTGCCAAAATATCAGTGCAATACATGTTAACATAAACCTTTAAAATGGAAACAAAAATAAAAGACCTCATGCTTGTCCAGTTCTTACAGTTTTTTTTTTTTTTAAACCAGTGGAAAATGTTAAGAAAATGGCTTGCAAAAGTTCAGTGTTTATTTCTCAGTGAATTAGGGGGTGAGAAAAAAAAGGCACATTTTGCTATATTATCACTTTCCAATTTCAGGCCAAACCCCTGCAGTTTTCATCACGCATCATTCTTGTGATTAATGATGTGCACCCAGTTAATGGAAAACAGCAGATTAGGTTTCCACTAATAGTTTTGGAAGTTATGTTTGCCTGCCTCATTTGGTAACAACCTCACTGTTCACTAAGAAACTAATGGATTTAATCCCAAAGCAGAATTTAGTTTTACACATTCAAGACAGGTCAGATTTCCAGAGTAGAGAAAATTATATTCTTAGAGGTGTGCTATTCTTCAGTTCAGATTTACCACTAAGATAATACCTCATGATATTTGAGTTGTTTTTTGTTTTCTTTCTTTTTGCTTCTGTTTAGTGAGCAATTTAAAAATTTACAGTACTTACTTAAGGTCAATAAAAATAGGAGGAATTAGCAACTTATAACCATGGCAAATAAAATGCATGTAATATGATACTTTCTATAATTAACACAGTAAGCTAAAAAGACATCTATTGTTCTGAAGACACAGGTGAGAAATAATTCCTTACGTAGTATTGTATCACTGCAACGCTTATGTCAGAAATAAAATTCACATTTGCTCATCCTGTTTCACTATAGACAGTGCTGGTTAACCAAAACAGATACACTAGAAAGCAAACTAATCAAGGAACAGAGAAATCAAGAGGCAAGAATTCTAGTTCCATTTCTGTCTCAAATTATATTTGAAATAATTCTTTTGTTTTCATTTTTCCCACCTCATTGTATATCTATCCCCCTTACGTCATTTAATAATTGCTATTAAATATATATTGTTTCAAAGTTTTATCTACGCATATCTCACATGCCCATCTGGACGAGGCTCCTTAAAGGCAGACCCCACCTCTGATTAACATTTTTATCTTTACATTTATTTATCTTTACCTTTTTAAAGGGCCAAGCTAGACTGTAAGCGACAGGAAAAGAGGGATTTTACCTATGTATCTCCAGAAGTTAGCATGATGTGTTAATAATGTGTACAAAAATTAGACATTTTAATAAATTAAAACCCAGAGAAAAAGAGAGTGGCGTGAAGAGGGGAGGTATAACACAAAGGACTTTTTGGGCAGTGAAAATACTCTGATTCTATAATGATGAATACATGTCATTATATATTTGTCTAAAGTCTTAGAATGTATAACACCAAGAGTGAACCCTAAAATTAACTACAGACTTTGAGTGATTGTGCTGTGCTGTGCTATATCGCTTCAGCCATGTCTGACCCTCTGAGACCCTATGGACTGTAGCTCCTCTGTCCATGGGATTCTCCAGGCAAGAATACTGCAATGGATTGCGTGCTCTCCTCCAGGGGATCTTCCAAACCCAGGGATTGAACCTGAGTCTCTTATGTTTCCTGCATTGGCAGGCAGGTTCTTAACCTCTAGCGTCACTGGGAAAGGCCCCTGAGTGACCATGATGTGTCAATACAGATTCATCTATCATAACAAACACGGGTTCATCAGTCATACCTCTCTGGTAGGAGCTGATAATGGGGGAGGCTATGCATGTGTGGGAACCAGGGATACATAAGGATGTCTCTATACCTTCCTCTCAAATTGGCTATGAACCTAAATCTGCTATTTAAAAAAATACATAGTATGTTCCATAATTAAAGAAAAATGCTGAGCAGTTATTAAATCCAATAGAGTTCACGTTATTTTTTATTTATTCAACATAATGTTAACCTAATTTATGATAAACACCCACTATATGAGTAGTTTACTGCTATAGAGTTAACAACTACTATAGAGTGTTTTCTTAACACTCTGTATGTATTAGCTCATTTAATACTTAGAAAACCCAGTGAGACAGGTACTGTTGTGATCCTCATTTTTCAGATGAGGAAACTATAGTCAAAGAGATTAAAGAACACCCCCAAGGCTGTACATCTGCTAAATAGGAGAGTCAAGATTCACCTAGGAAGTGTCCATGGGCCCTTATCCTAATCTTCCAGGTAACCAAAATTAATTATTCAAAGAATCACTTTTGCCTTTATTTCACAATTTCATGTAGTTTTTTTCAAATCTGAGGTTTCTTGAGGTTGAAAACTAGTAATTAAATTACCACATCAATCTTCTCTTTAGGCATCTGATAAGATGGAATCTGTGGGAAGGGAAAGCCATACCAAAGATATATTGTATCTTTTTCAGATATTTAGTTCAACAGAAAAATGGAAAAGAAAAGGACTGGCTTGTGAGGACCATTTGTTTTCACTTCCAGGATCATGATTTTTATACAAAGGTTATCCCATACTATTAATAATTAAAAGTAGTAGTATTCTCAGCCTATTTTTGATTGCTTCTGTTGTTATTATTAAAGTTGGGTGAAAAGGGGTTGTACAAGATGGGTGGTCAGATACAGAATGGTTCAAGCAAAGAAAGATAGGCATCTTCACCAAACAAACAAAAGAAAAGAGAGTTAGAAAATTGAGAAAGTTAAAACAAACAAACAAAAAAGGTTAAAGAAGTCCAGAGAGTGTAAGATCTCCGGAAAAGAGAAGTTGAGAAAATTGTGGAACCAAGGAGATCAATTTCTATGAATATCACAATTCTACTTAACCTAGAGTCTGGAAAAATTAAAAATGAATGGTATTTCTTTAGGAATAAAGAGTAGACTTATAAAATGGCACACTGCAATGGCTATATTTTAATTTTAAAAATACACAAAGTTTCTGCATTAAGCAATAGGCAAAAGTTTTTCATGTTATTTCCTAACAGCCAAAATCCTACATAAATACAGTTGTTTCTAATAACTGATATACAGATACTACCAGTATCTAAATGACAAAAATTGATGAAAACATCAATCAAGTAATTTATTGAGCACTAAGCACATGAATAAACAATATTCTATATTGTTATTTTCTCTCATTGATTGTTAAGTTTTGCAGGTTAAGGAAAAGGATGTGGAAGTAATCACGTAAGAAATGATCTATTGCTCAAATTTTAGACTGCAACAAAGAGACATTTACCCACAGGTTCTATGTATTTAGCAATCATTTTCTCAAAGAGATCTCCAAAAAGATCTCATTGGCCAGGTTGAAACTTGCACAGGTTCCTTTTGCACAGTTTTATTGAAAGTACCGCATGTACAAGTAACCTAAGCAGCTTTGTCATGAAAAATGAGACTGAACAAAGAAACATTCACCCAGTTCCTGGTATTATAACTCAACATTAAAAGTAACATTACAGAAATCTGCACCATAAGGAAATGTTATAGGGGGAGGGGCTGAGGGAAGGAGGGATGCACTGGGAGTTTGGAGTTCGCAAATAGAAACTATTACAAATAGAATGGATAAACAACAAGGTCCTACTGTGGAACTATATTCAGTAAAGTGGGACAAACCATAATGGAAATGAATATTAAAAAGATAAAGATCTATGTATAACTGAATCATTTTGCTGTATAGCGGAAATTAACATAACATTTTAAATCAACTATATTTTAATTAAAAATAACAAAATAAAATAGAAATTACAAGTTGGCAAAAAAACAGTAAGGAGAGACAGAGAGAAAGAAAATGTTATATCAATGATTCAAAGATATATCTTACCAAAAGATAGGAGCAAGCATAATGTATGCTATTTCTAAGTTACAAAAGATCAGTAGTATGATACCACAGATACATTATTTGTTGAATTTACCAAAATCTACCTCTATGGGTTTTTATTTCCAAAGATATAACTAACAATTTCATTCTTTTGAACTGTCTATGCAGGTAGCAAACAAAAATCAGTATTGAATATAAGCAACTAGACTCTAGAATCCAAATTTTTAATATTTCTGCTACATTTGTTATCTGAGCTTTAACTTATTTTAAGGAGGCTGAATTCATTGACAGCTTTATTTTGCTGAATCAGAGCTTTTTCTTTTCAGTGTTGTGTTAAGCTCCAGTAACAGATTATAAATAAATTAATATAAATACAATGTGCTGTGAGGTTGACCCAGCAATGACAGCCATCAGCCCACTGTTGTCAGAGATGAGCCCATTAATCTTGCTTCAGTGCTTTTAGCATTGGTTTTACACAGCTCCATCCACTCACCCACCACATAAGCAGCCCTCCCAGACCTGTGCGCCCTGAAGAAGCAGATGGCTCTCCAGGATTGCTGAGAAACAGCCTTCTGCTCAGGAATAATGGAATCAACTAGCACCTAATAAGAATCCACTGAAATCTTCATAGACCCATAACCATAAATGGAGAACCTTACCTTTAGAACTATAATTATGAAGAGACTTCTAATAAAACAAACAAACAAAAAATCAATTCAAAAACAAAGCAATTAAAACAATGGATTGATTCCCTCGCCCCTCTTCCCAGGAATAAAGATAAGCTTAACATGCCTTTTTTAAAAGCAGAAATAAAACTGTTATTACCTTATAAATTATTCAGCAATGATAATAAAAATAGACTTTTACATAACCCATCTCTGTTAAGCTCTATAATAAGCTACAAATAGGCAAATCTTTTAAAAGTTTAAATTCCAAGATTTAGCACAGAAGTGAATTTTCAGGAGAGGTAACTTTCTGTTACCAGGTACTGAACCTCACATGAAGATTACTTAACAACTTTCCAAACTGGTAAATGGTCTTTCATAGTTAAACAATATAAACTCAGTCACACAACTCACAATGTAGGTACTGACACTATTAATTGTCCAGTTTACTCATAATTAAATCAAGCATTTGTGGGGAGTGGAATCCAAAGACCTCGTTTGGTTGGTCCAACATATGGACCACGTTTTTTGTTGGTGTTTTTTTTTTTTTTTGTAATGGTTGGGCTGGAAAAGCTCTACTAGGTCATGTACCTATCAGGTACAGAGTCTAATTACTCTGTAATTAGACAGTCAAGTGGCAATGGGATAGAATGAAGCAGTCACTTAGTCACTAGAATGAAGACTCTAAACTCTTACTAAAATCCTTTAGTTTTACGTTGAAGCTGGAACTCAAATTCTTGGTGAGGTTTTGTTTGCTTTTTTTTTAACTTTACATAACTGACAAAATATTTTAAAATTACTGAAGATGCCTCTCCTTAGATAACATATTTCATGAAGCCCTATTTCATTTTTATTTATTGAATATTATTTTCAGGAAGTTATTGAACCAATCCGGTCTGAATATTATGCTCAACTCAATAAGACTATTTCTTCCAGAACACAGATACAGAAATATGTCTGGCAGTAAGCAGCTCTTTGCCAAACAACCAACAAATTTTGTACCTAAACTACCTTTTCCCATATGTTGAAATATCTTCTATACTTTGAAGATTTTGTGCCAATGTATTTAAACATTTTCTCAAGAACAGTGGTGGAGGAGGACTAAAGAAATCATCTCTCATCCCTACGGGGCCAGTATTTACCTCTAAGTATTATATACACAGTGAGATCCAAGGACATCAAATCATGAAATAGAAAAGAACAGATGATTACCTGATATTCATTGGGCCAAAAGGTGCTCACTGCTAGCTCAGCCCGAAGCCAGTCTCTACCCGTGAATCCAGTCACATTCCAAATTGGATTGGCAAGAGGTCCTTTATTCACCCTAACCAATATGTTCAAAGTGCCAGGATTCAGCCCTTTCTGGCTGTATAACAGGTAACTGAAGTCAATACAATGAGTGTCGTTCTCCTTCATTGTAGGCAGCTGAAGTCTGGCTTTTTCTCCAGGGTCATGATCTGAAGAGTCCACTATCATATAGGAACCTGAAATGATATCACATAAAATATGACCAAATAGATACATAAGCAAAAGGGAAAATATAATAACAGAAATAAAGCTAAAAATGATACCAATCTATTCTGAGTATTAAATTTAATTTTAAAAGACTATGTCTTCCAGAACAGAGATATAGAAAGATATCAACAAGTGAATAGATGAATTGAATTCATAGGGGGTAACAGACATTGTTCAATGTACATAATATGTACAAATTAGTTTACTCTCCACAACAATCTGTTATTATTCCTATTTTACAGATTAGGAAACTGAGGCACAATTAGTAACTTAAAGTCAAACAGATCATGCAGAGCCAGGTTCAATCCAGATTCCCACCCTAAATTATCTCTACTCTTGCTAAACAAAGGTCTTCCAGCAAACAACCAAAGAAATGTATTATTGGCCTGATTTACAGAGGGAGTGTATTAGTCTTTCCCCATCCATAATTTTAACACAGAGAGGGGCTATGAGTACAGGCACTGGAATCAATTTCTGATCTCAGATTCCAAGATCATCATGTAAGCAAGCTGTGTGACCTTTTGCAATGTACTAAGAATTCTGGACTTGCTCAAGGAATAAGGATACTTTGCAGGGTAACTGTGAGGACTGAAGTGTAAAATGCCAAAATTTCTAGAACTGAGAATCTGACACAAAGCAGATTCACCGACTTGGAGCCTCTTCCGCTAAGCTGACAGCTCATCACCACTCCTATTGTCCTTGAATCTGCAATAGTCTCTACAGTCTTATAGAGCTGCCAGATACCTGGTTTGAAATCACTAATCTACTCCACTACCTTTGGCTTAATAAATATTCATTTGAAAATCTAACAGGAGGAGGAAAAGAACATAAAGAATCTCAACCTCCCAGTTCCTCATACTCCCACCCTCAAACACACTCTTTGTGTGGCAAGCAAAGTCATACAGAGCTAAGTGTAAAATTGAGATTTGAACATTAACTGCTGATATTAGTCCAAGGAGCTTTAAAAAAAAAAAATCTAGTTTTTCTCATGTCCCTGTGGATGTTAACGAAGACATATATTACAAAAATGTAAATATTTACATTTCAAGTAATGATACCCATTTATCACACTTAAGGTAGAACACAAATTTTATTGTAAAATACTTTTCCCTAGGGTGTAATTTTAACACTCCCCTAAATGTATTATATGTAGTGTTACAGAACCCAGTGTTAAAAGGGTTACACTTTGACCTCTCTTCTTGACAAACTTGAAGAATTAATCAACCTTCT
Organism: Ovis aries; assembly: GCF_016772045.2. NCBI lineage: Eukaryota > Metazoa > Chordata > Mammalia > Artiodactyla > Bovidae > Ovis > Ovis aries. The sequence goes on from NC_056061.1 coordinate 53,870,502, forward strand.
GTGTCTCCTCCTTTAAACATAGTAACTGTTTCCATGGCACACTAACCACTCATTGACTACCCGTCAACCCAGCTCAATTAACCCTCAATTTACAAGTTCAAATCATAGCACATAGGAGGGCTTCAACTATTTAAGAAATAAAAATTTCAAGATTTCAAGTCTGACCAATTCCTGGTCAGTGGGTATTATATGGTTCAGAACTTTTGTGAAGATTTCAAGTGATAATACTGTTAGTTATTTAAGCCAGGGACAGAATAAATTTACTATAGAGATCATCACTGACATTACTTTCCCTTAATTTTTCTTAGTTCTCCTCTTCTCTTGTAACCCGAAATTCTTTTCTTTTTTCTTCTTCCCCTGCTCCCGATTTTCACAGACTGCACATTCATAGCATAAACTATCCTTGTATGTTTTGAAGAAATTAAGTCCTTTCCTTTCAAATAAGATATTCTGGATCACAAACCAATTTATAGAAGCAGAATGCTTCTGTTCTTGGTTATACTCACATTCTACAGTCCATGGCTGAACTACAAAGATGTCTTTCAGATTCACTACAGCAGAACAGATCAATTATGGCTTTTAAGAAGGACCAGATCTGAGATCTTAGATAAGTGACTTAGTGTTATTGGGCCTCAGCTTCTTCACAAACGTAGTGACTTATTTCTCCATGGCTATCACTATTTTTTCAGTGACACATTATGGCATTAGTGGATTTAAATTATTTTTACAAGTCTGCATCAATTATGACTTCCGTCAATTTTCAAATAGTGCTCTCTAAATGACTTATAGGCTTTCAAATAATTATTTCTTCCATTATGAAATAAACTTTGAAATAAAATGTTTTGTCTCACATTTTATTTATATAGTATGATATTTATCATTAGGACCATTTAGCCATTTACAGCCAGTTGCACTTTTAAGCTACAAAAATTTTCTTATTAAGAAAATGGGATAACCAAAGTATATTAATTTGTAGGAATTCCAATTTGATCATTAGAAGTCACAAAATAAAACCTTGCCAGATTGTTTCAGCATTTCAAGGATATTCAATGCAAGCTAAATAAAGTTTTAGAAGTGTTGATATTTCATTTTTATAAAATGTTTCTGCTAAATGAACTTCTGTCAATGTAACCAGACTATTGCTACATTTTCAGAGTGCTATGGAATACCAGACCACCTGGCCTGCATCTTGAGAAATCTGTATGCAGGCCAGGAAGCAACAGTTAGAACTGGACATGGAACAACAGACTGCTTCCAAATAGGAAAAGGAGTACGTCAAGGCTGTATATTGTCACCCTGCTTATTTAACTTCTATGAAGAGTACATCATGAGAAATGCTGGACTGAAAGAAACACAAGCTGGAATCAAGATTACCGGGAGAAATCTCAATAACCTCAGATATGCAGATGACACAACCCTTATGGCAGAAAGTGAAGAGGAGCTAAAAGCCTCTTGATGAAAGTGAAAGAGGAGAGTGAAAAAGCTGGCTTAAAGCTCAACATTCAAAAAATGAAGATCATGGCATCTGGTCCCATCACTTCATGGCAAATAGATAGGGAAACAGTGGAAACAGTGTCAGACTTTATTTTTGGGGGCTCCAAAATCACTGCACATGGTGACTGCAGCCATGAAATTAAAAGACGCTTACTCCTTGGAAGGAAATTTATGAAGAACCTAGATAGCATATTCAAAAGCAGAGACATTACTTTGCCAACTTATGTCCGTCTAGTCAAGGCTATGGTTTTTCTAGTAGTCATGCACAGATGTGAGAGCTGGACTGTGAAGAAGGCTGAGCGCCAAAGAATTGATGCTTTTGAACTGTGGTGTTGGGGAAGACTCTTGAGAGTCCCTTGAACTGCAAGGAGATCCAACCAGTCCATTCTGAAGGAGATCAACCCTGGGATTTCTTTGGAAGGGATAACGCTAAAGCTGAAGCTCCAGTACTTTGGCCACCTCATGCGAAGAGTTGACTCATTGGAAAAGACTCTGATGTTGGGAGGGATTTGGGGCAGGAGGAGAAGGGGATGACAGAGGATGAGATGGCTGGATGGCATCACTGACTCAATGGACGTGAATCTGAGTGAACTCCGGGAGTTGGTGATGGACAGGGAGGCCTGGTGTGCTGCAGTTCATGGGTCGCAACGGACACAACTGAGCGACCGAACTGAACTGAACTGATGGAATATCATGCATTTATTTCACAGTTCCCAAAAGGAGGAAACAAGCAGTAGCATCAAAAAGCCATCTAAATCCTTCTGCCATCTGACTTCATATAGTGGCAATTTACCCTGTAGGCACCATAGAGGTAGCTGCCTGTTTGACACAAGATTCCCTTCCATCATCCCAAACACAGAGAACACTATGCTATTCTTATCAACTTCTAAAACTTCCACAGTCTCCCAGAATAACTGGCTACCAAGACATAGAATCAACAAAGTCTGTAATATGTACTTCCTCATTCTTCACGTTATAATTTAAGCATATTTACTATTGTTTAGTTATCAGCTAACTAATCCCTCAGGTTTCCAATGAGTTTAGTTCTATTCAGCTGTAATTTAGCTATCTCAAGGCTTAATAATGAAACATCTGTGTGCACATATATATAATGTACTAATTTCTAATAAACGTGAATTCTTCAGTGTGGCCTTACAAATATTCCTTACAGTCTCTTGAGCAACAGAGTTCTCAAATATATCATTTAAGACAGAGGAAAAAAACATAAATCCTTATAATTCAAACTTTTAAAAAGTATAGCCTTTCTGGAAAGCAATTTGCCAATGAGAATCAAAAATCTTTCAAAAGTTATATGCCTCTGCTCTGGCAATTTCAAATCTAGGAAGGTACACTACATAATCACGTGTATGTACAAAGATAAAGGCTTTTAAAAAACTCTCATTTTCCTCATTAAAATAAGGAAAAGAAAAAGTATTTAAAATTTTAATAATAGGCAATTTGTAAAATTATGACAAAAGTTTGATGAATACTTATGCAGTCATTAAAAATGATATTATTAAAAACATTTAATGGAAAATAGAATATGCTAGGTAAATACACAGGTTATAAAATATTATACTCACTTATGAAAATATATATTTATATTAAATAAAAGCATTGGTATAGTGAGTGGGTGTATTCATATATGAACACATAAACATGTAGATACAATTGAAAGAAAACAAAAATGCATAGAAAATGTCAACTGTGTTATTGGGGCAGGGGGGTGCTGTACTTTGTCTTCTGTTTTATTTTCATTCACACATATTCACTGAATGTTCTACAGCAGGCATGCAATAGATTTGTACTTTAAAGAAAGAAAGACTACATGAATGCCATCTTACATGAGGACCACCAAATGGATAATGATAAATACTTAGGAAATAAACACGGCATTTGTTTTGTTTTGGTTTTTTTGCCCTTTAAAAATTAATCCTATTTTTATCCCACAGATTAACAGCTTCTTGGCTTTAAAAAAAAAAATACAAAAACTAGGACCTTCTTATCTACTTCAATTCATTAAAAAACAGGCTGCAAGTACTTAGCAGCTTTTACTTAGAAAGCCAAAGAAAACAAATTCCATATTCATAAACACCACAGTCCAAAATCTAGATAAACAATGTCCTATGAATTTTCTGTATTAATGAAAATTTTATCTTTATGCTATACTTCTAGGAAAAAACATAGTAACAGAGAAAATAGGATTAACTGCTAAGAAAATAATGAATGATAAATAGGTTTCTACACTTCATCCTAAACTTCCTTCATTTATATTTTTATATATATAAATATATCTTTCTTTCTGAACACTAACAATATTTTCATTAAGTCAGCTCTTATTCAAAATCCATTGTATTTTCCTGTAAGTAAGCAAAGAGAAATTTCCACTTCTCTGCTTAGTACTAACCACGTTCCATGATCTTGCCCAAAGTACTACATCTACATTACCTTTCACTACTTCTCTTCACAAACCAGCTTCACCAACCTGACAGAGCACTCACTGTTCTCCCCACATATCACACCAGTTTCCTCCTCCAGAACGGGTTCAATCTCTTATAAGAAAGCCTCCCCTCATCTTAGCCCCTAGTCAATCATTACACTATTACATTATACAGGCCCCAGCCCGCCCTGACCTTTCCCTGCCTTTGATATACAGTATCAGCTTTTCTTGTTCTATCCCTTAATTATACACTGCCTTTACACAAATCTTAAATAATTTACATAGGAACATTTATATCCTGCAAAAGAGTAATAATATTCTCTTAGAAAGTACATGATCCATTCAAGGGTCCAATCAAAAGAGAAAATCCACACAAAAAAATATAACAGCAAAAGTATAATATAAAGAATTATTAACTATAAGAGGGTAATGTTGTTGATCAGTTGCTCAGTCATATCCAACTCTTTGCGACCCCATGAATTGTAGTATACCAGGTTTCCTTGTCCCTTACTATCTTCTGGAGTTTGCTCAAACTCATGTCCATTGAGTCGACGATGCCATCCAATCATTTCATCCAAGAATATAGAGATTTTAAAGGTATAAAGAGAACTCTAAAGGATAACCACAATACCCAAGGAACAAAAAATGTGGAACAGGAAGAGAGACTGCTGAAAATCAGACTCGCTTAGAAGATGTGGTTGCAGCCCACTGGGTGGTGAAGACTCGGCTGAGTCACTCAGGCTAGAGCTGTTCCACAACTGCTGGCAAGCAGGAAATACTTGCACACAGCAGGTTTGGGGTGAGCTCTGTGAATGCTGGGGAGAGCCACAGAAAGGCAGTCACCAGCCAGCACTGGGGCTGCAAGCTCTCTGAGACACTGCAAGCACTGGGAAACTTTTAGCCCTGTGGGACCAGCAAGAAGAAACAAAAATAGAAACACAGCTCCATCAAGAGTTAAAAGCTCCTTTCCACTAAAATGCCCCCTCGTGGCCCTCTACTGACAAAGCTAACACTGTGCTAGTTTCAAAGGAGAAATGCTTAGAGTCAGGCTACACTCTTAAAGAGCAGATAATAAAGGATACTTAAGCACTGCTCAGCAATGAACTGATAAAACATCTAACAAGGACCTAGCATATAGAAAACCAATGAATACTAGTTAGTTGGTTAGTTGAATGACTGAATGAATGAGGAGACAAAGGGACTAGCTCTTAAAATATAACTGTTGAGAGTGTACCAACTCTACTTACATGTGAGATAAATTATCAGAAAACCTCAGAACAACAACAAAAATAAAGCAAACAGTTGGAACTGATTTATATTGCTTCCAAACAGAATCATTTGATGAAAAGAGTATAATGTTTGGAAGTACACACTTAACATTTTGATCAGAGTCACTCTTGACTATATATATAAAACCTTCTATTAGAGCAATGGTTCTTAAACATGTTAGTCTTAGGATCCCTTTTCCAGTCTTAAAAATATTGAGAATATCAAAGAGCCTTTGTTCCTGTGAGTTCTAGCAATACTGACCATACTAGAAATTCAAACTAAGAAATTTCAAAAAAATTGTTAATTCAGTTAATATTAACAATAATAAATCCATTATATATTAACCCAAATAAAATATTTTTATGAAAAATTACATTTTGCAAAAAAAAATGGTATAAAAGGAGGCACATTTTTGCAAATCTCTTTAATGTATGACTTAACAGAAGATATCTTCTTCATTCAATCTGTTGTAATATCAAATGTCATGTAGCCTCTGAGAAATTATACCATACACTCATGAGTAAATGAGAAGAAAAACAGTGTCATTATGACAGTAGTTTTGACCTTACAGATGCTCTGACATGGTCTTGGGAACCCACAGCAGTCCCTGGAGTACATGTGAAGAATCATTATATTTTAACATGCATAATTCCTTTCAACTCCATGCTATAATGAGAACCTTATCAGTGTACATATATATACTGAATCTACTCATTCAGTTGCTGCATGGTATATAGACATTCTCTACGAAACAAAAGTCTTTACTGAGATGTTGGATGTCTGGAGAATAAAAATTGAAAAAGCTGAATATTTTTACACCAGTATAAATATAAAGGGTATATTAATCAAGGTTCATGAGAGAAACAAATAGATACACACACACACTCACACACACACACAAAAAAGGTTTATTGGAAAGAGCTGGCTCATGTGATTACAGAGGCTGAGAAGAACAGACCCAGGAAGAGCCAACTGTATAGTTCTAGTCCAAGTCCAAAGTCTAAGTAATGTTCTATCTTAATAAGAAAAGCATTTTTGTGTGTTCTGAAGACCATTTTGAATAGTTATCAAAAGCTACCAAAGCACCAACACACTGTGCAAAACAGTTAGTTCTTGGCATTGAGTGAGGTTTTCCCAGTAGAAACAAAAAACATGCCAGAAACTGTTGATGTGAAAAAACCAAAAACGCTGAACACTAATACAGTTTCCTGCCCAGCCAGCTTCAGAAGCCATAATCAGGACCACAAGAAAGGGAACAGTGACAACTGAAATCACAATTTGGGTCCCAATCCATTTGGAATGATTTTTTTTTCTGTGTTGTTTAAGATTAATATCCCTAAGCATTTATGTTGCCATTACTAAACTGAAGGCAATGTCTTGCTTTTCACAATATTTTTCAGCTTCTCATTTCCTTTAATCAAGCTTCTTCTCCTCATCCCATTTTGCTTCATCTGATTAGGTGGCAACATAATATAGCAAGTTCCTAAAACTAAGAACCTAGAAAGCAGGCTGATCTTTCCCTCACTTTCCTCTTGTACTAACAATCTGTATTGCCTCCAAACTGTCTCCTCAATCCATCCAACATTTCTTCATCTTAGCTGGTTCATCCAGCTCCTATCATTTCTCAGGAGCACAACTAGAATAGACTCCTAACAGGTTTCATGAATTCCACATTCGCAGTCCTACAACAGTTTTCTACAGGCAGCCAGATTCTCCCAAAACAATTCATCTTTTCTCATCTCCACACTATAGTGAGAATTAAACCCAAACACTTCACTCTAACCCACCAGCTTCAATACAACCTGGCCCCTGCCTTCCTCTCTCTCATTATCTCCTACCTTCTCATCCTCAGCAAGCTCCAGCTACAGTGGACCTCTGCCTTTTAAACATCCCAGTTTATGTCTGTTATCAGTGTTTTTACACCGGGTTTTCCTCTGCCTGGAGTACTCTCTCCTCAGCTGGCTTATTTTTATCGTTCAGGTCTCAGCTCAAATACCACCTATCAGTGAAGCATTCCCTGGTCTGTTAAGAAAGTAGTTCCTTCCAAGATTCCTTCTAACATGCCATTCTTTTGCCTTCATAGCCCTTGCCATTTACCGAATCCACTTGGCTTGTCTGATTGAAAAACTCCACACACACAGAAAAATCATACTTTATCTTATTCATTCAAAACTCTAGAACAATGTCAGGAGCCTTCAGCACGGAGTGGAAAGTTTTTATGACACCTGGCAACCACCTATTTGTGCTTTCTGCTCACATGTCTGCAGCACTTCCATAATGCTCTCTTACATACCAAATGTACCATATCGATCAGAACACCTCCCCAGCTCTCATGCAGTCTTTTCAAGATCAGAAACCTCTTTTTCCTCCTAGCACTTAACAGACGAATTCTGCACAGGTAAACTCTTAGTGAACTCAACTAAAGAAAAAAACAGAAGAAGAAGGAAAAAAAAGCAAGCAAAAAAAAATGAAGAATTTCAAAAGTTATAGCAGTACTGTTTTCCCAGAGACAACAACAAGGGAGAAAAACAGTAAATCTGAAATAACTTTAAACAATGTTCTTAAAAGCAAAACAATGTTTTCAATACTGACATTTCCCTCCAGAGATCCCATGATTTGGGTAAGGCTGACAGATGTTCCCTCACTTTTGTTGCAGTCTGTTATTATTTTCTTCAAACATCTATTGAACTTCTATTATTTCTTTTTTTTAAACTTTTATTTTGTATTGATACATAGTCGATTAACAATGTTGTGATAGTTTCAGGTGAACAGTGAAGGGACTCAGCCATACATATACATGTATCCATTCTCCCCGAAATCCCCTTCCTTTCATGGTGCCATATAACATTGAGCAGAGTTCCATGAGCTATACTGTAGAACCTTGCTGGCTATCCATTTTAAATACAGTAGAGTGTACGTGTCGATCCCCAAATCCCTAACTATTCCTTCCCCCCATTCTATTACTTAAGATAATGCCTTCCACTAAGTTTGTTTCTAAAAGAACGAGGCACACATTTTTAAAAATTACATTTGTCCCCCAAGCTCCAACACAAAAGAACTGAACGTGCAACTTCACAGGATTCTAGTCCAACAACTTTGTGTGTGTGTCTGTGCTTAGTCACTCTGTCATGTCCAACTCTTTGAGAACCCAGAGATTGTGCCCATCAGGCTCCTCTGTCCATGGAGATTCTCCAGGCAAGAATACTGGAGTGGGTTGTCATGCCCTCCTCCAGGGGATCTTCCCAACCCAGTGATCAAACCCAGGTCTCCCATATTGCAGGTGGATTCTTTACCATCTGAACCACCAGGGAAGCTCTGTCTGTTTCATTGTCTGAACTTTTTTATCCACATTCTGCAGGAATAAAATTTCTCTTAATTCCTGAGTAAGGGCTTTGTATTTGTTCTAGGTAGCCATCCTACATTTGAAAATAAAATGTATTTTATCTTCAAGAACAGCATCTAACATGTTCATAAAACAAAGAACTGTACGGAGATTTCAGATGAAATGAGCACAACATTTTTCCTTCTTGGGAGACTAGTCACCTCAGGAAGTTTACCTGCTACACATTAAGATCTAGAAACTGGGCCAAACACTGTACTACAGTTTAATCTCCTTCCCCTACAACATCTTGGAAAGCAAAAGCATGAACCCAACTGGCCCTTACTTTGACCACCTGAATTTTTATTTTCATCTCTATTATACAGAAAATCTGTGCAACCTACTACTAAAAGTGTGAATTAATTATCACCTACCCCCCTCTTAAAGGCAGGCAAATTTTACAACCTGTTGTACTTTTCTCATCAGGATTTTTTAGGATGCCAGTTTTCCCTACCCACTATCACCCATCTCTTCAACTCTCTAGCTTGGGCAAATAATTAAACCTTTCTCTGTCTTGGTTTCTTCATCTTGAAATGCCTAAAGCCCTTAGGGTATGCTGTCAGGACCAAATGAGACTGTGTCTATGATGTGCTAAACCACACTGATTAGGCAGATCCTTCAGTCATACTCATTCCTTTCTCTGTTAAATAGTTCAGAGAATCATACTGGAAAATGTATGAAAGAACATTTTCAAAGGTTAAAAATGAGATAATGTTAATGAGTAGTAAACCTAAAAACTTCTAATACAGAGACAGCCAAACCTTTCTCAGCCCTTCCCTTCACAACTCTACCTAACCCTTTTTATCCCCTGTGAATCAATCCTCCTTCCAAGCTCTCACCTTCCTATTTCTTTCTAATCTTCCCCTTTCACTCTTATTATCTTTAAAATCTGGTAAATACACACTGGAAACACATATACACACCTAACCTTAGCGACTGTTATAAAAGGATAAATAAGTTTAAGATTTCTTGTACTAAGACTGGGCTTCCCAGGTAGCACAATGGTAGAGAATCTGCCCACCAATGCAGGAGACTCGGGAGACAGGTTCAAATCCTAGGTCAGGAAGATTCCCCTGGAGAAGGGAATTGCAACCCACTCCGATATTCTTGCCTGGAGAATTCCAAGGACAGAGGAGCCTGGCCGGCTGCAGTTCCTGGGGTCGCAAACTATTGAACATAACTGACTGCGCACACACACATGCTGGAAGATTTCTCCAGTTTCTGAAATTCTGGCACTCCCGCCATGGCTCTCCAAGCTGTGGAGCTTCTGTATTATGTGGTACTGACATGTTTTGAGAAGCAGCTGCTAAAATGAAAAGCAACTTCAGAGAGAATAATCAGGGCTGCATTTACCCCAAAAGGCAAGAGAGTCTTCATTCTAGACCCAATTTTGTCATCATCACTTTCCTTCTCAAAGGAACTGAGACTAGAAAGAATACTGAAAGATATGAGAAGGTAGAAGTCTCTGGAAACTGCCTAAATATCATATTAGCAATTTCAGCCTGTTGTCTGGATATACCTTAATTCTGTTAATAATGAAAGACCAGACCTTAAGGTTAGTCCAGAATGAGTGTGCAGTGTTTATTTATTTCCATATTAATGGATATTCCCAAAGACAAAGTACTCTACTCAGTAGTCACTATGTGCCTAAGGGTACCAAAAATCTATTTAAAATTTTTAATATGCCATATATCAGGAGAATAAGGCTTTACTGTGACTCAAAATTAGTAACAAGTCAGCAACTACTGAATAAGCAAATGGCAAGAGACGATCAATTAGAGAACTCAGGTTGAGTGAGATTTCTCAGCTGAGTTCACAGGTTCAAGGATAATCTGCCTACAAGAGTTCCAAGTTGCTTCCTTTATTAAATTCTAAAGTTCTAAATTTCCCTGGCAGCTGAGTTGGTAAAGAATCCGCCTGCCATGCAGGATTCCGAGTTCGATTCTGCGTTAGGAAGATCTGCTGGAGAAGGGATAGGCTACCCACTCCAGTGTTCTTGGGCTTCCATGGTGGCTCAGGTGGTAAAGAATCTGCCTGCAATATGGGAGACCTGGGTTCAACCCCTGGGCTGGGAAGATCCCCTGGCAAAGGGACTAGCTACCCACTCCAGTATTCTGGCCTGGAGAATTCCATGGCCTGCACAGTCCATAGGGTCACAAAGAGTTGGACACGACTGAGCAATGTTCACTTTCAAAGTTCTAAATCACAATAGGAGACACTTTATAAAAGATTTGAAAAAAAGAAATAAGACTTATTCCACTCTCATCCCAAGGAAATCATGTTCCTATCTATGAAATGGCAAAAAAAAAAAAAAAAAAAAAGTCATGCTCTGAAGTCAAAGACCTGATTCTGCAGCCTGGCGCTGTTACCACCCACCTCTCCTCTACCACTTAACTGATGAAAATCAGTCCCAGAAAAATAAATGTCATAGATATAATAAATTACTATTTGAGAGGACTGTTATAGGAATTACAGAAATGGGAACTATCAAAGTAAAAATGTATTTTAACTTTTTTACTTACAAAATATTATTTAAATCAAAAATCTATCTGCTTGTTTCTGAAAACAGTGCCTGCCTTAGAATATAAAGTGATGAGGGGAGAGGGTGGGGCAAAAGAGAATGAGAACACAAACCATGAGAGAAAAATGAGAAATTGAGTATGGAGAAATAGAGGGTCCAAGCAAGATGAAAAAAAGAGAAGAAACAAGTGCCTCCACTTTAAATGCAAAATTTGGGAAGACAAAAGAAAAGAGGGAAACACGTGGAAAATAAAATGGGGTCATGTTTATTTTCTGTCTCCCCAGGTATCTTCATAAACCATCCAAATATGACAAAAGAAACTAAAGTCCTAGGAAACATAAAAGCAAAAGAGAATGATATCATCACTTCAAATGTTAAGATTGTTGCTTAAAGGACATGGTACAATTTTTTAAAAAATCCAAGCCCCCTTGGAAGTCTTCTGAGCCTACACTAATTTTGATAGCTCTAGTGGAATTAGTGGTTCCCAATACTAGAATAAAGCATAATAATGTTTTCTAAGATAAACTAATCCATCTCTCCAATGCTGCCAATCCAGCTGATATTTAAAAACAATCAAACAAAAAAACAGTAAATAAAAAAAAAAAAGAAAGAAAGAAAAGAAACCACCAAAACATAAACCTGGTCAATTGTGAACTACCACATCAACCACTGGTGAGGAAAGAAAGAATGTGCAAATACTCCTCTGACTGTGGACAATTTATTCAACTTCCTCTTAGCAAATACAATCACTCAAGGATATTCCTCCAATAAAACATTTCTTTTAAATATATCCAGAAAAACTGGATGATACAAGTGTGCAAATGGCCTCCATTCCAACAGGGCTCTTGCTGTCCAGAGAGCAGCTAAGGATTGAACTTTGTTTTCGTAAATGCTAACTTAAGGCTCAATGAGTGAACACAAACATTGAGAAATTGTTGCATTTCTGTTCCCACACTAACTTTTTAAAGCTTCCCTCTGGGATGTACTGTAGAAGCTAAAATAGAAAATAGTTTCAGCCAAAAAACAAGCAGCAGTGGGAACTCTGACCAACAATCAAGCACAGGTGTTTCCCAACCCACACCCCCTCCCCACAAAAGGGAGAATATGGAGAAGGGAAGAGGGAACTTTGAGTAACTTCAAATTTTTGACTCTATCTACTATTGAGATGTACTTTAGGATTTCAGTAACATTCGTAAGATAAGTGTAAACACCTTAAGCACACATTATAGGATCAAGGTTTTCTCCCTTGGGAATAACCAGAAGCAGGGTTATGTCTCCAGCATTTTTTTTTTCCTTCAAACTATAATATTATCAAATATTTCCCTAGGAACTGTTTCCCTAACTTTTTTTAAAAAGGAATTGCTTTTTAAATAGTCCTACAAGTAGTGACAAAACTCTACAAGTACCATGAACTGGAAGTGACCACTCTAATCATGGTGATACACATCCACTAAATACAACCAAGTGTATGCACAGACACAGATAATACCATCCATTTTATCTGGCACCCAGAATCCTCACAAGTATAGTTCATATAAACATTGCAATGTGTTATTTGCAGGGAATCATCAGCATGAACTCATAGTTCACAATTCATAATGATAGATAATGTATTTTTTTGTCTTGTTTTACCCCTCCTTTTTGCTTGAAAGACTTGTGGTCTCCTTTTCTCCCCTGAAAGCCTAATTTCTACCTTCTCTAGGAATTCCTATGATTGATCATATACCTTTTTAGGTGAGTTACAAATTTTACTTTTCCTACCTTTGAGTTTGTAAGGCATAGAATCTTCCAAGCTCAAAAAAGTAAACGTCTTAGGGGCTACTGCTATGATTAGGCATAGTGATCTACACAGAGCAAATAGCATATTTAATGGAATTGATGGTGAAGGCTAAGTGGAAAGTCACTAATGGAAAACAGCAAAAAACAGTAAAACAGTAAAAAAAGATATCTTATTTAATTCATTCAACATTCTAGTGAGAAAGATATCAAGTATGTAAGTGCTTAATATGATACAGAAGAATGTGGGGTTTAAAAAAGTAGCTTGCTCAGAAATCAACCCAAATCTAATACTAAATCCATCTTCTTTAGTCTATATATTATACTGTCATCAAAGTGGATAAGAAATTCAGTTTACAAAGGTAACACATAACTTAAATTATTTAAATTGTTTGGAGAAAATGGGGGAGATGAAGCAGAGATAAAGGACGTGAACAGACCAAGATGGTCTTGTAAACAAAATAAGGACCTTTGTCTTTATCTTCATGGTTTATAGACACACAGAAAAGCATTAAGCTGGGGGAAGCAGAAATTGCTATCTTAAATCAGATTTAAATTTGGAAAATCACTTTGGCTACCGTGTGTAGACCAGTTAGGAAATAGTAACAGCATTCTCATAGAGAATTCTGTATTTAATTATGATAGCAGATGACAAAGATAATATGAAGCAATCATCTAAAACCTACACGAGGTAAAAAATCAACAAGAACTAATGTGAATGAGAAACAGAAGTGAATAATAGATAAGGGTCCAGAATGTACCACTATGTTTCTTGCTTATATACCCAAATAGACAGTGGTACAATTTCCTGAGTCTTGGCACACTGGAAAGAGATCAATTTGGGAGGAAAGTTCAGTTCAAGTTTTTTACTGTAAACAACAGAAGCTACTACATCATCTTCAACAAAAAAGAAACATATTTAAAAAGAAAACTAGAAAGCCCAAACAATAACCAAAATATTAGTGGAGACCCATCACTGAGTACAAACACTCTTCCCAGAACCCAGGCTGAGTCCTATATTTTGCTGACCATGGATGTCTATGCTTCAACTCTTGGCAGAAGGAAATCCTCATGATGTCTTCTTTCTGCACCCAATGGCTTCCTACTCAAGCTTCGTTTAGGTGGTCTGAGGTGGAGATTTGGTCACCTATCAATATCCTGGCTACAAGGATGGGTTAAAGGTGTTGGACTTCTTTCTGAAGTCATGAGAGCTTGTAAGGTAAGAAATTCACCAAATATAGGAAAGACTGCCAAAAATAATAAATATCACCTAAGGAAGAAGGGGCATTAATTTTACTGAAACATACCAGAGAGGATGTCAAGTAGGTTATTGGATATATGATTCTGTATCTTAGAGAAAAGAGCTTACCTTATTATAAACACATTTGTGAATCATCTCCACATATATTTTACAGATGGTGACTGCAGCCATGAAATTAAAGATACTTACTCCTTGGAAAGAAAGTTTTGACCAACCTAGACAGCGTATTAAAAAGCAGAGACATTACTTTGCCAACAAAAGTCCATCTAAGTCAAGGCTATGGTTTTTCCAGTGGTCATGTATGGATGTGAGAGTTGGACTGTGAAGAAAGCTGAGCATCGAAGAATTGATGCTTTTGAACTGTGGTGTTGGAGAAGACTCTTGAGAGTCCCTTGGACTGCAAGAAGATCCAACCAGTCCATCCTAAAGGAGATCAGTCCTGGGTGTTCTTTGGAAGGACTGATGCTAAAGCTGAAACTCCAATATTTTGGCCACCTCATGTGAAGAGCTGACTCATTGGAAAAGACTCTGATGCTGGGAGGGATCGAGGGCAGGAGGAGAAGGGGATGACAGAGGATAAGATGGCTGGATGGCATCACCAACTCAATGGACATGAGTTTGAGTGAACTCCAGGAGTTGGCGATGGACAGGGAGGCCTGGCATGCTGCAATTCATGGGGTCGCAAAGAGTCAGACACAACTGAGCGACTGAACTGAACTGAACTGAACTGAACTGAAACAAATTCCATAACCTTACTGTGTTTTTTGCTTTTCATAAACTTTTCAACAAAATCTAAAATAGTTTATAAATATGGTACTACAGATTAAATTTAATCAAATAATGTCACACCATATATTACTATGGAACATGGAACATAACAATCTGACTGCATACCATTCTATCCCTAATACTGAAAGAAATACTTTTGAAGAAATTCACTCTAAGCTTTTAACTTACATGGCTATCTCTGATAACTCTAAATGTTTTTACTATCTTTTATTGAAGTATTATTTCAATAGCAATTAATAATTTGGGTGATTTCCAAGATCTCACAAAAGACTCTGTCTACAGCTGGATGAAAGCTACTTAATCTTGCACTCACAAGCACACATGACTAGTTTGGGTATCTCGAGTATATTCACCTCTTGACCTTCACTAAGCATATCTCCGAATCTGAACAGCTGTCTCCTGATTTATTTTTTTCAAATACAAAACCAAAATTCCCAGTTGAGTGTGCTATATATTTATCCTGAGAAGCATTCAATTTAAAAGACAATGTGTTCTGGGGAAGAAAAAATTGACAAGATACTGAAAACAGATAGATGTATCAGAGAGGAAAAATTGGAACTAATGCTGATTGAAAGACTACTGTGACTATCTTCTCCACAGTAGTTTTGGCCTAAAATTGCTTCCTGGAACACAGAAAAGCACATAAATGTCCTTCTATACCTGAAAACATGAAAAAAAAAATTAAACTCAAACAACTTCATGGACAAACTAGCTGCAGTGACATTTGCTGAATGAAGAAATTCACTCTGACAGCAATCTTGGCCTTGGGTTGGGGTAGGGGGGAGGTTCAGGACTTCCCTCTACAGGGGGCACTAAGTCCAACCACAAGGTCTCTGATTCTCCTTTTACAGATAGAAATTGACTTCATGATCAAGTTCTTTAAGGTAGTAATGGAAAGAGTAGTTCCACCCACCTTTTCACTTCCCCAGCGTCATATGTAGGAAGAAATCCAAAAATCAAAATTACTACCCCAAGAATACGAAATCCAAAATTTTGCCATCCAATACAAAACGAGATAAAAAGGGTGATGGTGAGAGATGTTGACTGTTAAGGAGGTGAGCAAAGGAGAGATGCAGATGCCTGAGGAATCTAATTCTCAGACCAACTAAACAGATTTGTTTGGATGACCAACTAAACAGATTTGTTTGGATGATCTACAAGAAGGGTAAAAAGTCTCCAGTGGCTAGAATTTCCTCCTAAAATAAGTCATTCCAACTAAACATAAACTATGTCTTGGTTCTCTATCAAACCAGTAAAAATAGCTAAGAGTTCATTGGTCTGAACTGTCAGAGTAAACCCATATGGCTCATAACGTAAACATGGCAACCAGATAGGGTTTCAAGACTTACTCTGTTGATAAACATTTATTTCAAGCACCAGTCTCAGTATGTCAGTCACATAAGGAATCCCCTCATTCTAGCAGACCCAGCAACTGAGTAAGCATTATGACTTTTACTTTAACCAATTTGAATATGCAAGAAAGCATGATTTGTTAAGCCCCTATGGGCAGGAAACAGTTTAGAAATAACCTGATTCAGTGTTTCTCAAACTCAAGAAAATACAAATCTTTAAAAAGGAAAACCTTCTCATGGACCTCAGTGTTAATTTACATTATGCACAGATAATCTCTGAGTATTAACTTATTATAACAAGAGTTTATCATACTCTTATCCACACAAACAAATGTAAAAATCAATAAAATTTAAATTAATACTAATTTAATGTCATAAATTATGTTTTTCAGAATCAATACTGCAAATATTATATAGTGAACACTATGTGAAAACATATATACTGTATTGTATAATTATATTTCACTTTGGATTTGATTCTTCTTTTGATTTTGATCAAAATGAAACACCATTTGAGTCAGTATTAATACATCATTGTTATTTTTCTTTGATAGTGATATTTAGCCACTGATTCATGCTTTTGTTGGGCCAATAATTTAATAGTGTGTCCCAAAATACAATAATAGGAAAAATTTAAAGTTGTTTATAAACATTTCTTTCTGATTATTTACTATATTTACTGTTAATGAACTTTTTTCAAGCTAATAAAATGTCCAGTTTACTATAATTTCTCAATCTTATATATTTATTTTCTGCCACACAGTAGCTAAAGGTTTCCATGTGAACTTTTCCCTATGTGAACTGCTGTTAAAACGTTCATTTGTGCCCTAAACCAAGGTGCAATTTGTACTTTTCTTTAACAAAGCTACAACATGAACACAAATGCAAATAATGCCTTTGAATTATTTCTTAATTACCCACATTATCTTAAATGTGTAGAGTATTAATTTTAGACTCAAAAAACATAGAAATTTTTAAACTTTCATAGGACTCAGAGAAAGTACCTATAGACTGTAGGTTGAGACGCAATGCCTAGCTCATTTAATAATACTCATCCTCAAAAAAGACTTATCATTTATAATACAGACAACTGCACAGTGAGAAAACAAGTAGAAGAAGCATGCTGGACCAAAACTGTGTACAAAGCTGAATTCATTTTCTTGGAGGAAAATACATACTTTCTTTTTCCAAAGAAAAACATTTTTCAAAAGGTACACAGAGTCATATCCATAAAATGAGAACCATCACTTTATGGTACATGGCTTCCTCTTTGCCTTCAGCTTTAGAATCTAATACTAGGGAAGGCTTTGATTTCTCTGAAAGTAGTTAAAACTAAATAACTAATTATATATTTCCTTTTCAAGTTGGTGCCAGGAAGCTTGCATATAATTTGAAGTTCAACTAGAATGGTAATATAGGCTTCAGTGGCTAGGAAATCTAGGTTTATTGGCTGTGAACTTGATTTTATAATCATATTTGCATTCCTAGGTAGCAGGAGTCTTTTCTCCTTAGTTATCTTCACCAATTGAGTATCTTAGAGGTGAAAAAGGTAAAAGTGTTAGTTTCTCAGTCCTGTTCAACTCTTTGCGACCTCCTAGACTGTAACTCACCAGGCCCTTCTGTCCATGGAATTCTCCAGGCAATAATACTGGAGTGGGTACCCATTTTCATCTCCAGGGGATCTTCCCAAGCCAGGGATCTTAGAGGTAAGTCTAATTATCTACGTAACAGTGAAAGTTATATGAAAGTATAAATTAAATAATGAATGATTAGTAAATGAAGATAGTTCTGACCTGTTACTAAGGTAAAGTTTTCCATTCATGCCTATACCACTTTGCCAGAAGCTCCAAAACCAAATCTATATAAAACTGTGAATGGAGAAGATAGTCAATTCTGATTGCCTACAAAACTAATCTAAGAAGTATAACCACTGACTGGCTACTTATCTCAATATTAAAACTTAATGCAGTTACATCAAGAAAAAAAAGGCCATCATGTAGTTATATTCTCTTTCCCAACATCACCTCTTCACCCTTGAGTAGCAACGTGCTGACTGTAGAACAGGGTATTATAAATTGTATTAAAATGTATTATAAATTATAAATGTATTCCCACTTAAAGCAGAAAATTCAAATTGAGAACAAAATTTAAATGGTAAAATCACAGGAAAAAGTTGTTATAATTTCAAAGAAAACTTTAAGAAGATCATCTTTTTAACAAGTTCATTCTAGCAAATTTTCAAACAAGAAATCTCTTAATTAGAAGAAATCTTTCCTATCTTCAAAAGAACAGCTAACAAAACATACATCAATCATCATTTTTTGATTGGTAAAAATTCACAAATACTCCTTTTAAACTCAGAAATGCAGGAAAATGTCCCCTATCTTTCTAAGGAACATTGTTTTGGATATCTGAACAATACAGTAAGACAGATGACATACGTCTAGATAAAACATTTTTTTAAATCAATAGATATTATCATTAATGAAAAGAATACAAGGTTTTCTAACATTTAAATAATACAATACAATAAAGAAATAGAAGACCTAATTTATACAAAAAGGTATTTCATATAGGCTACTTCTATAGTATGATAAAACTTATATTAACAAATCCTTTGAAATAAAAATTTTAAATAGAAATTCAACTATTACATGCTTTATCCAAAAACTTTTCATAAATTATGTGAAAGAGTTGCTTGCATTTGTAGCTGCTTAACAAAATACGTAAGGACAAAGTTATTATTTCTCCCAAGTTTAGTTGAAATAAACAGGATGGATTAAGCAACATCTCCAATGTTGTCTTTATTTTTAAGCATACAGTTAAAAGAATGAACTCCGAAGTGAGATCAAACTTGGTTCAAATCCTGGCTCTATGGCTTGAAAGTTAAGTGATTTTCACAACTTGCTTCCCCTTATAAAGAATTGGGCTTATTATCTGCAAAATAGAGATAACACCACCTGAATTATAGCAATTTGGGGACTTATACATGGAACTGATTTATCCCTTTTAATGTTTCAAATATTGCATAGAAATATCTGAAAAAACAACAAATTTCTATGCTTTGGCTTCTTATATCAAAAATACTTCATCACTCTTCTCACCATTCCTCCCCAAAAGCTCAAGTCCTTCACACTGATTCTTTGTTGTAAACAAGTCAACAATTATATTCTGATCAGCAGCAGTACCAGGGGGATTATTTCTCTTATGTCATCACCCTCTTTGCATCCACTGATGTTTCTCCCTCTCTCAGAAACCCTCACATCACCACTCAGCCAAAGAAATCACACACATCTCTCAAAATTAAACTCAACCTACATCAGGTTCCTTATCCTGAATTTTCTACCAACGGGAGATTTGTGTTTACCAACATATTGTAAAACACGAGTTGATACACCACAGTGTAGAAGAAATGCAGTCAGCCTCAGCAAAATAAATCTATTATTGTCAGTCTTTCTTCCACTCTCTTCAACCATCCCTCATTTCTAAGGAGGACTTCTGTTTATATTCCTCAGTTTTTATCATACCCCTGTGGACAAGGACAATAGAGGGGAAATTTTTTTTAATTAATCTAGAGAAACTATAGTTTTTATTTAATAAAGGACAGAAAGTTATCTGGGGAACAGAAAACAATGACCCTGAATGTAGAAGAATGGGGGTTGAAAGGTAGGTCTCTAAATATGAAGCCAATATAAAGAATATATTTTTCAGAAATATACAAAATTAGAGCCAAAATTAGTGATGGGGACCTTTGAGAAGCCATATAAAGAGATAGTTTTAAAAGCAATTTTTCCACTTATCATGATATACATCACACACACAAACACTGAAACATAAACACACACATACACTCACACATAAACCTGCGGGAGTCTTCAGTGAATGCATGCATAATATTTTAAATACTTTGTGATATTGAATATATGCTTCTCTCTGATTTGAAACCAAAGGGAATTGAGCCTTCAGGCATGGACAAGAAGATGCATTTTAGTTCCCATTATATACATGAAACACTGAACTTTGAGACAAGCACAAAGGAAATATCGAGTGAATGGTAGCTGCTTTCATCCATTTGTCTATTCTTTAATTATTCTGTGTGTGTCTGCCGTCTCCTCAAGAAGACAAGCCATCTTGCTGATGACAATACTCTATACTGCTTCAAGCCACAGCATCCAGCATTGTACTAAAGAAGGGGTCAGGAATCAATAAGTATCGGCTAATTGAATCACTGACATTTGAGAAAATCCCAACATCTGAGACACAAATAATTAAGTTATGATGTGAAGCTCAGCTTCAGGAGAAACAAGAATGTTTTCCAACTTATTTCTCCTCCAACACTATCTAGGATTTCTCTTCAGTACATAACTCAGACTGGAGAGATAATATATGTGCTAATCACCAGGCAGGGAAGAATACACTATCTGCATTTGTATCCCTTCTCACTGATACATCTTATTACCATGAAGGTGTTTAATACAACCTTGTCTGCTATACCAAATGCTCTGAGATAATGAATCTCAGTGTATAAGCTTTATTTCCATTAGAATTATATACATCAAATCCTCAGAACAGAAGCACTCAATTTTAACTACAAAGGAAAGTGGTTGGTGTTCGTTTTTTAATCTTACTTTACCTATTTTTTTAAAGTTACATTTTAAAAAGGATATATAAATCAGGCAATAAATGCTCTATTTATCTACCTTTGTTTTTCTAGTGAATACCAGTAAAAATGTACTTTTACCTTAGCATACACCTGCTGTCTCAAAAATATCCCAATGAATAACAACCAGAAGCAGAAAAGGGAGGCAGAAGGGTATTATAGTGCTGATATTGCCCTGTCAGGCTGTTGAGTGGCCACAGTCTCACAAAGTTCTGAGGTTTTAAGAACTTTAGAGATCATTTCATTTCATCACGTGTTTTATACATTAAAAATCTGAAAACACTGAATTTGAAAGATGTACCTAAATGACAAATATTTTAAATAATCAAGGAAGCAAAGAAAAACAAAAAGATCAACACTGAGGAGCACTCTTTTTATTTTTGCCTGACAGCGAGTAATCCTGTTATTAAAAAAAAGTTAGAGGTTTTAGCCAATTCTCTGATACATCCTATAGTATAATAAAAATGTCAATTAATTTCCTGAGTATAATGATCTTATTAACAGATAGTCTGCTATAAAGTCCCAATCTAAAACATTTCATAAATTACATAAATAGAATTTTTTTCTTTTTAGCTGCCTGACAAATTAATATAGTGCAGATTCTAGTTTTCAACCAGCAGACAGACCTTAGGGAAAGATAAAACACTTATAAAGCTTAAAGTGATTCCCAACAATTCGGACGGGGTCAGTCCAACTCACTTCAATACATGTCAGTATGTGATCTTCAGTACATTATTTTCTCTTTTCTAAAACACAGGTCCTTTACCTATCCAATAGGGATAACATACCCTGCCTCACAGGTCTGGCATGCAGAATATGGGAAAGTATCAACAAAGCACTCAGTATGAGACTTGGCACATAGCAGATCTATGACAAATGAGAACCCCATACTTGCTACCCTATTAATAATAGGAAAGGAATGAAAAAAATATTAATTGGCATGCATCAAAAGCCTAACCTTAAGTGATGATACTTTGACTCTCAAACGCATTAAACAGTAAATGAGGCTTCTTAACAGACGACAATTACAGCGTCACTATTACAATCTCACTGGAAACAATAATATAGACTACTCTTCTAATCTCTGATCTGTGACTGTGAAAAAAGTCTTAGTCACACTTACCAGCAAGCTTGGTGGGACAGGGGGAATAATGGGGAGGAGAGGTGAGAAGAGGGATCATTTATATCACAGTGGCTTTGTTTGGTGACTCAGGGGAATTCTGACATTTTCTCCTTGAGATGATGAGAATATCATCAATACACTGTTTATACCTTCTGTCTTGTCAAAATGGTACCTTAAAAATGTTGCTAACCAAGGCAACTGAAAGATGGACTAAATTCATTGCACAGCCAATATCTACCATTTTGAGGTATCTCTAAACTTATAGAACTAGGATTAAATCTATAATCAAGAAAAGTCAATGTAACATATTAAGATTATTTTTTGTTTGTTTGCTTATATGTTTTTAAGAAGCACAAGCATAGAGTGCATGCAGGCTCCATCGTGTTCGACTCTTTGTGACCCCAAAGACTACAGCCCACCAGGCTCCTCTTTCCATGGGATTTTCCAGGCAAGAATACTGGAGTGGGTTGCCATTTTCTCCTCCAAGGGATCTTCCCAACCTAGGGATTGAAGCAGTGTCTCTTACATCTCCTGCATTTGCAGATGGATTCTTTACCACTGGTGTCACCTGGAAAGTCCAAGAAGTCCACCCTATATCACAGAACTTTATGTTTTTCATTAAATCCATAAGTCTCTATATAAATATGCACCATGAGATGGAAGGGGCAGCAGATGCACATAAAGGTAAAGTAATCTCACACCTCATATGTGTTTTAATTACTGTTCTTGCACAAAATACAGTAAGTATATATACACTAACATTTAACCAGGACAAATTCAGATAGTAAATTCCATTTTATGAAAACAAACACTTGAAGAAATCTAAAAGTTTCCTACATTTGTGTATTAACAACACTTCAATTTCTACATTTTAATTGAAATTTAAAAGTGAAGGTGAGCATTGAAACATAATATTCTATGACTTAGGAACATGGTGGCTTTCCTGGTGGCTCAGAGGGTAAAGCGTCTGCCTGCAAGGGGGGAGGCCTGGGTTCGATCCCTGGATAGGGAAGATTCCCTAGAGAAGGAAATGGCAACCCACGCCAGTACTCTTGCCTGGAAAATCCCATGGACAGAGGTGCCTGTTAGGCTACAGTCCATGGGGTTGCAAAGAGTTGGACATGACTAAGCAACTCACACACACACACACACACACACACACACATATTAAGACAAGGCTCATGACTGAGCAAGTTCATTTTACTTTTTAGAAACATGAAATAGCTGTTATCATTTTTGCTCAGAAAGTTTATTCAAAATTCTTGAAATCTTCCTTTGTCAGAAATACAGTACCCATAGAAATTTGATTATGTCAATAACCCAAACATGACAAAAAAATATTAGTCTGACCAAAAAAGTTCATTCGGATTTTCCCATAAGATAGTCATTCGGATTTTTCCATAAGATAGTATGGAAAAATCTGAATGAACTTTTTGCCCCACCCATAGACATGGGCTTTTCAGGTGGCTCAGATGGTAAAGAATCTGCCTACAGTGTGGGAGACTCAGGTTCAATCCCTGGGTAAGATCCTCTGGAAAAGAGAATGACAACCGACTCCAGTATTCTTGCCTGGAGAATTCCATGGGCAGAGGAGCCTGGCAGATTACAGTCCATGGGGTTGCACAGTTGGACATGACTGAGCAACTCTCACACACACACACACACACACACACACACACACACACATTAAGACGAAGCTCTCAACAGAGGCCATCTATTATAGATTTCAAACAAACACAAATGCTTTGGTTAAAAAAAACAAAAAGGCTGTGATGAACAGTATTAATCAAAAGTCACTATAGCAGTATTAGGATGAAAATATCAAATTAAGCTATATTATTTCTAAATATATATCCAATTAATTCATTTTGCAAACCCATGGACTGTATAGTCCACGGAATCATCCAGGCCAGAATACTGGAGTGAGTAGCCTTTCCCTTCTCCAGGGGATCTTCCCAACCCAGGGATCAAACCTAGTTCTCCTGCACTGCAGGCGGATTCTTTACCAGCTGAGCCACAAGGGAAGCCCATACATATAAAATAGAATGCACTATTAACTAATACATCTGATTAAAGAAAACCCTAAGTATAAACTATGCCAAAAAGGAGTTATTTAGTCAAATGCTGATGAAGACTTCTAGTTTTTAATTCCAAACCTACCATCTGTACACCAGTAAAAAGTACCCTACACTTTCAAATGAAATGGTTGTTCAACATATTGAAATGTTTCTTAACATACCAAAGTGTTACTCACTCAGTTGTATCTGACTCTTTGCAATCCCCATGGACTGTAGACCGCCAGGCTCCTCTGTCCATGGGATTTCCCAGGCAAGAATAATGGAATGGGTTGTCAGTTCCTTCTCCAGGAGGAAGAACATATCAAAAGGATAATGGAGTGGGCTGTGTTGCCTCCTCCAGGAGGAAGAACATATCAAAACCCCTCCCTTAAATCTTTAAATATGTTTGCAGTTAAGACTTATGTTTATTGTATTTTATTCATAGTAAGTATTACAGCCATAACAATTTACAAAAATTTTCTATCAGAATTACAATCCAAATATCTATTTTTCAATTGAAATACTTTAATCTATTTTTTAAAAATATACAATCAGTTCTTATTTTTTTCCTTCTTGCATTATATGAGAAGTTTTACAGAAATATAGTCCTAGTAGTCAAATTGAAGAGAATTAGTTTTCAGTTAGTTATTAAGTATTTTTAGCTATGCCTTTAATAAGTCATCTATGAAAACTTGGAAAGTCTGTAATTTGTTTAACTTCTAAATTGGAGGTGGAGCAAATCAAACATCCTGTTGAGCACTGATAAGAAAAATAATCACTAATTTGGCTACCAATGAATAAAAATATGTGGCACCACAGCATAGGAATGACTGTGTCCTTATTAAATAAAAAAGTAAATGAAAACCCAACTATCTAAGAATGCTAGTAATTGCTGTGGTCTTTTGCAAACAGAAATTTCCATACCATACCCACCCTCCCTTATACTACACAAGAAGGCAATTACAGGTAAAAAAAGAAATGAAGGTAAATGAGAAATCATGAAAAGAAATATGAATATGGTATAACAGAAAATTCTTATGAGAGTCCCAAAGAACTCAAGAGCAAAATCCAGAGAAAGGACAAAAAAAAAAAAAAAGCATTTCACAGTCAACCAAGGGCAATGGGAAGTACCACAGCAAAACGTAAAACATGTGATGTTACTATTCTTCATACCTCTTAGGCTCTTTCACTTAGTCAAATGTAAGCAGGAAACAAACTTAGAAATAAATTTGCTCATGAGTATTCCCCAGTGGAATTTTTTCTGAAGAATTAAATCCCTGGGATAGTGGTTTATAATTGAATGAACAATCGAAGACGAATAAGAGATTTTATCAACAGGAAAAAACAGAAATTCATTCTAGCTTTATCCTTTCATGATCTCTGCCTTCTTATCTTCTTTTTATTGTATCAAATATAAATAAATGAATAAATGAAATGCGGTGAGAGGCCCACTGAGACAATTTAGGTAAAGAGCTTCTGCTGTTTTACTGCCTTAGTACACAACAAATAAGCATATCTTCAGAAGCTGATTCTGCTAAGAGGGAAAGGTAACACAACTATAGTTTCACACTACTCAACAAAAATCAGTGCACATCATAGGCTTTAGCTGTGAAATGCATGCAGAATTTTGATGAAAAGACATAGGTGTTATAGTCTGCTTTGTTTTACTTTAGCAATAATAAAATTTTATACATTTGAAACCTACTTGAGGTTTGGGCTAGGTTTCCAACAATGAAAACTCCAGTAACGACCAACCCGAGGTAACCATTTAAGTCTTCCTCCAAATGAAAACACAGGGTGAAACAGGTACTATAAATACTTGTGCCCAGGTGACTAGTATAAACCAGGACCATCCCAGGAAAATCAGGACAGATGGGCAATCTATCCACCAGTTCCAGAACATGAAGCAGCATTTTCTTTGTGGCCAGTACTGAGAGGAAACCATGTACCAAGTCCATGTAAGTGACTTACATGCATGCAATTGATAGTGATGTCAGAGAGAACGAACTAAGAACTCCAGGCAGCAGCAGAAGAGCCAGAAATAACAGGCCAGAATGAATAGCTAGATGATCAAAGACACTAAATTTTTACTGGATTCTAAGGGGCTAGCTCACAGTCAAGTAAGAAGGTACTGAAGGTACCAATAAGGGTCAGATACAAAAATGTTCTTGAACTTCAAAAGCTTTAGTCTGTTGTAAAAAAAAAAAAAGAGTCAGCAAGATATTACAGGTGTTGGGACTGCAAAGGTGGACAGTGGGCAGGGAAAGGGACTTAGATAAAATTTAAGGACAGGTAGATTTATCTACAGTATCAAAATACTCTTAAAGAAAAAGAGGACACACGGTAAGGATGAGTACCCAGAAGTATTCATCCATTAAGCTAACACTGATAAAATCCAGAAATGTGTATTCTAGATCAAAGTTTTCAAAGGATACAGTGTCCAGAGAAATGTTTTCTGCAGTCAGTATTTTATTAACATTTAAGTCAACTTTTTTAAAAGAAGAAACTAACATAAAAATTGAGATTTCTACCTTCTCTGGAATAACCGAAAGAAATACAAACACTGTGCCTGTATTTCAGCACAGCAAAAAAAAAAAAAATCCTGTGGGATTGAAATTTTCTTTACTATTTAAACTTAAAATAGAAAAAAAAATTGTCACTAAGCTCTTATTACCTATTGGCCTAGCAGATCTTTGAATTTGCAAACTACACTAACTCCTTAGGAGCCAGAAAGATAGTATATATCTCCGGTTAATGTAGTATTCTTTTGCTCCTATTTTCTAACCTAAAATGTAAAAAAGAAAGAAAGAAAGATAGTTTCACCTCTATTTTTTCAATTTTAGAGACCCTTATGTAAACACAAGAATGTGTGATGCTTTGCTAGGTATTGAATTACACCACTGAGGCAAATCCTAAAATCAGCAAGGATTCTAAAAATGTTTGAAAAATGACTTATACTCACTTTCAAAATAGTAACTTCTACCACATCCTACTAGCTGAACTCCAGTGGCCTGAAGAGTACGGAATCTGATCAAGCGTAAGAATCTCAGAACGTGAAGGAAATAAAAGATAATACCACTATGTCAAAATGAGTGGTGACTTGATATAAAACGAAACATCTGCAAATCCAAACACAACAGTATTCCTATTTTATGTAAGGGGATTGGTGAGTTTTATACCACATAAAATGAAATGCAAATTTAAACACAACATGTTCAGACAGACAGGATAGAGAAAACTCATCAGTATAATCCCTTAAAGATCTGAAAGATTTGAAAGATAACTGTTAAGTATGTTGGAAATAAACCTCAAAAATAAAAAACATCTCTGAGGACAGATCATCAGCTTTTCACATAATTTTCATAAGTCAAATTGATTAAATAAAATTTCTCAAATTTTGCTTTCTCATCTAGTTCTTACTAAAAATATATCCCAGGGTTTAAAATTTTTCTTCTCTAAATCAGAATTCACTAATCTAAATTTCCAGAACCCTTACAGTAAGGATTTTTGAATATTTTCTCAGGGAGATTTTTTTATAAAAATGAAATCATGCAGTGAAACTTACACAAAACAAGTAAAAGCTAAAATGTCATGATGAAAATGATAAGGGGCCTCTCTGCCATGCACTCTGGCCTCCAGGGACACTACTTGAGATTTGAAAAATGTAGTCAAGTAATGATGACATAGGAAAGAAGAATCAGATGATGCTCTAGAGTCTGGACCATGCATCTCAGTTTTAAACAGAGTAGCTCAACTTACGTGCACTTACACATTTTGATACGGGGGCTTTAAGTTAGCATATAATTATTTACATTATTCTGCAAATAAAAATCACCCACTAAACACACACACACCAAAACACATTTGAATATAAAACGCTTCTTTAAAGTATTAAATATTCTAGCTGTGCTGCTAAGTTGCTTCAGTCGTGTCCGACTCTGTACGACCCCATAGACGGCAGCCCACCAGGCTCCCTCGTCTCTGGGATTCTCCAAGCAAGAACACTGGAGTGGGTTGCCATTTCCTTCTCCAATGCATGAAAGTGAAAAGTGAAAGTGAAGTCGCTCAGTCGTGTCCGACTCTTAGCGACCCCATGGACTGCAGCCTACCAGGCTCCTCTGTCCATGGGATTTTCCAGGCAAGAGTACTGAACTGGGGTGCCATCACCTTCTCCAATTCTAGCTTTATTGTCCTACAATTTATTTTCCATACTGTGGTCAAAGGGATCTCTGTGAATCTGTTTTACCTAGGTCTCTCCCATGACTGCAGGATAAAGACCATATGTTTTAACACACATTACAATATTTTTCTGACCCTGTATCCTCCTTTCTTTGCAGCTTCTCTCCATCCCTCATGTTTCAGTCATATTGAACTTTTTATTTCCTCTAAACTGAAATGTCTCATACCTCTGACTGTTTGCATATAAAGTTCTCTCTGCCTGAAAGGTAGCCTTTCCACCTATCTCTGCCTGGTTACCTTCTATTCATAATACAGATCCTGAATGAGCCAACACATTCTCAAAGGCTGTGAGCTTCTACAGCATCCTGCATATCCCTCCTCACAAACCACATATCAGTCATTATTCTACAGATAGTCCTCACTTTGCTTAGCAGTGTGGGGCTATAAAACTGAGCATGCAAGCAGACAGGACACTGAAATATGAACTCCCCAGGTCGGTAGGTATGCAATATGCTACTGGAGATGAGTGGAGAAATAACTCCAGAGAGAATGAAGGGATGGAGCGAAAGCCAAATAACGTGGATGTGACTGGTGATAGGAGCAAGGTTCAATGCTGTAAAGAGCAATACTGCACAGGAACCTGGAATGTTAAGTCCACGAATCAAGGCAAATTAGAAGTGGTCAAATAGGAGATGACAAGAATGAACATTGACATTCTAAGAATCAGTGAACTAAGATGGACTGGAATGGGTAAATTTAACTAAGATGACCATTATGTCTACTACTGTGGGCAGGAATCCCTTAGAAAAAATGGAGAGAACATCAAAGTTAACAAAAGAGTCTGAAATGCAGGACTTGGATGCAATCTCAAAAGAGACAGAATGATCTCTGTTCATTTCCAAGGCAAACCATTCAATGTCACAATAATCCAAGTCTATGCCCTGACCAGTAATGCTGAAGAAGCTGAAGTTGAACAGTCCTATAAAGACCAACAAGACTTTCTAGAACTAACACTCAAAAAAGATGTCCTTTTCATTAAAGGGGACTGGAATGCAAAAGTAGGAAGCCAAAAAACACCTGGAGTAACAGGCAAATTTGGCCTTGGAGTACAGAATGAAGCAGGGCAAAGGCTAATAGAGCTCTGCCAAGAGAATGTAATGGTCATAGCAAACACCCTCTTCCAACAACACAAGAGAGGACCCTACACATGGACATCACCAGATGGTCAACACTGAAAGCAGATTGAATATATTCTTTGCAGCCAAAGATGAAGAAGCTCTATACAGTCAGCAAAAACAAGACCAGGAGCTGACTGTGGCTCAGATCATGAACACTTTATTGCCAAATTCAGACTGAAATTGAAGAAAGTAGAGAAAACCACTAGACCATTCAGTTATGACATAAATCAAATCCCTTATGACTATACAGTGAAGTGAGAAGTAGATTTAAGGGACTAGATCTTATAGACAGAGTGCCTGATGAACTATGGACAGAGGTTCATGACATTGTTCATGACAGAGGTTCATGACAAAGAAGACAAGAATCAAGTCCATCTCCAAGAAAAAGAAATGCAAAAAAGCAAAATGGCTGTCTGAGGAGGCCTTACAAATAGCTGTAAAAAGAAGGGAAGCAAAAAGCAAAGGGGAAAAGAAAGATATACCCATTTGAATGCAGAGTTCCAAAGAATAGCAAGGAGAGATAAGAAAGGCTTCCTCCGTGATCAACGCAAAGAAATAGGGGGAAACAATAGAATGGGAAAGACTATAGAGATCTCTTCCAGAAAATTAGAGATACCAAGGGAACATTTCATGCAAAGATGGGCTCGATACAGGACAGAAATGGTCTGGACCTAACAGAAGCAGAAGATATTAAGAAGATGGGGCAAGAATACAAGGAAGAACTGTACAAAAAAGTTCTTCACGACCCAGATAATCACGATGATGTGATTACCCACCTAGAGCCAGACATCCTGGAATGTGAAGTCAAGTGGGCCTTAAGAAGCATCACTACGAACAAAGCTAGTGGAGGTGATGGAATTCCAGTGGAGCTGTTTCAAATCCTGGAAGATGATGCTGTGAAAGTGCTGCACTCAATATGCCAACAAATTTGGAAAACTCAGCAGTGGCCACAGGACTGGAAAAGGTCAGTTTTCATTCCAATCCCAAAGAAAGGCAGTGCCAAAGAATGCTCAAACTACCACACAACTGCACTCATCTCACATGCTAGTAAAGTAATGCTCAAAATTCTCCAAGCCAGGCTTCAGCAATACATGAAACATGAACTTTCAGACGTTCAAGCTGGTTTTAGAAAAGGCAGAGGAACCAGAGATCAAATTGGCAACATCCGCTGGATCATCAGAAAAGCAAGAGAGTTCCAGAAAAGCATCTATTTCTGCTTTATTGACTATGCCAAAGCCTTTAACTGTGTGGATCACAATAAACTGTGAAAAATTCTGGAAGAGATGGGAACACTAGACCACCTGACCTGCCTCCTGAGAAATATGTATGCAGGTCAGGAAGCAACAGCTAGAACTATATATGGAACAACAGACTGGTTCCAAATAGGAAAAGGAGTACGTCAAGGCTGTATATTGTCACCCTGCTTATTTACCTTATATGCTGAGTACATCACGAGAAACTCTCAGCTGGAGGAAGCTCAAGCTGGAATCAAGATTTCTGGGAGAAATATCAATAACCTCAGATATGCAGATGACACCACCCTTATGGCAGAAAGTGAAGAATAACTAAAGAGCCTCTTGATGAAAGTGAAAGAGGAGAGTGAAAATTTTGGCTTAAAACTCAACTTTCAGAAAACTAAAATCATGGCATCCGGTCCCATCACTTCATGGCAAATAGATGGGGAAACAGTGGACACAGTGGCTGACTTTATTTTACTGGGCTCCAAAATCACTGCAGATGGTGACTTCAGCCATGAAATTAAAAAACATTTACTCCTTGGAAGGAAAGTTATGACCAACCTAGAGAGCATATTGAAAAGCAGAGACATTACTTTGCCAACAAAGGTCCATCTAGTCAAGGCTATGGTTTTTCCAGTAGTCATGTGGGGATGTGAGAGTTGGACTGTGAAGAAAGCTGAGTGCTGAAGATTTGATGCTTTTGAACTCTGGTGTTGGAGAAGACTCTTGAGAGTCCCTTGGACTGCAAGGAGATCCAACCAGTCCATTCTAAAGGATATCAGTCCTGGGTGTTCATTGGAAGGACTCATGTTGAAGCTGAAACTCCAATACTTTGGCCACCTGATGGGAAGAGCTGACTCATTGGAAAAGACCCTGATGCTGGGAAAGATTGAGGGCAGGAGGAGATGGGGACGACAGAGGATGAGATGGTTGGATGTCATCACCAACTCAATGGACATGGGTTTGGGTGGACTCCAGGAGTTGGTGATGGACAGGGAGGCCTGGTGTGCTGCAGTTCATGGGTTGCAAAGAGTCGGACATGACTGAGCAACTGAAGTGAACTGAACTGAACCGAACCTAAATCTGTCCAAATTGATCCTTATCATCAACAAGGAAATTTACGTTTGTGTTCCCTGATGGTGCAGAGGTTAAAGAGTCTGTCTGCAATGTGGGAGACCTGGGTTCAATCCCTGAGTCGGGAAGATCCCCTGGAGAAGGAAATGGCAACCCACTCCAGTATTCTTGCCTGGAGAATCCCATGGACGGAGGAGCTTGGTGGGCTTGAGTCCATAGGTCACAAAGAGTCGGACACGACTGAGCGACTTCACTTTCACTTTCAGAGGTTCTTTAAAAATTTTTATCAAAACTCTGTTCTTATTTTCAGTCATAAATTTACAGCCAAATTTAAAAAGTAAAACTAATAATTACTTAGTACACTCAAATATAAAATACTAAATTTTGTTGAGATAATTTGTAAAGGACATCAAAAACTCTACACTTAAAAAAGAATCCAATCTAAAAAGGGGAAAGAGACACCCCACTGAAGACATTTTAGAGACAGCAAATAAACACATGAAAAATAGTATTACCAACCATCAAAGAAATACGAATTAAAACCACAAATAGATCAGTAAATAACAATCAGAATGACTAAAATTAAAAAATAGTGCTAACACCCAGTGCTGGAGAGGATGCTAAGAAAAATCATCTCTCATGTACTACTGGTGGGAATATAAAATTTCTCAGATACTTTGTAAAACAGATAGACCATGTTTTACAAAACTAGACATGCATCCACCATGCTATCCAGCAACTGCACTCAAGTATTTATATTAAAAGAAAAAACAGAAATTTACACTTATACAAAATCATGTAGAAAAGTGTTTTTAGTGGCTTTATTCATAACAGCCAAATAGCAAACAACCACAATGTCTTGCAGTGAGAGAATGGTTAAAGAAACACTGGTACATAAATACTATGGAATTCTACTCAGCAATAAAAAGAAAGCACAGACACACTCAGCAATATGCATGGATCTCAAGGAAATTATGCAAAGTGAAATAAAGTTGACCTCAAAAATACATACTGCACACGCACACACGGTAACTACACACATACATACACAATAACATTCTAGAAATGACAAAATTAGTGAAGCCAAATGATTAGCAGTTTCCAGTGGGTACTGATGAAGGTTCAGGGAGTAGATACGACTATAAAAGGGTGGCCTGTAGGATACTTGTTATGACAAAACTGTTCAATATCTTGACCATGTTGGTGATTATACAAATATACACGTGATAAAATTGCACAGAAGTTCATACAGACACACACATGAACACACACACACACACACACACACACACATATATATATATAAGTTCATATATAAGTTCATTTCACACTGGTGAAATCTGAATAAGGTCAGATTGTGTCAATGTAATTTTTCAGGTTGTGCTACTATACCATAGATAAACACAATGTAAAAGGATATCATCAAGATGAAATGAATGAAAGACACAAAAGAGCTCTATTATTTCTTGAAATTTCACGAGAATCTACAATGATCTCAAAATTAAAACTGAACTGTAAAATTATTAAAAGGAGTTTAAACAGTGCTTGTTTTTCTTCATAAATCTTCCAGATGGAGCTAACAAGTATTTATGCCTCCATAAAGCGTCACGTGTTGTGTTGTGTGTTAGTCGCTCAGTTGTGCCCGACTCTTTGCAACCCCCTGGACTGTAGCCCACTAGGCTCCTCTGTCCATGGAATTCTCAGGCAAGAACACTGGAGTGGATTGCCATTTCCTTTTCCAGGGGATCCTTCTGACCCAGGGATAGAACCCAGGTCTCCTTCACTACAGGCAGATGCTTTATCGTCTGAGCTACTAGAGAAGCCCAAGAATACTGGAGTGGGTAGCCTGTCCCTTCTGCAGCAGAGCTTCCCAACCCAGGAATCAAACAGGGGTCTCCTGCATTGCAGGCAGATTCTATACCAGCTGAGCTACCAGGGGAAGCCCTAAAATGATTATATTTGTATATTTATATATAAATATTAATATGTAAATATATTGATTATGATTATATTTAATCGTTAATATATAAATAATTGGATATTTATGATCATATTTATATGTTAATAAGTTTGCATTTTTTGTTTTCGTAATGTATGATTGACATCATCATAATTTGTTGGTGTCAGAAACTGGTAGCTCAGCTGTCTAAGAATCCACCTGCAATGTCTGTGAAATAACTACAAGAATTCCTTTAATCTGAGTATTTTGCTGGTATCACATCTGGAACATCTTTTCCTTTATTGTCACAACCTCTTTTCTCATTTACGACAAAATATTCTCCTTCGGTACATTTCTCTGGCCACATATCTGGTCTCCTAAAGAGCCGGAAGGCCAACATTTCCATGGTCAGCAATTTTTTCTATTAACTCCATTTAGTTTCAATTCAAACTTTACTTGCAGCACTATCACTTTCTATTTCTTCACTGCGCTTTCATCTTTGCCAGACAATTTACTCTTAAATAACCCATTTATATAAAATGTCATGTAGGTTGGCCAGAGGGAGACAAGGAGACAACACAACTTACCTACTTGCCATGAGCTTGAACTGAAAACAATGAGCAGCAATGGCTCACCAACAGATTTTGAAAGAAGGGAAAAGACTGTCGCTGATCATGATACACATATGTTACTTACATAGTGATTTGTGGGCTGACCACCTAAGTAAAGTTTGTGTTTTATGCAATTACAATTAGTAAACCGGAGTAACAAATTTGACCATGTGGCCAGTGGACTGCTGAACAGTAGTACAAGAAAAGACTGCCTGAACTTATTCCAACTAGTATGTGATCCTCTACTTCTCTAGGCATTCTTGCCAAAAAATTCTTCATCCTTTTTCCCTCCTTAACTAGTTATTGCGAGAGACTGTGACACATGTTCCCAATAAATGTGAATTCTCAAGATAAAAACACAAAAGCCTGAAAAGGAACCACAAAACACAGTCATAATGATATTAATAACCATGTTTATACTGAACTCTAGTGAAAGAACACTATTCACATTCCAGAGTTTAAAATCATCTCATGAAGATCTACTGTTAATAAAGTAAGAGACAAAAAACCTTCCAGACATAATTTGTACATGGTTTGGTGGAGTTTTGTTTGGTTTTTGTCTTATTTTAATTTTACTCTTCTTTACCCAGCAATTTCCATGCTAAAATGCTGGTTTCATGTCTTGAATAAACACCCACTGACTAACAATGAGCCATCTCAAAAGTGTGCTGCAGGGTGGCAAAAGAATCTTATCCCAGAATGTAAAATTTGCTAAAAATGCCCACTTAATTACCATGTTCATTGATTAAATCCAGAAGGTACTTCATTTTTTTAGAAGGGAACTGCATCCCAAATATAAAAAGATTCATCTTATACTCTTGTAAACTTTGCATTTAATCTCCAAATATTTCATATTTAGAATGATCTGTATTATAACCATTTGCTACATATATCTTACAAAAGTAATACACATTACTTGTAGAAAATATGAAAAAATGCAAAAAAAGTTAAAATTAAAAGCACTCATAACCATACCACCCAGAGATAATCACTGTTTACTTACATTTTAACATATTTGTTTTTTCTACATATGGAAATGGTTTTCCTCTGAACAAAATGAGATTCCTAGGATACTCATTCTTATAGAGTGCACTTCTTTACATAATATATTTTGGATGTGTTATGGTTTTTATTCAGTTTTCTTTTACTACCTAACACAGGAATCAATACAAACAGCAACCAGAATGACTACCATCATTAGAAAGAATAAGGCAATGTGCTAAGCGCTTCATAAATTTTAACTCATTCCATGTGAAGGTACCATTACTGTTCCTGTTTCATATGAAACATGAATCCTAGACAGTTAAACTAACAAAAGATTACATAGCTGATGAATACGATGGAGCTCAGATACAAGCCCAGACTATTTTCATCTGAACTGCCCTTTAATCACATGCTTTCAGTCTCTAATGGTGAGCCCTTAGCCAGTCAAGGTCAGTCTGAATTAATTAAGTCCAAATTATAGCATGTTTTAAAACAAGTATAGCTATTTCACTGGCAAATATTTAATAGAAATTAAGCATAGCAGACATTTTAATGAATTTAACACTTTACTGGAGGGTTAAGACTACTTTTACAGGAACAAAAAAATATTTTATCCTTATGGTAACAGCTAACTCTGAAATTTTTAAAGGTATATTGACTTCATTATTGTACACTGCTTAAACATTCTCTCTTTAGCACTGTTTACCCTGGAAATGTTATGTTGTGAAATAAAAGAGTTTTCCTACACCTGCAATCAGAACAATTGAGTTCAGGAAATTATGTTGTGTACAAAAGTGAAACAGTATAGGCTGAAGCTGCTAAGCAAACCATTTTACCAAAGACTATAGAAAAGTACACTTATATCCATGATGCCCAAATTATTTGAAATTTAAAATAGCAGAATTGAAATACTTAAAATAGGACACTGTCAGTCTTGTATTTTCTCATTCCAATTTTATCCAAGAAAGGTTTTCTAATGCCTTTCATAAGGCACAACCCACACATATTTATAGAGGGCCTAGCAATGGCAACCCACTCCAGTACTCTTGCCTGGAAAATCCCATGGATGGAGGAGCCTGGTAGGCTGTAGTCCATGGGGTCGCTAAGAGTCCAGCACGACTAAGCGACTTCACTTTCACTTTTCACTTTCATGCATTGGAGAAGGAAATGGAAACCCACTCCAGTGTTCTTGCCTGGAGAATCTCAGGGACGGCAGAACCTGGCGGGCTGCCGTTCATGGGGTCGCACAGAGTTGGACACAAATGAAGCAACTTAGCAGTAGCAGCAGCAGCAGTATGTGCAGAGCAGCCTCTCTCTACCAGTAATAAGGTGTGAGTGTGTATGTGTATGTATCATATTGTAAAATTATGACAACTGGAAAAGAAAGAAAAAGAATGTAAGGAAATTTTTTAAACACATTTCACTTAAGTTCCCAATTTTTCTACACATAAACATTTTTTTCTGCTGTAATTTCATAATGTGAGTGAGACTTGCTGATTTTTTTCCCTAGTCACTCTCAAAGCATCTGCTCTGAAGATGATAAAAATCGGTGAGTCAACTAAAAGGCACATAGCTTGGGGCAAAGTCAATACAGGAGAATCAGTCCCCACAATGTGTTTAACTGAGCCAAAGGGAGAAACACCTAACCCACAGGTGTTACTCATACTGCTCAAGGCTAAGCCTTCTCTCCAGGTGCAGGACCCCACTTCCTTCCCTATTCTCTCCTCCAACAGTTCCACTCATTCTGTCTTCTATCTTTAGTCTATCCTTCTCCACGGATTAGCCCCTGCATACAACCTCCTCCATTTTCACAACAGCCCCTCATTTCAGTCCAGATTCCTCTCTATCTCCTGTTTTTCTCCCGGTTTCCACCTAAGCTTATTGAAGGCACACGTTCACTTGCACAGTGAGCACAGTTCACCGCAACCTTGTTTTTTGTCCACTTCTCTGGGTGAAACTAGTTCCACCATGGTCACTGAGTCCTTAATAATGAATCTATTGGAGCTCCCCAGGTGGTGCTCTTGGTAAAGAACCAGCCTGCCAATGCAGGAGACATAAGAGATGAGGGTTCAGTCCCTGGGTGGGGAAGATCTTCTGGAGGAGAGCAAAGCAACCCACTGCAGTATTCTTGCCAAGAGAACCCCATGGACAGAGGAGCCTGGCGGGCTGCAGTCTATAGGACTACACAGAGACAGACACGACTGAAGCGATTTAGCATGCATATAGGGTGTTTCTCATTTTTGTACATCTTTCCATAGAAACAGGAGGAATTTACCTTCTTCTGTGTTACTGACATTCTTGTACTTCTGACACAACTATCGCTATTTTTCCTGTTACCTCTCTGATGATCCTCCTCAATTTCCTTAAGGCCACTCCTTTCTCTGCTGATCCCTCAATTAAAGATTTTCATCTGAGTGTCTTTTTTCACCATAGAAATTGCAATGTTTCATGGGCAATCTTCCACACATCAATTTGTGCTGATGATACCTGAATCCATATTTCTATTTCAGATCACTTTACAAAGTCATATGCACAATGTAAGTCTAGAAATATTTCAGTTGGTTCTGTGTCACAAAGATAATAACCAAGATCAGAGTTGAAATTATAAACTACGACTTCTGACTCCACTTTAGCCTCATGCATTTTCTAACAGCGTGCATAGTTTTTCTGAATCTAAAAAGGGAAGAAATGCTAAATTTCAAAGAAAGAGTAAAGAAATGTGAATTTCAGTACTTCACAAAAGAGTAGTACTTCATGGTGAAGCTGGGACTTGGAAATTAAGAATGTTTAAAATTTCTAGACACAATTTACAAATGAGATGGAGCCCAGAAGTGTTGAGAGAGGCAGGGTACAAGGATCCATCCCTCATAAACTAAGAACTGAGACATTTTCCATCTTTCATATTTTGTTTCCCTGTATCTGCAATTATAGAATAAAACAATGCAAGACAGCATCTCTCATGCTATTAAATCTGGACTCTAAATGTGTTCATTCTGTAGTTGTTACTTAGAAACTATTTAACTAGCCATGGATCAGAGTTCATATTTTAATATTCTCATTTGATATCACAATATTAAGCAGTAGGAAAAAAAGGCAAAATAGAGATCACGGACCTCTGATCTCTAACTGCCCTTTACGAAGAGTATCACATGATCTAAGGAGTCACTTCCCCTAGAAGGCAAGAAAGGCAGGAGAAGGAAAGGAGCAAGGAGAGAAGGAAATCTCTTTCACAGCCTATGTGGGGAGCCTCAGCAGGCAGATATCTAGTCCGGTCATGTGTGATAAGAATTCAGCATCTCTGGACACTGTCACAGTACACACTGTTCCCAGCCTGAGCCTACTAATATTTATAGAATAGCTTTCTGTAACCAGAAAAAGAGAGCAACACAACCCAAATAATTATAAATATGCATCCTTAGATAATTATAAATATTCATAATTATTCATAATTATAATTACAAATTATAAATATTCAAGAGCAACTGTCTTTATTTTTCAAAATGGGAGAAAAATGATACAATATTTCCATTCAAGTACTTTACTATAATTAACTTAGTATTGATCATATTATACTGGTAATTCATCTTCTTATACTGAAATTATTCTTTATGTCTGTCTGCCTAACTTGATTATAAATCTCTATTATCAGTGCATTTTTTTTTAGAAATTTAAGATGCAGCATCACATTTAGGCATATACAAAGTACTTACAAGTTTTAATAATAACTAGAAGTGATGTTATATAGCCATACGATCATCTTTCTTTGCCATGCCTACACTCATGAAATTTCTGTTTAATACATGAATGATAATAGAGAATGTCACTTATGTGTGTGTTCAGTCGCATCCGACTCTTTACGAGCCCATGGACTGTAGCCTGCCAGGCTCCTCTCTCCATGGAATTTTCCAGGCAAGGATACTGGAGTGGGTTGCCATTTCCTTCTCCAGGGATCTTCCCAACCCAGGGATTAAACCCTGAGTCTCTTGCATTGGCAGATGTATTCTTTACCACCTGCGCCACCTGTAAGCCCCTCATAGAGAACTGGCCCACTCAAAGAGCCTGCATCAATTAAGAATCTATTTCAGACTTGTAAACTTTTCTGAAAGTTAAATTCAGTGTGTTTTTATAACCTTAAATATTCAAATACATCAAAAGAGGTTTACTTATTCAGAAGTTGAGTGGTAAGAGCAGCCAGTGATAATCTAAGCAGCTGTAACAAAGCAGAGACCAAATTTCACTTGATCCATGATA
Source organism: Ovis aries (assembly GCF_016772045.2). NCBI lineage: Eukaryota > Metazoa > Chordata > Mammalia > Artiodactyla > Bovidae > Ovis > Ovis aries. The sequence continues at coordinate 53,910,077 of NC_056061.1, forward strand.
ATCTCGGTTTACTATAACGCTCCTTAGTCCTGAAAGAAAGGCAGGTTGAGGCCAGAGCCTATAATCCTACTCAGACACCATCAGTGGAGAGGGCTTCTCTCATACATCTCTATACAGCTTGTTCCTTCCTCTTCCTGCACCATACCTCAAGGCTTCTGTGGCACCTGAAGAGTTCAATACCTGCTATCTATTCAGAATAACCCAGGTGTGAGCAGTTGAATGAAAACACTGCTCCAACCACAAAGAAATGTTAGTAGAAGGGGTTGCATATCCCTAAGTTTCAGCCACAGCAGAAAAAAAAATAAGAAAAAGATGAAAGAAGTAACCTCGAGCACAGCTCTGGGGCATTTTCCAAAATTGGGAAGTTTACTCTACCAGAGATTCTCACTGGACAGTGGACTAACTCAACGGCATTAAACTGTCCTTAGTAGCAAATTACCTGAAAGTGAGATTCAGCCTGCTGTTTCAAAGCAAACAATAATCTTGATAAATCATGCAAACGGAATTCTTATTCATTTGAATGACAAAAATATCCAGCGCATCATCACAGCACATGGGTAGGCAGAAAGATAATATGAAATGAGTTGCTTGTTTCAATTTTTAAGTATCTGCAGGTAGAAGCTAGATAGCAGTACTATATCTCTGATGGGAAGAGCAGTTCCTGAAAATATAATAGACTGCTCAGATCTGAAGGCAGAAGAAAAGTGGGAAGAGTGATACACGTATGGATAAAAGTCTTTGTGTGTTAGTTGCTCAGTCGTGTCTGACTCTTTGCAAACCCCATGGAATGTAGCCCACCAGGGCTACCAGATTTCCACCAGGAATCTCAGTCTATTGAATTCTCTAGTCAAGAATACTGGAGTGGGTAGCCATTTCCTTTTCCATGGGATCTTCCTGACCCAGGGAGTGAACCCAGATCTCCTGCACTGCAGGCAGATTCTTCACCATCTGAGTCACCATGACTTCCATCATGTGAGCTAGTTAGGAAGGATGTGTTATGCACACAGCACACTATCTAGCTTTGCCTCACTAGGTACAGACTTCCCATGGTATTGGCACTCGAATGCGGCTTAGGATTCTAATTGGTGGGCAACCACCCAACACAATGGTTGTGCTCATCAATAAGCACAATTTCTGAAGTTTGGGGCCCAGGAGTCTCCTTTTTAAAATAAGCACCCCCCAAAATTCTGATGTATGGGGCCCTTGGGTCACACCTTGAAAAAGAACATGATTTTCTAGTACTCTGTACCTGTTCCATCCCTGGCAGTCCAAGAAAACAAATGGTGGATAACTTAAAGGAAGCTTTATATAACACTAGAAAAATCACTGCCTTGCTGAACCTCAGAGAGCTTTATCAAGTAGGAAACAGTTAATTTTAAGAAATTGTTCCCATTTTCCAGTTTGATAGCCACATGATATTATTTCATTTATTTTATGCTTGCATTTTGTGCCTCATGGATTACTATATTGTATTTTGTGCACAAGATTAAATATTTAAGAATCATGCATTTCAATAGACTGCAAAAATTCTTGTTTTACATTTGCAATAGTACTTATACTCTATAAATTTGTTAACAGTTTCATTTTATTTGGTTTAAAAAGCATATGTTCTATCTTTGAGTAAATCTGCTATTATTCTCTATATAGTGGTGTACTGCAGTTTTCCCTAAAGAATACCATTTTTATAACATTTATTAGCCATCTAAAAGTGAAAACGTGTGTGTTTGGAAGTCAACAAAAATATCTGAAGCAGATCTGTGAGTGTCTGCCTACTACTCAACTGATGAGTGAGGAATTAGCCATAGGCTACATAGTAATATTTCAATAGATTGCTCAACTAGAATTATCCTTTAGTCTAGACTCAAGAGAAGGCTGGTCTCTTTCACAGACATTTTCTATTGTTGTGGTTAAATTCACTGCTTCCTGAGTGCTTCAAAGTAAGGGAAAGCCGCCTTCATTAACATGCATTTATCCAAAATAAACAGAAATGTCTGATTTCCCTTCAAATATAAGCATGTTTATAATCATCTGTATATTCCTGCTTATAACCATGCTTATCACCTTGTTGCTCAAGGTAAGATTCTACAAAGTTTTTATAATAGAAAAAGTTGTTTGAGATATGCATGATCTTTTAAGAATAAAAATGTTTAAAAGAACATCTCTTAAAATTCCCATGATTTTAACATAAATCTAACGAAGTTAAAAAAAAATAAACTCCTCTTATTTCCCAGGGCTTATTCGCTGTACTATCAGAAAAACAAGCAACAGTAATTGATCTCCTAATATGTATAAAACCAGACTGTTAAGCCCAGTTCAGTTCAGTTCAGTCACTCAGTCGTGTCCGACTCTTTGCGACCTCATGGACTGCAGCATGCCAGGCCTCCCCATCCATCACCAACTCCCGGAGTCTACTCAAACTCATGTCCATTGAATCGGTGATGCCATCCAACCATCTCATCCTCGGCCATACCCTTCTCCTCCTGCCCCCAATCCCTCCCAGCATCAGGGTATTTTCCAAAGAATCAGCTCTTTGCATCAGGTGGCCAAAGTATTGGAGTTTCAGCTTCAACATCAGTCCTTCCAATGAACACTCAGGACTGATCTCCCTTAGCATGGACTGATTGGATCTCCTTGCAGTCCAAGGGACTCTCAAGAGTCTTCTCCAAGACCCCAGTTCAAAAGCATCAATTCTTAGGCGCTCAGCTTTCTTTATAGTCCAACTCTCACATCCATACATGACTACTGGAAAAAACATAGCCTTGACTAGATGGACCTTTGTTGGCAAAGTAATGTCTCTGCTTCTTAATATGCTGTCTAGGCTGGTCATAACTTTCCTTCCAAGGAGTAAGTGTCTTTTAATTTCATGGCTTCAGTCACCATCTGCGGTGATTTTGGAGCCCCCAAAAATAAAGTCAGCCACTGTTTCCCCATCTATTTGCCATGAAATGATGCGACTGGATGCCATGATCTTTGTTTTCTGAATGTTGAGCTTTAAGCCAACATTTTTCAGTCTCCTCTTTCACTTTCATCAAGAGGCTCTTTAGTTCTTCTTCACTTTCTGCCATAAGGGTAGTGTCATCTGCATAGCCCTGCCATGTATTATTTCACTTAACCGTCATTTAATCTTTGTATTCAAGATGATGAAGCAATGCCTTAAAATCAAGAGCCAGTAAGTGGTATAGACAAGACCCCAAAATTTTGACCTATTCAACACTATCTTCTTGAAATTTCATCAATCAGAGAACATTAAGACATGATGACGACATAATGTCAATGTGAATCACTAATTAGCATTTGAGAAACACATCGAGCATTAACCTAATATGGATGTTAAGTATGAAGCCAGTTACTCACCTCCAAATTTATTCTATCTTCTACTTCCCTTGTCAGAACTCCTAGACTACTTCTCTAAAATGTTCATAATCTCTTGGAACCCATGTGATTCTCTTAATGTTGACTTAAGCATCAATAAAACTTCAGTGTGCTTGTCTATGCTTTTAGATAAACATTGATGAAACTAACATCTTAGAAACTAAGCTGGGTTGGGCAGCAATGTTATTCTACACCCTTTATGACCAAAATTAGCCTGAGCTTGTTTTTAATATAACATTTCTGTACTCAATTTTTTTAGTCTCAGATATATAAATACTGATAATTCAAAGTTGTGAATAACATGTGTTTATGGTGATACAACCCTGAACACATTCAATCTCAGAGCTCTGAGTAACATGAAATAATTTATTTCACAATTCTTAAATAATACAATTTTAATAAATATCCAAGGCTTTCAACAGTTTGCTAGAATGAACAAATTTACAAGATAAACAAACAACAGCCTTTAAACTTTTTTAGAAATATTGAAAATGGGACTAGGACACACACTACCCCTATTATTTCTTTCCTACACTTAAGAATTCAGAGCATATTAAGTACCATTAACTACTTGAAATGAACATAGCCAAATGTCAAGTATATAAATCTATAAGGACTAGCTCTCCAGTTATTTAGAATGTTTTATAACTAACACAGTTTATAAGGATTGCATAATTTATTTCAACAATACAATTTTTAGCTCTACATATAGGTTGTTGTGGACAAAATATACACATAAAATTACTATCTCAAGAGAGAAAAATATTTGCCTATGAGAAAGTCTGTTCTCCCATTTTGTGCCTAGGAATGGTTATCAGTCTTCCTCCATGAAACTAAACTTCTACTTCTCCATTTAAAAACAAAACAAACAACAACAAAAAAAAAACAGGATCTAGCTACTATCCACTATTTTGTTTTAGTTTTTTGTAACACAGTTTACTCTACAAGAGCCATTAAGCATAAAGAATTATGCTTTAAGTATAATTTTCAATAAATATGGAACATTTTTCACATTTAAATAACATTAAATTGTTTAATTCATCTAAATAAAGATAATTTTGCCAAATAAATGCCCTGCAAGTAACAAATTTTATAGTTTTCAGCTCATTCCCACCCACTCATACACTATCTCAACATTTTAACACAGTAAGATATAAACCAGATTTTATTAAAATAAATCGATCTCTCATATTTTAGAGCACAGAACAGAACCTTATGTGCACATAATTTGTAAACTTGAGAATATAAATATAATCAGGTCCTTTTAAGTATATACTATTCTGAAAAGAATCTATAAACATCATTGAAATTATACACAAAGTCACTTATTAAATGCAACTCCAATTCCTCATTAACCTCTGAGAAGAATTAAAGGAAAGAATGTGCAATTTTTGCTAAAGAATAATGGCAGTCTTGGTTTCTACATATAAAAGATAGATTAAGAACCCCTGAATTACCCAGCTTACTGAAATGAATTTTAAATGTTGAATTAAAAATTTAAAACAGCCAGTATCAAACAAAATTGCATTTATAAACAGAGATAGAAACCATACTTAATGGCAGAATTGCAAAGAGAAAAATTACAGAGTATAAATATATAAACATATATATGTGTGTATAAATATACATAAACATATATGTGTGTGCAAATTATTATTCAAAGAATACCAAACAGAGGTAAAAACTATAATTTTAATGTACACAGTAAATGTACATATACTTTCCCCTCAAACAGAGATGACAGTGTTCTAATGACAGTGTAAATCGCAAAATGAACTATCATGAAATAGGCATCATAAATCAAAGAGAACGGGTACCAAAAAGAGAAGCCAAGATAGAAAGGAGAAGAATCACTGCAAATCCAATATTAAGTCAAATTTGTTTTAGTTAATACAACTATATAAACTTAAAAGGTAGAAAGATGTAGGCAACCTGCCTCTGTGGCAGCTTTGTGTCACAGCAGTGATGAGCATCAAGCATTCCATCTGCTGTCCACATCTTCCCACCCTACTTGCAGTTAGAAGATGTAATGTGACTTTCCTGATCAATGAAAAAAGCAGCTGAATGGAGATTTTTCTAGTCACTGTCTTCTCTTATCACTGAGATACAGAAAGTTCAGTGATCCAAATGGTATAACTACAAAAATTCAGAGCCTCAGTCAGAATGGGTCTCTTGGGTATCAATACAAAGTTCCCAATGAACTGTTATAGACATGTAATTTGTAAGAAATAAACTATAACATAATCTAGTCTAGCTCAACAAAAAAAACCCTCCAAAATCAAAAAGATAGTCACAACAATGGACTGTTCTAAGCTGCTTGGTATAATAATAACTGTGTCCATTCCTATCTGCACATCTGGAGGGCTCCATCAGGTCCCTCCCTATACTGGGGTTCATAAATTCCAGTCTCACTAGAAATAGGCATAAGCACTGTATCTTCTTTATATGGGGATCAGTTTCCTGACCACTCATTTCTATTACTATTACCAGGGATGCTTGGTCAATCATGGTGAATTAAAAATATTCACAATACAAATCAAAATGAAAGTGAAAGTCACTCAGTTGTGTCTGACTCTCTGCAACCCTATGAACTATACAGTCCATGGAATTCTCCTAGCCAGAATACTGGAGTGGGCAGCCTTTCCCTTCTCCAGGGGATATAATTCAAACAGTTCCCAGAAAACTTATCAAGGAGGGTGTTCCCCTTTGGTAAATCTGGAGAATTTCCTATGTGCTTCCTTTAGGCCCAGAATTTAAGTTTGTAAATGCTACTTTTCAAAAACCAACACCCTTCCAACAATACCCCCATACCCACACTCATGGTTCATTACCTTATCAAATTTGCAGCATTTCAGACATAGAAGGAAATTATTTACCCATTCCCCCTTCCATTACAAAGATAAGGAAACCAAAGCCCTGAGTATGTAATTAACAGAGCAAAAACATAAACATTTTGGTGTTTCTGCAATCTCCAAAATTAGATATCTAGCAATTTATACAATAAACAGATCATATTCAAATTTTATCACTGCATTATTATATAGTTATAGTAACTCAAATGTGGAAACTTATTTTGTACTGTTACATAATAAAAGTCTAACAGATTGTGATATGGAGTTACGTGGATTTGATCGAGGCTTAATTTACTTAAATATTCTCAATGCTAAGCTTCAGATTTTTATATATTTCTTAGAAGCAAATGGCATTCAAACAATTACATTTTACTTCTTGGCCTATTAGGGGGGAAAAATGATCCATACATAAACTTGCCAGATAGTTACAGAAGTCTACGTTACTTTTACTGAATTCAACAAATATTGTGCAGTAAAATACGGAATGACTATAAAAACATATCATTAGAAACACATAACAGATTGCCGCCTGCATGAAAACAGGTTCAATTTATTCTCACAAACATCTCACAAATCTTGATAAGCTATTGAAAACATTTGAAAAAGAAAAGTAGAAGCATTATTAGGCTGTTCAATAGTCAATAATGATCATTGACTTCTTCAAAACAAATTAAACAAACAAATAACACTTCCTGAGCAACAATGCCTAGATCATTTACTGTAAAGTATATGGATAAGAATTAGTTATCTCACTTATTCAATTCACCTATGTAAATACAGTTTACACATCCACATTTTCATTTAAATACAGTAATGAACAGTCACATCATTTCTACCACATACTGGCTTTCCTTTTAGGGGGACCCACAGGCTTTTAATGTCTTCAATATTCTGAATCAATATTTTTAAAAATCTTTCATTTTCCTGTTGTCTCAGATATCCAAGTCCGAGTTTATTAAGCGGTACCGCTGTGATGGAATCAATGACTTCATCTTTTCCTAGTCATCTCGTGTGATTATAATGAACTATATTTCTGTATTGCTAGTAGCCAATTTGAGAACAGGTTATTATAAACACACTGTATCTGCATATATCTGCATTAAATATATTTCAAAAATGACAAACAATGTCTAATAAATGATGTGATTCAAACCTATCTCCAATTTCCTGGAAGTCTTGTAGAAGCTAGCAAACCAGGCTACAGAAAGTAAACACAGACATGAACAAAATCTTGTAGGCATCATAGGTATAATTCAAGCTCTAATCTGGGTATAATCCACAAGCTCAATTTTATTTTTTCTAACAATCGTATCTAAATCTCCAGAACCTGAAACAATCAACAATACTCAGTTTAAAAGTCATTTCTGAGTTAAAAGCTTAAGGGTCTTATGTGTTATATGATGCTTTATTTCACATGAATAGAAGTAGAGGTGAAAGGAAAATTTAGGTATTATTTACCTAAAAACAAATTTATTGGCAAAATGAAAATATTTTCAGAGGATTAAAATTTAGATGATGAAAGTTCTTCCAAAGTCTTAAACTGACCTGAAGTGGAAATGGCTTTTATTCTAGTCAGTGACCATTTATACTCATGTGTACAAGCCCTTCAATGGTACATAAACACTAGTGTGGTGGGCCTACTTCATCTACTAAGAGCGTTTTGGCACTCTGGGACTGTGATTATGTGTTTGTTACATAACCTGTCAATATTAGTCTTTTAGAACAGAGAGAACAGGCCCCTTTCCTAGCTCCAAGGTTGGATATTCTCCAAGACAATAGTTATGTATGTTTAAGTTAAATCAAGAACAGGGAAAACCTGATAAGATTGGTTTAAACCCTAATCAGGTTTTGGTATCCAAATTCTAAGCTATCCATAAGTACTCTAAAAGAAACTATCAGTAGTTTTACAGCTGTGATACCTGTCACCATATCTCAAGCTACAGAAAGTAGTGCTTTCCAAGTTTCTGAATCTTTTTGCCAAACATTATGGAAGAACTAAGCCAGAAGACTTCCTCTATGATGGAATCAGTCAGAAGACTGGAGTTATTTGAGTAGTAGACAGATAAGCCCTTCCACAGAGTACACCTGATGAATTGGCTCTTTACCATTAGAAAAACTTGTCAGTATAGAGGTCAAAGAACCTCTTCCCTGCTGGCTCAGATGGAAAGAGTCTGGCTGCAATGCAGGAGACCCAGGTTCAATCCTTGGGTCAGGAAGAACCCCTGGAGAAGGAAATGGCAACACACTCCAGTTTTCTTGCCTGGAAAATCCCATGGACAGAGGAGCCTGGCGGGCTGCAGTCCATGGGATAACAAAGAGTTGGACATGACTAAGCAACTAACACACAAAGAGGTCAAACAAAGAAGCCTAAGATAAGCACAGAAAGGAAATGAATCCTAGATGCTTCTATGCAGTTTATGACTCTGATCAGTTCTTTGTGTGTGTGACTGAAGTTGCTTCAGTCATGTCTGACTCTTTGTGACCCCGTGGATCATAGCCCGCCAGGCTCCTCTCTCCATGGGATTCTCCAGGCATGAATACTGGAGTGGGTTTCCATGGTCCTCTTCAGGATATCTTTCCCACCTAGGAACTGATGCGCCTCTTACATTTCCTGCATTGGCAGACAGGTTATTCACCACTAGCACCACCTCTCTAGCTGGTAAATTACAGATGTTGGGGCACTTTTGTGGAAAAGTCTGTAAAAAAGAAAGCTTGAATCACTTGGGCAAAAACACTGTAGCTATCCAAAGCAGTTCTAAGTAATCCAACAGATTTAGTTAAAACACTCAAAACTTAAACCAAAGGATTTACACAAATTATGTCACACATCTCTTCTGCTGTGGTATACTGAAGTTCTTATAATTGCCCTATTTCTTGATTTCAAGTATTAAATAAAAACTGCTGCTCCTTTCCATAATAATGCAAATATTTCTGTTCACTAAGCATCCATATGGGCTTCCCTGGTGGCTCAGTGGTAAAAAATCCACCTGCCAATGCAGGAGACATGAGTTCGATCCCTGCATCAGGAAGATCACCTGGAGAAGGAAATGGCAACCCATTCTCATATTCTTGTCTGGAGAATTCCATTGACAGAGGAGCCTGGTGGGTCGCAAAAGAGTCAGACATGACTTAGCAACTAAAACCACAACAATAACAACAAGCATCTGTATATATACACCAGTACCAGACTAAAGGGTTTGCATATATCAAACCTGGACAAGATCCCTACAAAGTGGACATCATTTTATCAACCTGATGACTGAGTAAATAAAGGCTGAAAGAAATATAAGGTAACTTAATAACAACAGGAGATAAAGTTGAGAAATCAAGCAAGTCTTTCCAACCCCAGAGCTTTTGTGTCCACAGTGCCTTGCAGCTTTAAAGCAATAATACTATACCATGACGATATGGAGGCAGCTCATGTGCGTACTTAAATTATATCAAATTAATTTCAAGAACCAGAAGAGAGAGTGAATTAGAATCACCATAATCTAAAAGCAGTTTGCCTGCTTTTAGACTCAATGAACATGCATGAGAGAAAATAAACACAGACCTGCTATTCCCTTCATCTTATCATTTCTTTCCTCCAGCTCACAGTATCAGCTTCTTTAAATGCAGAGGATGACTCCACTGTCAGATGATACCTGTCTTCACAGAAGCAGACTTCTAACTCCAAGCCAACTATTCATCTGATGCTCAACTGTTCAACACTAGTCATGTTGGGGATGGGTGCATGGAGGATAGGAGCTGTGTGGTACCTACTAAATGGGGTTCCCAGGACTTCTCTGGATGTCCACCTGTGGAACAAGTGTGGAAGACTCCACACTTTCAGTGCAGGGGTGAGGGTTCAATCCCTGGTTAGTGAATTAAGATCCTACATGTCCTGGTGTGGCCAAAAAAAGAGAGAGTACCTTGGTCATTGTTATGTGGCATCTTCCTCAGGATCTAACTCCATAGGAGCAAAATAGTTTGCCTTCTCATTCACTTTTCTAATCCCATGTCTGATACACAGCAGGCCCTAAATAAATATTTGTTGATGTGATGTATGGTTAAATTAAACGCAGTTCTACTGTATGTGGTAGTCTTGCTGTTTTTCCAGCATTGCCAATAAGCAATACCGAATTACTGATTGAATTTTTCATGGCCCTTCTATCATTGATTCTATCTAGTTTGACAACATTAACTTAAAGAAAGATTACCAAGATATCACAGGATTCTAGAATTTTAGAGCTCTGTAACACACTCATGAGAATACCCACTTGGGCCCAAAACAGTCAACTTCTCAAAGCCAAATCCTGGTGAATTCAGAGATCCTCTTATTGTATCCAACACTCTCCACCCTGAGATATACTGCAATGCTTCTAAAAACACCAACACTCTTAACCATATCCCTGAAGTTAAATTTAATCCTTCTCAGGTGGAATAAGCACAGGTATTTCGCTAAGCTTCCTCAGAGTCTAAGTAGGCAAGTTTGATTACCACTGCCCTTTGCTGAATCTCTAAGTCATATTGACAGAGGACCATATTAAAACAAATGATAATAGTAAGTATGGCAATAAAGAGTGTCTCTCCTTCTAGTTTGTTTCATATATAAATCAGACCCATAACTTGGGCCTCATTAATACTAGAGCTCTACATCAAATGCAGGTCTCTTAGAACATAATAACAGCACTAAAATGGAAACCATTAACTACTATAAAAAATACAAAGTAATGCCCTACTTGAGAGTTTGAGAGAAGCTTTGTGAAAAAAAGATTCTCACTTTAATGAGTTACAATGTGAGTTCAATTTTATAAAGCAATTAAAATAAACTGAATCCAGCAAGTAATTTTTAAGATTTTACTCTCTAATGCACATCTATAGCCTTCCCCACTTCCACAATCAAAAATAATGCAAAATGCACAGATGTCATCTCATTCCAGAATTGTTGAGTTTATTTTTTAAGCTATTGGTATTAAATCTACAAATGTCAGGAAATTGTAAAATCAATTTCACTGAAATTCAGACATGGAAAAGGAAGGGTGTTGGGGATAAGCAGGGAAATAGGAAGCAGAGACTGAAGGAGAGAATTACTGACTTTAGAGTGACAGCAAAGAAAATAAATTGAAGTGGGATCTGGAATGAAAAGAAAGCAGCAGGGCCATGATCCACACTTACCCTAATTAAACAAACAAAACAAAATCAATTAGTGTTAGAGCAATTCCAATAGACAGAGAGAGGTACCTTAATAATTAACTCCTGCTAAAAAAATTAAAATAAAACAAAAATGCACGCAAATCTGTGACAAGGCCAATGAGCAAGATCCTGTCTGTACCAGTTGTTTCCTCTGACTAGTTGTAGCTTCCTTTGAGTATTCCTAATTTTCCCCCCATGAAGCTTTATCTTTATTTTCAAGTTACTTCCAATTTATTTTTAACACAAAGTAAGTGCTACTGATCCAAGATTCCTAGTAACTGGAATGAGGAGCATCTGAGTCAGAAGTCCTTTTCTTTAACTCTTTAGAGTCACAGGAACAAAGTGAGGTACCAGCCATCCCTATTTTAACCTAACTTTAAGTAGCTCTACGCTCTTCACCAAGCAAGTATGGCAAATTCTCTGGGACTAAAATTATCATATCTGTTAAAGTAAGGAAGTTGAGTTAGGTTTCTAAAGCACTCCCTAGTCCAAAGTACTATAAGATTACAGACTACAATACGCTATTTAAAATTCAGATACCAGAAAATCTTTCCATTATTCAGAGAATATATAAAAATAAAACTCTTCACTTCTTTCCAAAAGAACAAAAATCACCAAAATGCTAAACTGCACAGTTGGCTTAATTCACTTTCTTTTAAAAAGCCTTGACTTTGCATGCAATTTAAATTTCACCATCACTTCACAAGTCAAGCTTTCAGCCTTTAAGATATAGCAGGCATTTCACCAAGGGAAAAAAAGTTGTCGTGAAACTACATTTATATACTGATTTTTGCCTCCTCACTGTCCCACCACTCTTAACTGAAGTTTCACTGAATGAATTCCTACTTATATATCCCTGAAGAGATGCAGTTTTCAGAAGTGCAATAATAATGATTTTATAAAGTAGGATCTTTCCAAAGTACAGTTTAACTTCAAAGAGCTCTGAAGAGAAAATGAAAGGTTCTGTATGTAAATAAGGTTCAAAGATTGAGCATTCTAAGTAAAACCTCAGTAGAAAGCACAGTATGGATAAACATCTATAAGATATTCAAAATATATCAGGCCCTGATCTGATAAGTCTATATTTAATTTTGCCTTTCACCTTGTAAAATAAAATGCTATAGGTGAAAACTACTCTTTATCCTTAAATTCTTGACATAGAGGTAGATATTTAAAAGAAATTTAGTTGTACTGCATGTCCAAATAATTACATTTAGTAGAGTAAATTTAATAGAAATTACCTTCTTCCAAGCTCAACATATATTTTTTTGAGAACTGTATAGGTTATGAAAATTTAAGAAATTGTTTAAAAAGCTTTAGAAATTCTTAAAAATGTTTTCAAGTTATAGCTCTTCCCTTGCATTTCAGTGCACACCTAGTGTGGCCTATGCCATAGAGATATGGGTGTCACGTTTCTGAAACCTGCTCCAGAACTGTGCACTTTGTTCCACTGAGGGAAGATAAGTACTAAACAAAAAGTAGGGAACATGAGTTCCTTTCCTCTAAAGCCAACAGTTTGGTAAACAGACAAACCATTCAAAATCAGAAGCAACAAAAACCGAGAGTAAAACAAAAGCACATAAGAGACTGAAAAACTGAAGATACACTTTAATCATGAAGGAGATTAACAGTGAAGACAAATGAAGTTTAGAGCTCTTGCTCAAATAAAAAACCCCTCCTAATTCAGTTTGTCTCCCTCGTACGCACACACATACACATACTTTATGTCTTAAGATATGTTTATAAAATTATATCATTCATATTTATGGGCTAAATAAATATTTGTTGATTATTTCCATGTAGAAGATTCAAAACGAGATCTTAGACAAGCTATAATAATAAGTAAAAAATGGAAACAACATCAGGGGCTTAGAATCTATCAGGAAGGGCATGTAGTTTAGCCTCTTGCACGTAGCAGATACAAAATAAATATCTTTCTAAATAAACATTTAAAAAAAAAAAAAAAGAAAGCAAGCATCAGTGGTAATAGTTTGAGCTCATACTGCAGTACTTGCCTTCCCACCTACAGAGCTTAATGTACTAAATAAACATCATCATCCAACAGGGCATCCCTGTTATTGATGTGGCTGGAAAGTATTATTCATTCTTTACCCAAATGAGGAAACGGTTTTAGAAAGTTAAATTAGTTGCTCACAGCTACAGAATTAACAGTTAAGTGGGGAATGGAATTCACGGTTCCCTAAGCTATTGCTCCAGATATTTTTTTTTCATTTTCTAAATAAAATATTTCTCTTTTATAGGTCTTAGGGGTCTTAGTTTTTTCATAGTAATATTATTCATGAACCAGTGCCTTTTTAACATCAAGATAATTAATCATATCAAGTTTGCATTTTTCTATTTTAAAACCTATTTAAATGGACATTATCTTTTTCTGATGAAAATTTCCCACTCAAGAAAACTCAAGTTTTAAATTCAAGATTATCACCTGAAAATAAGTCAGGTGAAAAAAGACAAATGCGGTACAATTTCACTCATGTAATATATATATATTTTTTAAAAAACCTAATAAACAGCAAAATAAATGAACAAACCAAACACACAGATACAAAGAATAAAGTAGTGGTTACCAGAGAGGAAGGTGTGGAGAAGAAGGTGGTGTGATGTTGAAAAAGGGGATCAACTGATTGGTGACAAATGAAAACTTAATTTTTGGTAGTGAGCACAGTGTAGGGTACACAGAAGTAGAAATACTATGTACACATGAAGCTTACATAATCTTACAACTCAATGTTATCTCTATTTTAAAAATAAAAATAAACTGACAATAGAAAAAAGGCTGGGTGCCTTCCCAGGTGGCGCTAGTAGTAAAGAATCTGCCTGCCAATGCAGGAGACATAAGAGATATGGGTTCCATCCCTGGCTCAGGATGATCCCCTGGAGGAGAGCACAGCAACCCACTCCAATATTCTTGCCTGGAGAATCCCACGGACAAAGGTGTCTAGCAGGCTACAGTCCATAGGGCTGCAAACAGTCAGACAGGACTGAAGCAAAAATAAATTAAAAATGCAATCAGTAGATGGTTTATTAATTTGCCTATCACATTTCCAAAGCATAAACAATGATCTGCATTAAAAAAATTATCTGGTAAAAAAATAAAATTCCACCTAAACATTTCAAATTTCTATATAACAGTACCACCCAGAAAATCATCATTGTGTAAACCAGTTTCAGACATGCGTACTATATTTAAAAAATAAAAGAATCCATTGACATCATTAAAGTGAACTGTTAACTTACTACTTTAAGGATAAAAAGATTATCTTCATGATTTATCACCAAAAAATCACTATTAAAGTCTGTATACCTTGAAAATAATTTTAAAAAATAATTTTAAGTATTTGGTTCAAGGCAATCACAGCTAGTCTACTAAATACACATGGTGCTTCCCATTCTGCCCTTTGTTAGCATGGGCAATAACTTTATGATGTCTCATGGCCACTGTTTCAATATAATTGAATTCTCAGAAGATTTCATTTGCCTCAAAACATTTCAAGAGCACCATATGAACAACTCAATTATAATCAGACAACTCAGTGGATTGAAACTGAATAAACATAAATACTGGGATTTGTCTATGAATTATACCATGTTCTTCCATACTCTGCTACTCCCACTGCCCCCACCAACAACAGACTTAAGTAACACTTGATTTCTCCTTGATTTTCCCCCCTCTCCATTATTATCCTGCCAATTCATTCTATTAGTCACCTCTGTTTAATCAGTTTGGACTCTCTCTGTACTGTAATGTGGAGTTGGTAAAAATAAATGACTACTTCTATATCAATCACACAAAATGGCACTCTTATTGCAAAGCATTTCTAAACCACATTGCACTGCTTCTTGGCACATGTTAATTTTATATAGTCTCATAAAAACATTTTAATGCAATCTATTTACATTTTGACTACTGTTGTAATATTGTTACTACTCTTATAGATCTGAATGGTAGTTACTGTAACAACTTGTAACATTTCCAAATCCTCCACAATCTGCCACTGTCCTTCTTACACCACATCAGCGTACCTCCACCCTAGGTCATCTCTTTGCTTAGCCAACCTCCTCCCATCCAAAAGGTCAAAATGGGATACCTGGAACACTGTAACCACTAACTCAAATTTTTGCTTCCCTGAATAACAAGTAAATGTGTATTTAATCCCAAGAAGACAGGCCATTTCAGATTTCACTCTTCATCCCAAATTCTCAGCTCTTTGATAAAACTGTTTAAGGTATGAGTTAATGGCATTTTATTGTGAGGAAAGATGCTTACAGATTACACACAACTGCAGAGAATGAACACTGTCCCAGTTGTCTTAGGTTTATCCCTTTTATTTTGGGACTATCCAATTAGCACGCCTTTCTCTAGGACAAATTAACTGGTCTACATAGACTTAAGCCCCATTTCTCTTATTCTATGTACAAGCTATGATCACAGAACTGTTAAACTGCCAAATAAGGTTTTCTAGGAATACCCCTGCTACCAGGTGCTTCCATCCTAATAAAGGAATGGACTTCAGAGGCAAGGTACAAGAATACTAAGTAATGAATGGTGATAAACACAAATTAGAAATAAAGAAGTAAAACAGAGGAAGAGTCTATAGAGAAGATTTTTCAATGCCCTGGATGCGGTTCATACACACATCCACAGCATCATGCAAAAACAAGAGAATTGAGCAATACTAGGTTTCAATCCGTTCCCACATTAGCTATATCCCAGAAAGCCAAGAGAAAAATGACAGAGGTACAGTAAGTACACGGCATACATTGTTCATTTAATCCTCGAAATGAATTTCCAAAGACTTAAAGAGTAAGTCAGAGACCTAAAGACAAATAAAGGCTATCTGGAGGTGGTCCTTTCTGGTTGACTTTAAGTTACTAAAGATAGATAATGATAATCAGGACAGACCATTTTAGTTAGGCTGTATTTTAAGTGCTCACACGTGATGGACACAAATAACTACTCCATGGGACATAGATACACCCTTACCCTGCTCTCAAAGGAGTGTATCTAACTTCTTGGTATTTCACAAAGACACTGCTAATAAGTCAATGTCATAAATTGTTTGAATTCCCCACTTGCAAAATTCTGAATAGAATATGGAATGGGAAAATGAACAGAAAAGACTGGTACATATGTATTTATGACTTTAGGTATGTAGCATAGCCCCATGTGAGGGCAAACATACAGGGCAAACATTGGAAAGTAAAAGAAGCAGTTTCAAGACAGGAAATGATAATCTAAGATTGGAAATATCTAAATATGTATATTTTTAACTGCTTTTTCATTGTTGTTTTGCAATTTTTCTAAATTTTATTAATTTATTTTTGTTACTGCTGGGTTTTTGCTGCTGCACGGACTTTGCTCTAGTTGTGGAGAATGGAGGCTACCTTCTAGTTGCAGTGCACAGGCTTCTCATTGCCATGGCTTCTCTTGTTGGGGAGCACAGCCCTTAGGGCACACAGGCCTTAGGGCACACAGTTGAGGTGCGAGGGCTCAGCAGTTGCGGCTCCCTGACCCCAGAGCATAGGCTCAATAGCTGTGGCACACGGGTTTAGTTGCTCCATGGCCCCTGGAATCTTCCTAGATCAGGGGTCAAACCCATGTCTCCTGCACTGGCAGGCAGATTCTTTACCGCTGAGCCACCAGGGAAGCCTTCCAATATATTTTTAGTTAGTATTTCGAAGTAAAAGAAAAGTACACAATAGCACACCAAAAGTTCTTGTTAAAAATTGTGTACTAAAACTGCTAGTCAACCAACTCAATTTGTTCCTAGTGTTCACATGTTATTTTCAGAATATTTCATCCAATGACGTTACACTTAAATACAATTTCAAGGCTTAGGCCTTAAACTTCATTATTCCCTGACTTTATGCCATACACTTCTATGTCAATTCACATTTTGCTGTGCAGTACATATGTATCAGTCAGGCACTGATTCCATATTTAATACATCTACAGACAAAAGAGGATAAAGCACTGTAACACAAAATGCTGGAAATGGTTTACACAAAACATACACAGATAAACATCTCCTTTTCTTCTATTACTTAAAGTTTACTGCTTGATATTATATATTAGAACCTCCTGGGAGACTTGACATAAGTATCTATGCCCTGGCCTGAACTCAAACCAATTATAACAAGAGCTTCTGAGGATGTGGCAATGGTCCTTTATAAAGAATCCCCATTTCTTCTAAAATGTAGACAGTTTTAAAAACATGAATTCCATAATTGTTCTAAAGCATTCCCTAAATGTTACTTGAAATTATCTTCTCTTCTAGACCTAGTGCCCTAATTATGCTAATAATAATACAATGGGGCTTCCCAGGTGGCTCAGTGGTAAAGAATCTGTTTGCCAATAGAGGAGACACGGTTGTTCCTAGGGTTGGGAAAATCCCCTGGAGGAGGAAATGGCAACCCATTTTAGTATTCTTGCCTGGGAAATCCCATGGACAGAGGAGCATGGAAGGCTACAGTCCACAGGGTTGCAAAGATGGACATGACTAAGCAACGGGGCACAGTACAACAGTAAAAATTATTAAAGCAATTATATAATAAATACAAGTTCACAAATAATGATCAAGAATGTGGGGTTTTTTACCATTCAGTTCTTCCTGTGTTAGTAGTCACTCCAAGTTCATTTATGAGCCAATGCTTATGCAGACTTATGGGTATCCCTTGGTCTCAGCACAAAAACTATCTCTTCAGTAGCAAAAATATTTCTATGATTATCTTTTATCATATTTCAATTCATTATATTTCATTATTTTACCTGCTACATAAAAAAGAAACAGCCACAGAAACAAAACTGTCCATATCTTCCAATTTTCCAATTTCACACCTTGCTTCATATCATTTTTCTTCTTTTATTGATACAGATAGAAAAGCAGATATATTTTTTAATTCTCTTCCACTCCAAATTCACATGCATCATTCTCATTAATCGTTGCTGTATTTGTCAATAAGGGGCATATTCCTCTGATGGCACAAGCTACTTACTACTGCTTAGTTCCCTTTGCATATTTATCCTCATCTTTGATGTGTACTCACTGGAGCAATTCTTGGTGCAGTCCTTGGAACCCTTCTGTTCCCTAAGCATACCTACTATTGTGAGCTCATCTAGTTTTCATGGTTTCAAGTTATCATCTACATTCTGAAGACTCTCGTATGTATTCTATTCAGTTCAGTTCAGTTCAGTTCAGTTCAGTCGCTCAGTCGTGTCCAACCGTTTGCAACCCCATGAATCATAGCACACCAGGCCTCCCTGTGCATCACCAACTCCCGGAGTTCACTCAGACTCGCGTCCATCAAGTCAGTGATGCCATCCAACCATCTCATCCTCAGTCGTCCCCTTCTCCTCCTGCCCCCAATCCCTCCCAGCATCAGAGCATTACCTAAAACCTTAAGGAAAGTCAAAGGGGATCTGAAAGTGATCAACTTCATAAAGCAAGAGGAAGCCAAAAAAACAGAATCAAAGCGATTTACTAGACAAAGAAAATATACTTAGCTCCAAAATAAATGGGAAAAATGTCCTAATTAACATGGAAGGTCAAGTCAAATGAGAACTACATGAAATTTTCATTCACTCTACCAACCTTAATCAACTTCAGAACTGTTATAAGCATATAAATCAAGTTGCATTTTAAATACATTAAAACTCTTCCTTTCCTAATGTGAAAAAGACTTGTTCTTTGCTCTGTTTAACTCCAATACAGTCAAGATATATGTTTCAGATTTAATCTGTGGATATAATATGTTTTGAGGATCTGGTGCTTCACAAATATTTACAGAAATACAACAAATTAACTACACATATTGAAATGAAAGTTAAATTTTCAGTAAGTATGAACTATAAGTTACATTCATTTATATATACAGAAATTATTACATTTACACAGTAGAAAATAAATATAGTAAAGTAAGGTAAACAAAACACAAGCTGTGCTGCACTTCTGGACAAGACTGAGTAATTCCCACTGAACCAACCTTCTCAAAGATAACAATTATAAACTATAAAATCTGGGGAATTTATTGCAGCATTAAGTATAATAAAAAAAGAAGGAAAGATATATATGCCTAGTATTATGGAAATATTTTAAAATGTATATCATTTTCACATGATAAAGAATCTTTATATGTTACCCATCCCCCAAATATCTTGCAACATGAGGACATACAGGTAATTATATTAGGTAACAAAAAACAATATGCTGCTGCTACTGCTGCTAAGTCACTTCAATCATGCCTGACTCTGTGCGACCCCAGAGACAGCAGCCCACCAGGCTCCCCCGTCCCTGGGATTCTCCAGGCAAGGACACTGGAGTGGGTTGCCATTTCATTCTCCAATGCATGAAAGTGAAAAGTGAAAGTGAAGTCACTCAGTCATGTCCAACTCTTAGCGACCCCATGGACTGCAGCCTACCAGGCTCCTCCGTCCATGGGATTTTCCAGGCAAGAGTACTATATTAGGTAACAACAAAAAAAAAGAATCTTTTATCCTATACAGTCATTACTTCATCATGTAAACATGCATATACATACACAGAGATGAACACATAAAGACTATACTAACACAACGTTGTTTAGCCACTAAGTCATGTCCAATTTTTTGCAACCCCATCCAGGCGCTAGTGGTAAAGAAACTGCCTGCCAATGCAGGAGATCTAAGATACATGGATTAGATCCCTGGGTCAGGAAGATTCCCTGAAGAAGGAAATGGCAACTCACTCCAGTGTCCTTGCCTAGAGAATCCCATGGTGAGGGGAGCCTGGCAGGCTACAGTCCATGGGGTCGCAAAGAGACAGACATGATTGAAGTGACTTAGCACAGACTATAGCGTGCCACGCTCCTCTCCCATGGGATTGCCCAGGCAAGAATACTGTAGTGGGCTGCCATTTTCTTCTCCAATACTAACATAATATAATGTACATATAAATTCTCACTGGGAGCAAAATAAAAATAACATCAAATATTGACGGTGATTTTCTTTTGTTTATGAGACTTATTTGTGATTTTAAACCATCTTCTGAGTTATTTAACTTTTTCTATGCTATGCATATATTAGTTATAAAATCAAAGAACAAGAATAAGCATGACAAATCTCCACGGAAAATATAAATGAAGAAATGTTGAGAAAAACACCTTTCAGGAAACTGAAAACAAAGAATATTCTCCAAAATAATTACTAGTTTATTTTTCTTTTCATTCTTTGTCCACATACCACAGCATTTGTAACCTTAGTTCCCCAACCAGAGATGGAACTCATGCCCCCTTAGGAGAGTGAAGTCTCAACCACTAATTAAATAATTAAAGTAATTAATTTATTTTTTATTATTAAAATAAAAATCATTGGCTTATTAATTAATATAATTACTTTTAATACATACATAGAACCTCTCTCTTTTTTATAGAAGTCCAAATAATTTCATGAAATGTGCTATACAACAAAAAAGTTATATGTATTTCACTCTGGGGGAAATTTTACAGGGCAAAATACTGTCACTTCCTGGTATGTTCCGTTTTCTCTTTTTAAATGCTAGTGCTACCTACATATAACTATCTTCTACCTTTACCTCCATTCCAGTACTGTTGTTACAGTATGTAGAGTTCAAATAAGATTGACAATAACCAAATAAAACAATGAGCCATTTATTATAACTAAAATGACCTTAGAAACTAAACTGCAAGAATCTATTTTAATTACTGAATATTTATCACAGTAAAGTATAATGTAGGCAATATTAGGAAAAGAAAGTAAACTATAGTACCTAATTATTGGCCACTTGCCACAGTTTTGTGAAATTCTTCTTATAGATTCTATAGTTCTGACTAAAGCTCTACTCTGTTCTGCTCGGAACTTGGTCAACTCTTATTTCAGCCAGTTTATTTCCACACACTCCAGTGTTCCGGGTTCTTGCTTCCCACTGTCTCTTTATACTCTGCCATTGCTACTTACAGTCGTAGGATAAAATACCATGAATCAATTATATGATGTATGATGCACTTCTATGAACCATACATATAATTCACTCTCTCTTTTGAAGTACTGGCCACTGAAATGACATGGAATAACTAGAGACCCAAGGCCAATCCATGCACATGACCAACATGATACCTTAGGTACTTGTTGGGATTATTAAAATCTACTTTCACTGTTTCCAAAGTATGTTCACAACCATGTATTATTTCGGTCCTTACAATTTTGGGAAATACAGGGCAACTATTAACGTCCTGATTTTACATTTAAAGATAGGACCTTTTGTCCAAATCAAGTGGACTTATTTCCAAGTCATAAGTGTTAGAATCTAGAGCCTCAATCTTCCAAAATAATGAGCTCATAGTAAAGAAATGCTTTGATCATTTCCTTTCTCTCATAACACATTGGTTATATTTCTTCATACCATTAAATCTTTTACAGTTTGAAGATATTTGCAGACTCCTAAGAAAAGTTATGACCAACCTAGATAGCATGTTGAAAAGCAGAGACATTACTTTGCCAACAAAGGTCCATCTAGTCAAAGCCATGGTTTTTCCAGTAGTCATGTATGGATGTGAGAGTTGGACTGTGAAGAAAGCTGGGTGCTGAAGAATTGATGCTTTTGAACTATGGTGTTGGAGAAGACTCTTGAGAGTCCCTTGGACTGCAAGGAGATCCAACCAGTCCATTCTAAAGGAGATAGGTCCTGGGTGTTCATTGGAAGGACTGATGCTGAGGCTGAAGCACCAATACTTTGGCCACCTCATGTGAAGAGTTAACTCATTGGAAAAGACTGTGATGCTGGGAGGGATTGGGGTCAGGAGGAGAAGGGGATGACGGAGGATGAGATGGCTGGATGGCATCACCGATTCAATGCACATGAGTTTGGGTGAACTCCGGGAGCTGGTGATGGACAGGGAGGGCTGGCATGCTGCAATTCATGGGGTCGCAAAGAGTCGGACATGACTGAGCAACTGAACTGAACTGAACTGAACATTAGCTAGCTCAAGGAGAAAAAGTTCTGAGGCTAAGGTAATTGAATCCACGGTGTTCACTTCATAAAGTGGAGAGTAAATCCCCTCAGGCTTTATTTTTCTGTTTAATAACATTTTATTCTTATTTATTCTGCTTGTTCTTACTTATGGTTTTACCTGGAACAATCAACAGTAAGCTGCAGAAAGTGGAGAACACACCGAAGCAATTTATCTAAGCTGTCCCACAAACAAGTACTTGGAAGACAAAGTAAGGAAGGGACTTTTTCTAACTCATGTTCATCCTGGATATAAAGTCCTGAAAATAAGACTTTAGTCTCAATATTGTGTGGCAAGAAGAACATCAAAAAATGGGTTCATCTAGTAACAAAATTAACATTACATTCTTAGGAGTAAAAAAGTTTCACAGAAAAATCCTTTGAAAATAAAGAATTTTTAAATCCTTTAAACTCTAGATATGACTCCCTTTGAAGCTGTTGAGATAAAATTAAAAGGACATAGGAGAAACTTTGTAGAAAGACATCATCTTTGATTGAATAAGTACAAAATAACAGACCAGGAGATAAGCAAAGTGTGAGTTCTGTTCCCCATTAAAAACTCAAATTTCCCCTTACAGAACTGTCCAATTTTGGACTCTAAAGAATTCTGTGCTCTTCTGTGTGATTTTGTCTGATATTCAGCATCTAATATTTCCCTGGAAACTTTACATTCATACCTACACACAGACACAAACACCATATATACAATATGACATTTTGAAAGGTTCATATCTCCCATGAAAATTCATTATTAACACAGTATGTAGATGTGATGTACAAACAGCAGAGGAATTGAACTTACCTTTCTCTCATTTTTCAAAAAAGGAAACCAAGACATTAAAAGAGCCAACAAAATCTATGTACTTGTTAGAACAAGAACTTACAACTAGCAACCTGGGCTTATCTCTAGTCTCTGATAAAAAAATAAAATTTGTCCTAAATATGTAGATGCTAAATAAGTATGTACACAAGTTTTACTTTAAGCTATAAAACCAAAAATCAGTTTGCATGATAGAAAATTCAGATTTTAAAAATAATAAAAATAAACCACATCAGACAGATTCAGAGACAATTTTTCAATTCTAGATATCTATGAATGTTTGCTTGATGATATCTGTATACTAACAGACACAGCTTTGGTAGAACAAGGCATTTTTTAAAATGTTTCCAATTTCTCAATGTTTCAAATGCTGTTACATATCTTCTCTCTATGCCTTTATGATGTTAGAGGCTGCAGCTGCTTTCAACATTAAATACAACTCAAAGTTACATGATGGATTTCATTTTTAAAGTGTTAAAATAAGAATAATCACAAAGCACTTCAGTAAGCCAAAAAGAAAAATAATTATGTAGAAAGTCTTAAAAATTTGAGAAAAAATACACCTTTCCCTAAATTCTTCCATATCTTAAATAACCATCCTAGGTAAGAATAATATTTGAGAAGTTCAAGTTGACCCACTATACTGTTCTATGGAAATCATTTTCAGATATCACTACGTGTCATACTGCAAAGCACCTACATTCAGTGAACAATTATGTAGGAAAGGTAATCTTCTGAATTGGACATAAAATAATTCCTAATGAGCTGCTGAAAAAAGTATAATGGGGAAAGGCAATTTATTCCTTGCTAAAAAAAAAGGTAAGTGAAAGAAATTCAAATCAATTTCTTACAGATTAATGAGATTACTAACCAGCCATGTCACCTTGGGTGAGAGGGAAGAAGAGAGATAATATTTAATAAGTATCAACTACACGCTAGATACTATCAAATGCTGCAGAAACATTTCCTTTCATTGGAACAGAAAAACGGTGGGAGGGAAGTAGGGATGGAGAGAGAGAGTTTTATTATTCCAAATAGGAAAATGGAAGCTCAAAAAGGTTCTGTATCATGATAAAACAGCAAGTAATAGCTGTGTCTGAATTCACGTTACTCTGATTTCTGTGTCAGTTCACCTATTCCTACAGTATTCTATTTGTAAAATAAAAAGTTGGTCTAGAGATAATCCAGAGAAGGCAATGGCACCCCACTCCAGCACTCTTGCCTGGAGAGCCCCATGAACAGAGGAGCCTGGTGGGCTGCAGTCCATGGGGTCGCTAAGAGTCAGACACGACTGAGTGACTTCACTTTCACTTCTCACTTTCATGCACTGAAGAAGGAAATGGCAACCCACTCCAGTGTTCTTGCCTGGAGAATCCCAGGGATGGGGGAGCCTGGTGGACTGCCGTCTCTGGGGTCACACAGAGTCGGACACGACTGAAGCAACTTAGCAGCAGCAGCAGCAGCAGAGATAATCTATAAACTCCCTTTTGGATTAAACGGAAACTCATTTTGATGAACTAAGGGTACTAGCCTGGTGCTACTACCCAAACAGTTTTTACAATAACTGAATTTGGGGGTTTCAAGTGTCAAAATACAAGAAAAATTGAGCACAAAGGGAAAATGTCTTTTATGGTATACTAGTATTATTATATTATTACAGGATAGTATTATAGAAGAAGCACATATAGTCAAGTGTCCAAGAAAAAGGATAGTGAATATTTAAAAGCAGCATATAAAAATTATAAATCATTTTGTTGACAACTCATTTCTCTTTATTTATTCCACTCAAATGATTTCTTGGGGCCTGTAGGTATCCACTTTCTAAACTGAGATATCGAGCATTTGAAATTCCAAACAACATCTAGATCACTGCCTTTGGTTCAGTAAAAAAATTGCTCAGCCTGCAACAAGTAAGAATATAACATGAAAGCTGTCCTATTTTTTAAATGGATTTCAGTACAGATGGTTTATATAAACACTGTGACTAGAAAGAAACCTGGACTTTATGATGAGGAATGTGACATACAAGAGCAATAGTCCTCTCTTCCCACTGGCTTATTGTCTTCATTGATTTTAGTTTTGAGTAAAAGAGAACAGAAGAAATAGTCGTCTCTACCAAGCCAAGGAGTCCCTGTCTCGATTTCACTGGCAATGAATCTACCTGAGTGATTCAGTGAAAAAAATTAAAAAGCAGTGCCTATGACATTAAGCAAGGTTTTGTTGTCACAATTATACTCTCAGTAGCCAAATTAAACAATAAAACATAATATGAAACATCATCTTCCAAAACTGAGTCCCTTGGACTGCAAGATCAAATCAGTCAATCCTAAAGGAAATGGTTAACCCTGAATATATCTTACATGGACTGAGGCTGAACATGAAGCTCCAATACTTTGATGACCTGAAGTGCCAACTCACTGGAAAAGACCCTGATGCTGGGAAAGACTGAAGGCAGGAGGAGAAGCGAAAGACAGAGGATGAGATGGTTGGATGGCATAGCCAACTCAACAAACATGAGTTTGAGCAAGCTCCAGGAGATGGTGAAGGACAGGGAAGCCTGGCATACTGTAGTCCATACAAGGAGTCAAACATGACTGAGCGACTGAACTAAACTGAACTAAACAATAAAACAATATGAAATATCATCTTTCAAAACTGCTGCAAAGATCTAAAATTCCAAAACTTTCACATAGCATACACATAACAATAAAATATTGTTATTATAGTGTTAACCATGAGAAAATAGTACAAAAATGATCAGATAAGTACCAAACATCATTTCTCCATGTAGACAAAGGAGGAAACACAACAGGGTTGGAAAACCACTCAGACCCAGACCCACTCCATTCATCTACGTAGAAATATTTTAAGAGGCGAGTTTAGCAGTAGAATATATTAAAGCACTCCCTTTTCTCTTTTTTATCAGTATTATCAACCTTTCTATTTACTCAGGAAAAAAGAATTTTAATTTTGAGATAATAATACGTTTTCAAGAAAAAAGTTCAGAAAAGTTCATTCATATTGAGTCATTCATTCAACAATTATTTATTGCAGGTCTATATACCAAATATGGGGCATGAAAGTTAATGGTAGTATTTTTTTCACTTTAATCTTAACTTTAAGCATCAGGCTCTTTATTTTCAAGAACTATATCACTTTATGAATACTACCATATCCTTTAGCATAATTTTAGATATCAGTGTTTTAAGCTACAAAACTGAAAATCAAAATCAGCAATAGGGTTACATTCACGAGTCTTTTACAATTTAAACAGATTTTTACTTTCTACAAAATTCTGTTACTTCTTAGCCCTGTATGGAACAGAGTAAAACACTAGAACCAGGAGACAAATTGGATACCAAATGTTATCTGCAGTTAATGCTCAATTTATTTCTTAAACATTTCAGAAAAGAATCATATCTTTGTTGAAGCAGCTACTAATTTAGGAAGTATGTTCATACCCTAACAAGCTTACTCTTTACCAACAACTGAATCAAGAATTTCAAATTAACTTTTTTTCTTTTTTTAAAGTTATACCTCTGTCTTAACAAAGAAGCAGATACAGAGAACAGGATAGGGGTCACCAGATGGGAAGAGCCTGGGGGTCAGGGGTCATGAAATGGATAAAGGGGATCAACTGTACAGAGATGGATAGAAAATAAATGTTTGGTGGTGAGCACAAGCTAGTGTAAATAGTAGAAATATAATGGTGTACACACAAAACATAATGTTATCAATTTTATCTCAATAAAAGATAAATTAAAAAAAAATCCTTTGTCCTGACAACTAGCTTCAGGTGAACTTCTGACACATTCCATCCACAGGTGTTCCCACAAAATGTTTCCCTTCTTAACATTTTTATCAGTAGCATAGTTTTTGTTTTAATATCCAACTTAATAAAGATATCTCTCAAAGGTTTTTTGCCATCCATTATTTTTTCCTTAAAAAAACTTTTAATTATGTCACACACACAAAAAATCAATATAGCATGTAAATAAAACTAAGAGAAAAGCAGAGACATTACTTTGCCAACAAAGGTCCATCTAGTCAAAGCCATGGTTTTTCCAGTAGTCATGTATGGATGTGAGAGTTGGACTGTGAAGAAAGCTGAGCGCTAAAGAATTGATGCTTTTGAACTGTGGTGTTGGAGAAGACTCTTGAGAGTCCCTTGGACTGCAAGGAGATCCAACCAGTCCATCCTAAGGGAGATCGGTCCTGGGTTTTCATTGGAAGGACTGATGCTAACGCTGAAACTCCAATAATTTGGCCACCTCATGCGAAGAGTTGACTCATTGGAAAAGACTCTGATGCTGGGAGGGATTGGGGGCAGGAGGAGAAGGGGACGACAGAGGATGAGATGGCGAGATGGCATCACCAGGTCGATGGCATCACCAATGTTGGTGATGGACAGGGAATCCTGACATGCTGCGTCCATGGAGTCGCAAAGGGGCGGACATGACTGAGAGGCTGAACTGAACTGAACTGACTGAAAACTACGTGTGGCAACAGCTGCAAGCCTCATTCAAACAGAGTAAAGCATCAGACTTCTGTGAGTATTTTGAAAAGTTCAGTTTGACTACAGGTGGTATGTGGGCAGATATAATGAATACAAAGCAATCTATTCCATACAAAGAAACTCTAATATATCTAATTATTTGAATCATATTAATTGTTTGGATCAGGAAAAAAATGTCAAGCATTGTCAGTTCAGTTCAGTTCAGTGCGGTCGATCAGTCGTGTCTGACTTTTGTGACCCCACAGACTGTAGCATGCCAGGCCTCCCTGTCCATCACCAACTCCCGAAGCTTGCTCAAACTCATCTCCATCGAGTCAGTAATGCCATCCAAACGTCTCCATCAAGCATTATTCCACCTACTTTGATAACTTTTTACATTTGCTGTCTTTTCATTATGTTTTAATTAACAGATCAGGCATTTTGGTTAGCAATGTGATACATTAAAATTTTTTGCATTTAAAATAACAGGAAATTGACTTCTTGTTACATAGCAATCTCACATAGAATATCTGCTTTTCTGAAACAGACTTTTGACATTATGTGGAGTTGCCCATGAACCAAGGGATGACCTATTATGTACCAGGGAAAAGACAGTAACTTTGTCTTCAAGGAAAAAAATAAGTACGATTATTTCAGAACTTTGAAACAAAGTAGTCCAGGTAAAAAAAAACTTCAGTGGACTTAAGAAACTCTAACAAGTTTGCAGAAAAAATTTTATTTTGGATATTTTTAAAGTATAATACCTGCAAAGGAGTATGTCAAGGCTGTATATTATCTCCCTGTTTATTTAACTTATATGCAGAGTACATCATGAGAAACGCTGGGCTTGAAGAAGCACAAGCTGGAATCAAGACTGCCGGGAGAAATATCAATAACCTCAGATATGCAGATGACACCACCCTTAAGGAAAAAAGTGAAAAGGAACTAAAAAGCTTCTTGATGAAAGTGAAAGAGGAGAGTGAAAAAGTTGGCTTAAAGCTCAACATTCAGAAAACGAAGATCATGGCATCTGGTCCCATGACTTCATGGCAAATAGATGGGGAAACAGTGGAAACAGTGTCAGACTTTATTTTGGGGGGCTCCAAAATCACTGCAGATGGTGACTGCAGCCATGAAATTAAAAGACGCTTACTCCTTGGAAGGAAAGTTATGACCAACCTAGATAGCATATTCCAAAGCAGAGATATTACTTTGCCAACAAAGGTCCATGTAGTCAAGGCTATGGTTTTTCCAGTGATTCTGGAAGAAAAGTTATGACCAACCTAGATAGCATACGGAAAAACATAGACGTTACTTTGCCAACAAAGGTCCGTCTAGTCAAGGTGATGGTTTTTCCAGTGGTCATGTATGGATGTGAGAGTAGGACTGTGAAGAAAGCTGAGCACTGAAGAATTGATGCTTTTGAACTGTGGTGTTGGAGGAGACTCTTGAGAGTCCCTTGGACTGCAAGGAGATCCAACCAGTCCATTCTGAAGGAGATCAGCCCTGGGATTTCTTTGGAAGGAATGATGCTGAAGCTGAAACTCCAGTACTTCGGCTACCTCATGAGAAGAGTTGACTCACTGGAAAAGACTCTGATGCTGGGGGGTATTGGGGGCAGGAAGAGAAGGGGACGACTGAGGATGAGATGGCTGGATGGCATCACTGACTCGATGGACGTGAGTCTGAGTGAACTGGGGGAGTTGGGGATGAACAGGGAGGCCTGGCGTGCTGCGATTCATGGGGTCGCAAAGAGTCAGACACAACTGAGCGACTGAACTGAACCGAACTGAACTTGAGGGTCCCGTGGACTGCAAGGAGATCCAACCAGTCCATCCTCAAGGAGATCGGTCCTGGGTGTTCACTGGAAGGACTGATGCTGAAGCTGAAACTCCAGTACTTTGGCCACCTCATGTGAAGAGTTGACTCACTGGGAAAGACCCTGATGCTGGGAGGGATGGTGGGCAGCAGGAGAAGGGGACGATGGAGGATGAGATGGCTTGATGGCATCACCGACTCGATGCACATGAGTTTGGGTGTACTCCGGGAGTTGGTGATGGACAGGGAGGCCTGGCGTGCTGCAGTTCATGGGGTCCCAAAGAGCCAGGCACGACTGAACAACTGAACTGAACTGAATTGAATACCTACAGATAATGAGTCCTAAGAAGAAGCAATAAACTGTGTTGAAAACTTTGGCCCAATTTTGATAAGATTTTTGTGATTTTTTCCCTTAGCTTTTACTGCCAAATATCACACGAATGCCAGACTGGAAGTACATTTTCCTTTTATTAAAAAACAAATTGATCTTAGTAGTTTCAATCTCCTCTTAACAACAGGTTGTAAAATTATTCCTTTCTGTGTAATTTAGCAGAGATTTTATATCTCTACAGGTCATTTCTTTGGTGCATTAAACTGATTTTATTATGGTTTTGATATTAAAAACAAACAACTTCATAGATTCTATTTTTATTTTTAAATACCAAATATTAATAGAAATCAATATAAATATGATGGTAATAAATATTATTATAAGTAATATTAAAATATTGATATTATCCTTTGTTCTCAGTCTTAGTTAAGTGCTGTGCTTAGTCAGTCGGTCGTGTCCAACTCTTTGCAATCCCATGCAGATTCTCCAGGTAAGAATACTGGAATGGGTGGCCATGCCCTCCTCCAGGGAATCATCCCAAACCAGGGATCAAACCCCGGTCTCCCGCATTGCAGGCAGATTCTTTACCTTCTGAGCCACCAGGGAAGCCCTAGTTAAGTGACTAATCTGCAGTAGTTCTTTAGATTCTGCCTGCATGCTAAGACTCTGAATTCAGAAAAATAAAAATTTCAAAAAGCCTTTGCTCATAAACTGTGAAGTTTCCTAAAGGGCTTTGTGCTATGCCAAGTGGCTTCAGCTGTGTCCAACTCTTTGCAACTCTATGAACCATAGCACACCAGGCTTCTCTGTCCCAGGGATTCTGCTGGCAAGACTACTGGAGTGGGTTGCCGTGCCCGCCTCCAGGGGATCTTCCCAACCCAGGGGTCGAACCTGCATCTCCAAAAACTCCCACGTTGGCAGGCAGGCTCTTTACTGCTACTGCCAAAAGGACTTTGCACAAACACAAATATTTGTTCCCTTAATTTGTGAGACCATAGAAACTAAAAATAATTGTTTGGCATGCTCCATACATTTTAGCTATTTTTTCTGTTGTTCTTTTTAACAATTACCTTTGGAGAGTATTTATGCTCATAAAGGGATATTGGTTTTAAAAAAAAAAGTTAAAAAAACTAGGCAAAAGAATGACTGAATGACTACATATCCTTCACTCAAGGAGCAGCTAATTTTTTAACTGTGTGTACTTTTGTCCGATTCATTATTGATTAAGACATTTTATAAATCTGTGAGAGAAGATGTTAACTTGCAGAAAGCGCATGGCAATACAAATGAGACTTAAAAGAGCAAATAAATTTTGTCTAGTAGAGTGGCATATGATTTCTGTTTGGTAGCAAAGATAACCTCAAAGGTTTCAGATATATTACCCTGTTAGACATTAACTTATTTAATATAAAATTAGGAATCTTATTACAGCACTCTTTCCATACCTATAAATGCTTCCCTGTTCCTATAATCTTTTGAACAAGCCTTATCATCCTCCTGGCTTCTACATTAATCAATTAAATATATCTTTAGCATGTGTTCATCTACATTATAAAACACTTGACTTTTGAGTTTTTATGAAGTATATTAACTTATTTCTTCTATGTCATAAGAAAACAAGAGAGAATATAAAATCCCTCAATAGTAATAATTGCAGTTCTGACTCTTTGTGACCCCATGGACTAGTCCATGGCATTCTTCAGGCCAGACTACTGGTGTGCGTAGCCTTTCCCTTCTCCAGGGGATCTTCCCAACCCAGGGATCCAACCCAGGTCTCCCCCATTGCAGGCGGATTCTTTACCAGCTGAGCCACAAGCGAAGCCCAGATAACTGAAATAGGGCAGGAAGATTTTCCACTTCTCAAGTTACAGATACAGTAAATGCTTTGAAATCAAGGAAAAATTGACACTAGGCTCGCAATGCATTAGAGAATATCATGTTGCTATAATAATTGCTTTATTTGTCCACTCTTCTAAATCTCACAGCTTCTGAATTCTACTACCTATATTCCTTTCCTACTATATCTGCATCAAATAGTTCTGTAATGGACATTGTTGTTACCTACCCAGTGTCCTCCCCATCTTTATTCCATTACAACCTGTCTAGCAACAAGATCAGAAGAAGCTGGCACTAACTTCAACCTCTGCTCCAATTAGGGGAGGAGTACAGGCTTGAAAGTGTCACCCAATCATGTCTTACTCTGCTCACCACTGGTTGGTTTAGACATAGGTATGGGACACGATTTTGGCCAATTAGACAAGAAGATAAATCTGTTGATGGGCATCTCAGAAAAGTTCTTTATGCTGATTAAAAAACAAAGAAACAGACACAATGAAGAGACAACCTCTTTTTTTAGTGTCTGAAATTAATACCTAGAATAGCTACCCATGAGGGGAGCAAGCCTGAGGTTAAAAGATAACCTTAAGAGTAGAGGAACAGAGAGACAAAGGAACCTGGAACCTCATGGACATCACTTAATTAGCAGTCCTGGTCTTCCTCTTGTGTGAAGGCAGCTTTCTCTATTTATGATTTAAAGACATTTTGACTTGGGCTCTCCACCATCTGGAGCTGGAGAAAGCATGAGAGAGAAGTTTTGCCATACTTTCAAGTCAGCCCTGAAGCTTTTTTTCTTCTGTAGTCTTTTAGAGACTACTACTTCCTTTAGGGAAGGATCTATACTCCAGTTTGTTTACAGAGAGGTCAAAAGTG
Organism: Ovis aries; assembly: GCF_016772045.2. Classification (NCBI taxonomy): domain Eukaryota; kingdom Metazoa; phylum Chordata; class Mammalia; order Artiodactyla; family Bovidae; genus Ovis; species Ovis aries. The sequence goes on from NC_056061.1 coordinate 53,942,673, forward strand.
AGATCTTTATGCTATATCTCTTTATACTTGAATTCCCAATCTTCAGTTTCCCAAGACATGAAACCTCTGAAAATTTACTTGGCCTCTCTGAACCTCAGTTCCCTCATCTAAAAGATGTGTTAATACATACCTAGAAGGGCTTTTATGAAATTTAAGTGAAATGACATGTAAAAATGCCTAAGTGGTCAGAAGAGCATTTTTTTTTAATTATCCAGTAAGTCTACCCTAGCTTGGATAAAAACCATGCACTCAAAATATAATTTTCAAATAGCCATATTTGCCATTCCACTTTTCTATTTAATCCATCAACTATTTCAGAACTAGGGGAGGAAGAGAGGAACAGAAATATATAATTGACTTGATAAAATCTGTAGAATTGTCCTACTTTATTCCATGAACTACAAGAAGCATGTCAGTGTATTTTTTTAATCTACATCCCCAGGTGAAGATTTCATGATGCTGCTGGCATTTATAAGTTGTCACGTGCTCTTAATGTATAAAACATCTCACTTCTATTGAGAAATATTATAACAAGGGAATAATAATTAAATAATCAATAATTTCCTCTTTCAAGGAGGGGGAAAAGGTCTGTTAACATACTCTCGACATATACAAGGTTGAAAACTGACAATCCTCCAAGATATTCAAAGCATCTTTTTAATGTAATGATAAATATATATGCATAGCTCTGTATTTTTTACAACATTAACTATATGAGAAAATTAACATTACATATCTTTAAATAATCTCTAATTTAATCACTTAGATTTCATTGCTTTTTTGTGTGTAATTTTTTCCCCTGGCATTTTGATGTTTGAAGACAAAGCTTTGAAGCGAAGAATGTCTAAAAGAGTTCTTTAGCCATCATGAGGCAAGTTTATTTTTGGAGAAGAACGTATAAGGTCATAACTGTACTTTCAGTCTTTCTCCCCTCCAAGGAAAAGTAATTTTGTTTCCTTAGACCATGTATTGATTTTAAAGCACATGTTAAAGATGACTGGATAGTCTTTGAAATTACTCTGTATTCTTACCCCTAATTCATTTAGGAGATTGGAAGTTCTCACACTGACACCAATATTAATATCTTTTCTTTTCTTTTAAATACTGACCTGTTTTCTCCCCCTGAGATATATCGAGACATATCTAACTTAGATACATTACGTACCTGAAATAACAGGAAAATATTACTGTCTCAGCATGCCACTTCTGTCCACTGTAATTTAGACATTCTTCATGCTGCATTTATGTTCACAAGGGTAACAGTACTTACATTAAAAACCTGCCCTCATGAAGTAGCTCACCCTTCACAGGGTCCATTACAGCCTTTCACTCTCTGACCCTGCACTGCCTCCGATTCCTACTGTTTTTAATAAGCAACTCAAATGTGGTAAACTATCTTCTCTGTGCTGAGGGCAAAAAGCACCAACAGACACATGATAACATGGTTTGGAAGAGCATGTTGAAATAAGCCCATAATTCAGGTCCTAAAATATCCTATTGCAAACAGTGTCTTAAAACTATTTTCAAACCCTAATTTTTAGTCTGAGTTCTTTAGTCCAAAATGTTTCCTTCTACCATAAACGCTCTAATGAGACAGCAGATAATATATATGTTTCCAAGGTTTTGCTTAGACAGCCATGCAGCAAGTGTTCATCAAATAACTAAAAATAACATACAGGTAAGTCAAAGAAAGGTCAGCTCCTCTTACTAGTGGGTAAGAATACCATGAGGAAACCCCAAAGCTCGACTGCAATTCCAAACAACAGCAAGACTCAGGCCCTACTTCATGTGAAGATTAAGAGACAATCATTTCAAGCTTTTAAATTTTGGAAAAAAACAGGACTTAGATGAAGTAGTAGGAAAACACTGTGGAATAAACCTAATCTATAGCTCCTTTTATAGGGGATTTAAAGATGCAAGACCAAGTGAAAGAAATACATCAGCTACACCACAATTTATAAGGAAGGATAGCACTGTAGCAAGAGTAATTGTGATATTAGACAGATAGATCCAACTTCAAATCTGATCCCTAAGCAGCTTTAAGCAAGTTATTCACTCCACTTATCTCTAAACTGTCACTAATTTTGCAGGGTCCACACGAGGATTAAAAATATATATCATGTCCCTGGTATAGTAGGAACCCAGTAAACTACCAATAAGTCATAGCCAATGGGGCAAGTACTCATTTCGGAGAGGCTTATCTGAAGTGTTGAATGGGCATTTAACTATTGTTTTAAAGTTGTCCTTTGGAAGGTTACTTCTGTATTTCTTGGAGAAGCCATTTTGATGGAACTGGGTGGTGGAGAAAGGGGTAGGGTAGGGATGTTCGGGAGTACAAAGCAAGCAAGTTCTGGGACCAGTGGCTCTTAGTTATCAATTTTACATATTTGAGTGCTGAGAAGTACTGCTTTCAAAAAGATAACTCTACTATTTTATTTTTAATCTAAAAATCAAATGATTTTTATGAATAGCCTTCCAGTTTTAAACTGAGGGTTTTAGGCTCTGTCACCTTCTTAGACTCAATTGCCTGTATTCAATACTTACAGTATTTCCATCTTTTTTAATGAACTAATCCACTGGATCATCAAAGAAGCAAGAGAGTTCCAGAAAAACATCTATTTCTGCATTGTTGACTGTGCCAAAGCCTTTGACTGTGTGCATCACAATAAACTGTGGAAAATTCTGAAAGAGATGGGAATACAGACCACCTGACCTGCCTCTTGAGAAACCTAGATGCAGGTCAGGAAACAACAGTTAGAACTGGACATGAAACAACAGACTGGTTCCAAATAGGAAAAGGAGTACATCAAGGCTGTATACTGTCACCCTGCTTATTTAACTTCTATGCAGAGTACATCATGAGAAACACTGGGCTGGAAGAAACACAAGCTGGAATCAAGATTGCCGGGAGAAATATCAATAACCTCAGATATGCAGATGACACCACCCTTATGGCAGAAAGTGAAGAGGAACTAAAAGCCTCTTGATGAAAGTGAAAGAGGAGAGTGAAAAAGTTGGCTTAAAGCTCAACATTCAGAAAACGAAGATCATAGCATCTAGTCCCATGACTTCATGGCAAACAGATGGGGAAACAGTGGAAACAGTGTCAGACTTTATTTTTGGGGGCTCCAAAATCACTGCAGATGGTGACTGCAGCCATGAAATTAAAAGACGCTTACTCCTTGGAAGGAAAGTTATGACCAATCTAGATAACATATTCCAAAGCAAAGATATTACTTTGCCAACAAAGGTCCGTCTAGTCAAGACTATGGTTTTTCCAGTAGTCATGTATGGATGTGAGAGTTGGACTGTGAGGAAATCTGAGAGCCGAAGAATTGATGCTTTTGAACTGTGGTGTTGGAGAAGACTCTTGAGAGTCCCTTGGACTGCAGGGAGATCCAACCAGTCCATTCTAAAGGAGATCAGCCCTGGGATTTCTTTGGAAGGAATGATGCTGAAGCTGAAACTCCAATACTTGGCCACCTCATGCGAAGAGTTGACTCATTGGAAAAGACCCTGATGCTGGGAGGGATTGGGGACAGGAGGAGAAGGGGACGACAGAGGATGAGATGGCTGGATGGCATCACCGACTTGATGGACATGAGTTTGAGTGAACTGCGGGAGATGGTGATGGACAGGGAGGCTGGGCATGCTGCAGTTCATGGGGTCGCAAAGAGTCAGATACGACTGAGCAACTGAACTGAACTGAACGTTATGTTATTCTCTTATCCTTTCCTTCTCTCTCCTTGCCACCCTTTCCTTCTTCTCTCCACTATAACCCATCTCTCAAGTGGTGCTTAAAACAACTGCAAGGTCCACAACACAGAATCTTTGCTAGTATTAACAGACAATAGTAACTAGATGACAAACAGAATAAACCAACATTCTGGGCCTGATTTGCTTTATCCTCTAACATAAACAAAACTAGCTGTAACACTTAACCAACATTACATGCACATACTTAAATCTACCATGCTCTGCCTTATTTTGACTCTGATAAATTTGCTATCAAATAATTCTGTTATCTCAGATATGTGAGAATTTAGCAATTATGATCCTGTAGAAACACATGCCTTATTATCAACTGTCTGTTAGAGGGTGATTGCAAGGCCACCCACTCATTTTAATGAGTGATTAAGGTTCCCAATGAGACAGACTATCGAATAGAAACACTAAGATAACACAAAAATTCCCTTGAAATTTCTTAGATATATTAAAATGTGATATACTGAATACTAATATTATTTAGAAAGTTGTGAGTAAGTCTTTACTTAGAAAACTAAAGGACTATTGCTTCATAGAAAAATCTAGCTGAAATTGTTACTTAACAAATATTATTATTTAAATATAATATTTCATTTGTTTTTCACTGTATGACACAATATCAGAAGAAAGCCAGACACAAAATCATGAGACCTATGCATGCTCACTATTGAATACAAAAAACATTTAGTCTCTTCAAATAAATATGTGAAGAAGACAAAACTTATTTTAACAACCTGGCTAATTATTTATATTTATAAACTCTTGGATAAAAGAAATTTTTAAAAAAGGATACACTGTTCCAAAAATAATAAATTAATTTACAGGCACATTTATTAGTATTGTTCAATATTCATTCTTCTCTGTGTAATGCCATTTGCTCTCTAAATTTCAGTCTGAGGATTTGACAAGGGGGCAGAATTGATACCTAGTTGGGCTTTTAAACTATTGAATCACAACCTCACTAAGCTTTACAACCTAGGAGGAATGGTTTCTTTCTCCAACCTTCACATTAATTTAATAATAAAGGGCTTTTATTTTTGTGATAGATAGACATAAACAGATACTTAGATAGACAGGATGTGTGCATTTTACAGAAGGGACTCTGCAGAGTGATTTACATTATCATCAGTGAAAAGTACTAGGCTGAAAGTAGAATACAACATAGCATAATTTTAAACTGTCAAATGAGTACTCTAGAGACTCTAAACTAAAATTCAATTAGTCATTTTACAAAACCTGTTAAAAGGAAAAAGCAGTCATAATTACAGATGAAGCTAAATTTATTGAGATGTCAATCACAATGTCTGTGCTCAGATCTAGGTCAGAACATGTAGCAAAATGGTCCAGTGAATTCGTTTCATGATGTCATAAGTAGAAAGGAACACCTGACAAGGTCAAGAAGACAGATGTATTTGAGATCGAATAACAATTTCTACTTCCCTGCAACACCTCTCATTCTTTACGGATTTGATTTTTATAGCCTAGATTTTTAAGGAGTAGAAGATTGGAATTAATTTGACTAGTAAAAGATGAAAAAGAGAGAGATCCTTAAAACGAGCTCCTTCTTGGTAGTATTAATAATATTTAAAATTAAAACCAAAATAGATGAAATCATTTATGAAGGCAAAAGCTAAATATTATTAAGTATATGAAGATCTTCTAATTACATTAAAATCTGAACTGAATGTAATGATTGAGAAGTAAGGTATTTTTAATTCAAATAATTTTAGAGCAAGAAGGAGACCTTTTTTGTTTAATGCTTGACCAAAATATTTTAAACCACATTATATAAGTTGACATTTTTCCTAAGTAAAATGAAACAGTGTCTTGGAAAGCCAAAGATGAAAAATATGATTTATGTTCATGAGGACATTATAGTTTGGTGGAGAAAAGGAGATATTTTAAAGATGGCAATGATGACCCTGTATGCAAGACAGCAAAAGAGACACAGATGTGTAGAACGGACTTTTGGACTCAGAGGGAGAGGGAGAGGGTGGGATGATTTGGGAGAATGGCATTGAAACATGTATACTATCATGTAAGAAACAAATCGCCAGTCTATGTCCAATGCAGGATACAGCATGCTTGGGGGGGGGGGTGGTACACGGGGATGACCCAGAGAGATGTTATGGGGAGGGAGGTAGGAGGGGGGTTCATGTTTGGGAATGCATGTACACCCATGGTGGATTCATGTCAATGTATGGCAAAACCAATACAGTATTGTAAAGTAAAATAAAGTAAAAATAAAAATATAAATAAATAAATAAAGTATTATAACAGCCTGCAATTGAAATATGTACCAGGTACAGTGGACAGCATATCTGAAAGTGAGGACAGAAGAAATATTATATAAAAGCTCCATGCCAGCTAGGAGAATCTTCTCAAAGCAGATAGAACTTGAGCAGACATAGTAAGAATGGGTAGGAGTTTGAGGAATGGATAAACAGAGAATTGCCTAAACAGCGGAAAGGAAACATATTAATACAAAGGCTCAGAGATGTCAAAGAGCATATTATCTTTGAATGTGGGAGAAGGGATAAAGGTTGGTGAGGGAAAAAAAAGGAGTTTGAACCCATTTGAGGTATCCTATTATATATCTTTCATTCTAATCTGTAACATCTTTTAATTCTTTGTCTAGTTTCCCCAAAGTATCCTTGTGAGCTGTGATTTTATTTATTCTATTTCTTGGCATTTTCTATTAACATATAAGACATATAGAGAAAAGAATGCAACTCATAATTATACACTTCAATGATTTTTCAATTTCAGCTTATCTGTGAAAAAACCATCTACATCAAGAAAGATTGTGTTACCAGTATCCAGAAATCCCCTTCCTGTCACCTTCCAAGTACTAACCACTCCCCACCCCTCTAGGTCCTTCTGTAGGTAAATAATATTCTGACTTCTAATATCATCAATTCGTTTTGCCTGTTTTTGAAATTTACATAAATGAAAGTACATACCCTTTTGTGTTTAGTTTTTTTCCCTCAAGATTATGTGTGTAAAATTCATTCATATCATATACAGTTTGTTCATTTACATTGCAACACTATGTGGATTTATCATGATTTTATTCATTGCACTGTTGACAAACATTTGGATTGTTTTCAGTTTCAGACTATTTTGGATACTAATGCTATAAGTGCTCTTGTACACGTTATTTAGAAAACATGCGTACTCACTCCTGCTGGGCTGATGCTCCATAATGGGTCTTTCGGGAAATTAGGCTGTACAAAATGGTTATACAGATTGACGCCTGACCAAAGTTCAGTGTATGAAGACTTTCACTTGCTCCATACTCTCACCAACACTTGAAATTTTAATTTTCATCTTCTTGCTCCATGTGTTGTAGCTTCTTCGTGTTGTGGCTTTAATTTGTATTCCTTTGATGTAAGAGTTGAGCAGGTACTCACTCACATTTTCATATGCTTTTTGGCCATTAGGATATACTCATTCTTTTGCATGCTATTTTAAATGTTCTATTCTAGCCTTTCAATCACCATCATTATCAGCTGACAAAGGCAGCTTTGCTGAAGAACACTAAGCAATCATTAACCAGCATTATGTCTTCAAACAAAAAAAAGTAATTTTCTTTTCTACTCATCTTCATTCCTTTAGTATCTAATCTATTTATTCTCTCTTATCTCTTCCCTGCTACCTTTTTAGGATAAACAGATCAACAAACAGATGCCAATTAACAATGTCCAAGTATTGTAAAGAGAGTCCAACAACAAGATTGTTGACAAGGGATTAATTTTCAAATTGTGCAAACAACTCATGCAGCTCAATATTTAAAAAACAAATGATCCAATTTAAAAAAAATATGGCCAGAAGATCTAAATAGACATTTCTCCAAAGAAGACATACAGATGACTAAAATGTACATGAAAAGATTCTCAACATCAATAATTAGTGGAGAAATTCAAATCAAAACTGCAATAAGGTATTACCTCACACCGGTCAGAATGGCCATCATCAATAAATCTACATGCAATAAATGATGGAGAGGGTGTGAAAAGAAGGGAACCCTCCTACACTGTTGGTGGGAATGTAAATTGGTATAGTCACTATGGACAACGATATGGAGGTTCCTTAAAAAAATAAAATAAAGCTACTATATGATCCAGCAACCCCACTCCTTGGCATATACCTTGAGAAAATAATAATTTAAAAAGATTCATGCACCACAATGTTCACTGCAGTACAGCCAGGACATGGAAATAACCTAAATGCCCATCAGTCAACAGAGGAATGGATAAAGAAAATGTGGTACGTATTCAATGGAATATTTTTCAGTGAATAAAAACAAAATAGTGTCGTTTGCAGCACAATGGATGGACCTAGATAGGGATTCTCATACAGAGTGAAGAATTCAGCCAGAGAAAGACAAATATAATATTGTTCATATATGAAACCTGAAAAAGGGTACAAATAAACTTATGTATCAAAACAGAAACTGAGTTACAGATGTAGAAAACAAAGAGGGTAAGAGAGGGAGGGATAAATTGGGAGACTGAGGTTGATATACACACATTATATTTATAAAATAGTTGTATAGCACAGGGAACTCTAATCAGTACTCTGTAATGGTCTATGTGGGAAAAGAACCTAAAAAAGACTGAATATATGTATATGTATGCATGCATGCACATGAAATACCATTGTTTCAGTGGTATACAACTCTTTGGGACCCTATTGACTATAGTCCACTAGGCTCCTCTGTCCGTGGGATTCTCCAGACAAGAATACTGGAGTGGGTTACCATGCCCTCCTCCAGGGGATCTTCCTGACCCAGGAATCGAACTCACATCTCTTTTTACATCTTCTGCAGTGACAGGCAAGTTCTTTACCACTAGCACCACCTGGGAAGCCATATATACATGTATATGTATCTGTGAATGTATATGTATATACATTAGTTGGACAAAAAGTTCATTTGGATTTTTCTGTAGCACACACACACAGTTGTTAAGACATGTCTGACTCTTTGCAACCCCATGGACTGCAGCCCTCCAGGCTCCCCTGTCCATGGAATTTTCCAAGCAAGAATACTGGAGTGGGTTGCCATTTCCTCCTCCAGGGAATCTTGCCGACCCAGGGATGTCTCCTGCTTTGGCAAGTGGATTCTTCACCACTGTGCCAACTAGGCATCTTACAGAAACACCCAAAAACTAACTTTTCGGCCAATCCAAAATATGTATAACTGATTCACTTTGCTATATACCTGAAACTAACACAACATTGGAAATCAACTGTACTCTATTTTTTTTTAATGTTTTCAATAGTTCCAAAGGGGAAAAAAATTGTTTGCATCAGAGACTCAGCCTTACTTTTGGGCTGCTAAATGTTTGCGTTTTCTCATTTTTAATAAGTGAGAAAATTAAACACGTCTATTTTAAAATAAATGGATCATTGATAAAATTTTAATAGGCTAAAGCTCAGAATCTCCCTTTTTCCAAATTATGAATAATGTTCAGTAAGTATTTTAAAGGAATATCAGATGGAAAATGAAAAAAAAAAATGTAGTGTAGATGATAAAAAGAGAACAGAAAAAAAAGAAGATACATAGATACTTTCTTTCAACATCTACAAAAACCAAATACAAATTGCAATTGCAAAAATAAAATGGCCATGACCTTTTTCCCTCCTCTGCATGATTAATTACTTAATGTCCTATTAATTGAAAGATGTGGCTGAATTTCAAACACTTTCATTTTCTGTGCACATCATCCTGTACTGTAACCACCGATTAAGCTGCTCATCAAAGGTGAACCAACAAGGTCATCTGAGCAGTAACTCTTCAGCTATTCATTACCCATCTTCAATGGTAATTAACAATAGTAACATTTCCATAAATCAACATCTTTCTGATTGTTCTCTGATGATAAACATTCAAAATATGTGCATCCCAGCCCACCCCTTCTACTTTTATATAAAAATTCAGTCTAAATATACCTCACAGATAAAATATTACAAAAGTTTCTTTAATTAAAATGTACCAGGAAAATAAGGTTATGTACCTTTGAGGGAAAATATAAACCTACAATACACAACTAAATGAGTCTAGAACAAATAACCCAATAAAAAAATGGGCAGAAGATCTAAATACACATTTCTCCAATGAAGACAAACTGTCAAAAAGCACCTGAAAAAATGCTCAACATAGCTAATTAGAGAAATGCAAATCAAAACTACTGTGAGGTATCACCTCACACCAGTCAGAATGGCTATCATCAAAAAGTCCACAAACAACAAATACTAGAGAGAGTTTAGAGAAAAGGGACCCATCATACACTAATGCAAACTGGTACAGCCACTATGCAGAACAGTACGGAGGTTCTTTAAAAACTAAAAATAGAACTGCCATTTGATCCAGCAATCCCACTCCTGGAAATACATCTGGATAAAACCATAATTCGAAAAGATACATACACCCCCAATGTTCACTGTGGCATTATTTACAATAGCCAAGCTAAATCTTCATCAAGAGATGAATAGGTAAAGAAGATGTGGTATATATGTACAATGGAATAGTACTCAACCATAAAAATGAAATAATGCCATTTGCAACAATGTAAATGGACCTAGAGGTTATCATACTAAGTGAAGTAAGACAGAGAAAGACAAATAACATATGATGTCATTTATATGTGGAATATAAAGAACAATATTGCAAATGAACTTATTTATTTAAAAAAAAAAAAACAGACTCACAGCCTCAGAAAACAAACTTGCTGTTATCAAAGGGTAAAGTGTGTGTGTGGGGGTGGGGGGGGCAGTAAATTAGGAGCTTGGGATTAACATATATATATATTACTAAATATAAAATAGATAATTAACAAAGACCTACTCTTCAGTACACGGAACTCTACTCAGTACTCTAACTTATATGGAAAAAGAATCTAAAAAAGAATAGATATTTGTATGTACAACTAAATCACTTTGTTGTACACCTGAGATTAACTCAATATTGTGTATCAACTATATTTCAATGTAAAATTAAAAATAAAAAATAAATAAAAAGTAAATTTTAAGCATAGCTTGGATGGATTTTCATGAGGTGAACATGCTTGGTAAAATACTACCCAGGTCATACATAGAATATTAGCAGCACCCTAAGAAAACTCTTTTAAACCTCCTTATAGTCATTAACTACACCAAACAAAACATTATCATGGCTTCTATTTTATTGTTTTACATGTGTTTTTAATATCTAAATAAAGGAAATCATAAAGAATACAAAAATAAATAAATAAATAAATCTGCTGACAACATAAGGGTCAAATATGAGAAGCAAAGGGTACTAGCTGCCTAATACCAATTTATTCCTCTGGAAATTATGGCTCAGCTCAGCTACAGAAGTATCCATTTGTCTACCCACCTATGAAAAGTGACAATTTAGAGTAGAAAGCAGATTTAATTCACACTACTCTCAAAGAGTACATCATGGGGTGAAACAGTAAGAAAAATAGATGTGTATAATATTATGATTAAAACACCGAAACTATATTTTAAAATTTAAATTACTACTAAGAGGCAAACATCTTATCAAACACACATGATAATATACTATAATAAAAGGATGATGTACTATTCCATAGTGTATTAATATATTACATTATTAAATATCAGTATATTATATATTGTATATGTGATCATACATAATTATATTCCATATTTCATTTCTAAGTAATAGGAAAGTAATTTATTCTCTTTAGTAAAGTATTTTAAAAATTTTATTTGCAGTTTCAATTTTTCAGTTTAATAATATACATACACAGAGGTTGACATTAATTCCAAACTAGTTTGGAACTGAAGGCACAAACATTAGCCTGCTAGTATATAAAATGGAGAAGGAAATGGCAACCCACTCCAGTGTTCTTGCCTGGAGAATCCCAGGGACGGGGGAGCCTGGTGGGCCGCCGTCTATGGGGTCGCACAGAGTCGGACACGACTGAAGTGACTTAGCTTAGTTTAGCTTAGCTTAGTACATAAAATGGTATGTATATGTTAAGATCCTATGCTATTAATAATTAATAATTAAGGGAAAACACATTTGGCGTGCTCATGGCCAATGGCATGAGATAAGCTCTCTCCCTTTCATGAAATAAGAAAGTTTCTCTTCAGTCTGTCTGTTGCTGTTGTTTAGTCGCCAAGTTGCGTCCAACTCTTTGTGACCCCATGGACTGCAGCACACCAGGCCTCTCTGTCCCTCACCATCTCTCGGAGTTTGCCCACATTCACGGCCATTGCCTCAGTGATGCCATCCAGCCACCTCATCCTCTGACACCCTCTTCTCCTGCTCTCAATCTTTCCCAGCATCAGGGACTTTTCCAATGAGTTAGCTGTTCTCATCAGGTGTTTCCCCTTCTATTTGCCATGAAGAAATGGGCCCGGATGCCATGATCTTAGTTGTTTAAATTTAGTTTTTAAGCCAGCTTTTTCACTCTCCTCCTTTACCCCCATCAGGAGGTTCTTTAGTTCTTCTTTGCTTTCTGCCATTAAAGTGGTCTGATTACATCAAGTCTTATGATTTAATAGAAAAGGTAGTAAGTGAGCTGATCTCACAATGTAGACAGTTTTGAAAGGATTTTGGATGTTGTTCTTTTTATTTTTTATGTTTTGGTTTTATTTCCATTTTACTTTTTTATTAAATGGGAAAACAAGCACTAATACTTACCTTTTTTCAGGGTCAGAGATAACAAAGATTACAGTGAATTTTCTTGAGGAACAAAGGATTAGATAAAGTTATTCAAGAAAAGGCAAAGAATCCACTGAGGGTCTTTGATGGGGTCAAGTAGTTTGACCGCAGTAGTTTGTTATAACAAATTATTATATTATAACCTAATATAAGAAAATGCTACATATTCCAAAGGACTTTTCCAACCTCAGTAAACAGAATGACTCTTACCTTGAGGCATCTCTGGTGGCAGATAATGAGGTTCTTGAGCACTAACATGTACCCATTCAAAGTCATCATATAAATCCTGGTGGTAATCACAAGCTCCAGGACCATCATCAAAAGTACAGCCACCTGAAAGGGGAAAAGAATTACTGTTATAGTCTAAACAGTAGATGTGCTGGAAAACACATTAGATTGCAATGTACATTGTGGTACTCATAAATTTAATAGTAAACAGGATTTCTATCTATCACTGCTTTCATTAAATGTTCACATACATTGAAACTTCTATCAGTATCTTGTTTGAATAAGAGATTGATTTGAGCCTCAGAAGTAAGGCTGAGGCACAGATTTTTAAATATGAATAATAACAGAAGATACATTTAACGATATAAACCACCAGGAATCTAAATAATTTTTAACAGCTTTATCGAGGGGAAGGGAAGGAAGGAAAAGAGTGAAAATTGTCTTTATAAGACAAGTTCCCCAGGGACTGCAGCCTGACAGACTCCTCTGTCTATGGAATATTTGAGGCAAGAATACTGGAGTGAGTTGCCTCCAGTATGCATTTCCTTCTTCAGGGGATCTTCTCCACCCAGATATGGAACCCAGGTCTCCTGTGGTTCCTGTACTGGCAGGCGGATTCTTTATCACCTGAGCTACCTAGGAAGTCTCACAATATCTAAGTTTTACCAAATTTCTTGCTTTAAAAGAACACTTTGAAATCTAGTCATAATAGCAAACAAAATACTTAAACTTTTATAAGGTCTAAAGTGCTTGTGGTCAGTGAAACACGCTTCCATACTTTATTTAGATTACTTTCATACACAATTATGACACAAACGTGGGGAAAAACTGAATGAAGCATAAAACTGATCAGATTAGCCTATCATCCCTCTCAGTACCTTCACTTTATTTAATAACCTCTTTTTTTAAAATTGGAGGTGGCCTTTCCCCTTTACATCAGTCATTTTTCCTGGCTTTATTTTCTGGGGTAATTTTATGGCAGAAGAAGAATACTTTTGCATCTCAGACTGCATATACAGGCACACACAACAACATATATCGCTTATTCAATTCATGAAAATCAGAACTGGCCTATATATCTAATCTTGAAGGAAAATGGATTAGAACTAATGAAAATCCAGCAGTAGATTTAATGAGAAAAACCAATAACCTGTCTCCTTTCAAGTAGTTTTTTTGTTTAGTTTCCATGGGGATCCTCGTGAAGAAACTCAGTGAATTCTCTGACTAAAAGCAGGCTAGGGGGGCTGTTAAACTTCAGGGCTATAAATTCTCAGTAAATGAAGAATTCATTTCCCTCATCAAAAGTTTATCAATTTGAGAATAAAAGTTATATTTCTTACCAATGACAGAGACAAGCCAGTGTTATAGGCAAAATCAGAAATGTTCAGATCACACTATAGCCTAAGCAACCTTTATCAAAAGTGGAATGACTTGGGTATCCTCAAATCTCTCTTATGACCACATCAATCCTTTACAATAACAAAATTTCAGCAGGTTGAAGTCTTAATACTGTCATTTAAATATGCCTAAAATAGCCTTTATATAAATGCTGTCATGAAAAATGATGTACTTTTTAATTTAAAATTAATCGATGTAAAGAGGTTGTTAGGAAATTAATCTTTCCATAGCAATGGGAAAGTTTGTCTCAAAATATAATTTGCTATCATGACCCTAAAATGAGTTATTGCTTTGCAACACATACCTTCAGGGCCTTCACTGCCCATTATAATAGTATGAGTGACTTCCATGTATAAATTTAAACTACCAGTGGAACCTACATTGGCACATTTAGAAGACAAATGGCCTTAATTGCTGTCCTTCATGGCCATTGTTAATTTTAGCCTCCAGGATTCTTATTAGCAATAACAACTAAGTGAAGCTATATAAAATAAGTGGGTCAACCCCTGTTATTTGTTGCACATCACTGCCATATTAGTCAAGAATCTTAGGAAAAGTTCCTGGTCCATCTGACTTGGGTGATAAAAGAATTTTTTTAAGACAGTTTTTTATTTTCTAATTTACAGTAAGTTCTAATCTAAGAAGCACAATATATCTATGCACCACATATGTAGCATAGGAATTAATCTTTATGAATCTTTTTGTAAAGCATTTTGAAGTTCAAGGTTAAGAACTGATACAGTATACTGGACTAGATGATAAGAAATACCAAAAATACTATTCCTGGCCTGACGAATGGAATGGACAGACATGAGTGGGAAAGTGTATATATTTAAAATACAGTGTGTTACAAGGGATCATGGGTTTCCCTGGTGGTCCAGTGGTAAAGAATCCACCTGTCAAAACAGGAAATGCAGGTTCAATTCCTGGGTGGGGAAGATCCCCTGGAGAATGCAATGGCAACCAACTCCAGAATTCTTGACTGGGAATTCCCATGGACAGAGGAGACTAGCAGGCTAAAGTCCACGGGGTCGCAAAAGAGTTGGCCATGACAGCGACTAAACAACAACGACAAGGAATCATAATAGTATGACCAACGCCACAGAGAACACAAATGACAAATGAATTGGCTAGCTATACCTGAGTTGGTTTTGGAAGGCTTCATGGAGTTAGGCCTATAAAAATGAGTAAGGATGTGCCAGGCCAGAATGAAAGTGGGACTGAAATTAGAGAAAAAGCAAAAGCAAGGGCATAACAAATCTAAAGAAACACGAGATGCTGAAGAATCTCAATTCTGCATAATGAGAATGGAAAGCATGCAGGGGACAAAAAAGAATCAAACTAAATATGAGATTTTCAGACACCGTAAAACATTTAGGGTTTAGTCTATCATTGTATGAAGTCATTAAAGGGTTTCATCCAGGAGTATGATCCAGTTCAAGGCACATTAATAATAATGATAACAACAATAACACTCCAGAAGCTATGTGAAGTTTAAAGAGTAATGGGGGAAAATGTCTGTAGATAACTTGGTTCAACCTTACAACAGACAGCACATAATATAACTAGAGCTAATCCCACTTTGCATAACCTTAGTTTACCTTTAAGGCTCACTAGACTAAAAACAAAGTCTTCTTTAATACATAGTCTTCTATACACATGTCCCTCTGTTTAAGACATTTTCATATATAGTATTATGACCTATTTAAAAGAGAAATCTTAGCAAGGCTCTAATTCATAAATAAAAACCTAACATACAAATTCAAAGCTTCACTAGACAAAAGGAGGCAACACTGAAATGATGTTCAAGAAATTTACTTAGGCAGAGAGGATGAAAAATGAACAAGGAAACACCTTATATTTTCAGGTTTCGATTTTGCTGCTGGTGACAGGACTATGAGTAGAAGCAAAACCATTTCAGTGAAATGACAACCGCAAGTTCCTCGACCCTCGGAGGAAAATTACTTCTGAAGAGCCATCTCACAGATTGCTAATTCCTCTATGCCAGCCAGCCAGCTAAGGCACAGATCTGCTGCCTGCTTCCATTGGCACAACGCATTTGTGGGGCACTGCAAGCTGTTCATCTGAAAACAAAAATCAAGCTAATCTAGACTTGCCTAAATTTCTTTCCATTCCCATTGAAAGGATGTGTATTAAGAAACGTTAAATACAAAAATATAAAAAATTAAAATATGTCTATCTCAAAAATTATATTGCCTAAACATCTAGAATTTAGAGAGATTCTTGAGTGTTTATTTAAACAGATGGTGATGGCTCCATGAGACAGTATGGAAATAGAGACCCTTTCTGTGAAATCATAAAAGAACCAAAGGGTGTGTGCTAAGTCACTTCAGTTGTGTCCGACTCTGTGTGACCACATGGACTGTAGACTGCCAAGCTTCTCTGTCCATGGGATTCTCCAAGCAAGGACACTGGAGTGGGTTGCCATGTCCTCCTCCAGGGGATCTTCCTGACTCAAGGATTGAACCTGCATCTCCTACGTTTCCTGCATTGGCAGGCAGGTTATTTACCACTAGAGCCACCTGGGAAGCCTGAAAGAATGAATATTAAAGTTAAATACTTTCTGGTATCAAAACTTTCCATAAAACTCAGGGTCAGGTTAATTTAGAACCAAGTTGAGTTGGAGAAAAATAAAAAGTCAGTAGTCCCCCAGACAACTCTGAACATTTTATGGAGGACATCTTTTCAAAAGCCATTGTACTATGACCTTCCACATTCACCCCTTCAAAGCATCTATGAAGTCTTAATTTTCTGACTGAAGTAAATTTCAAGAAACATACAGAATTATATTTCATGGTTCTTTACTATTTGTAAAGAAAAAGCATCATTTAGCTAAAGATAGAGACCATTTTAATTTTTATTTTCTTAAATTGGAATACACAGGGTTCGGAAAAGTTCTAGACAAAATATGTTGGCAAAATGCAATATTCTAAATATTGTTGCTTATGACAAAATGGACAAATTAATATTTTCCAATTGTGAATTAAACTGTGATACACAAATTTGCTCATGTAAGTGACCATCAACTTTGAAATAATCAACCCTCCATTAAGAAATAATCTATCCTCCATTAAGAATTAATCTATCCTCCAAAGAAAGGGTAATATGTGTCACATTAGGTCACATGCAATACTGAATCAAACTAACTTTGAATAGATCATCTCTATCTATGCTAATCAAAACCATAATATATTTTTACTGGTATAAGCCCCGAAATGCATTACAAAGAAGCCAATAGGTTTCACAGAAAAAAGAAAAAATTCAGAAGAACAGAAAAGTAACTTGTTACTGAATATCTTAAATGTAATTCCATTTATAATCTGAGGCAACATTGTCTATTTTCAGAAACACAGATTATTGGAAAAGCATAAAAATTGATTCTTATTTCCTCTGAAACCTACTGGGATATCTCAATAGATTGTTTTTCCCTTTCAACTTCTTGGAATATTGAAGGTACAAAATAAGAACTGACACATCATAATCAGTGTTGAGGAAGTTTATCTCCAATCTAAGGGTAAGCAATGCTTGTTCTCAATTTAAGTACAGAAATTCAAATAGGAAAAAAAATCCAAATAGATACAAAGGACGAATATCTTTGAGCTCATAAGTATGAGTCACTTATACTTAACACATTGCTCTGGTTCAATAACAAAGAGGATCTAATGAAGAAAAACAAGAGAATTTATGAAAAAAGGTTAAAGGTAATAACTTCAGATCCAGAAAAAAATATATTTTGCCCTGCTAGTAGTTAATTAGTATAAGAAAAATTATTTCAGCCTAGCTCCTCCATAAAGGAAAAGGAACTTAAAATACATTTATGGAAATTCAAGCCCACCATTTATTGATATATATATAAATGACTCAATGATGAGTGAAGAGCTCATTTCAAACACACCCATAAATTATCTAATTGTTCATCTCTAGATTACCACTTCAAGCCAAGAACATATGTATAATATATATAATCCAAAATTATTTAGCTAGTAAGACTTTTATTCAAATTGTCTATATTTTGAAGCAAATGCTATACTCCAACTAGCCAAATAATCTTCCTTTAATAAGACTAAATTAACCAGAATAGAAAAATAAGTCCAATTTTACTTCCCTCCATCTTGGCAGAGAAGCAATATTAAGATCTCCTCAACTTCAAGGCTTCCCAGGTGGCACAGTGGTAAAGAATCTGCTTGCCAATGCAGGAGACGCAAGAGACACAGGTTCCACCCCTGGGTCAGGAAGATCCCCTGGAGAAGGAAATGGTGACCCACTACAATAGTCTTGCCTGAAAAAGTCCCAAGGTCGGAGGACCTTGGCAGGCTACACTCTATGACATCGCAAAGAGCTGAACATGACTGAGTGCGCACACACACACACACACACACACACACACACACACACACACAAGGAATTTAACAAATTGGCATATACTGTCACTGATGCGGTAGAAGAAAGAGACAGCATTTCTAGATGCAGCATGCAGAGATGGCTGAGCACATACACAGCTTTGCTATTTGATTTCTTTGAGTTTCAATTTCCTTCCCAATAAAATCAAGATAATAATAGTTACAGTACAATTATATGAGGATTAGTGATAATACATGTAAACCCGCTAACATTCAACAAGTTTTTTTAACAGCACCCTTATTTTTATATGTTCCACTCTTAACAATGTATTCTGTATATACGCTATACAGAGGCAAACTCATGCACATATTAAACAGCGGAAGACAGAAACTTATGGTTTCTATACAGTTTACCCAGAAAGACTAAAGAGAGTCCCCATAAAGAAAATATTATATTACCATAACCAGTTTTCTCTGAATATTCATAGATATGTTTTCAGTAAGGAAATAACCTTCCTTTAGATCAAGGCAGCAAACTTCATCTATCAAAAGCCAATTAATAAATATTTTAGGTTATGCAGGCCATATCATTTCTGTCACAACTACATAACTGTTGTCACTGCAGCAAAAAGTAGCCACAGAGACTACCTAACAAATGGATATGGCTGTATTCAAATAAAACTTTTATTACAAAAACAGGCGGCAGGACTTCCCTGATGGTCCAGTAAAGACTCTGTGCTTCCACTGCAGGGGGAACAGGTTCAACCCATGGCAGGGGAACTAAGAATACACATGTCACAAGATGCAGCCAAAAAAAGTTGTTTTTTCTCAATTAAAAAAAAAAAAGTTAAAAAACAGTTGGCATGCTGGATTTGGCCTGCAGGCCATAGTTCATCAACACCTGGATTAGATCACTCTGATCTTAAGTATTCTTGAAAATTAGAGGTAGTACACAGTCTGGTTTAAAGCTTTCGACCAAGGATCTTTGATTTCTCCTCCAAAGACCTGCTCACTTCCATATGACCTGATTTTCTTTCCCTTATACCAAGCAGGCAGCAGCCAAGAAACTGAAGCTGGAAATGGGCTCTGAATGACAGTACTATGTCTAAAAGCAAATCAGACTGTCTGGCTGGACAGTGGTTTAAACCAGAAAGTGAGAATATGCAAGAGCTGAAAACACTTTCAAGGTCCTTTCTGGGCTTCAAGGTTTTAAGATGACAAAGGGAGATATATTTTACATTATGACCCATCATATACATGCATACCTGCATGCAAATATTTAAACACACACTGCGTGTGAACCCAAATACATTTATTCACTCAATCATTTGTTATCTCCTCCTATGGATCACTGGTCTGGTGCTTTTTCTATAAATGAAATAAAATTAAAAGTAATTGTGTGAATCAAGGAAGCAGATAAAAGGAAACAAGACTGCAATCCTCTGTCTCAAACACACCCAAGCACATGTCCATTGTGGGAGGGTACCCAGAAGTCAGACGTGCAGAATCCAAGTCTTCATTCCTAATTTTCAGGTCTCAGGTACAAGCTGAAGTTCCAAAAATAAGCCTTGGAGACCCGGGCAGCCCTGACAGTACATCTGTGACTTCATCCAACCTCATTATGGAACTAATGGATGATTACATGCCAAACAGCCATAGAAATGATCTCACAGATGAAAAGAGCTTCATTAAAATGTAAAAGGAACATATTAATGAAAAGTACCTCTTAGTAGAGAAAAATAAAATTGCCCAGGGTTACAAAGCAAGTAAATATCAGAGTCAGGATTTGAACCCAGGTACTATACAGGTTCTTTACTCTCAACCATGAAAATAAATGGCTTCTCAAAATGAAGAGTCGTTGGATATTCTCAGCACCAACCTCAAGCCATTACTCAACAAAGAGAGCAGTACCTACCCTTCCTACCCATGTAACGGTGTGGCGGTGCTGCAACCTTTATGGATAAAATGTAGTAAACTTTGAACACATTACATATCAAAGTCTCTTAGGCTTGATGCTAGCGATAGGAAAGATATCTTATTAGTGTTAGTTGCTCAGTGGTGTCCTCTGTCCATGGAATTCTCCAGGCAAGAATACTGCAGTGGGTAAACCTTCCCTTCTCCAGGGGATCTTCCCAGCCCAGGGATTGAACGCAGGTCTCCCACATTGCAGGTGGGTTCATTACCAGCTGAGCCACAAGGGAAGCCAACAATACTGGAGTGAGTAGCCTATCCCTTCCCCAGTGGATCTTTCTGACCCAGGAACTGAACCGAGGTCTCCTGCATTGCAGGCAGATTCTTTATCAACTGAGCTATCAGAGAAGTCTGATTAACTAGTAACTTCAGCAAAGAATTTTATTTCAATACGGCAACTGGAGGCTGAGAAAGTATATGATACTATCCTATCACTCTTGCTTAGCAACCTTCACTTTCACCTCGTCTTCCCTAAAACATGTATAAACCAGTGACTTTTCTTCTTTAAAAACATTAAAATAAATCAAAAGCAATTTGTTCTGGCAATTTTTGCAGTAGCCCTTACAGGAATTCTAGGGTAAGAAACCAGGTATTTTTGCAAAGCATGTTAATATATTTACCCAAGTTTCTTCTCCTATTTTTTATCCAGTAAAATTTTTTCTATCCCGGTCAAATCTCATCTGTTTTGTTTAGTGTTAGATACACAATCTAGACAAACTCAGTGAACAAAGTAATAGAGAGTAAATGTACTGAAAAATACAATTCACAACTGAAGCCACAGTTACACTTTGGTAAAACTGGAAACCATCCAAGCTCACATTTAAACATTTCTTTGTTTTGTTTCTCATGGAAGGATTCCTGGTAGGCTACACTTCACCCATATCAGACACATTCTGGCTTATTTCAACAGTGGCTCCTGACTCAGCTCAAGCATGATGGGTGATGGATCATTTTTCATTTATGAAGGGAGTTCTGCAAAATGCTGAAGCTATGTAAAACAGAATTCCATAACCCAACCTTCTAGAGGACGAGCAAAGATCTGCCTTATGGTTTTGAATTAAATTTTTTTATCATATTGGCAAAAGAATCTTAAACATTCTCAGTTGAAGAAGTTTAACAATTCAGTTGTGTAAGGCAGAAATAAACTTTGAAGAAAAGATAACCAACTAATCTAGTAATTAAAATGCATCCTGAAAGTAAAAAGAAAAATTTCTCTTTTTCATTAATATGAAGCCCTTTAACTACTGAAATGTTTCTAGACTTGGTGTACTAGAGAAGTTGTACAAGTGAATGTTGGATTTTCCATCATTCTTAAAACATTCTAAGGAGGAAAGACTTATGGTTCTTTCTGCCATTTCCTTTATTTAGAATTTAAAAAGCTGGATATCATCATTTCAGTCAGTATGTTAATTACTGATTTCAGATGTATTAACCAGTTCCCTCATTCTAAGAATCATATAAACAGTCAGTCTGGCCTTTTACCAGGTTCCCAGCAAACAAGCCACTCACCCAAACACAAGCAATCTTTATATTAATACTGAGTGATGTTAAGAGACCTTGTTGTCAGAGATCTCTGCCCCTTTCCCATAAAGGAAGCAATCTGGGCTTTAACCAATGTTTTGCTGAGACTTTTACTAGCCTTTAAATCTATCAACTTCTGACCAAGTCAGTGTTGAGGCCGGTATTACAATCAATCTCTGCTCAAATTTTCTTTCTCAGGACAGTGCATATGGTAACCGTTTACAGGAATCACCACATAAAGTAAAGATCTCTCAACCACCAAAAACCAATGCTCAACACAGACATTTAAACAACGTGTAAGTCAACAGCACTCTAACCTAATGAAGAGAGTAATAATTGGGAGAACGATGAATAAGGTTTTTACACAGGGCTTTACCAAGTGAGATTCAGGCCTGCCTGTATCCTTATTCTCTCATTTCAATTTAAAAGAAAAAAAAAAGCCAATTTGGCTTCTACTTCCAACTACTACATAGGAACATTGTGCCAATTAATTTTGAAAATCTCTCCACAATATCCTGTGATTAGTAAATCCACATGCTATACACATTTAAGGCATCATTAAGTTAGGGTTTCAGTAAGGAAAACATCTGAGATTCCTGCTATTGTTTTATATTTACAGGATACTTTTAAAGTAACATGACCAAAATTTGAAGAATTAGAAAACAGATAAGCTTACAACAATATCCTATCATTCCTGGGCCTTTGTAAAAAAGATAAAGCAGCTTATATGATAAAAAAAAAAAAAATTCCACTATATGTCAAAAATTCATACCACCACTGATTCTACTGCCTAGTAGAACTTCTAAAATGTAAACTACCACAATTCAACTATTCTTATGTAATAAAAATATTTTAAAGATGTTGACTCTGCCTATATTAGAATTTCACATGAAATTCAAAAATATAAAAAAAAAAATGCTTCAGTACAGAAAGGACCTGGAAGAATAATTTCATACAGGGAAGTTAACTTTTGTTGCAGACTCCATTTGTATTAGGGGCTCTTGGCTTCTAAGAATAGTAGGTATAAAAACACCTACAGACCTGAAATATCCTTGTCTCATTAAATTCACATGATTGACTGAAGCATTATATCTCATTTACTTAACATATTTAATTTTCCCTCCAGTTTTTGCTCTAAAATGTAATGACCAACTTTAAACTGTAAATGACCATTGAACTATACAGTTTACAGATAAAAGGCAAACACACTTCTTCAGAATGAACTATAAAAAATCTGGAAAATTTTTATTTTCAAATATGGGGGGGTGAAGAGCTGGCATACAGATTTGAATAATAGATTAAAAGCAGTGACAGTGTGGAGATAGCATCTGAAGTCTGGTATCTACTATGCAGGAGGACAGCTTTACTGCCTCACTTCTCACCTCAAGCCATAGCTTGTATTTTGAAATTGTCAAAGCTCTAAAAATACATAAAATAAAAGACATTGTTACAATGTAAAGCTGACAAGGACATGGTTATCCTAGCAAATAATTCATAAAAACAAATTGCCCCTAATCAATGTCTCAGTAAACTTAAGAAAAGTTTGCCATCCTCACTATTTGAGTAAAGACAAATTGCAACAAAACAGAATTTTTTCTCCATATCATCTGCAAAATCTTAAAGGATTAATAATACTTGGTGGTGGTGGTTTAGTTGCTATGTCCAACTCTTGCTACCCCATGGATTATAGCCCACCAGGCTCCTCTGTGTTGACATTACATGCGTTAAAAATAGGAGGGCAAATGGCACTGTTTTGATGTGGGAAGGGGGCTGTAATTCGGTTTTTAATCACTTGCCTTTCAATTCAGCAATAACACTTCTTGAAATCTACCCTACAAAAATATTCACATATGTGCAGTCCTCCTGAGTTCTAAGGGAGCTTCCCTGGTGGCTCAGAGGTTAAAGCGTCTTCCTGCAATGTGAGAGACCTGGGTTTGATCCCCGGGTCGGGAAGATTCCCCTGGAGAAGGAAATGGCAACCCACTCCAGTATTCTTGCCTGGAGAATCCCATAGACAGAGGAACCTGGTGGGCTACAGTCCACGGGGTCACAAAGAGTCAGACATGACTGAGCGACTTCACTTTCACTTTCACTTTGACCTGAGTTCTATAATATCAAAACAAGCTAGGGTAACCAACTTCCAAAAGAGTGAAAACAAATTATGTATGGGTCTTTTCAATAACATCCAAAGACAATAAAGATTACCTTCAAATTTGGAGGGCATTTACAGAAAAATTATTCACAACTAAAACCAGAAACTTTGCACTAATGAGCACTAGTAAGGTATTTCATTACTTAATTCACATGAAAATCATAAATGTTCAACACTATCAACTTATGAAGATAAACACAAAGTATATTTTAAGAGGCAATACAGAATCTAGCAATTATTTGGCAAATGTTAAGACAATAAAAAGATGCAAAGATAGAGGTAAAAAAAAATGTTGAATCAGCAGACAAATGGAAAGAACTGGGGTCATAGGCAATGAAGGATATAAAAGTATTCTGCCATAGCCACCAGTTCTTTCAACTGGCTATTTATCCAGATTGGGAAAACAAAGAAAAACTGCTTATAAGAAGCAACAGTTTATGATAAACCATTCAGGATAAGATTGATTGCAGCAATAGCATTGTAAGTCACTCCAAAATAAAATTATCTAAAAGAATAGCTTTGAGTATAACTTCCTAGTATTCTCCTGACATCTAATAATAAAACATAGTTCCTTTCCACTTACCACTTTAGTAAGTTCAGGCCTCACCTGAAGGTACAACCAGAATGCAAAGCCAATTACAATGTAATAGAGAGCTAAACATGTCAAAAGCATTTTTGATGCTACTTTATCTTCAAAGGATGGGTTGATAACTTTGTCAGAGAATGCAGACATATAAGTATTTCCATATGAAATGCTTGGATTATGATTATAACTATCTGGCTACTACTTTCAATATTATATTCTTCTAATAATCTGATATTAGTAAAATAAAATCTATTTCAAGAAACAGCATTTTTAACTAGTGGAATATAATTCAACCAACTAGTGAAATCACACTATTAGAAGAAATAGGAAAATATCTTCCAACTTCAAGTACCTTTCGAACCCCTGCTCTTATCTCTCAATTTCGTGTTTAATTTTAGTCTACAAGTTAGATGTTAACATGTATTCTAGTTAAACCAAGCTGATGCATGGAGAAGTAGAGCTGGAGGAACTGAGGCATGACAATCATGGTTTAGAGCAAGCAATCAGCTGATACTCCAAGTAGGTGTATTTGACTACAATTCTTTCAGGAAATGCTCCATAGAGTGAGTTGTAACAGGAAGAAGGGCTGTTGGGCTACAGAAACTGTGTGACAGAGACTCAGAGGAATGAAAGCATCTCTTGGGGAAGAAACAGAAGCAACTTGGGGGAGGAGTGGAAGTAGAGGAGCTGTACTAAAGACTAAGAGCTTAAAAGTCCAAAGGAAGAGCTGAGGGGTGCAGGGGGCAGAGACCACTAAGGTGAGGCCTAGATGGACATAACTGTGGAATCTGTACCCTACTCAATCTAAGCGACAAAGTCATATCAAGTGGCCAACCATTCATGATACCATGTATCATATGAGGTTGTATCACTGTAAGAATTGCCCAGATATATACACAGCAGGTTTTAACACAAGTAAGAAGCATTCAGATTCTTGATCAACAGGTTTTAACCTCTAACCTGTTAACTGCCACATCTAAAGGGAAATGTATGAGACAAGGCACCTTCCTCCTTGCTGTGATCATATCTACAACCAAGTATCCCCCCACAAGATGAGCATAATCCATTTACAAGATTCTGCATCCCATCCTTACCCTCCCTTCAGTAGTTCATAAAAGGGATTGGCTAGGTTGCATACTGCAATGTGCTTTTCATGTATTTGAAGCATCTTGTAAACACAGAACAAAACCCTTGTTTTTGCTGTGCAGATATTGGCTATAACACAGCCATGTTTTCAAGAAAAATTATTTCTACCAAAACATTAAAAGTCATTAAAAGCTAGTGACTTGGCATGTAGCCTTGCCCCAGACTGCCGCAGGGTCTACAAATGCAGTCTTGAACTGGATCATCTTTGATTTCTTTGAAGGCCACAAAAGCTCAATGAGTGAAAGACTACTGAATCTGACCCGATGGCATTAATTACACCTCCAAGGGTGAAGTGAGAATTGTGTGAGTCAAAGAATAAAATTTTATAGTACTATAAAACACTGATGTAGAAGTCGCAGGGGAAGGGAACTGCGGAGTAAGTAATTGAAGGCAGGAGAGCTGACTTCCTGCCCAATCACTAACTTGGCTGAGACTTCAGTGGTAAAACTTTCTTCCCAGACTTAAATTTATAATCACAATAACAACCACAGCCTCCAAAGAAAACCAATGAACACACTCCTCTTCTCAAACATTTAAGACACAAAGTAAATCTCTCTAAGGACCCAGGATGTCAGGCATATCTTTTTTCCCCTCAAAGCTCAATGTTACCATGGAGAAAAGTCAGACCTAAACCAGTCAACATGATTGTATACATTATACACCAGAATATATAAACATGTATTTTCTTACAGAGAAAGGAGGAGACTGTTCAAGTTTCCACTCCAAAATTGAGAGCAGCTTTATTTCAATCCTATGATCAAAACTATTCTCTACATATTGATAGCTTCAAGCAGATATAAGTAACAGGAAATTACTATATGCACAATTTGATATGCATTTTTGCAACTGCAATCTTTAGATGCATTAGAATTCACAAACTCAAAAAGGCTTTATGGATCTCAGAAAGGATTAATGAAAATATTTGATAAGAATACCAACAAAGTGTATAGCCAACAGTTATTGTTAACATGAAATAAAATATTTAACACAGTTCACAGCACATGAGTGCATGCATGTTAAGCCACAACATTTACGTCTGACTCTTTGTGACCCAGGGGACTGTAGCCCGCCAGGCTCCTTTGTCCATGGGACTCTCCAGGCAAGAATACTGGAGTGGGTTGCCATGCCCTCCTCCAGGGGTTCTTCTCAACCAGTGTCTCCTGCACTGCAGGTAGATTCTTTGCTGCTGAGCCACCAGGGAAGCCTTCACAACACATAGTAAGCACTAATACACATCAGTTTTTTGTTTTGGGGTTTTTTAAAATTAAAAACTCACACATACTCCTACTAACCAGAAAGAATCAGTGCAAACATTTTGGTGTATATTTCTTTCTAGGCTTTCCCACACTATATTTTCTTACCATATTGCTAAGATTTGGGGCTCCAAAATCACTGCAGATGGTGACTGCAGCCATGAAATTAAAAGATGCTTACTTTTTGGAAGGAAAGTTATGACCAACCTAGATGGCACATTCAAAAGCAGAGACATTACTTTGCCAGCAAAGGTCCATCTAGTCAAGGCTATGGTTTTTC
The DNA here is from genome assembly GCF_016772045.2 of Ovis aries. NCBI lineage: Eukaryota > Metazoa > Chordata > Mammalia > Artiodactyla > Bovidae > Ovis > Ovis aries. The sequence goes on from NC_056061.1 coordinate 53,970,035, forward strand.
CAGTGGTCATGTATGGATGTGAGAGTTGGACTATGAAGAAAGCTGAGCATCGAAGAATTGATGCTTTTGAACTGTGGTGCTAGAGAAGATTCTTGAGAGTTCCTTGGACTGCAAGGAGATCCAACCAGTCCATTCTAAAGGAGATCAGCCCTGGGATTTCTTTGGAAGGAATGATGCTAAAGCTGAAACTCCAATACTTTGGTCACCTCACACGAAGAGTTGACTCATTGGAAAAGACTCTGATGCTGGGAGGGATTGGGGGCAGGAGGAGAAGGGGACAAAAAAGGATGAGATGGCTGAGTGGCATCACCGACTCGATGGACATGAGTTTGAGTGATCTCCGGGAGTTGGTGATAGACAGAGAGGCCTGGCGTGCTGCCATTCATGGGGTTGCAAAGAGTCAGACACGACTGAGCAAGTAAACTGAACTGAACTGAAGATTTAAGATAGCTACTAGTTTCCTAAAATTTACGATACCCGGCCATTTTGCTAATGCTGTAAATAAAATAACGTTACGATTCATGGTACCAGGACTTCAAAGTATCATTGTTGTTCAGTCGCTCAGTTGTGTCTGACTCTTTTTGACCCCATGGACTGCAACACGCCAGGCTTCCCTGTTCTTCACTATCTCCCAGAGTTTGCTCAAATTCATGTCCATTGAGTTGGTGATGCTATCTAAGTTGTGTCCAACTCTTTTACCCCATGGACTATGGACTGAGCCCTCCAGGCTCCTCTGTGGGATTTCCCAGACAAGAATACTGGAGTGAGTTGCCATTTCCTTCTCCAGAGGATCTTCCTGACCCAGGGATCGAATCAGGGTCTCTTGCATTACAGGCAGATCCTATACCAACTGAGCCACTGAGGAAGCCAAAGCCTACATTCATAATGTCTATATAATGCTACATTTGTTCTCCTATGTGTGTAAGTGTATGTATAATTATTTAAACTCACAGGAATTTCTAAAACAATATTTATAATGGTGATGGTGAACAGATGTTGATTTGTTACTGCTCTTCCTCTAGCTAGAGTGTTAAATTTTTTGGTAGATTAGTATCTCCCTGTACTCATCTTCAGTGCTATTTTCAAAAGGGGATATTCTTTAGGTATGGGGTAAAAGTAGCAGCAACAGAAGTATAAAAGTGTCAGAAGTAGTAAAAGAAAGAGATTGACTATAGTAGAGATGAAAACTGCAGCAACAGCAATACAGTAATTGCAGCTAACAAAGGCTGAGTGGTTACTGTGGTTGAGGTACTGTTCTCAATGCTTTACATGAAGTAATTCATTTAATCCTCATAGTAACCTAAAAAAAAAAAAAAAAAGTGGATACTAACATTACTTCCATTTTATTCTTGAACAGAAAATTCCATGGATAGACCATGGGGTTGCAAAGAGTTGGACGCAACTGAGCAACTAAAAAAAAAAAAAAAAAATTACTTCCATTTTAAAGATGAAGAAATTAACATAAGTTTAGTTTATCTGAGCTTAGGCAATTTGTTCAAGGTCACATTGCTAGTAAAGCACCAATCCAGGATCCAAATCCAAGCAAAATTGGCATTTCTGAGCTTTCCTCAAAGGGATGGGAATAAGCTTTTCAAAGGGAAGAGTGGTGTTAAACTTGAGAAAAGCCAACAAGCAAGCAAGGTATTACCAAGTGAAAATGCAAACTAAACAACCAGCCATAAGCCATGGGCCAGCTACCACAGGCATTCCTACAAACACAGGAAAGATCTCTGGAGAAATGAGATACATTTTTGCACAAACTATGACCAATTACAAGAGGTCCCTTAGGAAAAGCAGATTTCATGTTCCAAACACTCCCATTTATTCAAGTAATGGCTTCCTCTCAGCCTAAGAATCATATAGACTTCTCAAACCAGTGAATTTTAAGTAAGATATTGGCACAAGTTCTCTTTCATCTCTTTCTTGATTTCTTCCCTTGGAGAGGGGGACAGAGGCATCGTCTCATTTTAGCAGCTGTGACTCAGCTGTCTACTCTCCATGCCGGCATGAGGAATTTGGGAGTCCCTTCAGAGATGCCATTTACAAGTGAGAAATTGTTGGGAGAGCAAGGATACGTGCCTCTCAGTTAGCATCTCCTTTGTGTAATAAATATTTTTAACCCAGTTTATTTCGGCATCTACAACCCATGTATTTCCTCAGTAGTAGAGGGCATTTAATTTACTAGAACCAACGATTTGAGGATGGTGACTGTATTTAAGCCCGTCGACACACCACTGAAGCAGGACAAGGCAGTGACATTCTAACCTGACTCCTAATAGAGCTCAAAGCAATCCCATAAAGACAGACAAACTAAATATCAGGGTTATCTGCCAAGTGTCTATCAGCAGGGAGTGCTGCTCAGACCAGTGTATTAAAAAAAAAAAAATTAATTAATTTGCCCCTTAGCTCAATGAAGTCCACCCTAGTTTTCTAGGAGAATGCAGGGATCCACTTTAAATGTTCATTTATTTAAAATGAAAAAACTTGAGCATCTATGGAGTTGCAAAAGACCCTCAAGCCCATTGAGCACAATTCTCCACCCAGTACAGGAATGTCCTCTAGAGTCTCAGGACAGTTGGCCTCAGCATATGCTTGGATATTTTCACACCCTTCATCTCAAGACAGGACCTCTGTGGGATCAACAGTATTGCATCAAGATGGCTTTGAACTCACTTGACAATTCAGATGGAATGATATGACACACTTGAGGAATTTCATCTTCGCAAAGACTGCACCCTATTGTGTGTAACAGAACCATTAGACTTCAGAATTGGAAAAGGCTTTAAGGATCATTTAAGCATAGGTTACTTTTCGTTTAATCTAGACTACAATTTAGTGAAGGTAGAACATCTGTAGGTGAATACAAGTGAAGCTGAGCCTTTAATGATCACTGTATGAGGACTGCCCTATTGAACCAACTTTCCAAAACAAAGCTTCACTTCTGTTGACTTTTCCATATTCAAACTGATGTTTATTTCTCAATTTTTCTCTTTCTATCCTATTGAATTGACCTTAAAACCCTGATCCAAAAAAATAAAAAGACTAACAAAAGTCAATAGGTCCTTAAAGGAAGCAGAAACTACAGTACTGAGATTCTAGTGACCCATGGGTCTTAACTTGGGAAAAAAAAGAAACTAGACCCATTCAGCCTTTAAAAGAAACTGCACATGGAGAAAAACATTCTATTTGATATTTCCCAAATTCTGAGGAACAAGCCTATCTGTACTAAATATATTTGTAATATTATATGAAATGAAAGCTCACAGAAAAACACTCCATTTTCTCCAACTATATAAATATAAGAAAGAAAAGGAGTATCAATATTTTAATTTAATTGGACCCCTATCCTTAGGTAGGAAAGGTCACTCAGCTTCCTTTTACACTGGGGACTCTCTAAGGTTAATTGACTTTCCCAGACTCAGTAAATGATGAAAGAGAGTCTCTATCCTAGGTCCCCTTTCTCCTTGTGAAGCAGTTCTTTTTTCTCTATTACATACCATCCTGCAATGTTTATTATTCAGCTTGCCTTCATCAGCCAATTTAACTTTCTAATTTTTTTCCTTAGCTAGTGTGCACAAATGAAATTTCCTCAGAGTAAAAGATTTTTTAGATAGCTATATTGTATATCATTCACCTAATTTTTTAAAAAATGAATCAAAAAAGAGGTTGGATTGCTTTGCTTTGCTTTGCTTTGCTACAACTTATTTTCAAAACTTCCTCTTCTAGAGGAGAGTAGTTCTTCATTGCTCTGTCCAGCTGATTGCTCTGTCCAGCTGCTCTAATGTAATAAAGTCATCTGCAAGCATTTCTAAATGTGGCTTAGAAAATGAAAAACAAAACTGCTCTAAGAAGGATCACATTTTGCAAAAAGAAAGAAACCTAAGTATTTCTTGTAAATTCACATATTATGTGTCAAATCCTATAAGTACCACTATTCTAAAATTTACAGGTTTTTAATTTTATATTATTTAACTTAATATTTACAAACATTAACTTCCTTGTTTTTCATTTAATATGAATATTTAATGTCATTTAATATTTAAAAATAGAGTCAATGAAAATGTTCTCTTTTTTTAGAAGAGAAAACTGAATGGAACCAGTTTCTTTTTTTTCCCAAGTAGTGACCCAAGGGCATTAGAATCTCAGTTACTGTGGTTTCTGCTTCCTTTAGGGACCTATTAAATTTTAGCCATTTTTCTTTTTTCTTTTTTTTTCAGTTTTCTTAGTTCAGAAAACTGAGATACAGAACAACTGAATTTGGCCAAGGTCATATGACTACTAACTGGTAAATTAAAACCTGTTTCTCTTCCATTCAAAAGCTTGTATATCCTTCAATGATGCGAAACACAAAAGCAACCGGAGTCCTGAGGGCATACAGCAAACGAGGAAACCGCAAGAACTGTTCTAAGCACACAGTCGGGCTTAGGTGCTACTAAAGCAGGTAACCTTGCTTTTCCTTTGGTAACATTTCTTTAACTTCTGCTCACTTGCTCACATGATTCAAGGGTCAGCATAACCTGGAAGAGCTATTCTCTGCATGTCATCTTCCAAATCTCCTCAACAACCTTAGAATTCTCCAATGCCAAAGCTGCTATGTGAAAAATGAAAGGAGATTTTTCTCTAAGAATTTTTCTTTTGAATCTTGAGAAAACCCTGGATGAGGCATCATATAAAAAAATTGTGCTTAATGCCCAAGGGCACAAGACAATTACCACAATTTTAAAAAGTTTTTCCTTTTAATAAATAATGGTTTACTATTTTAATAAACACAAAAAACTGCACTCATATGTCAGTAGTAAAAAAAAAAGGCTCCATTTGATATGTACAGTAGTGAAGGGGGAAAAAAAAAACCACATTCTTTTCACAAATCACTCTCGCAAACCACTTTGGCAGTGATGACTCTTGAGGATAATTTCCAGTTGTCAAGTCCCCTTCTCTTCTGAGAGAACAGACTTGAGCTAAGGACTTGCACCTGAACCCAAGGGGCAGCAGGAGAGCCTTGCAGAAAATAGCATTATGAAAAAATGAAGCAAAATCCAACAATTGTTACAATTACAATAACATTAAGTCTCCACCTATAAGACACTTGACTTTATTCCCTCAATCACAGTAATGTGTGAATATAGCTAGGTATAAGAAACATAGGAAGGCTTTAATAAAAACCATTGAAAATAATTACAAATATAAAATGAAAACCTTTATTATACGTATGATTTTTAAAAAGCTTGGCTATATTAAGTCTGTGATAACTGGAATTAAATATTTGGAGCTGATAATGTCGTAGGTGATATCAGAACTCAATTAATCCAGTCATCAGTAAATAATTAAAATCAATAAACACTGATTTCAGTACCAGTAGTACCAGTACTGCACAGATAAAGGACATAAAGAGGCAAAAAAGTGGCTGCCATGAAGGGAGCTGGGAAATAAGCGAGCAATTACAGGATGAGAAATACACAGTATGTGTATAGCAAGTGGAGTGATCGATAAACACTATACTCAGGAAGGTAGTTAACGAAGACTTCCCAGAAAATCTGGCATAAGAACTAAGCTTTGAACATAGAATGAAGACCACCACACAAAGAAAACAGCAGGTACAAAAACAAGGATGACTAAAATTGGATTAACTTTGTTTTCAGGGAGTATCGGGTTTAAAGAAGAATCCTAAGAGAATAGCTGGAGAGGTCAACAGTGCTCAGTAACGACTGGCATTGTATGTCATGCCAAGTAACCCAAGACCTACCTTACAGGTGAGGGATACCAATGAAATTTGGTTAGCAGTACTGCAATGGACAGATTGTAGAGGGCTACCCGCAAAGGAGAAAGACAAGATGTGAGGCATTGATTGCAATAGCCTGGGTGACAGTGGTGAAGGTCTGAACCAAACGAGGTTTAAAACCAGATCTACCATTACTACAGTGGCATACAGATGTTTCTTTTTTGCAAGTGATTGGGGAAAATGAAACTATAAATTGATAGGCATTTTTTTCAATTAACAAGTTTACAGATTCAATATAGCTTGGCTTTCCTTTAGAATTAAAAGGCGAAAAGGATGTATGGATACACAAAAAACATACCTACTATGCATGCACAGAGCCACACATGTAAAAAAAGAGGGAAAGGATAGGTTCCCCCAAAATTGTAGTATTTCTTTCAGACTAGAGGAGTTACAAGCTTTCTATTTTTTAAATTCCTTAGTATGAACTCCTATATGTTAAAGATTTTGCATATTTATTCTTTTCACTCTCTAAGCTAATTTTTAAAAAGTTTAAACAAATGAGAATGCTCTCATCATTCAATAGATATTTACTAAGGGCAGAGGAACCAGAGATCAAATCACGAATATCCGCTGGATCATCGAAAAAGCAAGAGAGTTCCAGAAAACATCTATTTCTGCTTCATTGACTATGCCAAAGCCTTTGACTGTGTGGATCACAATAAACTGTGGACAATTCTAAAGCAGATGGGAATATTAGACCACCTGACCTGCCTCTTGAGAAACCTATATGCACGTTAGGAAGCAACAGTTAGAACTGGACACGGAACAGACTGGTTCCAAATAGGAAAAGGAGTACATCAAGGTTGTATATTGTCACTCTGCTTATTTAACTTATATGCAGAGTACATCATGAGAAATGCCCGGCTGGAAGAAGCACAAACTGGAATCAAGACTGCCAGGAGAAATATCAATAACCTCAGATATGCAGATGACACAACCCTTATGGCAGAAAGTGAAGAGGAACTAAAAAGCCTCTTGATGAAAGTGAAAGAGGAGAGTGAAAAGTTGGCTTAAAGCTCAACATTCAGAAAACGAAGATCATGGCATCTGGTCCCATCATTTCATGGGAAATAGATGAGGAAACAGTGGAAACAGTGTCAAACTTTATTTTTTTGGGCTCCAAAATCACTGCAGATGGTGACTGCAGCCATGAAATTAAAAGACGCTTACTCCTTGGAAGGAAAGTTATGACCAAGCTAGATAGCATATTGAAAAGCAGAGACATTACTTTGCCAACAAAGGTCCATCTAGTCAAGGCTATGGTTTTTCCAGTGGTCATGTATGGATGTGAGAGTTGGACTGTGAAGAAAGCTGAGCATCGAAGAATTGATGCTTTTGAACTGTGGTGTTGGAAAAGACTCTTGAGAGTCCCTTGGACTGCAAGGAGATCCAACCAGTCCATTCTAAAGGAGATCAGTCCCAGGTATTCTTTGGAAGGAATGATGCTAAAGCTGAAACTTCAATACCTTGGCTACCTCATGCAAAGAGTTGACTCATTGGAAAAGACTCTGATGCTGGGAGGGATTGGGGGCAGGAAGAGAAGGGGACGACAGAGGATGAGATGGCTGGATGGCATCACCGACTCGATGGACATGAGTTTGAGTGATCTCCGGGAGTTGGTGATGGACAGGGAGGGCTGGCATGCTGCAATTCATGGGGTCGCAAAGAGTTGGACGGGACTGAGCAACTAAACTGAACTGAACTGAATTAAGGACAAATCACATATTTACTTATGTCATGCTGCTGCTGCTGCTAAGTCGCTTCAGTCGTGTCCAACTCTGCGACCCCATGGATGGCAGCCCACCAGGCTCCTCCATCCCTGGGATTCTCCAGGCAAGAACACTGCAGTGGGTTGCCAGTGCTTTCTCCAATGCATGAAAGTGAAAAGTGAAAGTGAAGTCGCTCAGTCATGTCCAACTCTTAGCAATCCCATGGACTACAGCCTACCAGGCTCCTTTGTCCATGGGATTTTCCAGGCAAGAGTACTGGAGTGGGGTGCCATTGCCTTCTCTGAAGAGAGCCTAGAAGTTAACATTTCAAGATAATATGAGCCATTTTGATGGTCTTATATAGGAGGATAATAAAGGGTTAACTCTAATTTCTACTAAATTGCTCTACAGATAACAATTCTCCCTGAACTTCACACAAGGATAGGCTATTAAATATCAGCACCTCCAAAGAGAAGTTTATATACTGTTTATACATAGAAAACGCATAACAGTGAATAATGCAAACTCAAAAAACAATAATATTCTAATGGAAAGCATGGGAGTCATTTAATAATGCTAACAGGCACAAATCACTGTAATACAAGAAAACTAATTTGTGGGTATACCATTAGATGGTGTTTCTGGACTTATCACTATTATAAATCACTCCAACTTCATTTCTTCACTTAACAAACAAATATTTAATAGTTAGGCAACAACACTGAATATTTCTTTTATCATAGCAGTATTTTTGCCACCCAGTCCCTCTTCCTTAATTTTCTCATTCCTAATAATAGTGTCATGAAGTCAGAGTTCACCTTTCCTCCCTGAGGAACAAACTGCATTCCACAGTAAATCTCATTGATCTGAGGTGTGAAAAAGCCAAAAAGAACATGGCCTTTTCATCTCTAATTCCCAGAGACATGCTGAGCAACTCCTCTCCCACTCTTCCCAGTCTGAGGTAATGTACTGCATTACTTTCTACCCATATCCAGGGGATGAAAACGGAAGTAAAATGAGATCAGGTGCAAGTGAGTGTGCTTTTTAATTAAAGTTTTTATTGAAAAACACACACACAAGATAGATGCTAACATTCCAGAAGACACTGCATCTTGTCAGAAAAAAATAATTAAAATGCATTTTACCAATACTACATTTAATGAATTCTATTTATTATAAAGTAACGACCATTTCCCTGGAGAAGGAAATGGCAATCCACTCCAGTACTCTTGCCGGGAGAACCCCATGGACGGAGGAGCCTGGCGGGCTACAGTCCATGGGGTCGCAAAGAGTCGGACATGACTGAGCGACTTCACATCCATCCATCACATCAACGACCATTCAAAACTGATTAGGTGCCACTTTCTTAACATAGTTATAGTTTCTTCAAACTCTCCCTCCTCAAAATTCCAAACATTCCAGACAAGGTTGTTTCCATTGGGAACAAATGTGGCTTGAACCAAAGACCACAGTCCTCATTAGACGTCTTCTGCATGTCCTAAAGGACGCACTACAAGCACATGTCTGCAGCTCCCATGTCTTGCAAACCTGTCTCTTGGGAACCAGCCTGTCTCCTCCTCGTTACCAGAACCCTACTAAAGACCAGCAGCAGGTAACTAACCTGACTCATCACAGCTTGTGCCAAATTTTAAATGCTGCACAGCATCTGTGACCTTTTCATCCAACTACCCTTTTGCCTACACTATTCACTTTTCCTATCCTTATTTTTTTAAACTGAAGTATAGTTGATATACAATCCTGTGTTAGTTTCTGGTATACAGCAGTGATTCAGTTACGCATATACATATATGTATATATTCTTTTCCAAATTCTTTTTCTTTTGGCTGCACCACATGGCTTGCTGGATCTTAATTCCCCTACAAGCATCTGAACAGCACTGAGAGCCCAGAATCCTAACCATTAGCCCATCAGAGACTGGCCCCCTTCCTCTTGTGGTAACCCAGGACGTTGGCTTCAGTAGATGCTTCGTAAAGAAGCCCGATGAATACAGCAAAGGAATGATCATACACTGAACATGTATGTATAAGATCTATTTGGTCATGGGTTTATGCCACTACATTTCCAAATACTGTTCGTGCATACTCAGTCTACCTTGCCTATTATTTAAAATATCACTGTTCATTCTCCCTGAAAAAGGAAAGGGCTTTGATTTACTTGGCTATAAAGTCTACAGAGAAAAATAGTCATCCTAAATGATGAAATCAAATTGAAAGATAAAAATATAAACTGTCTCAATCAATGAGGCTGGAATTCTGAGGATGGTCTTTTTTCCTACACAGAGTGAAAGTAATCATTAACATAAATACAAAGCTTAAATCTGCACAAATTTGCCTGAAAGACTTCCTAGTAAAAAGCTAAAATGTATTGGGTTTTTTTTCCTTCTTTGATCTGTGAATCAATTGTTGTTTTAAATAAATAACTGTTTAATTACCACCTAAGAAATCCAAGACCCTGGGGCTTCCCAGGTGGCTGAGTGGTAAAGAACCTGCCTTCCAAAGCCAGAGAAGCTGAAGACTCAGATTCAATCCCTGGGTTGAGAAGATCCACTGCAGGAGCAAATGGCAACCCACTCCAGTATTCTTCCCTGGAGAATCCCATGAACAGAGGAGCCTGGAGGGCTAAAGCCCATAGGGTCACAAAAAACAGTCGGGCACAACTGAGGGACTAAGCAAGCACGCAAACAGAAGACCCTACACTATGTAAGTCTCGCTTTGGTGAGTGAGACCTTGCACATGCCTACAGAGAGAGTTGCACGGAGAAGGCTGGTCAAGAATATAAAACAACAACAGAGAGTGATCTGTGGTAATTACAACAGAAAGTGCAAGCAGAATTATGTAGTGCTTAGAAGAAAGCAGAGACACTTTCATATTTGCCAGTACGGTCAGGATTTTATGGAAATGGCAGCACCAAGACCAAGCCATGAAAAGATCAGCCAACTAGCACGGAAGTAGTACATTCAGACTGTGAACAGCATAGGACAGAAAGCCACAGTGTGTGTGTATCTGAACCAGATGAAGACAGAGATAAGTTGGCTGTTCTTAGTACAAATCATCTTCAACTCTAGGGAAACTGATAAAATCTAGTGTTGGCATTTGGAAGAGACTGTCTGTGCCCAGGTGAGATAACCTACCTTCCTGCCTCAGTGGCCCCTCTGCCTCTCAGACATCCACACTGCCCTTCCCACATCAGCTTCCAGTTGCTCATATACACACATTCATTCACTCTCAGATCGTTTTAAACCAATATTCAGGTAATCCAGTAAGTCTATTTTTCCCCACTTGTCACTGTTAAAGAAAATTTACTGTACTTTTAGTACATTAACTGGTAAAGAAAACTATTAAAATACTTTTATTGAAAATGATAAAAGCAAGAAAGTGTTTTTTGGAGGGGATCTCACCACATAAAATTGGAAAATATAATCTTGGAGTTTATTAGTTTGTAACGGTGGGAACAAATGAGGGGACAGAAACAGAAGAGGGGGGCTGGTTATCAGAAATCATCCCATTAGTATTAAAAAAGAATGCTGGTGTTTATGGTAGAAGATATTAGTCTTTTATCCCATCTTAAAAAAAAGAAGATTCTCTCTTTTTTAGTAGAAATAGAGTGGGGGGCGGAAAGAAGTGCTTATTGTTTGATTGAGTTTTTTCATCTTTTTTTTTTTTTAATCAAACAGAACACTCTTCTGAGAGAGTCAAAACTTGTTGAATAGGATGAATGAGATTTTTTTACAAAGCACTCAAGACTATCTTCTTGAATACTCAAACTTCCAGATTTACAATCCATTTCAGGAAGGAAGGACTCAGTAACTAAACCAGGGAGCATCTCTTTGCTTCCCACTTCACACAATAAACCCCAAATGAGTTGCTAAATAGTAGAATTAATCAGCACTGTTGTTTGCTTTCAACTGGAATCATAAAGATCTTCATTAAAAAAAAAAAAAAGCACAGTGAGGGGATGATTATAATAACAGAATGATCAGTAGATAATATTTCAAGTTCCACAATAAAACTGAGAAGCTAAAATTCTGTTCTTAAAATCCTGATACAAAAATGGGCCTGGGTTTGGTTACTGTTTTGGCAGGCTTGCAAGAACACCTTACTGTTGTAAACTAACAATTCATGATTCATGAGGCGAGATCCATGTAAAGAAAAAACACACATTGCTAAGCAACATACAAAGTCTCACCCACTTCAGAGCCCAGGCCAGAAACTAGGAGCCAACAGAGCGCTTTGTAACTCTATTCCAAGAATCCCCTGCCTGCAACCCCTTTTTACATGTTGTAGACTTTCTAAGTGTATTGATAAAAGATAAAGTTTAATTTTTCATGATGCATTCTTTTTCCCCATTCATACATTTTTAATGCTATTTAAGGTATGACTTTAATGTTGTAGTTCTTATGTGTGTCCATGCATGTGTGTGGGTATAAATTGATGTCAATACCTTATAATCATTCTAAAATAAAAATCTATTCCTCTCCAATTTCTAGATCTGAAGTACCACAAAACTGTCTTACACTCTGAAAAATAAAACATGTGCCACTAGGATAATTCATACAGATACAATTACTGGTAATTTTTTATGAAAAGTTGAAATCAAGTAACACACGCAAATCATTATTTTTGGCATTACCACACATGGGACTTTTGCACAGCATCTAGCTGGAGGTTCTACAGCAGCCTTACTCCTAATCAACATGGTTACGCAGGGAACTGCAATGTCAGTTCCTCTAACATTCCCTTACCATAGTGAATTGGCCCCAGGGTGGAACCAACACATCAGAATTTTGGACCTGGTTCCCTGGTGGGTCAGTCAGTAAAGAATTCATCTCCAAGGCAGGAGACTGCAATGCATGAGAATGTAGGTTCGATCCCTGGGTCAGGAAGATCCCCTGGAGAAGGAAATGGCAACCCACTCCAGTATTCTTGCCTAGAGAATTCCACAGACAGGGGAGCTTGGGAGGCTGCAGTCCACGGAGTCACAAGAGTTGTACACGACTTAGTGACTTAAACCACCACCAAGACTCACTCCACAGATGGAAATTAGGATATAAAATTTGAGAATTCTCAACAGTCGTACTATCATATGGGGGGAGAAAAGAAGTGTTCCTCAAAGAAAGAAAAATGAAGCCAAAAAACAGTGAAATAGAGAAGTGAAATGAAGATAGCACCCTAAGGGTTTCTGTGTCCCTGTTCTACTTGTTCCAGAGGTCAGACTGCATTCTTGACCACCCCACGACTTGTTTATTATTCAGTTTATCCTTGGACATCATTAAATTCCCATGTAAGTTTCTAACACATTCCTTTCCTCTTCAGTCAGACCTTTGCCTAAAAGCAAAAGATTCTTAACTAACAAATTATTGGTCCCATTCACTATAGCATGGGTGAATGCTTTTTTCCCAAAGATCTCAAAATAGTTTATAACATATCACAGATGTTTTTAGAAAAAATAAAGTTGAGCTTTTCTGATCTGTAGAAATGTTAGAAAACAGAGGCTAAAAGCTTTAAGTGACTAACATAATAACCAGGGAAATCAGTGGTAAAATAAATACTGTGTGGTAAAATAAAATACTGTGCTAAAATAAAAATTCTCAAAATTACTCTTATGTGTTCCCTAATCGATGTGGCCAAACTCACAACAGTCATCTTAAAACAAGTTCAGCTTTCTCTGGCAGTTAAAAACCCTTTGATGAGTAAACCTGGGTGTGTTCTTTTCTGAGCACCTAAGATCAAATTAGTCTCGCTGAAAAACTTCGGAAAGTCCAGCTCTTCTAATTTAAAAAAAGAAAACTGAGTTTTTTGTCTTTTTTGTTTTTTTAAATGAGGATGTGATCACTGGTTAGTAATAACAGCTGTGTGGCTAACGATAAATAAAAACTATTTTCAGTTCTTCTCATGACCTAGGAATACCATCAACCTAAAAACTTAAAAAGGCAAAAGAAAAGGTTAACATTTTATAAAGTGGCTAAACTCTAACAAATCATTATGGACAACTTCTGGGACTTTAATAGTTTCTGTTGTAGTTTCATTGAGATGTCAGGGACAGCAGAGAAGGAGAAAGAAAAAATATAACCATGAGTTTCATAATATTAACATTTATGCCAGTATATAGAGTCAAATGATATATTTCAGGGCAATTTAAGTATTATATATTGAACAAACCTTATGTCTTTTCATAATAATTTACTGGATCAACATTTCTATTTAAGATGGGATAGTCAGTGTTTTCAATAAACATTTCTTGAGTTCTTCAGACCAGAATGTAGAGCAGTGAACATAGATTTTAATTTATTTAAGTCTTAAGGAAAAATGAGAGATTTTACTCTTAAAAGAACTACAGAAAATAAAATGTGGAACAAATTTTTCATTTTTATAGCAAGAAAGTAAAGATCTTCAGAAGGGAAAGAATGACTACTGAAAAATCATTTTGAGACAGGAAGTTTAAGCCTGCTTATCTTCTCAAGTAATGTCTCTGTTTTTCAATATGCTATCTAGGTTGGTCATAACTTTTCTTCCAAGGAGTAAGCATCTTTTAATTTTATGGCTGCAGTCACCATCTGCACTGATTCTGGAGCCCAAAAAGATAAAGTCTGACACTGTTTCCACTGTTTCCCATCTATTTCCCATGAAGTGATGGGACCAGATGCCATGATCTTAGTTTTCTGAATGTTGAGCTTTAAGCCAACTTTTTCACTCTCCACTTTCACTTTCATCAAGAGGCAGAGACATTATTTTGCCAACAAAGGTCTGTCTAGTCAAGGCTATGGTTTTTCCTGTGGTCATGTATGGATGTGAGAGCTGGACTGTGAAAAAAGCTGAGCGCCGAAGAATTGATGCTTTTGAACTGTGGTGTTGGAGAAGACTCTTGAGAGTCCCTTGGACTGCAAGGAGATCCAATAAGTCCATTCTAAAGGAGATCAGCCCTGGGATTTCTTTGGAAGGAATGATGATAAAGCTGAAACTCCAGTACTTGGGCCATCTCATGCGAAGAGTTGACTCATTGGAAAAGACTCTGATGCTGGAAGGATTGGGGGCAGGAAGAGAAGGGGACGACCGAGGATGAGATGGCTGGATGGCATCACTGACTCGATGGACCTGAGTTTGAGTGAACTCTGGGAGATGGTAATGGACAGGGAGGCGTGGCGTGCTGCGATTCATGGGGTCGACAAAGAGTCGGACACAACTGAGCAACTGAACTGAACTGAACTGAACTTGTCAAGTTAATATCCATAAGAATTAAGGTAAGGTCTATGGATCTCAAAAATGCAGCATTTGACCTCAAGGTACACTTCTCACAGTGCCTGAATAAAATAGGGCTTGTTGTTGTTCAGTTGCTAAGCCTTCTCCAACTCTTTGTGAATCAAAGAACTGCAGCACACTTGGCTTCCCTGCCCTTCACAATCTCCTGGAGTTTGCTCAAACTCAAGTCCATTGAGTTGCTGATGCCATCCAACCATCTCATCCTCTGTCCTTCCCTTCTCCCCCTGCCCTCAATCTTTTCCAGCACGAGGGTCTTTTCCAATGAGTCAGCTGTTCATATCAGGTGGCCAAAGTGTTGGAACTTCGGCTTCAGTGTCGTCCTTCCAATGAATATTTGGGGTTTATGGGGCTTAGAAAGTAAATAAGTAACTGATACCTGTGGCAGTTCAGAGGATTCCTTCTTTTACAAGTCCTGAAAGAATTCTGGTTGTGATGCCCAGTCACTTCTCTCTCAATCAAATCTGCATTTCTTTAGGCCTAAACCACTGGAGTACTCTTCTGGTGTCCTCTCTCTTCCAAAAAAGGAATAGAGAACATTGAAACTGAGCAGGACCCTGTGGGGTTCCTAAGTACAAATCCTTTCTGTGTTCCCTATTTCTTGTCTGTAGGAAATGGGCTTCATTTAGCCTACCAGACCTTCCCTGCGTTCCAAAGGGCAGATTCAAACAGCTAATAATGAGGGAATGAATGGAAAACAAAAACAAGGGAAGAGTAATCAAGAAACAAGGGAGGAGCAATCAAGACAAGTTTGTCCTTGGAGGACAAAATGAACCAGGGAAAAGGCTAACAGAGTTTTGCCAAGAGAATGCACTGGTCATAGCAGACACCCTCTTCCAACAACACAAGAGACGATGCTACACACAGACAATATCAGATGGTCAACACCAAAATCAGATCGATTATATTCTTTCCAGCCAAAGATAGAGAAGCCATATAGAGTCAGCAAAAACAAGACCATGGGCTGACTGTGGGTCAGATCATGAACTACTTATTGTCAAATTCAGACTTAAATTGAACAGAGTAGGGAAAACCACCAGACCATTCAGCTATGACCTAAATCAAATCCCTTATGATTATACAGTGGATATGAAAAATAGTAATTAGATCTGATAGACAGAGTGCCTAAAGAACTATGGACAGAGATTCATGACATTGTACAGAAGGCAGTGATCAAGACCATCCCCAAGAAAAAGAAATGCAAAAAGGCAAAATGGTTGTCTGAGGAGGCCTTACAAATAGTTGAGAAAAGAAGAGAAGCTAAAAGCAAAGGAGAAAATTAAAAATATACCCATCTGAATGCAGAGCTTCAAAGAATAGCAAGGAGAGATGAAACCTTCCTCAGTGATCAATGCAAAGAAATAAAGGAAAACAACAGAATGGGAAAGATGTGATCTCTTCAAGAAAATGAGAGATACCTAGGGAGCATTTCATGCAAACATGAGCACAATAAAGGACAGAAATGGTATGGACCTAATAAAAGCAGAAGATACTAAGAAGAGGTGGCCAGAATACACAGAAGAACTATACATAAAAGATCTTCATGACCCAGATAACCATGATGGTGTGATCACCCAACTAGAGCCAGACATCCTGAAATGCAAAGTCAAGTGGGCCTTAGAAAGCATCACTACAAACAAAGCTAGTGGAGATGATGGAATTCCAGTTGAGCTATTTCAAATCCTAAAAGATGATGCTGTGAAAGTGCTGCACTCAATATGCCAGCAAATTTGGGAAACTCAGCAGTGGCCATGGGACTGGAAAAGTCAGTTTTCATTCCAATCCCAAAGAAAGGCAATGCCAAAGAATGCTCAAACTACCACACAATTGCACTCATCTCTAAAATACTTTACTTCTACATGCTAGCAAAGTAGTGCTCAAAATTCTCCAAGCCAGCCTTCAACAGTACATGAACCATGAATATCCAGATGTTCAAGCTGGATTTAGAAAACTCAGAGGAACCAGAGATCAAATTGCCAACATCGATTGGATCATTGAAAAAGCAAGAGAGTTCCAGAAAAACATCTATTTCTGCTTTATTGGCTACACCAAAGCCTTTGACTAGGTGGATCATAACAAACTGTGGAAAATTCTTAAAGAGATGGGAATACCAGACCACCTGACCTGCCTCCTGAGAAATCTGCATGCAGATCAAGAAGTATCAGTTAGAACCTGACATGAAAAATGGACTAGTTTCAAATTAGGAAAGGAGTACAAGGCTGTATATTGTCACCTTCCTTATGTAACTTATATGCAGAGCACATCATGCTTAATGCCAGGTGGAATGAAGCACAAGCTGGAATCAAGTTTGCCAGGGGAAATATCAATAACATCAGATATGCAGATGACACCACCCTTATGGCAGAAAGCAAAGAGGAACTAAAGAACCCTTTGATGAAAGTGAAAGAGGAGAGTGAAAAAGTTCACTTAAAACTCAACATTCAAAAAATCAAGATCATGGCATCTGGTCCCATCACTTCATGGCAAATAGATGGGGAAACAATGGAAACAGTGAGACTTTATTTTGGGGGGCTCTAATATCACTGCAGATAGTGACTGCAGCCATGAAAATTAAAAGACGCTTGCTCCTTGGAGGAAAAGCTATGACCAACCTAAAAAGTAAAGTTGAAAGCTTAGTTGCTCAGTCGTGTCCAACTCTTTGTGACCGCAAGGACTATAGCCTACGAGGCTCCTCCGTCCACGGGATTTTCCAGGCAAGAGTACTGAAGTGGCTTGCCATTTCCTTCTCCAGAGGATCTCCCAGACCCAGGGATCAAACCCAGGTCTCCCACATTGTAGGCAGATGCTTTACTGTCTGAGCCAAGACCAACCTAGACAGCATATTAAAAAGCAGAGACACTACTTTGCCAACAAATTTCCATCTAGTAAAAGCTATGGTTTTTCCAGTAGTCATGTATGGATGTGAGAGTTGGACTATAAAGAAAGCTGAGCGCAGAAGAATTGATGCTTTTGACTGTGGTGTTGGAGAAGACTCTTGAGAGTCCCTTGGACAATAAGGAGATCAGTTCTGAATATGCATTGGAAGAACGGAAGCTGAAGCTGAAGTTCCAATTCTTTGGCTACCTAATGCGAAGAACTGGCTCATTGGAAAAGACCTTGATGCTGGCAAAGACTGAAGGCAGGAGAAGAAGGGGATGACAAAGGATGAGATGGCTGGATGGCAACACCAACTCAATGGACGTGAGTTTGAGCAAGCTCTGGGAGTTGGTAATGGACAGGAAGCCTGGCATGCTGCAGTCCATGGGGTTGCAAACAGTCAGACAGGACTGAGTGACTGAACTGAACTGACTGAACTAAGAAACAGCAGTGCAGCCTTGGGGCAGGGTCCTGATTCACCCTGAAGTAATATAAATAGCAATATTTTTTAGCTCTTCTGCAGAACTAAAAGCTCCCACCCAGGTTGTTCATTGTAGTTCAGTTGCTAAGTTGTGTCTGACCCCATGAACTAAGGCACACCAGGCTTCCCTGTCCTTCACTATCTCCCCAAGTTTCCTCAAACTCATGTCCACTGTGGCTCAAATGGTAGAGAATCTGCAATGTGGGAGACCAGGCTTCGATTCTTGGGTCAGGAAGATCCCCTGAAGAAGGAAATGGCAACCCACTCTGGTATTCTTGCCAGGGAATTCCATGGACAGAGGAGCCTGGAGGGCTACAGTCATGAGGTCTCAAAGGGTCGGACATGACTGAGTGACTAAAACACATATGTCTACTGAGTTGGTAATGGCATCTGATCATCTCATCCTCTGTTGCCCTCTTCCCTTCTTGCCCTCAATCTTTCCCAGCATCAGGGTCTTCAGAAGATGGCAAGTTGATGTTGAGGGCAAGATTCCAGGAGTATCCCATGCTACCTCACCACCAACCAACCAACCAGAAGAAAGACACACACCCTACAGCCTTCACCTCAAATTTCGCCTATAAAAATTTTTCTCCTCAAAAAACAAAAAATGTTTGGGAAAAATTCGGGAAAGTTCAGAACTTTTGAACATGAGTCACTCGTTCTTGCTTGGCCCCACAATAAACCTTTCCCTGCTCCACACTCTGACATTTTGCTCTATTTGGTTTCACTGTGCACTGGGTACATGAAATCAGTTCAATAACAATTTCACCATAGAAATCTCTTTGTGCATGTTATCTCTTCTGACTAGTATTCTTGGAGAAATAAACTAGAACGTACTACTTCCCATATATAATCCTCTGATTTCAGTCTCTAGTCCTTGCACATTCCAGGCCCTTTATCAAGGATGCATTTCCCCTTCATGGCTTCCAATGAATACTGGGATTTATCAGTTCCAAATCCAGTTCAAACACCAGCTTGTTTTAAAGCTCTTCTTGAGGTCTCTACCTGGAAGAAATACGCCCCAAAACACTGATTCTACTCTACTTTCATTATACCACCTTATACTTTCTATTAAAGCTATTTTTCTAGTATTTTATTTAATCATTATAACCCCTTTGAAAACAGCATCTGGGCCTTATTCACCTTCTTATTCTTTTCAGCACCCAACAGTGGGTTTTAATTATTTCTTAAGTGAAAAATTCAAATGTAGCCTAATCCTTATAACTTCTTATAACTCCTTATGACCCCTATCACACACCATGCTCCTTCAAGTGCTTTCTGCTTTGAGAAAATGAATAGAGTCAGCACGTTCAATACTCACTTTTTTTTTTAAATTATATAGGAATGAAATCTAACACTTTCAAAAGAAACAGCTATAGTTTTAAAGTTTTACTGAACATTTTGTCACTACATCTTGTCATCTGTAACTAAAAAGGCCTTCCCCCATGGGGGAAGGAGGTGAAAACAAAAGAAAAGCTTTTGTTCCTGCATAAAATAACCTTCTAAAGCCATTTTTCTTGATTTACCTGAAATTAAATACACAGTGTTCCTATTTCAAATTAGAACTGTCAAGGAAAAAAAAAATTTTTTTAATAATCTGAAAGCACTCTGAAGAATTCAGAGCTTTGAGATTTTTAGGTATTCATTAATTTCAACCTTCCATAGGGTGTCTTCCACTTAGCGAGCATTGTAACTGTTGAAGCACAAGTTCTCTTTTCAAAACATAAAACATAAATAAATTGAAAGACTATGGCCATCCTCTACTGAATTTTCCCATGATGTATTCAATCCTAAAGGAAATCAGTCCTGAATATTCACTGGTAGTGATTTAGTCATTAAGTTGTGTCCAACTCTTGCGACCCCATGGACTATAGCCTGCCAGGCTCCCCTGTCCATGGGATTCTCCAGGCTAGAATACTGGAGTGGTTTGCCATTTCCTTCTCTGGGGATCTTCCCAACCCAGAAATCGAACCTGGGTCTCCTGCATTGCAGGTAGATTCTTTACAGACGGAGCTACCAGGGAGGCCCTTGGAAGGACTATGCTGGAGCTGAAGCTCCAATTCTTTAGCCGCCTGATGTGAAGAACTGACTCATTGGAAAAGACCCTGATGCTGGGAAAGATTGAAGGCAGGAAGAGAAGGGGACGACAAAGGATGAGATTGTTGGATGGCATCACCAACTCGATGGACATAAGTCTGAGCAAGCTCTGGGAGTTGATGATGGACAGGGAAGCCTGGCATGCTGCAGTCCGTGGGGTCACAAAGAGTCAGACACGACTGAACAACTGAACTGAACTGATGATGTTTGTAATGTGCATCAGTACTGAACAGGCACAGGTTAAAGATACAGAACTAGCAGTGATTGCATTAATAATAACGGTTACTGCCACTCACAGTGTGCCAGAGAATGCTTCTGTGTTTCACATGCTTTGTCTCGTTTTTAACACTTGCCACAGCTCTATGAAGAAAGCACTATCATTATCTTCACAAATAACAAAATCTAGGAAGGTTTTGCATAATTCAATCAAGTTCAAACAGCTTGGATACTAAGGACAGTTCCAGGACTTTAATCCAGGTAATCTGACTCCAGAACCCAAACTCTTAGCCACCATCTTCTCCCACCTGCTTTCTTTATAGAAAATGCTCTGCAATTACATTCATGGTTGCAGAGCCACTTCTCTCAGCCAGCACACTTCCTGCCATTACTGACAGTGGGAAGGTACATCAAGATACTGGAAATAATTACTGTACTCAATCCTAGGCAAGTGAAATGTGTTCGCTAGGAAGAAGACAGTTTAAAAATACTAAGACGCTTTTCAAAACTTTCATGCTTTAATTAACTTACTTGGAGAATACTTAAATTTATTTAATTAATTTATTGATTACCTCTGTGTTCCTCAAAGTAAAATTTTAAAACTTCTGTCAGTTCCTAGATGACTGCTGCTGCTGCTGCTGCTAAGTCACTTCTGTCGTGTCCGACTCTGTGCAACCCCAGAGACGGCAGCCCACCAGGCTCCCCCGTCCCTGGGATTCTCCAGGCAAGAACAATGGAGTGGGTTGCCATTTCCTTCTCCAATGCATGAAAGTGAAAAGTGAAAGTGAAGTCACTCAGTTGTGTCCGATTCTTAGCGACCCCATGGACTGCAGCCTACTAGGCTCCTCCGCCCATGGGATTTTCCAGGCAAGAGTACTGGAGTGGGTTGCCATTGCCTTCTCCATCCTAGATGACTGTCACACCAGAATTAGTCCTTTCTCCTTAAGCTCTCCCTTCACCAGCCTCCCCACTTCCAGTACCAACCACCACTATCAGCTAGCAAGACAAGAGACAATCATTTAGCACTGTCCTATCCATATACAGTGAAATAAGAAATCATGTAAGAATCTATAGACAATGTGAACTGATGAATCTTCTTTCTAAGAAGTCCCTTGCTCAGGGCTCATACTGAGTCTGTTCATCCACTGAAGCTGCTCGGAATTCTACAGCAGGACTACCCTATCACTGAGCATCATACCCCTAAGCTAAGGGGAAGCCATTCTAGCACTCAAAAGATGCACTACTAGACTTTCTAGACTACTAGTAAGATCGTGGGCCCAATTATCTATACAAACTTCCAGCTTGTTCTGTAAATATTTATTAAATGCCAGGCACTGTTTTGAGCATCTGGAATGCAACAACACAATGAAATATTCAGAATCTACAGTCTACAAGCTATGGCAGATAAATCTGAGAATGTAAGGCAGGACACTGGGTATGCATGCTCCCATCAGAAGAACTGGAATGGCCAGATGAAAGATTCCAGTGTGAAGATCTGCGGTGAAGAGTCATTCCAAGTAGAGCAAATGCAAATATCAAGTTCAAAATGCCTGAGGTAGAAGTAACCTTTTGGGAACCACCAGATGGTCCATGAGGTATCAAACCTATGACTTCAAATAGACTACTATTTTATTCCAAGCACCTGAGCCCCAGTGTAGTCCACCTGTAATGCCGGAGACCCCAGTTCAATTCCTGGATCGGGAAGATCCCCTGGAGAAGGGATAGGCTATCCACTCCAGTATTCTTCGGCTTACCTTTTGGCTCAGATAGTAAAGAATCCACCTGCAATATGGGACACCTGGGTTCAATACTGAGGTTGGGAAGATCCCTTGGAGAAGGGAACAGCTACCCACTCCAGTATTCTGGCCTGGAGAACTTCATGGACAGAGGAGCCTGGCAGGCTACAGTCCATGGGGTAGCAAAGAGTTGTACACGATTGAGCGACTTTCACTTTCTTCAAAACTTCCTAGGGTTCCTGATAAAAATATTCATATTCCCTGATACTGTCATATTAATTAAAAAATAGTAATATGGAAATAGGGCACTAAAACTTCCCTTTTTAACAGCAAGGGTTAGACTATAATAAAAGAAAGGTAATCATACCACTTCCAAAGTGATATCAAACTAATGCTTGATAACTAAAAGCAAATCTCCATCCAATTCATCTATAGAATAGACTCCTTACAATGCATTTCAATGCAATCTAGTGGTGAGAAACAGGGGCAGAAGAGTGTTTTAAAGAAATAGGCATCACTGTAAATAAATCAATTTAAGTACACATATGTAAATGTTTATATATAGTAGAGGCTCTTCTAGAGGTTTGCCTTAGTGATTGAGAATATAGATTTACTCTACACAATGCATTGTGTATTATTATGAATGAATTGTTTTGAAAGACTTAAAGTAATAGAGATCGAATACAAGTGAGAATATCCACTATCATGAGATATGTCTACATAACTTTCAATGCTATATAAATTTCATTTTAAATTATGGGTGTTGTTTTCATTTTTTAATTCACTCCCAAGGTATTTTAGTAATAAAGGATCAGAATTCAAATCACAGTAGTTTGTAACAGATTTCACGTGTGATTGTGATGATGAAAATGTTACTTGTAGAAAGAATGGAGTCTCCATGATAAATGAGTGTGAACTTGGGTATGTTTTTATAATATGAGCAACTTAAGTGCGGAGAAGGCAATGGCACCCCACTCCAGTACTCTTGCCTGGAAAACCCTATGGACGAAGGAGCCTGGTGGGCTGCAGTCCATGGGGTCGCTAAGAGTCGGATACGACTGAGTGACTTCCCTTTCACTTTTCACTTTCATGCATTGGAGAAGGAAA
The DNA here is from genome assembly GCF_016772045.2 of Ovis aries. Taxonomy (NCBI): domain Eukaryota; kingdom Metazoa; phylum Chordata; class Mammalia; order Artiodactyla; family Bovidae; genus Ovis; species Ovis aries. Next base: position 53,993,311 of record NC_056061.1, read on the forward strand.
TGGCAACCCACTCTAGTGTTCTTGCCTGGAGAATCCCAGAGACAAGGGAGCCTGGTGGGCTGCCATCTATGGGGTCACACAGAGTCGGACACGACTGAAGTGACTTAGCAGTAGCAGACTCTACCATTCAAGCTTAGCAATGATTAAGAAGGGGAAAAAAAACACCTGCAAAAACATCTCAGGAGACAGCTTAATACAGCTTTGATATGAGATGAAAGAGGAGAAAGTCTAGTTCTGTACTTGTCAGCCATGCAGTTCCCTCACTGAAGGTAAAAGATGTAAAATAAAGATAGTACCTCCTCTCTTCCAAGATTATCTGAAATATTACATGGCATTGAAGTTTCACGGAACTAATGAAGAGCTTACCATACACTAGGCAATTAATGCATGTTAGTTCCCTTCCCAAATCACCCTCCTTCAAACCCTGTTAGATTTTATTATAATCAACAAGCATTTATTGAGTGCATATTTTATCAAGGAGTATTTGAAAACCTGGTGATGTAATGCTAACTAAAACATGTTACATGCCTTTAATGGCAGTAAAAAAGACAGAAAGAACACAATAGCCAATATTGGATATTATTATGAGAGTGTAACAAAACACACACAAAATTAATTCTATTGAAAAAAGGATGGGAAACCACTAAAGGATGGGAAACCACAAAGAGGCGACTTTTAGATTTGGCCTTGAAATATACGCAGAAATTTGCCATGGGAAAAAGACAAGAAAGGCCACAGTGGGAAAAAGCAAATGTTAATTCAGGAAATATTGATTAAACAGCCTAGAGTGTACCAGTCCCTGGACTGGCACCAAGGATGCTTAAGCAGAGGTCTGGATATGTGAACATACATGACATCTTCCAGAAAGAGCAAGTATATACTGGGCACTCCCTCTCCAATGTCTATCACACACTCCCAGACAAAAATTAATATTAATCAACATGGTAATTTTAAAAAATATTATTCACTCAGTTCAGTTCAGTTCAGTTCAGTCGCTCAGTTGTGTCCGACGCTTTGCGACCCCATGAATCCCAGCACGCCAGGCCTCCCTGTCCATCACCAACTCCCGGAGTTCACTCAGACTCATATCCATCGAGTCGGTGATGCCATCCAGCCATCTCATCCTCGGTCATCCCCTTCTCCTCCTGCCCCCAATCCCTCCCAACAGCACAGTCTTTTCCAATGAGTCAACTCTTCACATGAGGTGGCCAAAGTACTGGGGCTTCAGCTTTAGCATCATTCCTTCCAAAGAAATCCCAGGATTGATTTCCTTCAGAATAGACTGGTTGGATCTCCTTGCAGTCCAAGGGACTCTCAAGAGTCTTCTCCAACACCACAGTTCAAAAGCATCAATACTTCGGCGCTCAGCCTTCTTCACAGTCCAACTCTCACATCCATACATGACCACAGGAAAACCATAGCCTTGACTAGACGGACCTTAGTCGGCAAAGTAATGTCTCTGCTTTTCAATATACTATCTAGGTTGGTCATAACTTTCCTTCCAAGGAGTAAGCATCTTTTAATTTCATGGCTGCAATCACCATCTGCATTGATTTTGTAGCCCAAAAAAATAAAGTCTGACACTGTTTCCACTGTTTCCCCATCTATTTCCCATGAAGTGATGGGACCGGATGCCATGATCTTCGTTTTCTGAATGTTGAGCTTTAAGCCAACTTTTTCACTCTCCTCTTTCACTTTCATCAAGAGGCTTTTTAGTTCCTCTTCACTTTCTGCCATAAGGGTGGTATCATCTGCATATCTGAGGTTATTGAGATTTCTCCCGGTAATCTTGATTCCAGCTTGTGTTTCTTCCAGTCCAGCGTTTCTCATGATGTACTCTGCATATAAGTTAAATAAGCAGGGTGACAATATACAGCCTTGATGTACTCCTTTTCCTATTTGGAACCAGTCTGTTGTTCCATGTCCAGTTCTAACTGATGCTTCCTGACCTGCATACAGATTTCTCAAGAGGCAGGTCAGGTGGTCTGTATTCCCATCTCTTGAAGAATTTTCCACAGTTTATTGTGATCCACACAGTCAAAGGCTCTGTCATAGTCAATAAAGCAGAAGTAGATGTTTTTCTGGAACTCTCTTGCTTTTTCCATGATCCAGCGGATGTTGGCAATTTGATCTCTGGTTCCTCTGCCTTTTCTAAAACCAGCTTGAACATCAGGGAGTTCACAGTTCATGTATTGCTGAAGCCTGGCTTGGAGAATTTTGAGCATGACTTTACTAGCATGTGAGATGAGTGCAATTGTGCGGTAATTTGAGCATTCTTTGGCATTGCCTTTCTTTGGAATTGGAATGAAAACTGACCTTTTCCAGTCCCGTGGCCACTGTTGAGTTTTCCAAATTGCAAATATTCAAATTTTGTATTATGTTAGGGATACTCTTTAGAGAGGTTCTTTATAAATTTTAAAGAAATGTGTTGTGTTAAATAAATATGTTTATTTAAATATGTTTGTGTTGTCTTAAAACACAAATATCTATTATATCTTAAACATATTTTGAAAAAAATACAAACTATCAGTATCTTATAAGCAGTCTTATAAGCAGTCTGAAAAATGTTTCATTTAATAAACAACTAAGATTCTAATCTCTCTACTCAACTAGTGGTCAGGTCTGATGATATCAGAATAAAATCATTTTTTTAAATATGCTTTCAAATTTATCAGATGCTACAAATAACGTCAAGAGCATATCAACTAAAACGCAATCCTCACCGTGAACTGGAAAAGTTCAAGACATCCTCATGTTAAACCATCAGATAGTCTAGCATCCTACTGGACATAATTGCTTGTTTTTTTTTTCTTTCTTTTTTAATGAAGCAAGCATCTCTTATAAAACCTCATTTAAGTGCACAGTAAAACTTAACATGAGCTCTCCTTTTAAATCTTAGATACTCAACAGTAAAACTGCTTCCTTGTAAAGCCAAGGGACATACTCAAATGAATAAGACTCGGCCTAAGGACAGGGGCTTCCAAGGAGGTTCAACACTAAAGAATCCGTCTGCAATGCAGGAGCCACAGGAGACACGGGTTCAATCCCTAGAGGAGGGCAGGGCAACCCACTCCAGCATTCTTGCCTGGGATAGAGGAGCCTGTTGGGTTACTGTCCTTGGGGTTGCAAAGAGTCGGACACGACTGAAACAACTGAGCATGAGCAAGGACTGGGTACCCTGGCATTTTCAAGAAAAAAATTATTGTTTTACACCACCAATCTTTGTAGAAATAGTAGGAAAATGTACTATGCATTTTCTTACAAGATACAAGAAAGGACAAGAAACACTGCTCCCTCATTTACAAAGCAGGTAAATTGTGATAACATTATTGTATGCATACCCTGGTATACCTTAAATAGGATTCAGTCTTACAGGGAAAAAAAGGCTGCTGACATAAACTCAACCTTTTAGGAATTACTACTGTAATATCCAGAATATATAGGATATTACTACTGTAACAACCAGGAGACGGTGAAGGACAGGGAAGCCTGGAATGCTGCAGTCCATGGAGTCGCAGAGAGTCAGACATGCCTGAGCAACTGAACAACTATAATATGTAAAATCAAAATACATTTGCAAATGCAATAAGGTAATTGAGAGCAGTTCTCAGAGACAAAGGGCTAAACTAATGCTAGTTATTATTATTGTGGAACTACAGTTGTATAGCAAAAAAGCCATAATTTAACATGGTCTATATAAAACTGTAGAACCATTTTGAGGGAGGGAACCTATGGTTGATTCATGTTGATGTCTGACAGAAAACAACAAAATTTTGTAGAGCAATTATCCTTCAATTAAAAAATAAATATTTTTTTAAAAAAATAGTGACTAGAGAAAAACTGTAGAACCATTTAGATCCATTACAAACCACAAGATTATTAGCTCTCATCTGAACCATACAAAAACATGCTTATGTCCCTATTTCCCTCCCAAGATGAAGCTATTTAAGGTGGGTCATCAAGATTTCCAAAGTCTAATATTCTCTCAAAGGGCTTGGTTAAGTCATGTAACCAAAAGCATGAAACATGAGATTAGTCTCAAGCAATGTTAATTCTAGCATACAGGTTATGTTGTGTTCAGAAATACACACACACACACACACACACACACATATATTAAAGCAATGTACTGTACTCAATTTAACTTTTCTATTTTTACTATAAATTTTTACTTAGCATTTGTCCTGTTACTTTAAACTTTCTTTCCTTAACAAATGTATTCATTTAACTGATTTTATAGTTTTATTTATTCTGAGTTTACTATTTTAACTATTTTATCTTTCATTCTTTAATTATTCAATTTCTATAGCATTTTCTAACCTTTTTTTTTTTTTTAAGAAATTCGTAAAGAAACTTCCACCCTCTTTTGAACAGATAGGAGAGAGGCACTAGAGCAGAGCAGATAATGTCACAGGAACACAATTTCAGAAAGTCATAACAGAGAAGACAGAAGGACAGCTTTCTTTTGAGCTCTGTACAGAGCCACCCAGGTCCCAAGGAAGAGATCTCCCAGACGGTCCTGGAGAATGTGATCCCAACCATCATTAGCCAGTAGTGGCTGACATGTGTATTTTTTAATCCAGTTAAACAACAGTCTAGGCATCACAGAAGTAAAATCACTCCTTCAGGAGGATGACAAACTAGCCTACGAAACAACCCAGATGAATTGAAGCGACAATACTGTTTTGTCTCTGGGACAGTTCACAACATCTCTGAGAAGGCAGGTAGATGTACTAAAACCCAGTCTCTGAGTACAATTACAAGATGTGGCTTTTTCTCCCGAGTAGAGCAGCCAGGATAGACAGGAAAGCATATGGGTTAAGAAGAGGTTTTACTTAGTTCAAAACTACTCATACTAGCGTGTAAGGAGATACTTCTGAACCTCCCGTCTACATTTTTTGGAAAGATGTATAATACAGTAGAACAAATTTGTAAGCAAGAGTAGGGTAGATTTACCACTTAATAGCTATGTGACCCTGAGCAAACCGCTTCACTTGCTGAAATCTCAATTTATTTACTTGCTATATGAATCAGGTATAGAACTTGCCATGTATATATCTATATACATACATATACACTTCTGTGTATGTATATATATATGAAAGCATTATGTTTAGTGAGATGATTAACACTTCAAAAACTCAGGAAATGTCATCTAGTTTATTTTTTTAAAAATCAACGTACCCGAATTCCTCTTATGCCATGCCATCCCGTGCAGGGTCACTCAGTTGTGTCCAACTCTGCGACCCATGGACTAGAGCCTGCCCGGCTCCTCTGTCCAAGGAGACAGTCCAGGCAAGAATATTGGAGTGGGTTGCCATGTCCTCCTCCAGGGGATTGTCCCAACTGAGGGATCGAACCTAGGTCTCCCATGTTCCAGGAAGATTCTTCACCATCTGAGCCACCAGGAAAGCCCCCTCTTATGCAAGCTCATTCCAAAAAAACACTTGAATAAACAGAATTACTTCACTTCAAGAAAGGAATTTAAATATTCTTCATGTGTAAACCTCATGTGTCTTTTTTATAATTTTTTAAATGCCTATGGCTGAAATTCTCTCAAATAGAAATTCTCTCAGTTGTTTAAAACAACTCCAAAGTTTAAAGCTTCCAAAAATTGAGCTTGCAATAGCCTTCATGACAGGGGTCTAATATCTTGAGTCCCACAAAATGTTTAAATAGTTTCTCTTAAACATCAATGGGACTAAAAATCAACTGAAGGTATAACATACATCTATCATCAACAATGATAACTAAATTAATTTTCCTGATGTGGGAATGATCTCAACATAACTAGCCAACGGTTTAGGTCTGATTTTCTTACAGCACCCAGGAAGAAGCTGGGCAAAGACCAAGAATCACACAGAACAGCCTGGGTCAGCTGATGAAAGTAGAAGAAAATGATAGTTTTCTATCTTGCTAGTAGGTGATTTTAAAGCACTTCCTTATCTGTTACTTGAAAGAGAGATGCTGACCCAAACAATCATTAGAGAGTATTCTCAAGGTACAAATCACAAAGAGTTGATGGATCAAGGGCAGGAGAGCAATCATGATTTTTTTGTGAAGAAGTAGTAAACCCCTTCCATATTGGAATATAGCTTGGCCATTTTGTGAAGCTGGACCAAATATTGTCAGAAGAGTCAGTACGGAGAAACTAGTGAAAACAACCTGCTTTCTAGTCATCCAATTGAGCTCTCACATAAACTGAACCAGAAATAAAATATTTGGGCATTAGGACTGAATGTAGTTTAAGAAGAGAGGCCAACTAATTGGCTTGCCAGAAAAAAAAAAAAAAAAGACAATATACTGACACTAATTTTATCAACTGAAATTACTATGGTACATAAACGAAAGGGCACAGTGGCAGCTAAATAATAGAAGCAAACAATCAATAATTGTTTTTTGCATAAAATGATATGCTGAGAACTTCACATACATCATTTTTTTTTAGCCTCAAAACAAGCCTGTAAGATAGGTATTATTTTTCTCCATTTTATAGAAAGCAAGGGCACAGAGTACAAGCTAACTTGTCCAAGACCACCAGATAGAAACAGTAATCAAAAATCCAGGCATGGCACTCCACAGCCTTAACCGTTATGCTATATTGCTTTTGTGAATGATTTTCCTAAAATTTAGTTGGCCAAAAAGTGGTGAGAGAGAAAAGAATGGAAATAAAGAAACCCTTGCTAGAAAGAAACTGAATGAGGTAAAATTAAATGAGAGGCAGGTGGGGAAATAACGAAGGTACACCCAAAGCAACAGTACAGGCAGTGCTCTTCCCAAGTGGGTGGTGCCACTTCCTTGCAGCGCCCTAAGGAGAGCCAATGAGTGGAACTTTAAAAAAAAACCCACCATTGGCCAGGAGGTGTCGCTATTCCTAGAAGTGCGGGGTTCAAGGGAATGTATTAATAATATGTTGGGGCTGATTTACTGTATAAACCATGTCACCTCACGGGACTTGAAAGACAGCCTTGTCTCTGAGTGACCCCCACTGACACTCCAACCTCTGCTTAGGACTGAAAGAAGAAACGAAGATTTAGCATGCTGCTTTTAATTGGCTGCCAATCCCTGGCTCTTCACTACCTCCTCTTACACACACATTAGCAGTCTAAATCAAAATGACTCTTCTCCTCTTAAGTTTCTTCTTTGAAATGCCATTGCCAGAAGGAATTTCTCTAAGAAGAATGTGCTGTTTCACTGCCAGCGCACAGAGGAGCTGGAGTAAAGGAAACAGCTGGCTGCCTGCCACGGGCAGAACAGAGAGGACAGAATCAGTCAGCATTTGTCTCTCCGCCTCTATCCAGCTAACTACTACTAGCTCTCTCCATCTGCCTTTATCTTACCTCCTTTGATTTGGGGATCAAGTCAGAGAGCTGTTGCCCCACCTCAGACGCAATGCATTATCAATTTACAAAGATATATAAACATGAATGAAGCTGCCCCAGGCACCAAATTAGCCTGAGAAAAGTCTGAAGAAAAAGGACATATTGAAACAGGAAGGGAGCAGGGCACAACCTTTAAAAGAATGACATAGCCCGAAGACATGACATAAACTAATTAAACCAAACAGGTCCAAGATTGCAGAGGAGGGGACTTCCACTAGACCTTGAGCCGAAGTAAAAGCTCAGTGCTACACATCAGAGAGCTAAATGACACCCCCACAGGCCCCATTACAGCTCCAAAGCCGACCATACAGGTCAAAAAGTGGACAGTGGCCAAATTCCTGAAAATGTCAACCCCTTCCCCAAAATAGCTGGAATACCCTTCCCACTCATTACCCTGTGAAATTCAGTTAAGTTCAGTCTCTCAGTAATGTCCGACTCTTTGCGACCCCATGAACTGCAGAATGCCAGATTTCCCTGTCCATCACCAACTCTGGAGCTTTCTCAAACTCATTTCCATCAAGTTGATGATGCCATCCAAATATCTCATCCTCTGTTGTCTCCTTCCCCTCTCGCCTTCAATCTTTCCCAGCAACAGGGTCTTTTCAAATAAGTTAGTTCTTCACATCAGGTGGCCAAAGTATTGGAGTTTCAGCTTCAGCATCAGTTCTTCCAATGAATATTCACGACTGATTTCTTTTAGGATCGACTGGTTCTATCTCGTTGCAGTCCAAGAGACTCTCAAGAGTCTTCTCCAACACCACAGTTCGAAAGCATCAATTCTTCACCACCCACCTTTCTTTATAGTCCAACTCTCACATCCACAAATGACTACTTGAAAAACCATAGCTTTGACTAGACAGACCTTTGTTGGCAAAGTAATGTCTCTGATTTTTAATATGCTTTCTAGGTTGGTCATAACTATTCTTCCAAGGAGCAAGCATCTTTTAATTTCATGGCTGCAGTCACCATCTGCAGTGATTCGGAAGCCCCAAAAAAAGTCTCTCACTGCTTCCACTGTTCCCCCATCTATTTGCCATGAAGTGATGGAACCAGATGCCATGATCTTTGTTTTCTGAATGTTGAGTTTTAAGCCAACTTTTTCACTCTCCTCTTTCACTTTCATCAAGAGGCTGTTTACTTCTTCTTCACTTTCTGCCATAAGGGTGGTGTTATCTGCATATCTGAGGTTATTGATATTTCTCCCGGCAATCTTGATTCCAGATTGTGTTTCATCCAGCCCAGCGTTTCTCATGATGTACTCTGCATAGAAGTTAAATAAGTGGGGTGACAATATACAGCCTTCAGGTACTCCTTTTCCTATTTGGAACCAGTCTGTTGTTCCATGTCCAGTTCGAACTGTTGCTTCCTGACCTGCATACAGGTTTCTCAAGAGGCAGGTCAGATGGTCTGCTATTCCCATCTCTTGAAGAATTTTGCACAGTTTGTGGTGATCCACGTTGTCAATGTCTTCGGCATAGTCAAATAAGCAGATGTTTTTTCTGGAACTCTCTTGCTTTATCGATGATCCAGAGGATGTTGGCAATTTGATCTCTGGTTCCTCTGCCTTTTCTAAAACCAGCTTGAACATCTGGAAGTTCATGGTTCATGTACTGTTGAAGGCTGGCTTGGAGAATTTTGAGCATTATTTTGGTAGCGTGTGAGATGAGTGCAATTGTGCTGCAGTTTGAACATTCTTTGGCATTGCCTTTCATTGGGATTGGAATGAAAACTGACCTTTTCCATTTCTGTGGCCACTGCTGAGTCTAAATTTGCTGGCATATTGAGTGCAGCACTTTTACAGTATCATCTTTTAGGATTTGAAATTGCTCAACTGGAATTCCATCACCCCTTTTAGCTTTGTTCATAGTGATGCTTTCTAAGGCCCACTTGACTTCACATTCCAGGATGTCTGGCTCTAGGTGAGTGATTACACCATCATGGTTATCTGGGTCATGAAGATCTTTTTTGTACAGTTCTTCAATGTATTGTTGAAATTACCCTTATAAAATTTACTGACAACCCCATATCCTGCTGCCTCTTGCCTTCCGAGGTGGCCCACACTCTGTCTATGGAGCGTGCATCTCTCTGAATAAAACTTTCCCTTTACTGTGGCTTGCTCTTGAATTTTTCCCGCAAGAAACCAAGAACCCACTCTTGGTGGCCATCCCAGAGACTTACCTGAATTGTGGGATATGAATATCCTCTCACATCCTGCTCTCTTTCCTGCAACTTATGGCTCTAAAACTGAAATATGAGCAAATGACCAAATACAAGTACCATCTCTGAAGCTCTCAGTGATCAACCAGCTGCTTTTGAATTAATTATTAAATAATGGCTAGCATTTACAGAGGTCCTACTTTATGCTGGGTATACAATAAACATCTCCAAAAGAAAAAATAACAAATATGGCCGTATAATTAGGAAGCTATGGGTCAGTATTCCAACCAGATCTCCAAATCTTAGGTTCCTTCCAGTATATAATTGATGCCATGCAGAGCCCTGTAGGGCTCCTGGGCACACGGCCTTCCTGTGCCCTGCATTTCTTTCCTTATAGGAAACTGCCTTCATTCACCTCAATAACCTTCCCTAAGTTCCAATGGGCAGATTCAAGCAATTGTTAATTACGAAAGGGAGAGGATGTGAGACAAGGAAGAAACAGTCAACAGCAGCCTTGCGGCAAGTTTCTGTTTCCCCATCAATGGATGAACACAACATTGTCTTTGATTTGTTTTGCAGATACTGTAAGCCCCTCCAGGTGGAAGAAGTTATGGTATGCTGCCCATAAGCTAGTAGATCCCAGACTAGTTAAACCTGAAGGTTGATAATGCTGACTCCTACTTACCTCACCTCCAACCCATCAGAAGAATGTCCAAGAGCTGATCATGCCCTCTTTTACTATAAAACTTGTCACCATCTTCCCCAAGTTGGGACACTTGGTTTCGAGGCCATCAGCCCGCTGTGTCCCCCTTTGCCTGACAAAGCAATAAAAATATCCTTTTCGACATCATCCAAAACTCTGTTTCCAAGTTTTGATTCAGCACCAGTGTACAGAGAAGCTGAGCTTTCAGCTTCACAACGACATATTTATACTATATGGGGCACACACAGATTTGCTTACAAAATTCTTAGCAGCAATCAAGGAATTATTTTTCATTTTAATTCTTATTTTAAAAATAAGAAATACGTCTTAAGAGATCAAGACTCCAATAAATGGTGGTAAAGTTCTTTACTAAACATGAATTGACTAGGAGAGAAACAACAGTTGAGCAATTATGTATCTTTCCACTATCCTCCTACTTCACAATATTTTACAATTAAATTGCCAAAGGGCATGGGGAGGCGGTTATGAAGGAACAAAGTAGATAAACATCTTTTTCTATAAAACTACAAATTAAACAGCACCAAAACTCTGATTAACCAGTGAATTCCCAGAGCCATGATAAATTTTGCCCATGGCAAGTGGTCAGCATATTTTTTAATAAAGAATTAATTAAGAAAAATGAAAAACTGTTCACAGTGATATAATTTAAAACCATCAGCCTTAGTACGTAGGGCTAATTCAACCTTGAAAGAATTATAATAGGTTTACAATAACAGATTCTCCTTTAACATCTTTTGATTTCTAGTATGATTTCAGGATTTTAAAATCTATGCTTTAGGGTAAAGAGAAAGTATGAAAAAAAAAAAAAAGCCAAATAGCAAAGAGTAAAGTACACACTGAATAACAGGGCCTAGGAGCGTGCAAATGATTACATGCTGCTCCTAATTAGTCTTACAAATGTTTGAGTATTAGTCTGTTGAAAGTAAAAACCCATTGCAACCAGACTCTAAACATTAAGGTTCCCAGAGGAGATAATTAAATATATTTGGCCTGTAATATACCTCAACCATGTGCTAATTCAAAGCTTTGCTTTAAACTGTGGTTCTGAATCTGATTTAAATTCTGATTCACATGAGAAGCAGAAGAAAGAATAAGAAAAATGTCCCCATTCTAGCTTTTGCTTTGCTAGGAGTTAGTTGGCTGTAGGCAAAATTTCAAAGTAATTTAAACTAGCCTTTGGCATCCTTTTACCTCCATTTCCTTGCAAAGCTCCTACTACCTAATTTTCAGATCTCCCAAGGGCTCCAAGACATCCCCCCTGTAGGGAATGGGTAATGTCCTGCTTCTCTGAGGACAGAATGGTAGGCAACTGCCATATTCTTTCTTCCTTCTGATTCAAAACTTCTCCCTCACCTTAGGGCAACTCATTTCACCTAAGTGTTAAGAAGGAAACACTATAACCGAATTAACTCATCCCAAAGTATTGGAGCTTCAGCATCACTCCTTCCAATGAATATTCATGGTTGATATCAGTTAGGATTGGTTTGATCTCCTTGCAGTCCAAGGGACTCTCAAGATATTCACTTAAAACAGAGGATATTACCAATACTTCGGCCACCTGATGTGAAGATCCGCCTCATTGGAAAAGATGCTGATGCTAGGAAAGACTGAAGGCAAAAAGGAGAAAAGGGCAGCAGAGGATGAGATGGTTAGATAGCATCACCGACTCAGTGGACATGAACTTGAGCAAACTCCAGAAGACAATGGAAGTCAGGGAAGCCTGGCATTCTGCAGTCCATGGGGTTGCAAACAGTCAGACACGACTTAGCAACTGAACAAAAAACAACAAAATAGAGGATACATATCCATGTTCCAAAATTCTTTTTAAATTTTGAATATAGTGAAAATTTCCTCTTCCACAGGTAACTGCAATCATTTACTTATGGATTCTTCCTAAAAAAAAAAACAATTTTTATATGTATGTATGTGAGTATGAAAGCAAATGGGAATACACTTTGTTTTCTCTCTTATTTAATAGAAAAGCCAACAAACTATACATGGTGTCAGGCACCTTTTAAGAAAAAATTATCTTTAATAAAATGTCTTAAACACCTTTCCATATTAGTATATAATGGACTGCCTCATTATTTCATTTTTTAACAATTGGGAAATATTCCCACTGTATGAATGGACTATAATTGAATCAAGCAGCTCACTATTGTTAGACATTTAGCTGCTTTTCAGTCTTTCATTATTAAAACACACTGCAGTGAACACCTTGTACACAGATAATTTTAATAAATTCTCCGAGGAGCTGTTGTTGGATATACCCTCCTGTATCAGGGGCTTCCCAGATGGCACAGTGGTAAAGAATCCACCTGCCAATGCAGGAGACGAAAGAGACTCAGGTTCAATCTCTGGGTCAGGAAGATCCTCTTCCTCTTTTCTAGGAAGAGCTTGGAAAATTCCATGGACAGAGGAGCCTGGCAGGCTATAGTCCATGGGGTCACAAAGAGTTGGACAGGACTGGGAGACTGAAAACACACACACACAACACATCTGTATTTGATGGACATTGCGAAATTATCCTCTATGGTATATGTTCCAACTTGCAAACCAAACAACCACATGTAAGGAAACGTCTGCTCCCAAAACTTTTGCTAACAAAGCAAAGGATATCTGCCAATCTGATGGGTGAAAAAAGTAGCATCTCTCTATACTTTTAATTTGCATTTCTTTATTATAAGGGCAACTGAGCATCTTTTTATCTATTTAAAATTTGTATTTCTTTTTCAATAAAGAGTTTATTCACATCCTACCTACAATAGGAATTTTGGGTAGCCTCTTAAACCCCTGAAAAGCACTTGATGTTTTTTAAAGAAGAGAATCACCCACATTAGTCCTTAAGTGGTGCATTTCAGAAAACATGAAAGAATGAAATAAAACTTCAGCAGTGCAGGGAGAACATGTCACTGGGCAGAAGTATTAACAAAGAGCTAAGTCAGGCTGCCCTAGGTGTTCTGAAGTGCTCGCTCATGAAAAAGAAAACCAAAGATTAGAAATTAATTCAACTGATAAAAAGTACTTATTTTCATACTGTTCATACTGTTCCATACTGTTCATCCAAGTCTATGCCCCAACCAGTATGCTGAAGTTGAATGGTTCTATGAAAACCTACAAGACCTTTTAGAACTAACTCCCAAAAAAGATGTCCTTTTCATTATAGGGGACTGGAATGCAAAAGTAGGAAGCCAAGAAACACCTGGAGTAACAGGCAAATTTGGCCTTGGAATGTGGAATGAAGCAGGGCAAAGGCTAGTAGAGTTTTGCCAAGAGAATGCACTGGCCATAGCAAACACCCTCTTCCAACAACACAAGAGACACAGGGACATCACCAGATGGCCAACAATGAAATCAGATTGATTCTATTCTTTGCAGCCAAAGATGGAGAAGCTCTATACAGTCAGCAAAAACAAGACCAGAAGCTGACTGTGGCTCAGATCATGAGCTCCTTATTGTCAAATTCATACTTAAATTGAAGAAAGTAGGGAAAACTGCTAGACCATTCAGGTATGACCTAAATCAAATCCCTTATGACTATACAGTGGAAGTGAGAAAAAGATTTAAGGGACTAGATCTGATAGACAGAGTGCCTGATGAACTATGGACGGAGGTTCGTGACATTGTACAGGAGACAAGGACCAAGACCATCCCCATGGAAGAGAAATGCAAAAAAGCAAAATGGCTGTCTGAGGAGGCCTTACAAATAGCTGTGAAAAGAAGAGAAGTGGAAAGCAAAGGAGAAAAGGAAAGATATGCCCATGTGAATGCAGAGTTCCAAAGAATAGCAAGAAGAGATAAGAAAGCCTTCCTCAGTGATCAATGCAAAGAAATAGAGGAAAACAACAGAAAGGGAAAGGCTAGAGATCTCTTAAAGAAAATTAGAGATACCAAGGGAACATTTCATGCAGAGATGGGCTCAATAAAGGACAGAAATGGTATGGACCTAACAGAAGCAGAAGATATTGAGAAGAGGTGGCAAGAATACACAAAAGAACTATACATAAAAGATCTTCATGACCCAGATAATCATGACGATGTGATCACTCACCTAGGGCCAGACATCCTGGAATGTGAAGTCAAGTGGGCCTAAGGAAGCATCACTACAAACAAAGCTAGTGGAGGTGATGGAATTCCAGTTGAGCAATTTCAAATCCTAAAAGATGATACTGTTAAAGTGCTGCACTCAATATGTCAGCGAATTTGGAAAATGTAGCAACAATTAAATTAAACAACATTCCAAGTAATTAAACATTTGCTTGTTATCAAATGCAGCTTCATAACAAGCCCTTTGGCCTCCTGCCCACAACCACATGGCCACCATAAGTCTCTTTCTTGTAGAAAACAGGGCCAACAGTGCCCATAAAACACACCTAGCTTTTTCTAACCCCAGATACTTGCACCCTACCAACCACCTATATCATTTCTCCTATGCAATGATGAGATTTCAAGCAATAAAAGTGTGTCTTCATACACAGCAAAAAAATGCATTTGAACAAAACCCATGCCAAAATGGTAGGGCCATCTCTTACTATGTACAGAACAGAATAACTGAACATAGTCACAGGCACATAAAGGGTTACCAGAGAGCACTAATTTATTCATCGATTGACTTTTGCATTTTCATGGCTCTAATTAGTAAAGCCAGTACATTAACGCAGTGTCTAAGAAGTAACGATCAGGAGCTTAATGACTAATTGAGAAGAAAACTCAAGATTTATTGTAAAAGCAATTCAAATTCTGATAGTGTTGGTAAATAGCACACAAATGTATATTTTTAGCAGAATTCTAAAGCTCAAAACTTCAGAAGTCGGTTACAACTTTAAAATAAAGATGGCAAGTCAAATTACAATAATAGCATAACATAGCAGGAAAAGCTACATCTCACAAAGGAAAAATATAAGCAACAAATAGAGGGGCTTCTCTGGTGATCCAGTGGTTAAGATTCAATCCCTGATCAGGGAATTAGCACCGCAGCTAAGAGTTTACACACTACAACTAAAGATGCCGCATGCCGCAACTAAAGAACCCGAGTGCCACAACGAAGACCTGTGCAGCAAAATAAGTAAATAGTTTTATAAAGAAGCAAATAAATGAATTTCTTTAAAATGGTGGCAGAGCAAAACATTTTGGTCATTCTAAAAGAAAAAAAAAACAGATAATTTATATTTTGTACTTTGTATTTTAATAAGCTTAATCTAAGTCATGGATAAGCACCACAGCTGAGTTAAACATGGCCAGTATGAATCCCCAAGGACATGAAACTAAAATTTAAATTTGAAGAGATAATGGCCTTTCCAGTTTGAGTTAAGCAGATGTGGCCAGGAAACCAGGAGAATAAAAAGAGAATGAGAAAATGAAAAACTCAGAAAACAGCTTTCAAAAGAGCTTGTTGATAAAAGAGTATTACCCAAGTATTGTCTACTCAAAGAAGAACAGAATTTCCTCCAAAGCCAGGACTTTCACATACCACTTAAATGGGCATTTAATTATCGACAGGAAAAAAAAAAAAACCTTGGAACTTCAATTTTACATGTGTAAAGAATATTCTGCTGGACTGCTAAGAAAATTTATATATATGTATGTATGTGTGCTTAGTCACGTCAATCTTGTCTGACTCTTTGCAAGCCTATGGACTGTAGCCCAGCAGGCTCCCCTGTCCATGGGATTCTCCAGGCAAGGATACTAGAGTGGGCTGCCATGCCCTCCTCTGGGAGATCTTCCTGACACAGCAATGGAACTCGCATCTCCTGTTTTGCAGGCAGATTCTTTACCGCTGAGCCATCGGGGAAGCCCATATATATGTGTGTGTGTGTGTGTGTGTGTGTGTGTATGTATATATATTATATATATAAAATATGTATACACACGAGAGATTAAACCATCACCAGCACATATATATATATGACTTATTCATATATATATATATATATAGACAATGTATATATAATTTCTGGCACATACTGATGCTCAAAAATGAAAGCTCTTTTCTAATAAAAATTGAAAGGCTAAGAATAAAAATGCATTAAATGAATATAGATCTATTTACATTATACATTTTTTTTCCTAACATGTGGCCAACTTGTAGAAACCAAACACAACAGGTATATAACATTTACATATCCTGATTTTTTAAAATGTTTTGAAATTTTTGGCTTTGCCTTAGGAATATATACTGATGTTTATATTATCATACAATTCCCTAGTGAGAAAATCATAATAAGATTTTCTAATTTGAAAGAGTTCCCCAAATAATAATTGTTAGACAGGTAATACACTGTCCACAAATGCAGAATGCTTTGCCTCTCTTCCTCTGTGTTTCGAAACTGAACAGCAGTTGACCTTGGAATAGCTGCCAGAAACCGCCACGTGAAGACTGGCCTAACACATCCCATCTTGTCTAGGTTAAGACTGGGCACATTTCCCTTACTTAGAATCCTAGGCTGGCCTCTCACCAAAAAGACATGTTAACTGAAGTATCAGAACAGAAAACAAAACAAAAAAGCCCCACAGATCTCTCTAAGTAATGCTGATGAACTCATGTATGGCTTTGCAACCTGTAACTTCTCAATAATGTCCTGAGTTATCTGGCTAGATAAGAGATTTTCAAATAAACAAGAGAAAATGGCTAAAAAACCTCTTACAGAAAACTCCCTCAATTAGCAATCACCTTCATTTAGCAGCAGCACCTCCACTATGCCAGCTGCAGGGGAAATTAATTAAATTTAATAGAAGCCACGGGGGAAGTAATTAAATTTAATAGAAGTCATGGATTCCAAATGAAGATAAACTGTATTTGTAATCAGACCTACTGTGTCACTTATTCATTTCCCGGTTTAAAAACGCTTGAGCCAAACCACCCTTCCACAGGAACACTGTTACCTGGAATCACTCCCTCATTTTCACTTCAAAACGTAAAATGATTGATGCAGTATGCTACAGAAAGCATCCCTAATTTTTTTGAAGCTTTTTTTTTTTTCCAAAATAAAAAAATCTGCACCACCATAACATGTCAATTATGTGTAAATGAGCAGATCGGAATTACACAGAAGCCATAGCACAGACAAGAAGTAATGAAAGGTTGGCATGTTTGCTTTGGGAAGGAAAACTAGCGGCCCATTCATCTAAATGCAGTTATGTTTCAATTTAACTAAATTACAAGGTTTGAAATTAGCAATGCTTCAAGCGCTCCGGGCTACCGCTCCCACCAGAACACTTCATCTTTAATACCTGCTCTGGCTTGCAAATAAAACTAAGGAAAACAGTAGGGGGAAATGCTCAAAACATCTTTTTCACAAAGGTCTTTTCTAACAACTACAATCTTATGGTTTTTTACCCCTCAGAAAATCTAAAGCTTAAATGAGACAAAGCTAAGTAATAATCAATCCTCTTTTTTTTTTTTAACTATGTGTTCTATGCCTAGTTATTTGAATATTTATCTTTCTTATGATGATAAAGTGTAAGCTCCTTAAGGACAAATATAATTTCAGTTTCGAGTTTCTTACCTCTAAAACACAGCACAGCACTGTGTACACAGTGTGGGATTAGAAAATATTTACTATCCCACTTTAAAGGAAAAGAGTTGGACAGCACTGCTTTCTACGAAATCAGTATCAACACTAGCTTGAGCAGGCAAGCTTCTCCTGGTTAGAAGCACAGGGCTAGGCGAGAAAGCCAAGATTTCCACCTAACTGGGGAAATAAGAGAGTTTATTTTCCGAGTTATTTTGAGGTCTAACTCCCATGAGATTTGTTAAAGCAGTTTAAGACGAAATAACAATGGCTGACATAAAACAAGCATCTACCATATGCCAGGCACCATGCTAAGCACTGTATATAGATTATTTCATTAAATGCTCACCAAAACCCAAAGAGTTAACTACTAGGTTTATCTCCCATTACAGTTGAAGAAAGTACAGTTTAGAGCAGTTACATAACTGATTCAAGAACCTAATAGCTAATTAATGATGGGATTAGGTTTGAACCAGGCTTACCCTGTTAAGGGTGCTTGAAAGCACTGGAAAAACCCTGGCCGTTTTCTGTGTGCAGAATCAAGACCATGTTCCTTAATGACAAGAAATACACACAGTGCAAAAGCAAAGCCTCCCTTTTCACATAGAAATATTGGTGCCATGTACATAAGAAAATAGTCCATGACTCACTGAACATTTTTTCTTTACCTTTTAACAAACATGAATATCTTGTTGATCTGGCCTGCACCTGGCCATTTTATACATCCTTCTGTGTGTTTCGCCCTCACGGCACTTACTACATTATACTGAAATTCTGTAACTGTCCCACTAGACTGTGGACCAGTCAAGGATAAGGACCAGGCCATTCATGCTAGCATCACCTGGGCCTGCCACATAATAGATGCTATAGATGCTTCATAAATTTTTGTGGACAAAACTAAGAACTATTCATTTTTTAATAACTTTGGTTCCAGAGACCTAGAGAGTCAATATATGATTGCTATTTATAAGGATTCAGAGAAGGCGATGGCACCCCACTCCAGTACTCTTGCCTGGAAAATCCCATGGATGGAGGAGCCTGGTAGGCTGCAGTCCATGGGGTCGCAAAGAGTCGGACATGACTGAGCGACTTCACTTTCACTTTTCACTTTCATGCATTGGAGAAGGAAATGGCAACCCACTCCAGTGTTCTTGCCTGGAGAATCCCAGGGACAGGGGAGCCTGGTGGGCTGCCGTCTATGGGGTCACACAGAGCAGCACACAACTGAAGCGACTTAGCAGCATTTATAAGGATTACATCATTTGAGTACATATAATTGCAGCTGGTCACTTGTTCTACATAGACTTTTCTGGTCTTTTCATTTCACATACTGTCTTCTGCATGAGGCTTTCCTGGTAGCTCAGCAGTAAAGAATCCACCAGCCAATGCAGGAGCCCCAGCTTCGACCCCTGGGTTGACACAATCCCCTGGAAAAGGAAACGGCAACCCATTCCAGTATTCTGCCTGGAGAATTCCATGGACAGAGGAGCCTGGTAAGCTACAGTCCATGGGGACAGAGTTAGGCACAACTGAGAGACTAAACAACAACAACTTCTCCATAAAACTAAGCTTTTACTGAACCCCCTGTATCTATTCCTATTATAGAGATCTTAACACTTGTCCTCACTTACATTCCCTGCTATCTCCCTCTGTTAGACTATAAAGACCTTATCCTGTTACTCTTTTATCTTTAGCCCCAGCACAGAGCACGGCATATATGGGCACTAAATAATGCTTGGAAATAAATGATTTATGTGTGCAGCTCTTTAAGGTCCTAGCTCTTTGCCATCAGGAATCAAAGGTGTTTCACTCTGTATGTTTGGAGTGGGGTAGGGGCAAGAAATTACAAATATCATTTACAATCTAAACTGTAATCATTAACCTAGCCCACAAAAATATTAACCAAGACAACACTTAAAAGTGGTCCCAAATATTTAGCCATGTGTTAAGTGGCAAAGATCACATCAACTTCTCATGCATTCCTTTCTGACAGCCTTCCAGTTTTAAAAATTGTGTTTAAATGTACTGAGTAACTTTAAAAAATAAACGTGTACATGAGTCAAGAGAGGGTTTCACAAAATCTCATACAGTACATAGTTGAAAACAGGTTCCTATAAAACACTTAATAAATGATTCCTTTATCTACATAACTTTGTATTATTAAAACACAGACTTATACTTCATTATTTCATTAGAATTTACTATTTTGGTCATTCCTGGTGTTTGATTATCAACCTATGGAAACTGTTTTAAGTCTTCATAAAACTTGAAAAAAAAATGCATTCTAAGCATTATTACTGTTAGAAGGATATTTCTCTCATTGTTTGAGCTAATACTTTAGTGTTGCTTTTATTCCCCACAGGGGAAACATGAAAGAAAAGGAGGGGGAAAAATCCAGAAAATACTAGAAAGATTTATATACTTCGTCTCTGCTCCCAGGTTAAAATATATAGGTTTTTCCCTCATGGTACAATTTTTTAAATTGACTGTTAACCAAAATTAGGAATAAATATTTAATACTTTTGTGTAGATTAGACCCTATGTGAATGCAATAACTGAAGAAAAAAACACATTTACCCTTAACTTACTTTTGTCCATATACTTACTGTGTGAAATCTATCTGAAGGAGAATAAAACTCAAATCAAAAACTCTATACGCAGAGAACACGTTGACAGTAAAGAAGTATGTCACACGGTCAAACAGTATTTGGTTCTCAGGATACATATACGGTTGTAATGATAAGCGAGATCACTATTAAGAAATGCACTGTTAGGCATTATTGTACTTGATTTATTTGAAAATTAAAAACAAATTATCCTCTTCTCAGTAATAGCAATTTAATTTTTTCAAGCTGTTATTGAACCAATTAAACAAAACCATTTATTCTAATACATGGGAGAAATTCTACTTGTGATAGTACCAAGACAATTTTTTTTTTTACATAAAAAACAATTACTTTACATCTACATGACAACCACTCCCCTAAACCAATGATACACAAAGTATGAGTTCCCTAGGACCCTTCTAGGAACCATGACGTCAAAACTGTTTTCATAATGTTACTAAGTCACTATTATCTTTCTCACTGATGGTGCAAAAGCAATGTTGAGTCAAGCTGTGAATGTCATTAGCATAAATCAAAACAGAGACACCAAATTTTACTAGCAGACATTCAGAGACATGCAATCACAATAAATAAAGTGCAGTTTCACTTAAGAACGTCTTTAATAAACCAATAAAATTAGTTAATTTTTAAAATCACAATCCTTGAGTACTTGCGATTTTAATATCCTATACAATAAAGGAAGGAAAAATGCATAAAGCATTTCCACTGCATATTAAAATATAATGGGATAACTGTCTCAAACAAAAAGCACTCATGAGACTGAGATATGCGGTGAACCAGCCACTCTTTTCACAAAACACTGTGCTTTACTTGAATGAATGATTGAAGACAACCTATTCAGAATTGGGTGTGACTGACATTTTGGGGGAGGAAAGAACAAGTGAACCTGTCATTTGAAGGAAAATAACTGACAGTGTCTGTTGCCAATGATAAAAACTGATAAAAATTGAAATTTTAAGTGAAAATTAATATCTTGAAAATTTAATCCACCATCCTGAGCCTGAGAGCTTTCCAACACTTCATCTTCTGACATTAAGAAATGTTATTGCTTGATTCGTCACATAATAAAATATGTCCACATCCAGATCTGCTTAACTTAGAGAACTGATATTTCCCAACTGACCAATACATGATGCTATAAAATCACGCATAGGTAACAATCTATGCAAAGAGCAAAACATATTTTACTGTAACAGGTACAAAAATGCTCAATGTAGATGTTCCAATTCTTCATTGAAACTAACTTTTAAGAAATTACAATCTGTAGCATTTTAGTGCAGAGAAGGCAATGGCACCCCACTCCAGTACTCTTGCCTGGAAAATCCCATGGATGGAGGAGCCTGGTAGGCTGCAGTCCATGGGCTCGCTAAGAGTTGGACAGGACTGAGAGACTTCACTTTCACTTTCATGCATTGGAGAAGGAAATGGCAACCCACTCCAGTGTTCTTGCCTGGAGAATCCCAGGGACAGGGCAGGTTGGTAGGCTGCCGTCTATGGGATGGCACAGAGTAGGACACGACTGAAGCGACTTAGCAGCAGCAGCAGCAGCAGCATTTTAGTGCAGTATCAAAGAACACCGTCTATTAAAATACACCTCCCTTTTATCTCATATATTACACCAAAAGAACCTACTACAAAACACAATGCAGAAGCAGATATAAAAACCTAGCTGTCTTCTAATGAACTAGAAAATCAAAGCGACTCATAAAAGATGTACATAAATGCCAGTCTTCTCACTAAATTTTTTGTTCTGCAAACGCAGGGTTTTTTTTCCCACAAAAGTATATTTTATGTTAACAAGTAATGAACTTTTTAATTATTATTTTTTAAACTTCTCAGTTTTCTTACATGGTATATGGTATATATCAGTAAATATAACCCATAAAAAGTTCTTTTGTGTTCTCAATAACTTTAAAAATCATAAAGGGATCCTTATGGGTCCAAAAAGTTTAAGAACCACTGACCTGAATTAAAGGCTCATCATCTACTATATAACATGATTCTCAATAGGATTTTTACCAAACTCTTAATAAAATTAAGATCTATTCTTAATTATGTGTCCTAATTGCAGCCATGAAATTAAAAGACACTTACTCCTTGGAAGGAAAGTTATGACCAACCTAGATAGCATATTCAAAAGCAGATACATTACTTTGCCAACAAATGTCCATCTAGTCAAGGCTATGGCTTTTCCAGTGGCCTTGTATGGATGTGAGAATTGGACTGTGAAGAAAGCTGAGCGCCAAAGAATTGATGCTTTTGAACTGTGGTGTTGGAGAAGACTCTTGAGAGTCCCTTGGACTGCAAGGAGATCCAACAGGTCTGTTCTAAAGGAGATCAGTCCTGGGTGTTCATTGGAAGAACTGATGCTAAAGCTGAAACTCCAGTACTTCGGCCACCTCACACGAAGAGTTGACTCATTGGAAAAGACTTAGATGCTGGGAGGGATTGGGGGCGGGAGGAGAAGGGGACGACAGAGGATGAGATGGCTGGATGGCATCAGCGACTAAATGGATGTGAGTCTGAGTGAACTCCGGGAGTTGGTGATGGACAGGGAGGCCTGGCGTGCTGCGATTCATGGGGTCACAAAGAGTCAGACACGACTGAGTGACTGAACTGAACTGAACTGATGCACACTTAACAGAGCCTACAAATGCCAAGCACTGTCTTCATTCCTCAGGATACAAGAAGAAAGTGCTTAGTCCTTATTCTCAAGTTGCTTACAGTCTCACAAGGAGATGCCCTAGTCATCCCAGGACTATCTGAGGACAGGACACGTGGCAGCGTAAACCCACTCTCAAAGTCAGCATCAGTGTTCAGTCAGTTCAGAAAGCTCGTTAATAGTTCAAGCTGCTACTATCAAGTCTGGGCTTATCATATTTCCTGTGTTTGTTTGTTTGGGTCTCCCATCACTTTTTCAGGATTTTCTACCTCTCACATAAAAGCCCCTCTGCCTTTTAAATGAGAAAGGCCATCCATCTGAGTTTTCCATTTTCTCACTTAAAGTATATTCAAGTGTGTTTGATATAACCTTAAAATCACATTTTCCCCCTTGAGTTAATGTGTTGCTGGTTATTCATTGTGTCTTTACTACCAAAGTGTTGTAGGGATTCACTGTACTCTCTTTATGAGCTTCCATATTTAAAAAAAATTTTTAGATAAGGTAAAATTATGTACCTCTAAAACCTAAGCTTTAATCACTGGAGAATATAAAATAACGAGCATATTTTCTTAAGTTTAAATTCTACATCTATAATGAAGCATGGCTTCCCTGGTGGTTCAGACGGTAAAGCGTCTGCCCACAATGTGGGGGACCTGGGTTCGATCCCTGGGTTGGGAAGATCCCCTGGAGAAGGAAATGGCAACCCACTCCAGTACTCTTGCCTGGAAAATTCCATGGAGAGGAACCTTGTAAACTACAGTCCATGGGGTCACAAAGAGTCGGGCACGACTGAGCGACGTCACTTCACTTCTTCATAATGAAGCAAGCCACAAAAAGGATTTCTTTTGGGGGCCCATTTCCAGCCCTGGGTTTGATCCCTAGGTTGGAAAGAGCCCCTGAAGGGAAAGACTACCCACTCCAGTATTCTGGCCTGTAGAATTCCATGGACTGTATAGTCTATGGGGTCACAGAGTCGGACATGACTGAGCAACTTTCACTTTCCAAATAATGAGCAAAACATACTGAAAAACCACAGCAAAATTGTGAACTGGTCATAATTAGTGAACATCTTATTCCTTCACTGTTTAACACTAGGAAGTAAGTAAAAAAATGAAAACAGATTAAAGAGATATGACCAAGTTCTGACATTGAGAAAGTTAATTCATGGTGTTCGTTGCTAGCTAAGTCTCTTATATTGACTGAGATACAACTTTAAAAAGCTTCCATCAGCAGATGAATGGATAAGAAAGCTGTGGTACATATACACAATGGAGTATTACTCAGCCGTTAAAAAGAATTCATTTGAATCAGTTCTGATGAGATGGATGAAACTGGAGCCGATTATACAGAGTGAAGTAAGCCAGAAAGAAAAACACCAATACAGTATACTAACACATATATATGGAATTTAGGAAGATGGCAATGACGACCCTGTATGCAAGACAGGGAAAGAGACACAGATGTGTATAACGGACTTTTGGACACAGAGGGAGAGGGAGAGGGTGGGATGATTTGGGAGAATGACATTCTAACATGTATACTATCATGTGAATTGAATCGCCAGTCTATGTCTGACGCAGGATGCAGCATGCTTGGGGCTGGTGCATGGGGATGACCCAGAAAGATGTTATGGGGAGGGAGGTGGGAGGGGGGTTCATGTTTGGGAATGCATGTAAGAATTAAAGATTTTAAAATTTAAAAATAAAAAACTAAAAAAAAAAAAAAAAAAAAAGCTTCTGGAGAAGGTTATATGCTATTCTCCAAGCCACTCTTTAATTTCTATTAACTTTTCTGCTACCTCATAGGCAAAAGGTGGTTAAGAATAAACACTGCGAGGAGCCTTGGTTCAAAGTTCACTGGGTGACACTTAAGTTCCTTAAGCCTATTTCCTCAGGCACACAGAATAGCTAAAAACAACTAACCTGTAGACTTCATGATTGAACGATATCCTAAAGTTAAGGAACCACATTCTAACCATTCAAAAAATGCTAGTCACTATATAATGGTCTAATAAAAATTCTAACCATCACAAATAACAATAGATATAACCATTTTATTTACAGATCCTATGGCAGAATCTGAAGATTGAAAACCCAGAGTCATTCCACTTCTTTGCCTCACAATAAAAGTAGAAAAACAATCTACACAAAGGATGGGATGGGAATAAACACCTCTCACTCTCAGAGAAACAGAGAGCTGGGATTTACTGCACAGTCTCTGGGTCTCCCAACTGTTTGCACCCATCAGCCCCTGCCCCACCCTTTACTTATTCCATGACTTTAGACAAGCAGATGAAATGTCAGCTTCTGGTTCCTCTTCCATTGCATGACGAATTAGATTTTCTATAAGGTGTTATGAGGATTTAAATGGACTAATGTCTATAATAGGGCTAAGCACAAAACTGAGCATAGAATAAGCCTTGAAGAAACATTAGTGTATTATGTTCAGGTTGCCTTTAGAGTGCTTCCTGTATGATACGTTTACTTTAGTTTTTAATTTAACAAAGATAAACAAGTACCTCCCAGAACACGCCTAAAAAAAATTGCTTTGAATGAAATCCATATGCTGCAATAAAGTTTGGCAAAAAAATATATCAGTAGTAAAAACAATAGTTATCTTGGAAATTTGCTTTTATAATAAGCAATAAAACTTTGGTATTTGAGCTATGTCCAAGCTCTAGATTAGTGCTTCTCAACCCTGGTTGCACATAAGAGTCATCGGGAGAAAATTTTTTTAAATACAATGCACACTGAGAATCCAACTTAGTATGCTACAAACTGATGCATAAGGAAGAGAACTGTGCCACCTTCCCATTATGAGTTGTATTTCAAGGAAACCAAATGGCCCTAACAGGTTAAAAACATTTTTTCTATAGAAAATAATTCTAGATTATACATTGACAAGGAACAAAATAGTAAGGAAGTCTCCATTTTATGTCTATCTTCATCAGAATGAAGATAGATATAAGCTCCTGACTCTAGTTGATTACTAAAGGACATGACTTTGTCCCATACCAACTAGGCACACCACTGTCCTTACAATGATTTTGGTTTCTTTGTTCAAAATAAACAGTGCCAATTCTATTACTTAAAATCTTCAGAGCTCTGAATACAAGTAGAATACAGAGGACAGAAGAGGGATCTACCTTATTCTTATCTTAAAACACTACAATAGTCAATTCAGAGACTATTTCAAATTAATTCTAGATAGATATTCCAAATAACAAAATGCTAGCAAACAAATTCAATCAATAACTTAACCATATTATAAAATGATCTGATCCAATGACAATAAATTTGAATTGTAATAAGAATTTAATGAAAATTTTAAATGACCACCAAATATATTAAAAAACTGAAAAATGTGCTTAACACAAACACATTCTTTGCATATTTCGTAGATATAAATCAGGATTGACGGAAAGATGGAAAGGAGAAAATCGAGGAAAGAAGGAAGGGCAGGTAAGGAAAGAGGGGGGAAAACACAAATTCAGATGCTGTTAAACAAACTTTGATGATATTTCAAAAATGATTGTCTAAACAGCATATATTTGTGTATTGGTAATATTAATAAAATGCCTCAAATGACACAGGTTCCAGCCAGGCACTGGCTAACCAGCCATGTTGTCCCGAAGAAATCATTTCTGTTCTCCCTTCATATCAAACTGACTAGTCTGAAAAATAAGGGTTCTTGTGAGTATTAAACATAATGCTACATATGAAAGCCTTTTACAAAGAACTGATCTCTCTGTAGAAAATATTAGAGTAATTTAAAAGGCAATTAATAGCATAAAGAAGATTGAAGATAAGAGTACTAATGTAAAATGAACTATTCTAGTAACTCAGAAGCTTAGTTTTCTCAGCTCCTAATTGACAAGCTAATTATAGGTATCAGAAAAATAATAAAACTTAATTTCTACAAAATTATTTTACAATTTAGACTTTGTTAATTCAGACAGGTGTTGCCCACAATTCTTAAATTAGTAAATTTTTACTGCAATGCTATTAAGCTGCGTGGAAAAAAAAAATTAAATGATCCCAAAATGGGTATATTTGCTCATTTGAAATCTCATTAAAATTCTTATCATTAAGTACACTCATTTTCTTCTCAGCCTCATGCCAATTCTCTGCGTCTGTGACCTTGAAAGCAGGGACACTGCAGACAAGAAACTACCATTCCCACTCAGGCTGTGACTACAGTGAGACTTTCCCAGAATTTGGAAACAAGCTCACCTTCCAATACTGAAAACAATAAAAAATTAGAAGGCAGCACTGTGCTTTGCTTGCATGCTCAGTCATGTCTTACTCTTTGTGACCCCATGGACTGCAGCCCACCAGGCTCCTCTGTGGGGTGGACTGCCATTTCCTGCTCCCGGGGATCTTCCCGACCCAGGAACTGAACCTGCAACTCTTGTGGCTCCTGCATTGGCAGACAGATTCTTTATCACTTGAGTGGCCTGGAAAGCCCCATATCCACATTAAAAAAAAAAAAAAATCTATCCATCTGGATATGAGCCCAGTTGCAAGTGTCCTGATTCCAGAATCAGATTCAAATCCCAGCTTCTCCACTTATTCCACTTATTCTCCACTTATGTAGTTTGAGGCAAGTTACTGCACATTTCTCTACCTCTTTTTCCCACTCTGTCACATAGGAAAGCAAAAGTAGTTATCGCCCAGGTTAATTAAAATAATTTTAACGTGATCGTGTAATAAAGAACTTAGTACAACGACGGGTAGAAAGTAAACCTGTGACATACAAGGGCCATCATCATCACAGAGCCCCAGAGTGTATTCTCCAGGAAATTAGAACATGATACATAAGTGAAGTATTGCAAGTTTACTCATACTCTGTTGTCTGAAGCAATAATTAGAGAAAGGGTGAAGATGTGCAAGTCATTTTAGGGAAAGAGAACATAATTGCTGGTTGTCGTATGAGTCAGGATTCTCCAAAGAAACAGAACCAAGAGGGATACATATTGTAATTTATATATCATATATGTGTAACTAATAACGTATATACGTATATACTTGTGTGTGTACACAGGAATTGGCTCACAAGATTATGGAGGTCAAGAAGTTCCATGATGTGCTGTCTGCAAGCTGGAAAAGCAGGAAAGCCAGTGGTACAATTCAGTTTGAGTTTAAAAGCCTGAGAATCAGGAGGCCAAGGGTGTAAGTACTGAGGCCGGGCAAGCATGCAACCGTTGGCTCAGTTGGCATAGCATGACCGTTGACGTAGCGCAAGTTAGAAGTCCTGCTCCACCAACAGTGAGCCTTGCAGCGGTCCTCGAGGCCTAGAGAGTGATGAGAGGCAGATCTCAGCTTCTCCCCAAGGCCCTCCAAGCCCTCTAGCCTGGGACCGGCAGATGAGTTGGGCGCCCAGGGACAAGTGTGTTCCCAGAGCACCAGAGCCCTCATCATGGCCGCCCACTTTAGGGTCCAGGCCTCAAAGCAGCAGTGAACTTCTCCCCATCCCCACCTCAGAGATCTATCAGCAGCAGCAGTCTCCATGGGTCACAGTCCACAGAGGCTTCAGCAACTGGAGTACATGGATACTGCCATTAAGGTAAGAGCTTCAGCCAGCTTCAGCCTCCCCATTCCCATCTCAAAACTTGTACAGTTTAGATCAGTCGTCCACCCCTAAGAGGTGGCCAGAGGTCAGGAATAAGTGGCAAGGACACTGTATATCATTTTTTCAGGTCCTTTGCGGTTGGGCTGTTCTCAAAGAGGGATAATTATTGTGAGCTGGGGATTCACCTGGTTGGTACTTGTGAGAACATGCATTCCTATTGATCCTATACAATTATTCTCTCTAGGTTAAATGAAGGGCCAGAGGGCCAGCTGGGTCCTGGGCACCTGGCTCCCTCAGCCGTCATCAAGTTGCAGGACTAGTTCACCTAGAAACCATCTAATCTATAATGTTATCTCTTTCACTGACTTTTATTAAAAGAGATTAATAGATAGAATCAGGAAATTATCTCCAAGCATACATTATGAGTCAGTTTCTTTTCAGTTTACTTATAATGAATCAGTCTCCTAAAAACAGATTAAACCAAAATTTTAAACCTGCAAAACACAAAATGTTGCATGGAGTGATACTGACAAGGTTCAGAGAATCTGCAATACCCTGGCAATCCATGAGATTACATGTATTTTTTGACAAAGTACCCACTATGTGCCAGACACTGAGAGTATAAAGACATGGTTTCTGCCTTCACTATATAGTTAGAGAGGGCAGAAGCCCTCATGAGCTTGAATACGAACTTAAAAATTATACTCCAAGGGCTATGGAACAGGGTCAGAAATAACTTAGATTCAATACAGACATTTGTTCATAGGAATCAAATCTAATTGTTTCCCCTGAGCATTAGCAATAAAGAATGGACAGAACTCACAACTGGAATAAATAGTAAAATACTAAATTTTCTTCACTGAAGCACAAAACGACACAAGAAGGAAGGCAAAGTGTCACAAAATCTTTAAAAGCTGTGCCATCCATACGGTGTGCAGGATCATCTATCGTTATGATACCCTCAACCAAAAACAGAGTATATCATTTAAGGCAGAGCTACCATATGCTGATAGTTTATATACACTACTTAACTAAAAGCAAGATGGTTCTGGACCTTTACTATTCTGGGTGCTACAGACAACTGCCTAAGTTTCTATTTTTCTAAGTTTTTGAGTAAACAATAAATCAGATACAAACTCTTACTTGCAAATGTCAGAGAGTAAATGCCTTTCATCATGGCTTTGTATACACAGAAAGATAGAAGAATATTCATATACTTTGGGTATACTTCCATACTTTTCTCTTTAAAAGTACATTTTTTAAAGGCTTAAAATTATTTCCCAAAGATATTTAATCTTCTTTCTTAAAGACCTGTGCTTCAATAAGAACTCCCAATCCATCCCTGTAATCCAAATTATATTTGGTCCTGCAGTGAAGTCAAATGTGAGATCCTGACATCAATTTGTTGCCATGGAAATAATTGAGATGTCAATGTTTCTGCATTATGATTGTACCACAGGAGCAGATGGGCAGACATGGGAAAAAAAGATATCTTTCCAAATATCTCTCTAATAATTAACCAAGTATCTGATATTATCTTACATTTACATTATTAAAAAATTTGAGTAAAATCAATTGGAACAAAATACAACCAATGTCAACTTCTAAATTTTTATTGAGGATAACATGTTCAAATTATACAAACAGAAGGGCTTGCCATAGCCCTTTTATCCAGTTGAGTGTATTTTCTTGCTATTGTATCATTTTTATATTGCATAAAAATATATATAGTTCGGAATAGATGACATTTGACAAAAGCAAACTATTTCACATAGAAAAGCAATGACACTATTAGATGATGAAGAGACACACAGTCCTTGAACTACTTTCCACTATCTTATTGAAAATATTTTCCTTCTGAGGAATATTGAACTTGGATAAGTAACTCATAGAACTAATCATTTACAATATACTTTTGCTATAAAAATATGTCAAGTCCTCTATTTGCCACTAACCTACGAACACGTTCCAGAAAATTGGCTATTTGAGTACAAAGACCAAATTTTTTTCTGAATCCTCCACAGTACTTAGCCATATCTCCTGGACTAAGCTGAATTCGCTTACAGAGAATTGTTCCTAAATGTAACAAGAGTTAGTATACTTAAATAAAACAGGCTGAGAGTTTATATATATGTACATGAATGCCTGAACCATGAAGTATGAAAGCGTCACTGTCCTTATCTTTATAAGATATTGTCATTTAGAACCTCTTAACTCTACCACCCACAGTGAGCCCTTTTTATCCAAACATGAAAATGCTGCTCTTCCCATTGTGGGCTAATTACACCATCTGTTTAGCCACAGGACTATTAATGTTAACTCCTTAACATTTCCACAAGTACTGCCCTCAAATACCTTGTACTGTCAAATGTACAAGTGGTCGATAAGGCCAAAAAACCTGATTCCTATTCTCAACTTTCTCCACTGGGGTAACACTATACTTTCCATATGGGCAGATTTCCAGCTGTCTTACCTGAATCTGATGGTGTGAGCTGTAAAGATACACAACAACAAAATCAGTCCCTTTCCCTCACCAAAACCAAAAATTGGAAAAGATGTAAATGTTTTGGGGAACAGATGGAAACAAACCCAGGAAAGGGAGATGAAGAGTAACTCATCTGACAGGCATGGCTTATCCTTGAAATTAAGCCAACCAGTTTTTCATCTTCATTATAAAATAAAAACAAAATAAAGTTAATAAAAAGCTATAAATCTTCTCACAGATTAGGGATACGGAGCAAAACACCTTCAAGATAGATAAACTCTATACTAAGAAATGTAAAATACAACCTCAGAAAAGATCATACACTAGATATCTCAAGGTTGACTAGAAATAAATGGTTATCTCATTTAAACTGTCCACAAAAAAAGAACACTTGAAAAAACAAGACCATTTTTAAATGTAATTCTTAGTTAAACATATGAAAAAGATCCATTATATTCATCTTCTTCTTCCTGTTCCCTACATCCATCTTTATTACCAATAAAAAGGCAAGCACAAATTGATCAATAACTTTTCTCATGGTCATTAAATAATTTAAAAAATTCCTTTGATTACTAAAACCAACTGAATTTTGAAAATACATGTGTTTGTCTTAAAATTATATGCAGATAAAAATTTATCCTCATAGCTTGAAAACTGGAACATTTAAAGATGGGTGTGTGTGTATGTGTCTGTGTGTCTGTGTTTATCACTCAGCCATGTCCAAATTTTTGCCACTCCATGGACTGAAGCCTATAAGGCTTCTCTGTCCATGGAATTTTCCAGGCAAGAATACTGGAGTGGGTAGCCATTTCCTTCTCCAAAGGATCTTCCCAACGCAGGGATCAAACCCAGGTCTCCCAAATTGCAGGCTGATTCTTTACAGTCTGAGCCCCAGGGAAGCCCTTAAAGATGGGTGTTGCTCTTCAGTCACAGAATCATCCAACTCTTTGCAAACCCATGGATTGCAGCAACACCAGGCCTCCCTGTCCCTCACCATCTCTCGGGGTTTGCCAAAATTCACGTCCATTGCCTCGGTGATGCCACCCAGCCATCTCATCCTCTGGCGCCTTCTTCTCCTTCTGCCCTCAATCTTTCCAGCATCAGGGACTTTTCCAATGAGTCAGCTGTTCACATCAGATGACCAAAATACAGGAGCTTCAGCTTAGGCATCAGAACTTCCAGTGAGTATTCAAGGTCAATTTCCTTTAAAATTGACTGGTTTGATCTCCTCATGGTCCATGGGACTCTCAAAAGTCTTCTCCAGCACCACAGTTCAAAGGCTTCAATTCTTGGTGCTCTGCCTTCTTTACGGTCCAGCTCTCACAATCGTCTGTGACCACTGGGAAGACCATAACCTTCACTATACAGACTGTTGGCAGAGTGGTATCTCTGCTTTTCAACATGATGTCTAGGTTTGTCATAGATTTCCAGCCAAGAAGTAATCATCTTCTGATTTCATGGCTCCAGTAACCATCCACAGTGATTTGAGAGCCCAAGAAGAGGAAATCTGTCACTGCTTCCACCTTTTCCCCTTATGTTTGCAGTAAAGTAATAGGGCTGAGGGCCATGATCTTACTTTTCTGAATGTTGAGTTTTAAGCCAGCTTTTTCACTCTCCTTTGCTCTCATCAAGAGGTTCTTTAGTTCCTCTTCACTTTCTGCCATTATAGTGGTATCATCTGCATACCTAAGATTGTTGATGTTTCTCCTGCCTATCTTGATTCCAGCTTCTAACTCATCCAACCCAGCATTTCTCATGATGTGCTTGGCATATTAGTTAAATAAATAAGTTGACCACACACAGCCCTGTCATACTCCTTTCTCAATCCTGAGAACCAATCTGTTGTTCCATACAGGGTTCTAACTGTTGCTTGTTGACTCACACACAGGTTTCTCAGGAGACAGATAAGATGTTCTGATATTCCCATCTCTTTAAGAGCTTTCTACAGTTTGTGATGATCCACACAGTCAGAGGCTTTAGCATATTGGATAAAACAGAGGTAGATGTTTTTCTGGAATTCCCTTGCAAATTCCAAGGGAATTCTCTCTATGATCCAGCGAATGTGGGCAATTTGATCTCTGGTTCCTCTGCCTTTTCTAAACCCAGCTTGGATGTCTGGAAGTTCTTGGTTTGCATAATTGAAGCCTAGCATGCAAGATTTTAAGCATGACCTTACTAGCATGGAAGATGAGTACAACTGTTTGATGGTATAGTACTGCCCTTCTTGGGAACTGGAATGAAGACTGATCTTTTCCAATCCTGCGGCCACTGCTGGGTCTTCCAGATTTGCTGACATATTGAGTGTAACACTTTGATGGCATCATCTTTTAGGGTTTTGAATGGGAATTTTTAGGATTTTAAAGATGGATGAAAGTGTTTGTTAGTCACTCAATCGTGTAACCCCAAGAACTGCAGCCCATCAGGCTCCTCTGTCCATGGGATTTTCCAGGCAAGGATACTAGAGTGGTTTGCCATTTCCTTCTCCAGGGAATCTTCCTGACCCAGGGATCGAACCCAGGTCTCCTGCACTGCAGGCAGATTCTTTACTGACTGAGCTACCAGAGAAGCCCCTTTAAAGATGGGTACTATGCGTTAAATTTACATAGTGTATATTAGAAAGGAAGAAAGGGGGATACTAGGTGTGGTGGGATCTTTGGTAGACTTCTCATCTGGAAAATCATTAATTGTATGTTCCTTAAAGTTTTAATTTCCAATAAATCAAAACCTCCTTGTCAGTAGATTCTTAAACTAAGTAATATTCACAGTTTCTACAAAAGTCAGGTACCAAGATGTGGCAGAGTGTCCCTTATAGCTCAGTAGGTAAAGAATCTGCCTGCAATGCAGGAGACCCTGGTTTGAGTCCTAGGTTGGGAAGATCCACTGCAGAAGGGATAGGCTACCCACTCTAGTACTCTGACCTGGAGAATTCCATAGACTATAGTCCACAGGGTCGTAAAGAGTCAGACAGGTCTGAACGACTTTCACTTTCACTTTTCATGATGTGGCAAAGTTTACCATCCATTGTTACAATGGCTAAAAAGAACAAAGGAAAAGAAGCTCACAACCTTCAGGGCATCTCTTTCCACCTCACCATGTTCCACCTTAGAGCCAAATGATATAACCCATTCTCCATGTGAGTTCTCTGAAAAGATGACTTTGAAACCTTTGTACCCAAAGCTGCTATTAAAAGACTACCTGAAACTCACAGGAACACAAAGTCATTTGAACCAGTGAGGAAGCAATGGCCCCCAAAGCAAAGTCCACCCTCTATGGACTAAAAGAAGCTGCTAGCACAGGTATCTCAAAGAGACACCATGAATTCGGTTCCAGAATGCTGCTATAAAGTAAACACTGCAATAAAGTTAGTCACACAATTTTTTGGTTTCCCAGTACATATAAATGTTATTTTAAACCAAACTGTAGTCAATTATTAAGATTGCAATATGCATTATGTCTAAAATATATATATATATATATCTTAATTAAAAATACTTTTCTGCTAAAAAATCCTAACCAATATCTAAGTCTCCAGCATGCATAATAATATCAGAGATTAATGATCATGGAGCAGATACAATAACAATGAAAAACTTTGAAATACTGTAAAAAATTACCAAAATCAACACAGAGACGCAAAGTAGCATCTGTCAAAATCTATATTAGTTTTATAAATGTTTATTTACATATTTCCAGAGTAGGAAATGGGAGCCCACTCCAGTATTCTTGCCTGGAGAATTCCATGGACAGAGGAGCCTGGCAGGTTATGGTCCATGGGTTCACAAAGAGTTGGACATGGCTGAGCACACACACATACTTAGGTATTTACTTTGAAGGTTAGAAAAGCAAGCACCTCAGAATGGAGGAGAGATTAAAATAGTGAACATTTATAGACATAAATATAAAAATAATATTTTTGTAAGCTTTTACAATTTGCAGCCATCTTTAAATGAAAATGGTGAAAGAAAAAATTAAGCTGGAAAAAAATAAAATGAAGCTTGAAAGAAATTGTTTAAAAATACATTTTGACACTAATCCATTTTCTTTTTTTTAATAATGGACCGATTTAATCAAAATGTTTCTCTTCAGTACACAGATGCATGTATTGTCCAGAATTTTTAGAAAAATACATATTTATGCACTTGTAATATAAATAGATATGTATAACCAGCTTGGAAGAAAAGATATTTTTCTCTTTTGTTATTCTGTTTTTATACATAAGAAATCCAGAAGTCCTAATGAAAAGCCACAATTCATCAGATGTTGATACATCATGGAGGTATAAAGGAATAAATAAAAGCTATAAAAAGAGATTAAAATGACACTTAAATACATTTGCCTAACAAGCCCCCTAGGGGAAATAGCATTAAAATATGTTCTGAACACACATCAATCTGAAAAAGGGATTATAACTGCTTACAAAAGTTCCAACACATATTGGCCTATGTTTTCCTTTTTTAAGGCAAAAGTACCTGACCACTACTACTAACATTAACAAAGACATACACTTAATTTCTAGGAAGGCTAAACTGATTGGTAAAGAATAAGGCAAACTTGCTCTAAGAGACAGAAAAAGGAAAGCAGAGCACCAAAAAGACTAACTGAATGGCACTTGGATGTGATGAGCAAGATCTAGTATTATTTTAACAGCTTTGAAATGAAAGTGTTAGTCGCTCAGTCGTGTCCAACTCTTTGCAATCCCATGAACGGTAGCCCACCAGACTCCTCTGTCCGTGGGATTTTCCAGGCAGGAACACTGGAGTGCGTTGCTATTTCCTTCTCCAGAGGATCGTCCCAACCCAGGTACTGAATCCAGGTTTCCTGCACTGCAAGCAGATTCTTTATCTTCTGAGCCACCAGGGAAGCCCTTATCAGCTTTACTGATACATAATTCACATACCCCAAAATTCACTCTGTTAAGGTGGTTTTTAATATATTCAGTGTTGCTCGAATATCACCATTATTTTACATCTCTTCTCTCTTAAAAATCTACTACCTACCAGTAGTCATTCCTCACAACCTCTTCCCCCCTACCTTAGGTAAACACTGATGTATTTTGTCTCTAGCGAGCTTTTACACACTGCATATAAGTGAACTCATTTAGTGCATGTTCTATTGTGATTGGCTTCTTTCACTTAGCATAGTATTTTTGAGGTCCATCCATGTGGTAGCATGTGTTAATACTCCATGGCTTGTTGTTGCTAAATATGTAATCTAATGTTTATTTTTAAAGACAGTTTCAGGAGAGTCAACATTTTTTCTAATTTCTGACCTCTAAAAATATTGGGAAGGGGCAATGAGGATAAAACAAGAAGGAAGTTGTTCAAGGAGGACAAGGAAAAAAATCAATAAAAGGATCTAGAGAAGCACATTCCAAAAGAAATATAATTATACCCATAAACATAACTCTAAATTTCCTAGTTAGCTGCATTTAATAAAGTAAAAATCAGATGACATTAATTTTGATAATATTTAATGCAATATATCCAAAATATTATCACTTCAATGTGATCAACAAAAAAATGGGCATATTTTACATTCTCTTCTTCATAGCATATCCATTATGCAACTTACATTTATCTCAGATCTCAATTCAGACTAGCCACATTTTAAGGGCTAAATGTAACATTTAGCTAGTTGGCTACCATTTGGACAGGACAGATTTAGAGAGTAACAGGAGAGGGACATTAAAGACAAAGGAGAATGGTTAGAAAGAGAAATGAAGAATGCAAAACGAAAACAGGGGAAGAATGGAAGACTACCAAAGGAAAACACAGCATATTTTAATTCTAAATGAAACATTTTTTGAGTCCCACATCTATGGTACTTACCACCGCGTATGACACATGGGAGGATTAACTGAGTAACTAGCTTACTGGGGAAACTAGAAAGAAAGTACAATACACGCCTGTCCTCATTAAAATATCACCACAAAAGAGGGAGAAACATTTTTAAAATTCTAAAAAGTGATGCCCCTATGTGGCAAATAGAGTAACTGGAAATGGTTGCTACTTCACTTCAGTCGTGTTCGACTTTTCGTGACCCTATGGACTGTACCCACCAGGCCCCTCTGTCCATGAGATTCTCCAGGCAAGAATACTGGAGTGGGCTGTCATTTCCTTCTCCAGAGGATCTTCCCAACCCAAGGATCGAATCCCCATCTCGTAATGTCTCCTGCATTGGCAGGCAGGTTCTTTATCACAAGCACCACATGGAAAGCCCCAGGAAATGGTTTAGAGGTGATGGAACTTATTCACAACCGGGAGAACCCACAATGCTCTTCCATGTTTGCCCTATCCTCACTCTATGCTCTTCCATTTTTGTCCTATCCTCACTCTCTGCTCTTTCACACTTGAATTGACGGTATCAAAACAGTTAAAATGAATAGTTAGTGTACTCACCACCCAGTAACCTGTGTTTCCAAGGGTTAATAACCAGTTTAAGATTTGGGGCTCTGCTTACTTACATATGTTTCATGTCCGTGATACACATTCACTTCTTCAAATCACTAAAGCCTCAATTTACCTGTAAAGTATACCTTCACACCATACCTAGCCAACATCTAAGAATTCTTATTGGTATATAGTTCTACATCACTGGGCTTCCCCGGTGGCTCAGATGGTAAAGAATCTACCTGCAATGCAGGAGACCTGGGTTGGATCCCTGGGTTGGGAAGATTCCCTGGTGAAGGAAATGACAATCCACTCCAGTATTCTTGCCTGGAGAATTCCATGGACAGAGGAGCCTGGCGGGCTACAGTCCATGTGGTCATAAAGAGTCGGACACAACTGAGCGACTAACACACACTTTCTAATTAGTTTTATATAAAACAAATTGTTCACATTAATGTTAAATTATGTCCCTTTTTAGATAACTACAACATAAAATTACGGTAGCTAATAAAAGCAAAATTTGAAGCATTTTAATTCTAATTTTATTATAATTTCCATAAGATAATTCAGTCTTCTCTATAATAAAGTGAAACTTTACTTTTAAATAAAAGATCTCCTTTAAATTCCATGACAACTTAGAGGAAAAACTACATAGCTGGCTAGTATGCAAGCACCTATTTATTATTACACAATATTTTAGGCAAAAAGCCAAATTACAATCAACACAAAAGCTTTTTGCATCTTTATTTACATAAACAATTGTTTCAACTGTGAAATCATTTGAAAATTCACATATTAAGTCAAAGGGTAAATTTAACCTCTAGAGAGGAAATGGCAACCCACTCCAGTACTCTTGCCTTGAAACTCCCATGGATAGAGGAGCTTGGTGCAGGCTACTATCCATGGGGTCGCAAAGAGTCGGGCACGACTGAGCGACTTCACTTAGATAAGAAAATGCTGTCATAAAATAGATAAATATTGGCATAGCGTGTCTGCTAGGTTACTTTAGTCATGTTCGACTTTTTGAGAACCTATGGACCATAGCCCACCAGGCCCCTTTGTCCCTGGCATTCTCCAGGCAAGAATACTGTAGTGGGTTGCCATGCCCAGCTTTTAAGACAGGCATGCATTAATAGCTCAAAATGTCCATTCGTGTGATCTTGATCCACCTTAGCAGACATTAAAGAAAGCTAAAAGTTGATTTGTATAAAATCAACACAGCATATCTCTGAAAGCAAAAAAAGAAAAAGCTATACTGAAAATTTACAATAAACATCAATTTTTTAAATTTACAAACACTGAGGTTTTTTTTTTAAAGATAAAAATAAAACAACAAACACACTACTGTTCTACAGGAGTGGGAAAAACAGAGGTCACACATGTTATAGATGGAAAAATTAAATCAAATTTATTCTTTCTCTTGGGTTTCATTTTAATGTTGAAAAGAGGTTTGAGAATTTGCCATGGGCAGCCCTTCACTACTCTTATGTATCCAAAGGCCTTGTTCAAAGCAAACATGACCATCAGTAAAACAAATAAAACTTATATTGTCCAACAAAAGCAGTATGGTAACTTAAGTGAACTGAGGGTAAAAGAATGATTGAAATGCACAGTGGAAGCCAGAGAGAGGTAATGAATGATTGTGCTCAACTTAAAAATAAGTCACCCAACACTGTCATGAAATGCAATCATGGTTTTTAAAAATATCTTAAAGAAGACTTATTATTAAACAATTACTAACAAGCAGCTTATTTTTCAAAAAAGAATAAATATAATTTTACATATTTGAAATTAATTTTGAAAATCCATATTTTAAATTCAATTCCTTTTGTTACTATTGTGAGAGTACAGATGGCTCAATTTCAAGTCTTTTTTTAATGAAACATAAATTGAAAGACTAGCAGCATGCCCTGTGGAAAGACAACTACTACCATAAAATATTTGGGTTCTAAGAACAATGAAATCATTCCTATACCATGTTTCAAAAAAATAAACATTTTGAAAATGTTTCATCTCGTTTCTAATCTCGTAACACTATCAGTAAATTGCAA
Source organism: Ovis aries (assembly GCF_016772045.2). Taxonomy (NCBI): domain Eukaryota; kingdom Metazoa; phylum Chordata; class Mammalia; order Artiodactyla; family Bovidae; genus Ovis; species Ovis aries. The sequence goes on from NC_056061.1 coordinate 54,032,870, forward strand.
AGGTGAAGTTTGTTTCTGGGCTTTAGTTCACTATTAACAGTTATCAGGGCCAACTATATAATTTGATCAAAGCAAAATGAAAACGCAGGATCCTTGTTCAAAAATCAGGAAACATGCTTTTACCTTTCTTTCAGTTCAGTTCAGTTGCTCAGTCATGTCTGACTCTTTGCACCCCAAGAACTATAGCAGGCCAGGCCTCCCTGTCCATCACCAACTCCTGGAGTCCACCCAAACCCATGTTGATTGAGTTGGTGATGCCATCCAACCATCTCATCCTCTGTCCACCCCTTCTCTTCCTGCCCTCAATCCTTCACAGCATCAGGGTCTTTTTAAGTGAGTCAGCTCTTCATATCAGGTGGCCAAAGTGTTGGCGTTTCAGCTTCAACATCCGTCCTACCAATGAACGCCCAGGACTGATCTCCTTTAGGATGGATTGGTTGGATCTCCTTGCCATCCAAGGGACTCTTAAGAGTCTTCTCCAACACCACAGTGCAAAAGCATCAATTCTTCGGCGCTCAGCTTTCTTCACAGTTCAACTCCTACATCCATACATGACCACTGGAAAAACCATAGCCTTGACTAGATGGACCTTTGTTGGCAAAGTAATCTCTCTGCTTTTTAATATGCATGCTAGGTTGGTCATAACTTTCCTTCCAAAGAGTAAGCGTCTTTTAATTTCATGGCTGCAGTCACCATCTGCAGTAATTTTGGAGCCCAGAAAAATAAAGTCACCCACTGTTTCCCCATCTATTTGCCATGAAGTGATGGGACCAGATGCCAAGGTCTTCGTTTTCTGAATGTTGAGCTTTAAGCCAACAAGCTTAAGAAATTTTTCACTCCCCTCTTTCACTTTAATCAAGAAGCTCTTATAGTTCCTCTTCACTTTCTGCCATAAGGGTGGTGTCATCTGCATATCTGAGGTTATTGATATTTCTCCTGGCAATCTTGATTCCAGCTTGTGCTTCCTCCAGCCCAGTGTTTCTCATGATGTACTCTGCATAGAAGTTGAATAAGCAGAGTGACAATATACAGCCTTAACGTACTCCTTTTCCTTTTTGGAACCAGCCTGCTGTTTCATATCCAGTTCAAACTGTTGCTTCCTGACCTGCATACAGGTTTCTCAAGAGGCAGGTCAGGTCTGGTATTCCCATCTCTTGAAGAATTTTCCACAGTTTATTGTGATGCACACAGTCAAAGGCTTTGGCATAGTCAATGAAGCAGAAATAGAAGTTTTTCTGGAACTCTCTTGCTTTTTCCATGATCCAGCGGATGTTGGCAATTTGATCTCTGGTTCCTCTGCCTTTTCTAAAACCAGCTTGAACTTCTGGCAGTTCACGGTTCATGTATTGCTGAAGCCTGGCTTGGAGAATTTTGAGCATTACTTTACTAGCATGTGAGATAAGTGCAATTGTGTGGTAGTTTGAGCACTCTTTGGCATTGCCATTCTTTGAGATTGGAATGAAAACTGACCTTTTTTAGTCCTGTGGCCACTGCTGAGTTTTCCAAATTTGTTGGCATATTGAGTACAGCACTTTCACAGCATCATCTTTCAGGAGTTGAAATAGCTGAACTGGAATTCCATCACCTCCATCAGCTGTTTGTAGTGATGCTCGTAAGGCCCACTTGACTTCACATTCCAGGATGTCTGACTGTAGGTGAGTGATCACCATCGTGATTATCTGGGTCATGAAGATCTTTTTTGTACAGTTCATCTGTGTATTCTTGCCACGTTTTCTTAATGTCTTCTGCTTCTGTTAAGTCCATACCATTTCTGTCCTTTATTGAGCCCATCTTTGCATGAAATGTTCCCTTGGTATCTCTAATTATCTGAAGAGATCTCTAGTCTTTCCCATTCTGTTGTTTTCCTCTATTTCTTTGCACTGATCACTGAGGAAGGCTTTCTTATCTCTCCTTGCTATTCTTTTGGAACTCTGCATTCAAATGGGTATATTTTTCCTTTACTCCTTTGCTTTTCGTTTCTCTTCTTTTCACAGCTATTTGTAAGGCCTCCTCAGACAGCCATTTTGCTTTTTTGTATTTCTTTTTCTTGGAGATGGTCTTGACTCCTGTCTCCTGTACAGTGTCATGAACCTCCGTCCATAGTTCATCAGGCATTCTGTCTATCAGATCTAGTCCCTTAAATCTATTTCTCACTTCCACTGTATAGTCATAAGGGATTTGATTTAGGTCATACCTGAATGGTGTAGTGGTTTTCTTCACTTTCTTCAATTTCAGTCTGAATTTGGCAATAAGGAGTTCATGATCTGAACCACAGAGAAGGCAATGGCACCCAGCAGTACCCTTGCCTGGAAAATCCATGGATGGAGGAGCCTGGTAGGCTGCAGTCCATGGGGTCACTAGAGTCGGGCACGACTGAGCAACTTTACTTTCACTTTTTACTTTCATGCATTGGAGAAGGAAATGGCAACCCACTCCAGTGTTCTTGCCTGGAGAATCCCAGGGATAGGGGAGCCTGGTGGGCTGCCATCTATGGGGTCGCAAAGAGTCGGACACGACTGAAGCGACTTAGCAGCAGCAGATCTGAACCACAGTCAGCTCCTGGTCTTGTTTTTGCTCACTGTATAGAGCTTCTCCATCTTTGGCTTATCTTTGATCATTTGACAGAATGATCTCTGTTCATTTCCAAGGCAAACCATTCCATATCATGGTAATCCAAGTCTATGCCCCAACCAGTAATGCTGAAGAAGCTGAAGTTGAACAATTAGTTTTGTGAAGACCTACAAGACCTTCTAGAACTAACACCCAAAACAGATGTCTTTTTCATTATAGGAGACTGGAATGCAAAAGTAGGAAGTCAAGAAACACCTGGAGTAACAGGCAAATTTGGCCTTGGAGTACAGAATGAAGGAGGGCAAAGGCTAATAGAGTTCTGCCAAGAGAATGCACTGGTCATAGCAAACACCCTCTTCCAACAACACAAGACAAGACTCTACACATGGACGTCACCAGACAGTCAACATATTTATTTCACAGTGTCTCAATTCTTCATAATATATTTTATTTGCTATTTAATGTTAAGCTCTCTTAGACATACAAATACTCATGGGGTGATTACAACCCCTCAAAAGTGTCTGGGCCCCTTAACTGCAACTCAATAAGCGGGAGGCAGCACTGAGATCTAACTCTCCCCACACCAGCACCAAGCTCCCTTCCAGGGACAGAGGGTGAAGCCCACTCTACTGGGTGCTGGTGGAACAGGTGGCCAAGAACCCATCTCAAAGTGGCAAGAGGAATGGGAGTTGGACCACATGTGAGTTGAGAGTCCAAGTCTTAATTTCCTGCTCCATTTTTCCATGGGGTTCCATTTACAAAACTCAAATCAAAGATAAAATTAATACGAATTTCAAGACAGCAATCACAGGGCATTAAACCCCAAGCGTGTATTCCCTTCTGAATTTGAGACCCCATGTGACTGTACAACTTGCCGGCCCATGCAGTAAGCCCTGACAATTGTGATTCAGAGTAAGTGAAAAAATTACTGAGCTCGTCTTTGTAGTAGGTTACTGCCACTTTACTTGATTCAATCTGTCTTCATAATAACTACTTCCAAGTCTTTATCAATGCTACAATTATAAACAGGAGAAACCTCACAAGAAGAAAAATACACTGGATATTCAATATCGTACCTATTAATTCATGTGTCAGACAATTCATACAAATTGCAGTGCAAGTTAGTCTTGACATTAAAGAAGACAATAGTATGAGCAAGTGTACCAACAGATTTTTTTTTAATCTAAAGAATAAAACAATTACAGTTGAAAAGTTTCCTATGCATAATGTACAAGACTCCTATTGGCCCTAGGGTAACAACTGGCAGTAGCTCCATTTCAAGCCTTTAAAATGCATAAAATGACTAGAAATTTTCAAATTTTTGAAAATCTTTGAAATGCAAAGTGACTAAAAACATGGGAGAGAATTAGGTTCCTTCCTAGTAACCAGGAAGGGGAACAATGATTATATAGTCATGTATATAGACATTTCAAAAATAAATTATTTTTCATTCGGGATAGGAAAACACTATTAATGATTTTGCAAGTACAGAGGAAAGGAAATATGGATCATTCTAACAAACAATTGAATATGAGATAGAAAGGTAGGGTATACTTAAAGCAATGCAAACAGCACTTTCTTTGAGCCAAAGTATGTAATATACAAAAAATTTAAGTAAAACTAAGAGAATAAAATTACACAAATGAAATATACTCTCAATGTTGGCAGACTAAAGTTGAGAATGAATTAAGATTCCCGAGAGGTACTAAAAATAACAAAAGCAGCTTTTACTATTTTATGTTGGATTTTAGATAAGAGGAACAAAGGAAAGCTGTGTTCATATCAGGGCAAACACTGTATTGTTAACAATGGCAAATCCTATTCTGGTTCTGAGAGGGTAAAGTAAATGAAGAAGGAAGAGAAAGAAGAAGAAAGAAAGCCCTGCATACAGATGAGAACTATATAAAAAAGCAAATGACCACTTCTGGGAAGTTTAAGTATCCATTCCAAGAAGAATTATGACCCACCATAAGAAACCTTGCCGGTTCATACCACTGATTCCACTTTGACTGAAAGTCACAGGTAACTTTTACATTGCCCATGCAATGCACATTTTTCAGCCTTCACTCTTCTTGATGTTTCAGCAGAATTTAATACTGATGACCTCTCCATTCGCTTCACATCTTTGCTTTCCATGATGTGTAGCTAATATTTCTTCCAACTTTTCTGGCCACTCCTAAGTTTCCTTTTCAGATTCACTGTCCTCTCATTGGCTATTAAATGTTGGAATCTCTTACCAGTAACAGCTTCAATTACAAGCTAAGCAGATGTCCCATAAAGTCCTGTAATCCAAACATTCCCTTTGCACTCTAGACCTATATATCCAACAGCCTAATTGATCTCAACTTGCTTGTCACAAAGGCATTTGTAACATATCTGTATCTAAGTTTATGATCTACATCCCCCCTCACCATCAAATGTGGTCCACTTCCAGGGCTCCTTCTCTCAGCAAATAATATTCCTATCATTTAGATTTACCCAGAAAAAAAGATACAATTGTAACTCCACCTTCTCTCTCATCTCCCATCCAATCCATCACCAAATCTTGAGATTTCTACCTTAACTTTCTCTCAAATCCATCCACTTCTTTCCATATTCTAAGAAAACCAAGTTATCAACTTCTCTCACCTAACTACCAAGGTCTCAACTCCTGTTACGATGCCATTCCTACTTGTTTCCATTCTACTTTCTACATTGCAGCCAAAATGATCTTCTGAAACAGAAATGCAATTTTATCACCACCCCTTCTTACATCCCTTGAATGACTTCCTGTTGTCTATCCTTAACCTCAGCATCACGTTCCTCTCCATCTTCATCTCACTCAACACACTCTTCCACTGTGTACTCTTATGGTTTCCAGCACCTTTAGTTACACAGTCTTTGTAGAGCAGAAAATGAAAGTCACTCAGTTGTGTCCAACTCTTTGTGACTCCATGGACAGTAGCCCACCAGGCTCCTCTGTCCATTGAATTCTTCAGGCCAGAATATCGGAGTGGGTGGCCATTCCCTTCACCAGGGGATCTTCCCAACCGAGGGATCGAATCCAGGTCTCGCGGATTGCAGGTGAATTCTTTATTGTCTAAGCCACCAAGGAAGTCCTGGTGGCTTTGCAAATGTAGTTCCTTCAGATTGAACTCTTTGCCCTCCTCTAATTCATTGCTTTATTAATTGCTATTTGTCCCTCAAATCAAAATTCACTTTTTGGGAGAAGCTTTCCAAGATATTCACAGCAGCGTGTATCTTAGTTAATATTTCTCTTCCCCACGAGACTATAACCTCCATGAGGTCAAGGGCTAGATTCGCTTATATTCAGTTTCCTCTATTGACCATCTAGCATGCTACGTGTGCACGCTCAGTTGCTTCGGTCATGTCCAGCTCTTTGTGACTCTATGGACTGTAGACTGTCAGGCTCCTCTGTCCATGGGATTCTCCAGGCAAGAAGACTGGAATGGATGGCCATGCCTCCTCCAGGGGATCTTTCTGGCCCAGGGATCAAATCCAAGTCTCCTGCATCGCAGGTGGATTCTTTACTGCTGAGCCATCAGCAAACGCCACCACCTAGCATTGTTGTTGTTCAGTTGTTCAGTCATGTCTGACTCTTTGTGACCCCATGGACTGCAACATGCCTGGCTTCCCTGTCCTTCACCATCGCCCAGAGCGTGTTCAAACTCATCTCCACTGAGTCAGTGATGCCGTCTAGCATACCAGGCAATTAGTAGACATTCAAGTTCTCATCAAACAGAGACTGTTCTAATCTGAGAAATCTTACCTGACAACAAAGAAGACAAGTCTTTTTTACTGGTGACTGAGTCATCAGGACTAACTAATTTGGAATTCACTGGTTCTCCAAATATTAAGAAGCTGATATTTCTCTGTTTACAAATATATACGTAGAGCACACACAATCTTGAACAAATTTCATTCTGGCAACATCACACGTATCTTGAATTTCAAGCTTTTAGTTAACTGTACTCTTCAGCAGGAGTTTATTAGGACCCTCATTTAACTGCCTGTCAATAGCACCCCTGGATGTTTCTTATTATATAAAGTTTATTTTCAGATAATGCAATTTGTCTCTATTTAGACTGACATTCTTTTCAGTGCTCAAGTTTATAATACTGTTGAATCTATATCTCTGACCATAAAATTTTATGACTACAAAATTATCATGGAGATAGATTTAAAGAAAAGGATTTCCTAACAAACCCACCAGTAATTCCATGATTTCCATGGACAGCATCTAAACCTCTGCCTTGGCCATTCATTTATAGTTACGTCCACTCCTACCCCCCATAAAGACACAGACTGTTACTAGTACTATTTTCTCCTATCTCCCACCTAATTAGTGTTTTTTCACTTTCCTTTAATCATAGATTTCACCAATCCTTTTAAAGTTGCAATTCTTCTATCTCAATCAGAAATAATTTTCTAAAACCTCTGTACCAAACAGAAACACTGCCTCAAGCTAGAGAAATTCAATATACATATCTTTTCCCCCCCAAAAGAGTAATGTATCTGATTTCATCAACACAACATAAGTTCCTTTCTCATGGAAGCTCCCTATGATAAATAAATCTCACAAGCTTGAAACAAGGTAGTTTGTTGATAGCAATGATAAATGTACTTTTCAGAGTTGTAGAAAAATAAGATCACAATATCCACAGCAAGATTAACAAAACCAGACCAGTATCTAACCTTGAAAAAAATAGAACTGACCACTATAAATGAGTGCTTTCCTCCATTTATTTTATCTAGCTAGAAAGCATATATTAAGCCATCTATCAAGAAACAAAAGGTTATCTGTGTAGTTAGCTGTATATATATGCTAAGGGAAGTTGTTGTTATAAATTATTGAGGTAAGAATGTGCACAAGGAGAGCGTGCCTGAGTTGCTCAACTTCCAATAACTTGAAAATACCTCCAAAATAATTTATATCCTCACCCAGAAAGCCACTTCAAATCCAATAAAACAAAACACTGGTCATTTCTTATACTGTTGTTATTTATTAACATCCTATAGTACCTTTAAGGAAATGCCCTAACATAAGGGTTAAGGATATATCTTCCATATGGAAGAAATCAGAACATTAAACAATGAAATAAGTCTATATCTGTGCCTCCAAACAAATGTTTCTAGTCTCATTTTTATTTTAACACAAATACTTAGACTAGCACTTGTGATGGAATAATCACAACCCAGCCCAGAAGTGTTTATGTCCTAATACAGCAGCCAGACCATCTAATCTATGGAAACTGTGAAATGTTAGATTATGTGACAAAGTAGGCTTAAGGTTGCAGATGGAATTAAGGCTGTTATCAACTGGCTTTGAATGGAGGAGATTATCCTGAATTACCTGGTAAACCCAATGTAATCATGAGTATCCTTAAACATGGAAGAGGAAGCAGAAGAGAACCCGAGGGATAGCACTGTGACAAGGGTGTGGCCTGACCACGCTGACTTTAAAAACAGAGAAACGGAACCAGGAGCCACTGAAGATAGGTGCCCTCCAGAAGCAGGAAAAGGTAAGGAAATGGATCCACTCTAAAGCCTCTAGAAGAAATCAGGACCTGCCTTGACTTTAGCCCAGTGAGATCCCTCTGCCATCTAACTTCCAAAAATATAAATTAATAAATTTTGTCATCTTTAATCTACTGACTTTGTTGCAATTTGTTGCAACAGCCGTAAAAAACTAATAAAAACTTTGCAGCTAACAAAATATTTTATACAATTGTTATTCCTAAGCATAATGGTAAACTAACCATCCTATGCAGTTAAGAAAAAAAGCAAAACTCATGATCTACTTCAGACCTCACTAAAACAGTTAAGTTACTTCTCTTTGGGCCTCAGTTTCCTTATTTTTGTATAATGGAGTTTATTGGACTGTTCTAAGATTCCTTTGGGGCTTCATTGGTGGTTCAGATGGCAAAGAATCTGCCTGCAAAGCAAGAGACATGGTTTGATCCCTGGGTCAGGAAGATCCCCTGGAGAAGGAAAGGCAACCCACTCCAGTATTCTTGCCTGGAGAATTCCATGGACAAAGGAGCCTGTTGGGCTGCAGTCCATGGGGTCGCAAAGAGTAGGACCCAGCTAAAGGACTAAGATTCCTTTGAGCTCTAAAGTTGTTTCTCTGTTTCATGAATGCTAATTACAAATTGCTCTTTGAGCTTCGCTTTCTTTTCTATAAAATCATTTTGTTAATTTATAATGAGCTTCTTTTTAGGGCTTCCCTTGTGGCTCAACAGTAAAAACTCCACCTGCCAGTGCAGGAGAAAACAGGTTCAATCTCTAGGTCAGAAAGATGTCCTGGAGAAGGAAATGGCAACCCACTTCAGTATTCTTGCCTGGGAAATCTCATGGACAGAGGAACCTGGTGGGCTACCATCTAAGGGGTCGCAAAGAGTCAGACAAGACTGAGTGACTCTTTTAAATTGAAAAGTCAAAATATCCTATTGTTAGAATACATGATAGTGCCTTCAACAAATACCACTGAAGCACATTTAAAAATAAATTTTATGCAACAGTGTTCTCTCGGCTTGAATGAGTTTAGTATGCCTGAGAGTAACTGACAATTGAAACCAGCAGATAAAAACATTCAGAGCACATATATGCAACATTTTCCCAAACACTATCACACTGCTGCTGTTACTGCTGTTTAGCCACTCAGTCATGTTTGACTCTTTTGCGACCCCATGGACTACAGCCCACCAGGCTCCTCTTTCCACGGGATTCTCTAGGCAAGAATACTGGAGTGGGTTGCCATTTCCTTCTCCAGGGGATCCTTCCAACAGAGGGATCAAACCTGCGGTCTCCTGCTTGGAAGACAAGAGCCACTTGGGAAGCCCAACCACTATCATAACTATGCCTAAAAGGCATCTGCAGAATATTCAGTTTTCTAGTTAACTATGTGATTTTATGTGTGTGTAAAATTTTACTGAACAAATTAAAGTCGTTGATTTTCAATACGTTTGGAAGCAAAAACTGGAGCAGGAAATAAATAGATAAAAATGAGTTGGGCAGAGAAGTTTAGATATTAGGAAATATAAGTAGAAAAGGATGGGACAGTCTTGTTCCAGAAGGAAAACAATGATGATTGGGGTGGGGCGGGGGGGAGTCAAACTCATGGAACCAGAGAATAGGAGTGGTCTCCAGGAACTGGTGGGGGTGGTTGGGGAGGGTGGAAATGGGGAGGTGCTGGTCAAAGCGTACACACTTTCAGATATAAGATGAATAAGTTCTATGGATTTAATGTACAACACGGTGATGATGTAGAGTTGTGCACAATACTGAATTGTACACTTGAAATTTGCTAAGGGAGAAGATCTCAAGTATTATCACCACACACACACTAAACATGGTAACTTATGTGAGATGGTGAATATATTAGTTGATTATGGTTCTCTTTTCACACTGTGTACATATATTAAATCATCACATCACATATCTTTAACATATAAAATACTTTTTTATGTGCAACAAAAAAGGAAAGACAGCTATCAAGAAGAGTTTGGGGCAAGGAGCAAACAGGACAATAGAGACGTGATAGGGAGTATGCTGCTGCTGCTGCTGCTGCTGCTGCTGCTGCTGCTGCTGCTGCTGCTGCTGCTGCTGCTGCTGCTAGTCGCTTCAGTGGATAGGGTGCATATCAGTGGGGAAAAGAGAGGTTTTAAACGGAAACAAAAGGATTAAAGGATTCCCTGGTGGCTCACATGGTAGAGTCTGCTTGCAATGCGGGAGACCTCGGTTCAATCCCTGGGTGGGGAAGATCCCCTGGAGAAAGAAATGGCAACCCACTCCAGTATTCTTGCCTGGAAAAGCCCACGGGAGGAGCCTGGCGGGCTACCATCCATGGGGTTGTAAAGAGTCGGACACGACTGAGTGACTTCACTTTCAAAGAGGAAACAGTCACAAATAAGTGAAAAATGGAAATCAGAAATGCACATAATAGATATAAAACAACCTCCAAAACACAAAGACACACACCAAAAGCAGACCAATCAATAAAGAGACAGTGGCCTGACTGTGAAATGGACCAAGCTAATGGACTCACAGTTGAGCCACATTCCTTCCTCTTTTTATGCAGCGGATATCTGCGAATGTGTGTGAGGTTAATATTGGATATTTTCACTGCAGTTTGGGGGCTGGGTTTCAAAGGCTCTGAACATAGTGGTATTGATGATGTTTCTCTACAACGATTTTAACAGAGTTAATGTATAAGAACATATCAGAAGCAAATTATGAGAGGGGAGGTGAAAAGTAGAAGAATACAACTAAAAAACAGACCAATAACTGAAACGCAAGGACTGAAGGGGGATGTAGAGAGAGCAGGAAAGAGACACAGAAACTGGGAGAAGAAAAGCAGACAAAAGCAGAAGCTGCCCTTCCACATCTTGCTTTCTCCACGTCTTGGTCCCTCAATAGAACATCAAAGCCCTGTGAAATCAGGAGGTTCTGCTGAGCCTTTGTTCTTAATTCCATTCTTTTTTTTTTTTTTTCCCTCATGAATTCTGCCTTTGATTTGAATAGTCCCCTAGAAGCCTGGTTTTGTAGCTCCTGTTTATTCACATGGTTCTGCATGTCACAGATGGTGCAACACAGCCAAACACACAGGAAGTGGGTGTATGTGCACATGTGTGTTGATTGTTACTTTTGTTTTTTGTTTCCTTACCTCCTCTCAGTATCTGGAACTTTGTTAACTTGCTTTTATATTTTTATTGTGAAATAATTTCAAACTTACATAAACGTTGCAAATATAATACAAAGAACTCCTGCACATCCTTTATTAATCAAATTCACCAATTTTCAACGTTTTTTGTCACATTTGTTTTTTTCCCTTTCCACAATATTTATTCTATGTAACTCGATACAATTTACATTTCCTAAACAACAGCAGTCAGTTGCACAGAGCATGCACTTTACCCGTCAGTATTTCCATGGTGTATATTTCCAAACCATAAGAATACTCTTATAACCACAATACTATTACCGCATTCAGAAACTTTAAAATTGATACAATATGATTACATAATATAGAGTTCAGCAAATTCTTGGGCTGAACCTGACCCACAAGCGATTTCGTAAATAAAATTTTACTGGAACTGAGCCATGCCCATTTTCTGTTTTGTCCATGGCAACAAAGCGAACAACAGCAGGGTTAGGTAGTTGATTCAAAAGAGATACTATGGCCGGCAAAGCCTAAAAACTTTACTATTTGGTCCCTTAAAGGATAAAAGGTTTTTCTGATCCCTGATATAATTCACGGTTCATGTTCCATTGTCAGTTGTCTCAAAAACATCTTTTCACCTATATTTCCCAGTCTTGGAGTCAATCCAGGATCATGCATTTAATTTTCACATCTCTCAGACTTCTTTAATCCAAAACAATTTCTCAGCTTTTCTTTATATTTCATGACATTTTCATTTTGAAGAAGTCAAGCCAGGTGTTTTTTTTTTTTTTTTTTAAGAATATTCCTCTATTCGGGTTTATCTGATGTCTTCTCATGATCAGATTCAGGTAACCTACTCATAATCAGAACATAACAAAAATAATTTTGTTTTTCTTATCATATTATACCCAGATGCACATGATATCTTTGTGCCCCACCTTAATGATGTTTAAATCTGTTTCTCCACTATACAAGTACTCTTTTTTGCCCTTACAGTTAGTAAAAATCTGTAGAGTGATGCTTTAAGACCAGGTAAATATTCTACTCTCCATCAAAATGGTTCTGCCCCCAATTTCACATCCACTAATGATTCTTTCCCAAGTCAATGCTTACTATGATGGATACAAATGGTAATTTCATAATCTGTTTATATATCACAGAATCCAAGATGGTATCAGTTTATGATCAGAAATCAAGATGTTCAGAAATATTAAATGACTCATCTGTTCCTAGTTATTTTTCAAGGAGCTCTTGGAGAATTTTAGAATTTCTAAAACTCTTAATCTTTGATGGTCCTAAAATCTCTCAAGCTCCAGAACACCAATTCAGGCAAACATTCTCAAGATTCAAATAATTAGAATCCCTTGCTCATCAGCACACAAAGCCTATCTTGTGAAGCTCCCATTTACGTTACACAAAACCTATCCTATGAAGTTACCAGTTACGCTTAAAAGCTGTATTTTTTAACTTTCACTGTTTTCACTCAAAAATGAACACTCATTTCTACAGTGTGTGTGTGTTATTCACTCAGTTGTGTCTGACTCTTTGAGACCCCATGGACTGTGGCTCACCAGGCTCCTCTGTCCATGGGATTCTCCAGGCAAGAATACTGGAGTGGGTTGCCATTCCCTGCTCCAGGGGATCTTCCTGACCCAGGGAACCCATGTCTCTTGCTTGGCAGGCAGATTCTTTACTGTCTCTCATTACGCAGTCCAAAGTAGAAAACAGACATTCAAGACAAAATAACACAGAAACAAAGCCTCACATTTTGTACAATCTCAATTGTGAGTTTGTGCATAAATCATTCCTTTTCACTTAACCTACCAGAGCCACATGGTTCAATAACCATCTTGGGCTTGAGGAATTAGGGTACAAAGTTTAGGGATTATACTAGTTTATGAAGCTTGCCCTAACAAAATACCACAGACTAGGTGACTGGAAAAACATATATATTTTTTTTTCTTACTATTCTGGGGTTAGAAGTCCAAGATCCAGGTGTTGGCAGATCTGGTTTCTTAAAAGGCCTCTCTCTCTTGCTTACACATGGCCAGATTCTCACTGTGTTCTTGCATGGACGTCCCTCTCTACTTGACTGTGCCCTGATTTCTTCATTTTCTTTTTCCTCTCCTAACCTCTTCTTATGAGGACACCAGTTGTACTGGATTAGGGCCCATTCATAATCTCATTTTACGTTAGTTATCTCTTTAAAGGCAGTATCTCCAAATACAATCATGTTCTGAGATACTGAGAGTTGGGACTTCAACACATGAATTTTGAGGGGACACAATTCAGCCATAACAGGAACCAACAATGAGGTTCTATTTAAGATAGCTGATATTCTAGGTGACACTACACCATATCTATTTATAATATACTTGGGTCCTCAGAAGAGAAGGAAACAGCAACCCACTCCAGTATTCTTGCCTGGAGAATTCCATGGACGGAGGAGCTTGGTGGTCTACAGTCCATGGGTCACAAAGAGTCAGACACGACTGAGCAACTTCACTTCAGGTCCTCAAATTCAAAGTGGGACCATGATGGCAAACAAACAAGCAAACAAATAAAATCTGAAAGTTGTATTGTGGGAGGAAGCTGAATAATTATTTAAAGGAGAGGTGACCCAGGGAGAAATGATGGCCCTCATCAAACAGACGAAGGATTCGCATATGGAAGATACATTAGACATGGACCTGTTTGGAGTCATTCACAGGAGTTTAAACTATGACCAAGAAATAATACATTTTTCAATGGAAAAAATAGTCTTTCTAACTTATCTGACACTAGAAGGAAAAATCAATGACCTCAGAAGACTGAATAAATGCTTAGAATAAACTGCAAATTGAAAGAATGAGGAGTTGGTAAAATGAGGCTATTTGTATTTGTATATTCCTTTTCTCAAATCAAACTTTTAAGACAAAAAGCTTTCAATGGCTCTGTCTATCAAAATTTAAGTTTTCTGAACTTCTGCAACAACTGAAAACTCATGACTGCCTCAGGCTGGAGCAAGAAGTGAAGAATCTTTATAACAAGGCTCAGTGTCATTATATTTCTCTCCGGAGCAAAATGTATACCCCAAAGTGTCAACTACACAAAGAAAAAGACACCACCCCCACCCCCACCCCGCAAAAAAAAGGAGCATGTATGAGTATTGTAAGTACACTTAAAAATGCCTATTAGCTCAACTAAAATTTAAGCCATCAATGAACGTGATATTTTAAGAACTACTAAGATTTATGATACACCAGTTCTCAGACCAAGAACTATTACCTTTCCACATTAATTTTATATGGTAAAATTTTAAAGAATCACTTTTTTAGGACGTGAGTGGCAAGGCAGGCCACACACACAGTATAGAAGATATAAAATGAGTACGACCTCTCTCCATCCACTCTGGGTTTCAAACCCTGCCTTTATGAGAAGTTAAGAAGTTAGAAGCCTCATAGCGTAGTTTTTACAGACAGGCTCCCTGGGCCAGATTCAGGCCCTGTCATTATCAGCTACGTGACCTTGGGCCAGACACTTTAACTCTATGTGTCTGTTTCCTTATTTGCAAAACGGAGATAATAAGGGTTAGCAAAGTACCTCATTTACTTGCTGTGAGGATTATACAAGATAATATATTTAACGAGTGCCTCATACATTGAAATCATTTAAGACATAAAGCTATATTCCTTTGGCCACAGGGAAGCAGTGAACATTTAAGAAAGAACCCACATGATCAGATTTTTGTGTCAGACAAATCACTTTCAGAGTGCAGTGAAAGATGGATTGGTTAGAGCAGGTCATTTATACAGCCAAGGCAGGAGAGCAGATAAGGAGCCTATTGCAATAGTCCAAAAAAGATATTCTGAGGGTTTTAGCTAAAGCAACTGGAATAGCCAGGAGGTACAGGTATGGGAAATTTTAAAGAGACAGGAGAGATTTGGGTGTCAGGAAGGAAAGAGAATCATCTGGGTAACTGAAACTCTGAAGGACTGGTATGAAGCATGTGAGAGCAAATGACACAGCTGCTTATAAAAATGTTGAGATTAAGATGCAGTCCTGGGCACCCCTGTGTTTACTGCTTTAAATAGATCTGAAGCACAGAGGTAAGGACTGAGCTGGAGCACCATTTTGAGTAAAGAGTCAACCATATTTCACTGATGGGAAAAACAGCTTAAATTTCCTTTGGAGGAAACAGATGGCACTTCCAAATAAAAGAGAGGGTTTACAGCCACATGCTAGTACCATGTTCAGTATCTCTGTTGGGTATTTCATACTTACACCAAGCCATTTCATCAACATTGTATCAATTATTCAAAATTAGCACTGGATGTGACAGACAGATCAAAAGATTAGAAAGGATGTTTTCCCAACACAGGTTTTTCTGTTACATTTTACTCATTATTTTATTCTGCAATTCCCCAAAGAGGGCAATTAGCAGATCAAATTCTGCTGCCCATGATCTACTTCTCTCCATAACAATCCTTGTGTTCACCAGCACCATTTCCTCTCATAGAAAGAAGAAATTTTGTTTGTACTGGGGTCATGTAAACTAACCCTCAAAAACATCTCACATAGTACCTGACTATGAATATGTCCAGTACATCCTGTGCATTGGAGAGCATCCATTCTGTCTGGGGTCAACTCATTCAAACTATGTAAGCAGCATTGTCATGTAGGTGTTAATCTTTAGATAAAACACACTAGAAAATCATAAAGCTATTTTAATAAAGCAGGTTTCATTTCACAAGTGTATAAAATATGTAGATTTAGTTTTATTTCAACACTCTCTTTACTATGACTTAGTAAACCTTTGAAAATAATTGTTTTCACTCGTGGCTAAAAAAACATAACTTCATTTTGATTTGATTCAACAAATTACTGCATATTTTTGAGGTTTATGTTTTATTTCTTATTTAAGTCCTAGAAACCTGCAATTAATTACTGAGGAATTTAGACCATGTGATATTAAGGTCTAGATAACAATAAATGTAAATAAATATGGATTCTTTCTAAACTGCTTTTCAAAAAAATCAATCTTGAAATTTTAAAAAACAATCAACTTTTACTATCAATAAGTTGTTAGTTACCACTCTTACATAAAATAAGAATGCCTCCATATGTTTGATTCTCCAAATATTTAATAAAGAGGCAATAAAAAGTTAAAATGTGATTTTAAGAAGCAGAATCATTAAGAATGCCACACAGAATAAAAATATTTAACCACTTTGATGTGAAATTACCTTGAATTAAATATTTGAAAAAGTCACATACTTATTGCCAAATAAAGCAAGCCAAGTTTAATTCAGGAAGCTAACAAATTCTGTTAAAAAAAAAAAA
This sequence comes from Ovis aries, assembly GCF_016772045.2. Lineage (NCBI taxonomy): Eukaryota > Metazoa > Chordata > Mammalia > Artiodactyla > Bovidae > Ovis > Ovis aries. The sequence goes on from NC_056061.1 coordinate 54,049,425, forward strand.
AATACACACAGTTACATTTAGGAATCTCTTGCAGATATATTGTACCAGAGAGGGAAAAAAAGGTAGCACCATTACTTTCACAGTTATACTCAACATTTACCATAAAGCTGCCATCTCTTTTTTGTAACCTATACATTAAAGTCTAAAAGCTAAACATCAAGAGAAGTAACTACCATAAATCAACTAATATTATTTAAAAGTGCTAAAGAAAAGAACACACTTACCTAGAGCTTTCTAAAACACCCAGAAAAGAAAAACTCTTTTGTGTAAAAAAGCAGCTGATATTTGTGATGTAAACTTGGCACATACAGAACACACTCAAATATACCAGTTAAACAGCATTTTTTTCCATGAAGAATAGAACAAAGTTGATGATAATAAAGTTCCTATTCAAAAACCGCCTTCATTTCACAGGTCTGAGAAGAGGCGGAGCTCAGCTCTGAGGCATTAACAGCTTCCCGCCCTGCCATCATTCTCCATATGCCATGGATCCTCCTCACTGGATCCAGTCTGGAGCCATTGGTGTCTGAGCCTTGGTGGCTGCAATGGGATGCATCCACATGGCAGAGGCAGATGCTTGCAGTGGTGTACTCTCCCTCCCTGTGAACCGCCCCCTACCTGAAGTACTGCTTGGTACTTTTACTTACTAATGCTGGAACAGCTCTCACATGCCATTGGTCACCTATCTCCTCTGGAAAGTGGAGTACACATTTTCAGGGAAACCTAACATGACCTTTACCTGACAAAGGCAAACAGAAAAATACTACAAAATAAGAATGTGGATATAGGCCATTTTGTGTTTTTATGATGCTTTTGCTGCTTCTAGAAGAGACGTGACCTCAAATATATGTGGGGCACTGCTTTGGTTTTCACAAAAGGAAAGATAATCATGCCTTGGGTTTATGTTACTTAGCAGAACATTTTCATAGTTCTGCCACATCAAAGAAAAGAAGTATAGCTTGGGAAAAAAAGTAGTAAAAAAATATTGTAAAAGTTTTGCTAATTTGCAAGCAAATTAAGAAGTGCATTCAGTTGTAGAATGAGATATACTGTTCAGAATAAAATCCCCAGTACACAAAAGTCAGCAGACATTCCTCTCCCTGGACTAAGCGAGTTGAGTATCCAGCTCCCCGTCACCCCCACTTCCAGCATCCTGCCAGCTCTATCTTCCTCACCTAAGACAGAAGGGTTCCCATTCCCTTCAAAAGACCTACAGAGAAAGCCACAAGTTCTCAATGGGTAGAAGGAAAGGGGCTGAGGCAGGGGTACAGCCTCCTCAGCAAACACTGACTATACCAGGTTGGACGTGGTATTGTTCTAACTGAAAAAAAGATAAATAAATACTGCTCAGGGACTAGCCCATCTGAGATCCAGGGGCCCTCTGGTCCTGCCGCAATGTTAGTGGTGTGCTCTATGTTCACCAGTGCTTTACCTCCCTAGCCTCAATAAAATGTACAGTTCCAGTGCCAAGTTACTGAAAGTAACTAGATGTCTCAGATTAAAAAAAAAAAAAAAAACAATCTGCACTTGATTTCTGATATGATCACAACAATGAAAATTAGCTGGGGAGTGGGAGTAAGAGAGTAATCTTTGCCATCCTCGGGTAGATGTTACTTCAAGTTCTTATTTACACACTAAACAGCAGCATAAAGTCCTGTACTGACTCAATCCCACTGTCCAAATTCCACTGTAACAAAATCCATTTGAACTCACACACAGTGTTTACAGATGAAGGGTGATCAAACAATGCTAGTCCAGGGCGTCTTTGTAGTAAACAGATTGGGAGGGGATGTATTTTTAATCTCAGTAGTTAAGGAAGTGGAGATGTCACACAGAGGTTTTCTATCTTGCTGCAAGGGATATGCTTTGTTTGGGTAAAGGGTAGTGCAGCTTAGGTAGGATTTGAAAAAAGCATTAGAAGGGATTGTTAATTGCTCACTGAAGACAGACTTCAGGGTGGGGGAGGACATTTTTCTTCTCTCTTGGAACACTAAATTGAGTGTCTTGAATTTTACTTCATACTGTTTATTTTCCTGCTTAGAATTTCTATATTCTGTCTTGTGGTTAAAATAGGGGATGTATTATAATTTCTACTTCTTCCAAAAAATTCTTTCTTATACTCTGCTGTGTTGTTCAGTTGCTAAGCCACGTCCAACTCTGCGACTCCATGGATTGCAGCACGCCAGCTCCCTTGTCCTCCACTGTCTCTCAGCATTTGCTCAGATTTTGTGTCCATTGAGTCAGTGATGCCATCTAACCACGTCATCCTCTGCCACCCCCATAGCCTGGAAAGAGTACAAGGAGACTACTTCAGGTCACCTATTATCACTGGCTTTCTCAATCTCTTGTCTCCTTGGGCCCCACTCCTCTAATTTGTTATCCTCCTTAACTTTCATACACTGGCTGTAAATTACACAAAGAATTTTCCCTCACTCTCCCTCCAACCTTAGGTCCCTGCTCTTTTTTTCCTTCCCATTCCCTCCTCAATGAGCTCGTTCACTTTCATTTCTGAAGAGTCTGTGACTGACACCCAGGAGCCACGACCACACCTGACTGCTCCCATTCCTCTTTCACTGCGATACTTCCAAATGCCTGCAGGACATCTCACTCAGACGTCAACTACAATTTGACATGTGAAAACCTGAGCTCGTCTTCTTCCTCCAACAATAAGCAAGTGTTCACAAATTTCCCGTAACTGTCAGCAGGGTTCATTCAGTGTTCATAGTCCTCCCAATCCCCTAGGCTCCAAAATGTAGTTATTTTTGTCTCTTTCCCTCTTCTTCATCCTCAGACTTCAAGCTGTCTGCAAACTCTGTCATTTCTACCATGACCATATCTCCCTGATCTCTCCTTTCTTCATCCTGAAATGTCATTCTAGCCCAAGCCCCTACTCCTCACACGTGAATTAATGATTATGTCTCTAGTTCCTCCATACACCTTCCATTTCTTCTTATAACTGAATTGTCATAATGACCTTTACCAAGTACCAAGGACACCTGACATAGATCGGGCTAACACCCTTAATTTCCTGATGAAAAACAAAGGCTCAAATTGGTGAAGTAACTTCCCATGTTTACATATCTAGCTGGGAGATGGAGCAGAGGCTACAGAACACAGAGTTCACAACTTCTGGTCCAATGTTCTACCCTCTGTACCCGGACACATCCCCAAATCACAGCAGTCACCAAGGCCAAGGTCAACTCTGAGCCTTAATGCATCACACTATACAAGGCCTAAAACCTTACAGTGGTCCATGTAAGCCCTTAATAATATTTCCACTGCTTCTCCAAACTCACTTCTCATTACTCACCATTATATCACTCTTCTCTAAGTCACTCTTTTAGTCATGTTCATCAACGAAACGTTTAACCCCCATTGCTGGGTCAGTACATACAATACACTGGAAAGACAATCCTCTATTTTTTACTCATTGTTGAGTCCTGACAACAGTTTGAATACAGACATGGGACTCAAACAGGCTTGTATCTCCAATTCCAATTTCAAAGAACAAAATTATTTAAAACTCCTAATTACACTTTATCTTTTGAAGTAATTTTGAAAATGCATTTTTATCACCTCATATGTAATGTATTCTTCAACTCTGTTCTACCATAAAAACTAAATATATAACCAATTACTAAAATTCAATTAACTGGTCACTCACCTCACCTCATATATTAATGATTTTGCCAAGATTTAGAATATGAGATCCTTTATCTTTTTAACATTTTGCAATTTTGCATACAAAATACTTGGTATTTATACTGCTTTATAGTGTTGGAGCTTCCCTGGTGGCTCAGATGGTAAAAGTGTCTGCCTGCAATGTGAGAGATCTGGGTTCAGTCCCTGGGTGGTGAAGATCGCCTGGAGGAGGATATGGCAACCCACTCCAGTACTCTTGCCTGGAAAATTCCATGGATGAAGGAGCCTTGTAGGCTATAGCCCATGGGTTGCAAAGAGACACGACTGAGCAACTTCACTTTCACTTTCATAGTGTTGGATGCTTGCAAGCTGATGCTGGGAAAGCTTGAGGACAGAAGGAGAAGAAGGCGTCAGAGGATGAGATGGTTGGATGGCATCACCAATGCAATGGACATGAACTTGAGCAAACTTTGGGAGATGGTGAAGGAAGGGAGGCCAGGCGTGCTGCAGTCCATGGGGTCACAAAAGTCAGACATGCCTAGGTGACTGAACAACAACATACTTAGAAGCTACAACAATGTAGAGTCTTTTCTGCCAAGAGACTAACTAATCCAGATCTTGAGAGAGTGTGCTGAGATAAGATGAACAAATGGTGATTCACTTTTTGAGTTATTTTCCTATTTCCCCATGCAATATCTGCAACATTGTACTGCAAAAATTGTGGTATCAAGGCTCCCTTTATTAAGAAACCCTTTCATACCTTTTTCTCTTCCAGTTCTAAATCTATTTCCTTTTTTCTTGATCAGATTCACATATCATTCCTCAGTTTCCTCGTATTTTGATCACATTACATCCCTTCAACTCATTTGTTTTAAACTGCTAACATTGTTAACTTCCTGTGAGCTGGTCTTCAATTTCTACCAAGAATTTTTTGAATAGAATTTCAAGAGTCTCCAACAAGATTTACAAAACTAAAAGGTCTTATAGGTCTTTTACCTCTTCCAGAACTATACAGCGTACTATTTCCCAGAGCACAAATGCTCATTAAAGGGTTGTTAACTAACTCAAGAGTGGTTCTAAAATGGACCATCTGCCTGCTGTGCATTTTCTTCTCAGAATATAATTTTGTTCTAATCGAATCAAAAAATAAAATACATAAATAAATGAATGAATATATAAATCCTGCTGCACGGATCCCATGCATTTAATACAAATTAGCAGTTTACAGGGTTTCTTCTATGCTGTTGTTTGCTTGTTTTTACCCCTCACTCCTAGTGACAGAAAGCATGTTCTTGCTATATTCAAGCCAGAAAGAGTGACTGAAGAGTCCAAATAAGACCTAGACAACGCTGAACAATATTCTCCATCCCTCCAAAGAGGTGAAGTACCAAGTGAAATAGCTAGAGCTATAATGCCTATCCTCACCAAAATGGGAAGTCAAAAACATTCTTTGTGGTCTGGCTGTATCTGTCTTTTCTCCTCATTTACATTATACTTCACTGTGTTTGTTTTCAGCCTCAATGTATGGCTTAAACTACTCTAATGGGAACAGAACAAAAGAAAATCTTGACTGTGAATGATGCATGATCCTACAGTAAGAAGCAGGAGGGGGTGGAAAAAGAAAAAGGACTATAAATAGTGACCTGTTTAAAACAAGATGCATATAGCAGAAGAGACAAATAGAAACACACACCAGAAGATAAGCTCCACAGAAATCCTAAACATGTACTAGCAATGTGGACATTTTCAGATACTGAGTGGTTACATTACGGTGATAAAGAACAGCCAAGTCACAAAAAAGCCACTGATGTGCCCCTTCATTTAGTCAGTCAGTGAACAGTTTCTGCTTCTAATGGGCAAACACAAATAGAAAAAGCAAGGTACGAGAAAATACAGAGAATTCCCTACTGTTTGCCATCAACAAGACACCAATTGTTCTTGCTTGAATGGCTTATTCTGGGAATCCTTCTGACAGAAGGGATCTGATAGCATCTGCCTCTTACAAGTCAGGGCATTAAGCCAATGAACAGTTCTCATTATCCCAGACAACAACAAATGAAGTCAGAGCAAGGAGGAACCAGGTGGTATCCTGCTCATAAAACCACTTGATGCGCCGACACTACCCATTTTTCCTAACTGAGCCAAGTTAGGACTAACTTCCTTAGATGCAGGATTGTTGATAAAATAAAACTTTATGAATCTGAATATCTAATTATTTAGTATTTAGACATGGGCTCTGAATAGTGTAGTAATACCACCAACATTAGGCCCAGTAATTTTTCTATTTATTCATTTTTAAATGCTTGAATAATACATTATCAAGGCCTCAAAAAGAGGGATTTTTCCTACCAACACATTTTATCCTATTGACTCATTTACATCTATTTTCCTCTACTCTTAACTGTTTAAAAGCAAAAAAAAAAAAAAGCCTTTCATGAAAGAAATATAATACAAAAATAACAATTCTGATTTTTTTATTTCCTGTTCCTTTTCATCGTCCTTTCCTCATATATTATGAATAAGACTAGTTTAAGTGTAGTAATATTGAGCCTGACTCTCTTTTTGAGTAACTATTTACTTATAAAGATGAACAAGGGGAGAAAAAACAACACAGAAATGTAAATCTAATGTGGAAAAGGAAACCACACATTTCCCTATTGTACAATGCTGTGCACCCAATGTTATTTTGCATGCAACTGTGGCTGTCACTTGATGTGTGTGTGTTAAGTCACTTCAGTCGTGTCCAAATCTGTGTGACCCTATGGACTGCAGCCTGCCAGGCTCCTCTGTCCATCGGATTCCCCAGGCAAGAATACTGGAGGGGGTTGCCATGCTATGAAGTCTTAAATAAAACTTCTGTCCTCTATCATCAGATAGTACCTACAAATAGTTGAGAATTATACTCTAATTAAACTGAAACTCTAATTAAAAGTACTAGTCTAATGCAATATGAAATGTCCTTGATCATCACAGGCCAATTATGTCTCAGTTTGCTATTGTCCTCTGGTGTGTATAGATTTTATCTTTTTATGAAAATAATGGAACAGTTTTGGTAATGACATCCTGGGCAGGATGTCCTGGTAATTTCCAGAGTCAGTCATTTCCTTTTCAATGTATTTTCTCCTCTTCATGGTTTTGTTATATATCCCCAGTGTCCCTTGATTCCTCAGAAACATCCCCTGACTACTGACCACAGTGTTCTTCAAATATCATGATACACGTGTTACAATGATCATGTTTATCAAACAAATACAAAAAAGAAAATGTTTTTTTCTTTTTTTTCATGTGGCATTCATGGGCTTATCCATAACCCTTGGCCTTAAATTATTTCCAAGACAGCATAAAACAGGTTAAATAAGCAGTAATCTTTTATCAAAGCTAAATTTCCCCAAGAATAGTGGGTTTCAGTTCCACTAATTCTTCTTTCTATAACTTTTTATAGAAGCTATAATAGTAAATGCTTCTTCAGTCATGTCCGATTCTTTGCGACTCCCACAGAATATAGCAGGCTACTCTGCCCATGAGATTCTTCAGGCAAGAACATTGGAGTGGGTTGCCATGCCCTCCTCCAGGGGATCTTCCCCACCCAGGGATTGAACCCGCATCTCCTGCATGTCCCACTGAGCCATCTAAGAAGCCCTAACAGTAAGTGCTTAGAAACATTTTGAAACTCCTACGAGTAAAACTGAAATCTAAATCTTCTCAAAAAGTAATGTTTTACAGGTTATTTTAAATTCTGTTTATATTGTTAACTATATCTTCAAGTGAATTATTAACCATCAATCCACATCTGTCTCCAAGTTTTAACAAGTTGAACTATCTAACATCAGCTTCAACAAATTTGAGTAAAACTGAATCTGTGATGCTGTTTTCATTGTTGTGGAGCCAGCTATCAAATGATGATACTAACACTATTTGTTCCCAGAGTCAAAAGTAAACTAGGGAAGAAAATGTTTCCTGAGTAATGTTTTGTCAACTTTTAAAATGCAAATAAGGCATTTGTTAATGACTTTTTTGTTAAAGCTCTATTTAAAAATCAAAATGTTAAGAAAATATTGTTTTACTTCAGAAATGTAGAGAAGCAATGGGAAATCATCCTCATCTATATTGTCTATGAATACTGTCCTCAAAAATAAATTTATTTAGTAGAGTTTGTTCAAATAAAATCACATTTTAAAAGTCAATTGTTCCTTTCTTTCAGAAAATATAAATCAAATTCACAACCCTAACTACCATAATTTCAAAACACATACAAACCCCATAAAAATTAAATTTCCATTATAACTAGCAGGCAATCTCAACAGGATGCTCAGAGGATTCAAAGCATTAGAGTGAAGTCTCTGAACCTACAATAAAAATGGTCTACATATAATAACGATCAACATATAACAATCTTAATCATGTGAAATTTTAATGCTACCCACAAATACATACAAGCTATATAATTACAGCTCAACTATATCATTAAGAAAATTATCAGAAGTACCTAGTATTTTTTTATTGCTTTGTTGCAATCAACCCATGATCACATTTTAAAAAACAACTTAAGTAATAACATTCTAAATACAGAACAACTGTTTCTAATACCACATACTACTATTTGTTGTCAGGTTCTATGCAAGTAACTAGTGCTTGTGCTATTAAATCTTCACTCAGTTATGCTGCCATCAAATTTCTAACAATTCCCTTTATGGGGGGAAAAATAGAGAGGGGAAAGCTTGCTTAACATCCAATACTAATATAATCGTATCAGATCTGTATCATTAAAATGCTTTAACAAATTATTCATTGAAAATGACACATATACTTCACAATACTGTCTTGAACACTAGAAATATGCTAAGAAAGTAGATCTCGGGTGCATTCATCATACACACACACACATACACACAGATGTAATTACTGAGGAAACGACATGTTAAAATTAGTTGAATTGCAGTAATCGCTTCACTATGTATATGCTTATCAAATCATGTTGTACACCTTAAATACAAAGTCCCACTAGCGGAGAAGAGACACAGAGATAACTTGCGTTGCTATAATAAAAAGAAGTGAAACAAAGAAGCAAAAGGCAAGAAAAGGAAAGAGAATCATTTGAGCTACAATTGCCTTCACAGTGAGGGATGCTAGTGAACAAACGGAGATCCCAGGTTGCAGTTGGGGAGCAATCTTCCGCCAGGACCAAAATTAGAAGCGATCACCACAGAGAGGATGTAGAAGCAGAGGAGGAAAGTTGACAGGGTCCAAGAAGAAACAGAATGGTGCTCCTGCTGGAAACATAACTTCCAGCACACCTAATGTGAGTAACTCGACTCTCAGACTGTTAGAATTTTAAGCAATCTAAAAAGTTAACACTTGCCCCATAATCTATATTCTCTTTGTCAATAATCTTTATCCTCCAAGTAACTGTGAACCAGGTGTACCCACAAAAGGAAAGGAGCTATGTAAGGATAGCTCAGAAAGAGAAAAGATACTCCCAGGAATAATGAAACCAGCTATAAGCCCACAAAGACAAACTCCCTAGAGTAGACAAATTCTACTGATTTCAAAGGAAGCATAAATTTTTTATAATTATCTTACATCCTAAGTGCCAGAAACCATGCTAAGGACTCCACATGTACTACGCCATTCCAAGATAGGTAACAATGTTAGCCCCATCTAGAGTAATGAATTGATAATTTAATATTTGCTCAAGGTGATTCACTTAATAAGTGAAGGAGATGAAATATGAGTGGCAATGGGAAGACTGAATACACTAAATGTCAGCTAGGAATGTATTCCAATAATAATGAGTAAATTAATAAAGGATTGAAATAGGGTAAAAGTATTAAAAATTATAAGAGAGAGATCACAGAGTCTAAACAAAAACTAATTAGGATTCAATAAGCAATTAAATACATAATATATTATTAAAATGTGTTAATTTTTTAAAATTATAATAAAGCTGGTGCAGTTGTAGGTAAATAATGTAGACATCTACTGCTGTCAATACAAATGTGAAATATTCATTCAAGAATCCAAAATGAAGTTAAGCATTAAAATAGTTTCATCTTTTTTTCAAGAATCAACCTTTTAGAAGTTAACCCAGAGAACCCTAGTAAAAATGCACAAAGTTCCTTGTAATTTTTAATTGCAAAGAGAAAAACATTAAAGTGTGAAAAAAATAAATATTTAACCTGGGTTAAATGACAATGTATAGTACGAATTCATGTAGCATACACATTTTTCTGACAAAAACAAAGAAAATATTTAAGAAAAATGTGTTATTAGACATATTAATTGGAAAAAAGCTTAAATCAAAACGATGTGTGCTATGCTTATAACTACTGAAAATAACCTATGAATTAAAAAAGATATAAAATATGAACACAGACGAAAACTATTTGATTATCAGTTTGGTTGTGATAGAAATTGAACCCAAATTAGCTTAGGCAAAAGGAGAAATGCATTGACTTGTGGAAACAAAGGAAATGTCAAATGATATACCATAGGATATGCAAGGGAAGAACTAGTTCTCATAAACAGTTGAGTTAAAAAAACAAAATTCAGCTGAGTAAATTTTGGAGATCTTATCGACTTTATTCAACAGTTCACCAATCAAGCAGCACCCAATCTAGCAGACAGATAACAGTTCTAAGGAACTGTACAAAATGAAAGACATTTATAGTTCCTAGCAGAAACAAGGAACACTAGGCCGAAAAAAAAAAAAGAATGGTTACTGCACAGTTACTTTCCTTAGGGTCTATCAGACAGACTACCTAATTAGAGCTGATCAGGTGATTCCTGATAGACTAGTTTAATTCCACTTTGGGGAGATAAAACTGTAATTAAATCTTGGTTTGGTGACCTGAGGCTTAGAATAAGCAACTCCATTCTGAGCCTGTAGGGCCTTAGTTTTAATACTTGGAACCAGGGATTTTCAACATGGTGGGAAAGGTTCAGTTGCTTTCTCAGTTCATTTCTGTTTCCTCCACAAGGCAGGAAAGATGGGTGCCATGGATTCTCACCCTTTAAATCTGACAAATTTCAGCAGCTGTTAGCTTTATTGTCTCACTTCAAGAAATTCTAGGGTAGGACTCTTATTTCCCTAGGGTGTCTTAGTTACCCACCTTTGAATAAAGGACACCTTAACTAAAAGTTCCTCCAAGACTACATATTAACATAATAAGGAGGTATACTTTCACAATCCAAAGTCTGGATGCTGCTGTCAGAACGGAGAATGGTCTACATCTATTCCATCCTGAACATGCCTAATCGCGTCTGATTTCAGATGCTAAGCAGGGTCAGGCCTGGCTAATATTATACTTGGAAGTGAGAATGGGGAATAGATAGATGCAGGACATCCACAAACCACAGTTGCCTACTCTAGGATTCAAAAGAACATTTTGGAACCTAAACAATAGCAGATAATTATTCTTGAAACAAGGGTTTCATCTCACCTTGCAAGCTGAGCACTGTGATATTGTGATTTATAACACAAAATATATATTGGTCTTCATCCTTCTTCCTAGCACAAAGCTCCTAAAACCCTTGGCATTTTCTAAGAGAATAGAGCAATAGAGGTCTGATATTCATAACAAATACCTTCAACCATAACTGAGTTTATGCTAAGAAGATGACCTTTGAAAAGCAGGAGAGGGACACAGAAGGAGGGGGGCTGGTTGCCACGGGAACCAATCATGTGACAGGAGGGTTGGAACTTTCAGTCCTACCCCTCAAAACATACACACCTCTGGGGAGAGAAGAGAGGCTGGAGGTTGACTTGATTGCCAAGGGCCAATGATTTAATCAATCTTGTCCCTGTGGTGACGTAGTTCAGTGGTGAAGAATCTGACTGCCAACGCAGGAAACGCAGGTTCGATCCCAGGGTAGGAAGATCCCCTGGAGGAGGAAATGGAAACCCACTCCAGTATTCTAGCCGGGACAATCCCATGAACAAAGGAGCCTGGTTGGCTACAGTCCATGTGGTCGCAAAGAGTCAGACACGATTGAGCATGAACGCTCCTTTAGTGAAGCCTTCCTAAAACCTAAAAAGAACAGGTTTCACAGATCTTCTGGTTTGGTACACATGAAGATTAGGGGAGAGTGAGGTGCCTGGAAATGGCATGGAAGCCCTGAGCCCTTTCCCTATACCTTCCCATGTTCATCTATTCCACTTGGCTATTTCTGACTTATATCCTTTTATAATAAACCAGTGATTTACTAAGTAAAATGTTTCTCTGAGCTCTGTGAGCCACTCTAGCATATTAACTGAAACCAAGGAGGATGTGGAAACCAGCAATAAGTCTATCAGAAACAGAGGTGACACCCTGGACTTGCAATTGGCATCTGAAGGAAGAGGGACAGCCTTACAGCACTGAGCCTTTAAACCGTGATGCTTAGTTGCTCAGTTGTGTCCAATACTTTGTGAGCCACTGGACTGCAGCCCACCAGACTTTTCTGTCTATGGGATTTTTCAAGCAAGAATACTGGAGTGGGTTGCCATTTCCTTCTCCTGGGGCTCTTCCCAACCCAGGGGTCAAACCTTCGTCTTCCGTGTCTCCCACATTGCAGGTGGATTCTTTACACACTGAGCCAGAGTCTGATGTCATCTCCCAGGTAAACAGTGTAAGAACTGAATAAACTGCTCGGTGGTGTTGAAAAAAAAGTGCATTGGAATTGGTTGTTAATATCAGAGTCATGTTAGATAATTCCACGTTAAAACTGCTTGAATGCAGAGAAAAAAAATCCTATTTACAAAGTTAGTTTTGCCAGTAGGTAGCCCAGATTTAGCATTTCTGGGAGTGAGTATTGAGGGAATATGGTTCATGAAGAAAATCATTATACTTACATTGTTATAATGGTATTGAAGTTTTTCAATAAATGAATTTAAATGTCAATTAATTCTTTAAAATCTGATTAGAATTCTTAAAAGTGAGTTTCATCTAAAATGAAAAATGCAGTAATTACTTTCTTTTATCTGTCACTGGCAAATAAAATCCCCAAGTTTACAGACATAAACAAAATTTACACTAAGACATAAAATCATTGATCTCTAATGGGAAAGAAAAAAAACTCTACTGTTTCTTTTTCTCATAAATTACATCCTTTTATTTTTATTGTGAGTAGGCTTGAGAAAAGACTGTACTTTAAAAAAAAAAGAACAATTCTCTAATATACTTTCCACAAATCATAAGCATAGTGTTTTGAAAATATTTCCACAGCAACCAATTTCAGTGTCATAAAACTGAGGGCACATTCAAGTATTAAATAAGGTAAATATATAATAAAGTCAAATGTTTTACTTTAAAAATAAAATATATCTTCCATTGAAATTATAAATAGAAATATAGAGATAACAAAGTGATTCTATGATAGAAAAAAATACATCATAAATCATTCTAAGGCAATTTATGTTTAAAATTTCACACTTAGAGTAAAGCACAATACCTTTCCTTGTTTCTTCTAATCTATCATAACAAAAAGTAAAGTGATATGAAGATAGTTTCAGAAATTAAACTCTGCTTATCATGTAACAGTCAATCATATAAAGTAAGTAAAATAAACATTAATCACTACGATATAATTTTATTATTCTCATCTATGTCTAAATTATATGGATATGAAAGGCCCTTGACAAAGTACACAAAGTAGTCTTCCTTTAATTACATCTTAAAAGGAGAATCAGGACAAGAATTCAAGTATTCATTTATTAATTTTGCTTTCCTATACAACCTACACATTTGCAAATTCATAGGAAATGGTTAATAATCTCAGAAATAAACTGATTATTTCCCAGACCAATCCAAGGTAGCTTTGTATATGGTCCATTCTATGTGTATTTTCAGACAAGATCCCACAACATACCCTCAGCGGTCACTGCATTTTATAACTGCACCATTTCTTTGTGTTTAATGAGACCTAAGTGAAGTCACTCAGTCGTGTCTGACTCTGTGACCCCATGGACTGTAGTCCACCAGGCTCCTCCATCCATGAGATTCTCAAGGCAAGAACACTGGAGTGGATTGCCATTTGCTTCTCCAGGGGATCTTCCCAACCCAGAGATTGAACCCAGGTCTACCACACTGCAGGCAGACACTTTAACCTCTGAGCCACCAGGGAAGCCCAGTGAGACATAAGCATCTACCAAAAACATTATCGTATTTTAAAGACCATTTTAAAACATGAAACATATTAACATATGTTTACTTTTGTTTACTTTAAACAAAAGTACTTTAAATACTTCAAAATATTTTTATTTTAAACATACTTTAATTAAAAAGTGCTCAATTCATCAGTTAGACCAGTCTTGGGTATTAACATGGATACTTTAATTCAAACAAATTCTCCTCTAATTTCTTTCCTTCTTGTCCTTGGAAAGAAATTCCTTTCTAAAAAATGGCAGGGATATAGTATGAAGGCATCCTGTGATAGAAACAATGAGACTAATGCTGGGGTTGGGGGGGAATGAAGGTGAGCTTTGCTATCATTTGAAAAGTTAATGCATGACAAGAAAAATTTCAGCAGTGTTGCTGACCCTGCTCATTATGAACCATGAAATTGCTTGAGCCACACAAATTACTAACCATGATAAAAGTAGGAGATTCTGCAGATCTATCATTCCTGTACAGTATGGCCCAAAGCAAACATGCCATGGATACTGTGCACTGGAAAGCAAAGAGCTAGGCAGAGGAAAGGAGGGAAGGGAAAATGCCAGAGGCAGGATGGAGTCACACAAGCCAGACCCAGGCAGTGGGAGGCTCTGTCTGCTTGAGAACCAGTACAACATAGTGGTTAACCACACTGATTAAATAATCACACTTTCCATGAACCCTGACTAGATAATTTTCTAGCTGTATGACCTTGAGTCAGTTGTTTAATTTCTCTGTGCCTCTATTTCTTCATATGCAAAAATCTGTGTGTTAACATGCAAGGGCCACCATTACAATACACCACACACTAGATGACCTAAACAACATACTTATTTTCTTGAAGTTCTGGAAGCTGGAAGTCCAAGATCAGAGTGATAGCAAGGTTCTCCTGAGGCTTCACTCCTTGGTTGGCAGATGGCTGCCCTCTCCTGTGTCCTCAAGCAGCTTTTTCTGTGTGAACCTGCATCCCTGGTGTCTTTCTCTTCTTGTAAGGACACCAGTTCTATTGGATTAGGGCCCCATCCTTATGACCTCTTTTATCTTTAATCAGCTCATTAAAGGTTCTACCTTCAAATATGGTCAAATCAAGGGTTAGGGCTTCAACATGAGTGGGGAAGGGGGACCAGGATTCACTTCTTAAGAGTGTGTAACAATAATACCTTCCTTATATGATGCAGAGAAGGAAATGGCACCCCACTCCAGTACTCTTGCCTGGAAAATCCCATGGACAGAGGAGCCTGGTGGGCTACAGTGCATGGGGTGGCGAAGAGTCAGACATGACTGAGTGACTTCGCTTTCACTTTTCGAGTTCATGCATTGGAGAAGGAAATGTGTTCTTGCCTGGAGAATTCTCCAGTGTCCTTGCCTGGAGAATCCCAGGGAGGGGGAGCCTGATGGGCTGCTGTCTGTGGGGTCGCACAGCGTCGGACACGACTGAAGCGACTTAGCAGCATATGATGTAGTGAAGATAAAATGTGTTAGCTTATATAAAATATCTGGCAGATGGGGGAGTGCTATGTACATACTTAAATATTAGGCTAGTATCTATCAAATTAACATTTCTAACAAGTACCCACAAAGCATAGCATCAGGCACATGAAAACAGACATCTATTTGCAATCTGTATTTAAAACAATCTTGTATGGGTACAGTGATATATTTGAGGAAAATGTAGGACACATCTTGCTGAAAACATTTATCTCAATTCAAAACCAGGGTGATTAATATAGAAATGTTAGTAGTTCCTAACCAGGAGCAAAATGAGAGCAAAGCCAACATATAGGTTTGATTTTCTCACATTCCCAGTGGGACACAATGGATTTTTGTGTCTCAGGATCATGTGCTGATAAAGAATACGGAAAGAATGTTTATGAGAAGCACACAAAAGCAGCCTGGCTCCCATGTAACCACACTTGACAACTGTAATGTAGTTTGGATTATACCAATAATTTCCAATTATTTTACCTGCATTTGATTCTCGAGCTGGAAAACAGTGATGAGAACATCAGATTAATTTAGACAGACTCAAGCACTCATATGAACACCAAAATGTACCACCAACTTATACATTAGGCTTATATTAATATATAATTTGTTATCTTATCACTTTCTCAATTGCCCTTCATCCTGGCCAGGGCTCTGTGTACCACAAACATGATGAATATGGAAGAGAATGGCTGATAGCAGAAAGCACAAGGGTAGCCAAAATTATCACACACAAAGGATGACAGAAGCTAACCAAAGCCTAAGCATAACTGACCAAGAGCCTAAGCCTTGAGCACCAAGACAGGCAGAGTTCTAGGTGATAAAGGGTCCCCTGTGAATTGATTCACAACGTTCCCAATTTTTTTAATGAATTTAACATAGTCATTTTATTGCAGGAGTCTGATGCTATCGCTCCCCTGCCTAAAATCCTTCAATGCATGAGGTTGTCTCCAACATCCCTTGGAACAAGATCCAAGAGTTTTCTGACCCATTCTAGCCCCCACAAACTGCCACATTCATCTCTGTCTTCAAAACACCAGATGCAGTTCTTACTGCTTTATCTCTGGCCTCTTCACAGGCTACTCCCTCTGCCTAGAAAATCCTACTTGGCTCTCTCTTATCCTTCTAATTCCTGCGGATCTTTAGATCTCAAAACTGTATCACTTACTAGGTAAACTCCATCCATCCATCCACTCCTCAATAGAGTAATTTGTCTCTTCAGTATGTTCTCACAATGCCACGACCTAACACAATGATCAGATTTATCAAACTGGTACACTGTAAATATTTAAGCCACTCCCCTGCTCTTCATCTGGAAATTCTAAGAGTAAGACTTAACACAACTGTTCCCTCATCTGTGACACATTTCTCCACTTTTCCAGGGAAAGCCAGTTTCTCCCCAATCTGTCCTCTCTCAGCATTTCATTCCTAAAAGGGTTAGAATATTTCTCTACATATCTATTTCCTTCAACAGACTGAAGTTCCTGGAGGACAGAGTCTAAATAGACCCCAAAACAGTGCCTAGCATATACTCATGGTTAAACATGTTTCCTGTTAATGGTGAAGGGATAAGGAGTAGATACTAGAACAGGCTATTCATTAATTTGCTTGAGTTTTTGTTGACTAGGTTTTCTGCTGAATTTCATCATGACCAGTTTTTTTAAAGCATACAATAATCTAATTACGTGCCTTCCCTGGTGTCTCTGGGGTAAAGAATCTGCCTACCAATGCAGGAGACCCAGGTTCTGGGTCAGGAGATCCCCTAGAGAAGGAAAGGGCAACCCAGTCCAGTACTCTTGTCTGGGAAATCCCATCGACAAAGGAATCTGGCAAGCTATAGTCCATGGAGTCGCAAAGAGTTGGACACAACTTAGCGACTACACAACAATAACAAAATAATTTAATTATATGAGATTTTGTGTTAAATAATAAAACAAGCTGCATTCTAGTAAGTTTTGACAGAGATTTCCCCTTCAAAACACATCCTTTACTGTTCATATTATTACTCTGCAGACAAGACTTGGAAACAGCAGACAAGACTTGGGAAGTTTTCTGACAAGCCAAAATTACAGTGTGTAAATAAGGAACAGCTTTGAAACCACTGCCCAACAGCTGGAGGACTCAGCAGGCACCCAGAGTAAGAAAACACTTTTGTTTCCTGGGGGGTAAAAGGTTAGGGCCAAACACAATGGAACAACAGAAAGAACAAAACAAGAAAAAACGTTTACAGGATTTATCTTGACTCTTTGGGAAAGAAAATAAAATATTACAAGCCTTCAATCGAAGCGGCACCATGCCGTCATGCAATCCAAAAGCATTTTAAAGTCTGCCCATGATGTTTTCTAGTAAACATTTCCGAAAGAACCTGAAACTTGATTTATGTGTGTGAAAGGGAATTAGAGTCTACCTCCTACACTACAATTCACATTAAAACTGTTATAATGCCCTGAAAGTATGTGGGGAAAAATAAGAGTTGAACTCCTATTTTTCTGACTTTAGTAAGCAGCCAAATGGTACTATATATTTATCTATATAACAAAATCTTTGCTATTGCCTCCCCCACTAAAAAAAAAAAAAAAATCTCAGTTCTCAGCCTTCTAGTATGTGTGCATTTTCTAAGACAACTCATTAGAGGAAACAATTTTTTTTTTAAGTTTTCTTCCTTTTCCATATCTTATTATATACCAATTCCACGCAATCTAAAAGAAATTGTGTATGTGTGGATGGGTTGGGGCATACATAGACATCTATATGTATTTGCATATGCTCTAAAGAAAGAGAAAGGTAACAAAAGAAGAACTTCAAAGAGAGTCAAGGTTATCTCTCAAGGAAGCTAAAGTATAAAGGAGAGAGAATCAACATCTCCCCATGCAGGGGTAAGGAACCAGCTGTTTGGAACTAACGAGGTAATTTTTAATGACTTAAGTTTTCAACATACACACATGTACATATACTAACACATACACCTTAAGCCATAGTAGAAAGGGAAACGATATTGAAAAGAATATGCAGTCATGATGCATGAAACAGAATTATGCACGGGGAGACTAACATGCAAATTTGTTTTTAAATTTTCTGGGAAGCAAAGATCCAAAACATCCAACTTTAAAGCTTCCTGTCTTGGTAAATGTTACAGTTGAAATCAGGTGCTTGGGCACCATCTCTCATCCTTCCCTCTCACTAAGGCCCCACAAATCTATGAGTAAATGTTAACTGTTCCTACCTATCTATTCTCCCACCCTGCCTGCAACTAGACCACTATCATTCCTGAGATTACAAGAATTTCCTCCTAACTTGTCTCCCCTAAATCCATTTGTCCTTATCCAAACCATTTTTCACACCTGTGCTCAGAATGATCCTTATAAAATGAAAATCTGATCCTGTCTTTCTCCCACTTTGGCTTCCCCTTTTCCTTACAAGAAAATCCTCACAACTTCTTAGAGCCAAGCTCCTCTTTACAGTCTCCCCTCCAACCACAGTGGGCTTCGGTCAGCTGCTGCAAAATGCCATCATCTCTCCAGTCTCCATGACTTCATGCAAGTTGTGCTCTTTACTTGGTATGTTTCATCCAGCTTTCTTCAAGTCAAGAATTCCTGTTCACTCTTGGGTTCTCAATGACTCCAAGGCAAGAGCAGTATTCCTGGGAGAACTTCTTATATTTCTCCCTACAATTCTTTACAGCAGTGGTCCCAAACGTTTTTTTGGTACCAGGGACCAGTTTCATGGAGGACTATTTTTCGACACACTGAGGGGTATGGTGTGGTGGCAGAAGAGGGATGGTGGTTGAGATGGTCTCAGGATGATTCAAGTACATTACATTTATTGTTCATTCATTTCTATTACTATTACATCAGCTCCACCTCAGATCATCAGGCAATAGATCCAGGAAGCTGGGAACCCCTGCTTTATAGAACTTAACAACCTTATGGTTACTTAATGATTTATAAGTCTATTTAACATCAGTCTACCCTAGACCATGATGAAAGGTCCATGATGTAAAGGACCATGTCCTCTGTCCCTAAAACATGCCACAGTGAAAATGTTCAATGTCTATTTAAAGATTCACTGAGAGTCCTCCAAAACCTTGCGAGAAACAGGCCTAATAAGGAAGTCTCATCTTAGATTCCAGTAATGTTGATGGCTGGGAAAAAAAACATTTTCTTAAGTCCTCAGGTTGAAAACTAGGTCAGACAGAGAGGAAGCTAGTCATAAAATCCTTCCAGTAGTGAAGTAGAAAACAAAGAATATTGTAAGTCTTCCTATGATTGTTATATACTTCATTTAGTAAGGAATTTATCATATACTTTGCTTGACAGTTTCTAACTAAATGCTATACACATAATTAGTACTTAATAAATTACTATTCTTAATACAAAATATCAAGTCAAAATGAAATATATTTCGGGTTTTGAGACCAAGTCCAGATTTAATCCTTACATAGCCTTGTCCTAGAAGATCCTAAAGCAGCAATATTTGAAATAACATCATTTTCTTTAGCTTGACCACTAGTAACACTTACACAGCCTTTAAAATTATTATTATCCTATGAAATTCAAAATCTTCTAAACAAATAAACACTGTGTAAACTAACTCTGTTTCTAAATAAATGTTACACAAGGTATGCTAATGAGCTAATGATGATGTAACATGACATTTTCAGCTGTGACTTGTGGAACTGCTCTCATATTATTTAAAAAAAAAATTCTTTATAAATGGAGAAGATAGTTCCCCTCAGAAGTTTTTACTCAGAATATGTTTATAATGCTTGGCATCACAGTAAACTAAAGAAGGCCAGCATGACTCTTGAATCAGTAAAACATTAAAGGTAACAAATATTAGATTACTTATAAACTAAAAAGGATAATATCCCAAAAGGGTAACAAAATAACCCTATGCTATATCCCTCCCACACACACAACAGCATGGGACTAATTACTTATAAAATTGCCTTATAGTAATTGTCAAAATTGGAGATGACTATTCTATGCTACCAGCAGTCAAGTAAATTTTCACCTCAGAGGTACCAAATAAACATACAAGTGCTAATCAATAACAGAACATTAATCTTAATAGCTTTCAGCTGCCAGGGAAGGCGTTAAAGTGAATGCCTTTTTAAAATATTTTTTAACTTAATAATCCCTGGCTACACATTGAAAAAATAAAACTTTTACCACAAAGTAGAAGGAAAGAGAATTGCTCTAAATACTTGAGATTTTTATCTTGCTTTGAAAAAAGTAAATGTAAAATTTCACACTTAACCAAGTAACATCAAAAATGAGAGTCATAGGCTTAAATACTATGGCTTTCTTGGTTTAACTGAATCCTTCCATTTCCTGTCCTTTATTTCTCATTATCCCATCACTCTTATTACACATTCTCTCGCAGGAAGAATTCATGCATATTTTGATGAGCCCTCTTCTATTAGTTTAGACCCAAAGTTTAAGTGATGGTCACTTATCATAAGACTTTTTTCCCCTCCCTTTCTATCAGATCTAACTAACTCAATCCTCCCTTTCTATCAGCTCAGTTCAGTTCAGACGCGTCCGACTTTTTGCAACCCCATGGATTGCATGCAGCTCGCCAGGCTTCCCTGTCTATCACCAACTTCCGGAGCTTGCTCAAGCTCACACCTATCGAGTCAGTGATGCCATCCAGTCATCTCATCCTCTGCCATCCCCGTTTCCTCCTGCCGTCGATCTTTCCCAGCATCAGGGTCTTTTCCAATGAGTCAGCTCTTAGTATCAGGTGGCCAAAGTATTGGAGCTTCAGCTTCTGTCAGATCTAACTAACTCAGAGTAAAAATCTCAGCAACTGGACGTGGTGTGAGGGGACTTTGTGAATAATCATTTTTAAATATGAATTGATGAATACTTCAGAAAAAAATTTGGTGACTTCTCTGGCGTTCCAGTGGTTAAGCTCTGCACTCTCGATGCAGGGGGTGTGGGTTCAAGCCCTGGTTGGGAAACTAAGATCCCACATGACCTATGGCATGGCCAAAAGAAAAAAAAGAAACTTTTGTTTAGACTTTGAAGTATTTTTTCTAACAGTGTTTTTTAACATGTTGACTAGCCTAAGTTCTCTAGAGGATTTTTCTCATGAATAGGTATGGGTACTTTGTTATTAGCATACTGTTTATAGCTGAAGTGTGAGAAAGTAAAACAATTAGTTCTCTTAGGAACTGTAAATAAATCCCCTGCAACTGCAGTTATCCTATTTCCTTAAAATTTTCTTTTCCTCAATTTGTAAAAAGATAAATCATAGCCACACTTACATTCGAAGGATCCCGACTTCCAATTTAAGGGCAGTTCCGGAAGGCCTGCCCCTCCCTTCAGGAGCCCAGGAATGTACATTTAGGGTATTCCTTTGAGAAAGCTCAGCACTTGGAGTATGGGGGCTCCTCCTGCCCACTTAAACTAACACCTCCCTCCAACCCACTCAGGAGATGTTTACTCAGCTCAATAAACAACACTTGGCAAAGAGCCATCCTCTGGCTAATTTGCATCCCAATATCCTCCTATTCTTTTAGTTAATACTAGACTAAGGGACTGCAGAGAAGAGAAGCATGAATGCTCCTCTGTCCAGATATCTGCCGGTTCCTCCAAATGCTGAGAAATCTGTTTAAGGACGATAACGTTCATAACTCTAAGGCTCCGAAAGTATACTGTTATGAGGTTATTCCATACTGATGTGTAAAATATAAAATATGTATGTTTTTATCATTATATCCTAAAATTAGGCCACAAGGTAAATACAGAGTAAAAAAGAACCCTCTTGCTAATGCAGGCGACTCAGGTTCATTCCCTGGGAGGGGAAAGTCCCCTAGAGAAGGAAATGGCAACCCACTCCAGTATTCTTGCCTGGAGAATCCCATGGACAGAGGAGCCTGGCGGACTACAGTCGTTGGGGTCAAGAGTCAGACACGACTTAGCAACTAAACAACAAAAATATACATCTTAATAAGAGGTTTGATCAGAGGGCCACATAGATAGAAAGACAGAAGAACTGGAGGAGAGAGTGAGAGAAAAAAAGTGAAAAAGAAAAGAAAGAGATGGAGACAGAGGGGAGACAGGCAGGAGACAACTAGCTACTTTACTGGCCACTTTTACTTATTAAAACACCTCCACTCAAAAGTTTTACTGTCAATTAGAGGTTTTACATTTGCTTTCTGTTCCATTGCTGTTGTATTTCTATAGGTCGTAGACATCTTTCTTTTAGAACTTTTTAGATCTTCCACTGAGGATCACCACTGGTATTTAAAACTTTTTTTGAAAAGCAAGTTTTATTTGCACGGTGTTATTTTTCCTTTAAAACCAAGATGCAGGCTTATTTGAAGACAAATGTGGATAATGAGCTTGTATAGGTATGTCCAAAGTTTATTTGCCTTCTGTTGTTTTATATAGAGTAATGCCAAAATAGGAAAAGAAACTGTAAATAAACACCATAGCTACTTTATTCACAACATCTTGTCAAAAAACTATAAAAAGTATTCAACAGGAATGATCTCAACTCACGAAACAATGAATTGTAGACTACTTTAAAAGGCACTTAAATCTGATCATCTCTAGTCAAACCTGGCAGTCAACTAAGCATTTGAAGAGCCAGAGAGCAAGTTACTGTAGTAATAATAATACCTTATTTTGTAGCTCCTTTAAGGTTAAAAAAGCATATTTATATAAATTACCTTATTTGACCCTTTCAACCCTTAAAGAGTTATGGTGGCAGTGGTGGCATTATTCCCAAAGGGAGGACAAGGAAAGGGGCCCAGGTAAGTTAAATCAGCAATTTACCAAATTAAGCAAAACCTGTGCTCTTGCAATCTACTAGAAGTGCCAGAACATAATAGCTAAAGAACAACCCTGGAGTTTATAAACCCTTGACCTTGGATGTATCACAGACTTTGCATTACTTCATAGGATTGTAGCGAGCATTATATGAAAAAAATGTAGAGGCTTTCCCAATTTTTTTGGTCTCTCGTATTATACACAGAAACATAAAGATAAACAAATCTATTTAATTAAAACCAAAGTTTCAATACTTCCTCTATGAGATGCATGCTTATTTTTACTGTAGTTGTTATATTCACTTCTATTTTATTTTGTGAAACACTGGTTGCTACCAACTACACTGAATTTGGTACTCAAAAAATGAGTGGTTATGTGCATTTTGAAACTACTGAGCTGAGGTTTATTTTTTTTTTTTTAGTTTTTTATTTTTTTAATTTAATATCTTTAATTCTTACATGCGTTCCCAAACATGAACCCCCCTCCCACCTCCCTCCCCATAACATCTCTCTGGGTCATCCCCATGCACCAGCCCCTAGCATGCTGCATCCTGCGTCAGACATAGACTGGCGATTCAATTCTTACATGATAGTATACATGTTAGAATGTCATTCTCCCAAATCATCCCACCCTCTCCCTCTCCCTCTGAGTCCTAAAGTTCTTAGCTCAGAGCTAGACCCAGTAAACACTAACATATTAGTTATTGAAAATAATACTTCCTATAAATGTCATCCTAGGTTAATGGACCTAAAACATTAAAACGGCTATTTTTTCGCCCTCGAAATCAAAGACTGGACACATAAACAGCCCACAGAAATATACAGCAAAGGCTTCAGTTACTGACACAGAATCAGGCAAATTCCTGATGCTCAGATAAAAATTGTTGTGTCATGTCATCAGGCTTCAGTGAAAAAGTGGCTAAATACAGGGAGAAATGAATTACAGATCTTTATCAGGCCCCGCTGCATACAGATCTTTTTCAGGCCCCGCTGCATAAACAGTGCTGAGATACAAAATAACAAAGTGGAAGTGGTCTCTCAAAAACAGATGCTGTAAAATGAGTTGTCCCAAGTTATACAATCATGTGGTTAACTCAGAACTAGGAGGGGAGGGAGTCTTTAATTTTAATCACCGTGAATCACCGTGACCACTAGTGGTAAGCTTTCCAACCTTCTGAATTGCAATATATCCAGCATAATTAAATCTTTGATTATACAGCTAAGTCAGTCATCTTTGTGAATAACAATTAATTGCTAGAGTATTCTAGGCATAAAGATAAGAGATTGAGTTTAAAGTCTACTGATCCCAGGTCATACAGCATAAATTGATTTTATAAAGTAAATCCCTGAGAGTTCATATTAACATATGCCTCTTTTCTATGACCCTGTAAGTGCAAAAAACAAAGTTTCAATTATGTACTATAGGCATAACTTATTTTACTGCACTTTACTATATTTGTCAGATATTGAGATTATTTTTACAACCTAAAGGCTTGTGACAATGCTGTATTGAGGAAATCTTTCAGCGCCATTTTCCAACAGTATTTACTTACTTCATGCCATTGTGTCACATTTTCTCATAATATTCTCATAATATGTCCAACTTTTTTCATTATTATTATATGTATGATGATCTGGGATCAGTGATCTTTGATGTTACTACTACAGCTCATTGAAGGTTCAGAAGATGATCAGAATTTTTTAGCAATCAAATATTTGTTAATTAAGGTATGTACACTGTTTTTTTAGACATGCTGCTACTGCACACTTAATAGACTCCAGTATAGTATAAACATAATTTTCATATGCATTGAGCAACAAAACAATTCATGTGATTCTCTATTTCACTGTTCAGTTTATTGCAGAGGTTTGGAAGCAAACCAATAGTATCTGAGGTATACCTGTACACATTTATAATACTGAATAATATTTGTCTCTTTTTCTCACTTTGTTTATTCAAGAATGAGAGACTACTAACTGAGAAGTAAAATCTGTATTTTCTTCTGAACAGACTGGAAGAATTTTGTTAGTTTCAAATTGTTAAGTTTGGAATGCTTCCAAGTTCTTGAAATTGTCCTATATGAGGGAAGATAGATTTTCCCCAGATATGAGATGAAAGATTTTATATAAGATGTACAGAGAGAAATCAATTTTGCCAAAGTAAGTCACTTGGGCACTGTTGGTACTTTGCTATATATTACAAAACTCAATCAAAACTCACACACATACAAACATACACAGTATCCCACCAAAAGAAAAAATATATATACACAATATATTCACGATCTGCCAATTTCATAAAAAATATCTTGCAACGTACTCTGAAGTATGCATATCTTACTTTTAAACACTAAATTCACTGTGGGCAGAGCCTAACAAAAGCAGACAGGAATGCGCAGGAATTTTCATTTAGCAGGATTAACCTAGGGGACATTTTTTAGAACATGGAATATTCTTGCTTACAGAAATAAATATAAAAGAGCATGTGTTAAAACATTTCATTTGTGTGACACTGGTAGAGATTAATTTAATGAAAAAAATGTTTAAATCAAAGAACCAGAAAAGTAACTTAAGCTAAACTGTATAATTCAATAAAAAATAATAACAAAAGATCATTAAACTAAGACCTCAAATAAATTGATATATATTTTATATAAAAACATAGATTTTGTAGTTAATTTCATATACATTAAAAAAAATCTACCAAAGCAAAAATGTACAGCAGAATGTGATACAAATCCATTCACGATCACTGATATTTATTCTCCAAATATTTCTGAGTAACACAAATGGTGGAGAGGCCACAAGCAGTGTGCTATTACCAGGATTATATAATAATTTCCAAGCCATAGTAGCTGGAAACCCACTACCTACTGTGTAATATTCTGGAAAAGATTGTGCTTAGCATGAAAATGTACATAATTCAAAGGCATTGAAAAGCTCACTCTTTAAGTAGATTAGCAGGGCTCTAACAGTCTCTTAAGGTGAGTCTGAACTGACACCAACACCTACCACTAAAAATGTGTACCCTGGACAGTGAGGAAACTTGAGTTAAGCAGAAGCACAGTGTTCTCAGGACTCTTCCTGAAATTAGGCTCCACGGTGGACATTCCAAAGCCTCTGACATCACCATTTTATATTGATGAACCTAAACCTTGTTGATAACCAAATCCTCACGAAACGGGTTTCAAGATGGACTAGTCTTTCTCACACTAAATTCTAGTTTGGGAAAGAGAAAAACAAATATCACATATTAACGCATATATATGGAATATAGACAAATGATATGATGAGCCTGTGTACAGGGCAGGAACAGAGATGCAGGTAGAGACCGGACTTGTGGCCACAGCAGGGGAAGAAGGGTGTGAGATGAACAAGGAGAGTAGGACTGACATATGTACATTACCATGTGTTAAACAGCCAGCTAGTGGGAAGCCGCTATGTAACACAGGGACCTCAGCCTGGTGCTCTGTGACCACCTAGAGGGGTGGGATGCGGGGTGGGAGGGAGGCTCAGAAAGGAGGGGATACATGGATACATGTATTCTTGCCTGGAAAATTCCATGGACAGAGGAGCCTGGCTGGTTACAGTCCATGGGGTCACAAAGAGTCAGACATGACTGAGTGTCTAACACTTTCACATGGCTGATTCATGACACTGTACAACAGAAACCAACACAACATCATTAAGCAATTACCCACCAATTAAATTTCTTTTAAATAAAACAAAAAAAATAGGAATTATGATGTTTGGAAAGAGTGTTCTATAAAGGCCCCATAATTAAACAGGATTCACTCACTGCGTCCCTCACACCCATATCCAAGATTATAACGCACTGAGTAGTATGCTGGAGCAAGCCCATACCAGTTAAATTTTTCAGCAAGTTTGCAAGCCAGTTGTTCCTTACAGCCATTTAAAATGAAATCATAAAGACTTAAATTTGAATAAATTATATTTCAATTCAGTTCAGTCAGTTCAGTCACTCAGTCATGTCCGACTCTTTGCGACCCCATGAACTGCAGCATGCCAGGCCTCCCTATCTATGACCAACTCCCGGAGTTCACTCAGATTCACGTCCATCAAGTCAGTGATGCCATCCAGCCATCTCATCCTCGGTCGTCCCCTTCTCCTCCTGCCCCCAATCCCTTGCAGAATCAAAGTCTTTTCCAATGAGTCAACTCTTCGCATGAGGTGGCCAGAGTACTGGAGTTTCAGCTTCAGCATGAGTCCTTCCAAAGAACACCCAGGACTGATCTCCTTCAGAATGGACTGGTTGGATCTCCTTGCAGTCCAAGGGACTCTCAAGAGTCTTCTCCAACACCACAGTTCAAAAGCACTAATTCTTCAGCGCTCAGCTTTCTTCACAGTCCAACTTTCACATCCATACATGTCCACTGGAAAAACCATAGCCTTGACTAGACAGACCTTTGTCGGCAAAGTAATGTCTCTGCTTTTTAATACACTGTCTAGGTTGGTCATAACTTTCCTTTCAAGGAGTAAGGGTCTGTTAATTTCATGGCTGCAGTCACCATCTGCAGTGACTTTGGAGCCCCCCAAAATAAAGTCTGACACTGTTTCCACTGTTTCCCATCTATTTCCCATGAAGTGATGGGACCGGATGTCATGATCTTAGTTTTCTGAATGTTGAGCTTTAAGCCAGCTTTTTCACTCTCCTCTTTCACTTTCATCAAGAGGCTTTTAGTTCCTCTTCACTTTCTGCCATAAGGGTGGTGTCATCTGCATATCTGAGGTTATTGATATTTCTCCCAGCAATCTTGATTCCAGCTTGTGTTTCTTCCAGCCCAGCATTTCTCATGATGTACTCTGCATAGAAGTTAAATAAGCAGGGTGACAATATACAGCCTTGACGTACCCCTTTCCCTATTTGGAACCAGTCTATTGGTCCATGTCCAGTTCTAACTGTTGCTTCCTGACCTGCATACAGATTTCTCAAGAGGCAGATCAGGTGGTCTGCTATTCCCATTTCTTTCAGAATTTTCCACAGTTTATTGTGATCCACACAGTCAAAGGCTGTGGCATAGTCAATAAAGCAGAAATAGATGTTGTTCTGGAACTCTCTCGATTTTTCCATGATCCAGCAGATGCTGGCAAGTTGATCTCTGGTTCCTCTGCCTTTTCTAAAACCAGCTTGAACATCTGGAAGTTCTCAGTTCATGTTCTATTGAAGCCTTGCTTGGAGAATTTTGAGCATTACTTTGCTAGTGTGTGAGATGAGTGCAATTGTGCGGTAGTTTGAGCATTCTTTGGCATTGCCTTTATTTGGGATTGGAATGAAAACTGACCTTTTCCAGTCCTGTGGCCACTGCTGAGTTTTCCAAATTTGCTGGCATATTGAGTGCAGCACTTCCACAGCATCATCTTTCAGGATTTGAAATAGTTCCACTGGAATTCCATCACCTCCACTAGCTTTGTTCATAGTGATGCTTTCTAAGGCCCACTTGACTTCACATTCCAAGATGTCTGGCTCTAGATTAGTGATCACACCATTGTGATTATCTGGGTCGTGAAGATCTTTTTTGTACAGTTCTTCTGTGTATTCTTCCCACGTCTTCTTAATATCTTCTGCTTCTGTTAGGTCCATACCATTTCTGTCCTTTATCGAGCCCATCTTTGCATGAAATGTTCCCTTGGTATCTCTAATTTTCTTGAAGAGATTTCTAGTCTTTCCCATTCTGTTGTTTTCCTCTATTTCTTTGCACTGATCGCTGAGGAAGGCTTTTTTATCTCTTTTTGCTATTCTTTGGAACTCTGCATTCAGATGCTTATATCTTTTCTTTTCTCCTTTGCTTTTTGCCTCTCTTCTTTTCACAGCTATTTGTAAGGCCTCCCCAGACAGCCATTTTGCTTTTTCGCATTTCTTTTCCATGGGAATGGTCTTGATCCCAGTCTCCTGTACAATGTCATGAACCTTCGTCCATACTTCATCAGGCACTGTATCAGATCTAGTCCCTTAAATCTATTTCTCACTTCCACTGTAGAATCAGAAGGGATTTGATTTAGGTCATACCTGAATGGTCTAGCAGTTTTCCCTACTGTCTTCAGTTTAAGTCTGAATGTGGCAATAAGGAGTTCATGATCTGAGCCACAGTCAGCTCCTGGTCTTGTTTTTGTTGACTGTATAGAGCTTCTCCATCTTTGGCTGCAAAGAATATAATCAATCTGATTTCGATGTTGACCATCTGGTGATGTCCATGTGCAGAGTCTTCTCTTGTATTGTTGGAAGAGGGTGTTTGCTATGACCAGTGCATTTTCTTGGCAAAACTCTATTAGTCTTTGCCCTGCTTCATTCCACATTCCAAGACCAAATCTGCCTTTCACTCCAAGTGTTTCTTGACTTCCTACTTTTGCATTCCAGTCCCCCATAATGAAAAGGACATCTTTCTTTGGTGTTAGTTCTAAATTATATTTAGAAGTATTAAAACTTTTCACCTCCTAATTATTTTACTATACTTTACTATTATTAATACCATATTTATCTTTTAAGGGTATTTCTTTCTCCTGTATCTGTATGGTGCAAATACTATTCAGGGCTATGCTGCCATGCATCTCCTCCCAACTCTGTGCCTGTAATATCATATTAGTATTTGAAATCAGCCATAGTGGGGGCTATATACAAGGTGGAAACTGGCAAATGCTAAAATTGTAACTTTCGTGGGTTCTTTTCTTTTTGGGGGGGAGGGGGAGAGTTTATTTACAATCAACACCACTACTTCCTTATTTTTCCATGAGCACTGTGTGCTCATTTTAAGGAATTTTGCCATGATTGTTATTCTGATCCAGAAAGATCTAACTAATCCCCCCAAGAGTAAGTGACTGTCCTTTCCCCTTGTCCATCTCTCACTGTATCCCCTACACTGAATCATACCTTAAGGGCTTCCCTGGTAACTCAGCTGGTAAAGAGTCCACCTGCAATGCAGGAGACCCTGGTTCAATTCCTGGATCAGGAAGATCCTTTGCAGAAGGGACAGGCTACCCACTCCAGTATTCTTGGACTTCCCTGGTGGCTCAACTGGTAAAGAATCCTCCTGCAATGTGGGAGACCTGGGTTCGATCCCTGGGTTGGGAAGATCTCCTGGAGAAGGGAAAGGCTCCCACTCCAGTATTGTGACCTGGAGAATTCCATGGACTGTATAGTAACTTACTGCTCAGTAACTTTCACTTTCACTTCTTTAGATCCTTGAGTAGTCAACTTTTTCATCTTTTTGCTCTCTGAGTTAAAAACACTGACTGACACAAAATGGACAGCTACTAAATGCTTGGTGAACTTAACCAAATTAACAGGAAAGAACTGATTCAAGTTCTGCCCATAGACGTCTCGGTGAATGAAGAGACCACTTGCTCACCGGCTCTAACAGGAAGCTTAATCAAGCATATGAATCCACACAGAAATGCTGCCTGCCCCAACAAGGTACTGCTGAAAGTAAAGGGCTAATAATTTAGACTGGTATCTCCTATTTTAACAACCTCAAAAGGATATTATATTTGACATGCTGTCATTAAAGTTTAAGTCTCTTGCCATAATGTACAGAATAGATATATCCTTTTTGACACTGCTCA
The DNA here is from genome assembly GCF_016772045.2 of Ovis aries. NCBI lineage: Eukaryota > Metazoa > Chordata > Mammalia > Artiodactyla > Bovidae > Ovis > Ovis aries. The sequence goes on from NC_056061.1 coordinate 54,080,040, forward strand.
CATAAAAGACAACGCTTCGTAGGGCTGTAGTCCCAACAATAGATGAGGATGTCAACAACTATAAGGCTCCACCTCAAAGGAAACTTCTCACTGCTTTCAAGGAATCGGCACCTGGAAAAATAAACACTGATATAACATCCTGCCACTCGCTTCTCTCCTCCTCTTTACTTGACTATATTTGAAAGCAACATAAGACACTCAGTAAAATTATGTGCTTTTCTAAAACGTGCTGGCAACCACAGAAGCTTGTGGTGTAATTATGAATGAGTGATGGGGTTGGATAGAGTGCTTCTATCTACTGCTGTCCAGACTCCAAGCTGTGAGTAAACTGCCCAGAGAAGAGGGAAGATCTTAAATAGATACTTCAGTGAACAGCATATACTTGTGGGAAATCCAAAGCACTGCTCTATGTACTTTTCTTCACTAAGAAGTGAACAACAGCCCTCCAAGCAATTCCCAGGCCTCCACTCAGTTTCGTTCAGTCGCTCAGTCCTGTCAAACACTTTGCAGCCCCATGGACTGCAGCTTGCCAGACTTCCCTGTCCATCATCAACTCCCAGAGCTTCCTCAAACTCATGTCCATCAAGTCAGTGATGCCATCCAACCATCTTATCCTCTGTTGTCCCCTTCTCCTCCTGCCTTCAATCCTTCCTAGCATCAGGGTCTTTTCCAGTGAGTGAGTTCTTTGCATCAGATGGCCAAAGTATTGGAGTTTCAGCTTCAGCATCAGTCCTTCCAATGAATATTCAGGACTGAATTCCTTTATGATTGACTGGTTGGATCTCCTTGCAGTTCAAGGGACTCTCAAGAGTCTTCTCCAACACCACACTTCAAAAGCATCAATTCTTCAGCATCAGCTTTCTTTATAGTCCAACTCTCACCATCAATTCTTCAGCACTCAGCTTTCTTTAAAGGCCAACTCTCACATCAATACATGATTACTGGAAAAACCAAAGCTTTGACTAGACGGACCTTGGTCAGCAAACAGACTGGATCCAAATCAGGAAAGGAGTACGTCAAGGCTGTATATTGTCACCCTGCTTATTTAACTTATATGCAGAGTACATCATGAGAAATGCTGGGCTGAATGAAGCACAAGCAGGAATCAAGACTGCTGGGAGAAATATCAATAACCTCAGGTATACAAATGACACCACCCTTATGGCAGAAAGTGAAGAAGAACTAAAGAGCCTCTTAATGAAAGTGGAAGAGGAGAGTGAAAAATTGGCTTAAAACTCAACATTCAGAAAACTAAGATCATGTCATCTGGTCCCATAACTTCATGGCAAATAAATGGGGAAACAATGAGAGACTTTATTCTTTGGGGCTCCAAAGTCACTGCAGATGGTGACTGCAGCCCTGAAATTAAAAGACATTTGCTCCTTGGAAGAAAAGCTATGACCAATCTAAACAGCATATTTAAAACCTGGCCTACCCTAGGATCTTCATTCCTGATAAGAATTGACTAGGAAAGGACACAATCTACACTCAGAATCCAAAAGACTTTGCCTTAAGAGCAAGGACTCAGAGCACCTGATTCTTCAAGAAATATCTGCACCTGGTTATGGGTTTGTCCAATTCCCTCATGCAAGAAGACTGGAAGCCACAGTCAGAACCACACTAGCTAAAACTTATAATTCCTGTATACATTTAAGTATACGGTCTCTTATACATAGTTCTGCCATTATCAATTATTAATCTTTTTCTGATTGAATATCCCTTATATGTTTGTTGTGAAATATATAAGGATCAATCTGCTTTCCGAATAACCTGGTCATGATTTTGGAGCAGAGGACAGTCAAGGTACCCATCCCCTTTTTTTTAACGGATCTGTATTTAAGATTGCATGTGCTATAAAAGCTTGTTTTTTAAAGTTCCCTTTTATTAAGACATGAACCTGATCAAACAGTGCAGCAAAATGACACCATCTCAAAAAATGTATTTTGTAAATGGAGAGGAGCTTATGAAGCCACCTGCAGCCACCAGAATCACAAAGACCCATGTCAGTAGAAGCATCCAGTCAGGACAAAAAAAAAACTGCATTATTATTACAGTTATATGAACACTTACTTCTGCAAGATTCAACCCTGCAGTACAAACAGCTTCTCTGAGAGTTGAGAAGAATGTTTAATTATATCTGTAGAACAAATATTTTCACAGGTATAACCCATGGAAAAGGGAAGTTTATTTCAATTAAAGCTAGAATAAGGTGAAAGAGAACGAGATACAAACCTTAAATTGGACGTGAAATCCCTGCTCAAGTTTAGAAGGCTTTCCTTTGCACTGACTAGCCAAAGGGCAATTCTGCAAGTGAGCTAACAGTTGAGAAAATTTCAAGGAGCCCCATGCTCTGTACAACAGGACTCTAACAGGCCTTAACCCTGTTGACAAGGGCTTGAAAAAGCCTAGGGGTTTAAATAGATTTGAAACTACCTAGGCAAAGGAGAACTAAACATCAACAAAAAGAAAACAAAAAATGTTATCTAAAATTCATAGGTAAATGACTATTCTAAATGGCAGTAGTGCATTTACTTAACACGCATCAAATGCAGATGAAGCAATACAGATTTCCTTTTCTATATCCTTTAGGCAGAAAACATTCTTTAGGAGCCAACAAGCCTCCCTAGCTCTCTTTAATTCTAATGATCTCATTTCCATATCTGAGGCTACTACAAGACAAGACATTACCAAGTCTCACTGGATTGAACACTTATTGAGGGCATAGATCACACTCTCCAACTTTCTGGTCAATTCTCACTTTAATCTCATTCTCAAATTAGAGTTTTCATATTTTAACTGAGATTAAATCTCTCTAGGAGTTAAGCTGTTTCACCAATGCCCCCAAATTCCCCAACTCCTCCAAGTTCCCTCAGTCAGTTCAGTCACTCAGTCAGGTCTGACTCTTTGTGACCCCATGGACTGCAGCATGCCAGGCTTCGCTGTCCATTACCAACTCCCGGAGCTTGCTCAAATTCATGTCCATTCAGTTCATGATGCCATCCAACCATCTTGTCCTCTGTCGTCCCCTTCTCCTCTTGACTTCAATCTTCCCCAGCATCAGGGTCTTTTCCAGTGAGTCAGTTCTTTGCATCAGGTAGCCAAAGAATAGAAACTTCAGCTTCAGCATGTCCTTCCAATGAATATACAGGACTGAATTCCTTTAGGATTGACTGGTTGGATCTCCTTGTAGTCCAAGGAACTCTCAAGAGTCTTCTCCAACACCACAGCTCAAAACCATCAATTCCTCAGCGCTCAGCTTTCTTTATAGTCCAACCCTCTCAGCCATACATGACTACTGGAAAAACCATAGCTTTGACTAGGTGGACCTTTGAAGGCAAAGGAATGTCTCAGCTTTTTAATATGCTGTCTAGGTTGGTCATAGCTTTTCTTCCAAGGAGCAAGCTCCTTTTAATTTCATGGGAGCAGCCATCATCTGCAGTGACTTTGGAGCCCAGGAAAATAAAGTCTGTGACTGCAGGAAAATAAAGTCTCTGACTGTTTCCTTTGTTTCCCCATCTATTTGCCGTGAAGTAATGGGACCAGATGCCATTTTCTTCATTTTTTGAATGTTGAGTTTTAAGCCAGCCTTTTCACTCTCCTCTTTCACTTTCATCAAGAGGCTTTTAGTTCCTCTTCACTTTCTGCCATAATGGTGGTATCATCTGCATATCTGAGGTTATTGATATTTCTCCCGGCAATCTTGATTCCAGCTTGTGCTTCATCCAACTCAGCATTTCGCATGATGTACTTTGCAGGTAAGTTAAATAAACAGGGTGATAATATACAGCCTTGATGTACTCCTTTCCCAATTTGGAACCAGTCTGTTCTTCCAAGTCCAGTTCTAACTGTTGCTTTTTGACCTGCATACAGATTTCTCAGGAGGGTATGGTGATCTGGTATTCCCATCTCTTTAGGAACTATTCCACAGTTTGTTTCCAAGCTCCCTAAAAAATGTTAAATGCATTTTACACAGATTGTTTTAGGTATTTTATACCAAAAACTGAACCCTTTTCACACACTCACTCTAGCTCCCACCTCCCCCCTCACTTTCAGTGTTTTGGTTTTTGCTTTTGTCATTCATCCTAAGATTCTGATTCTTAGGAATCAACGTATCTTTCCTCTTGTTTTCATAAACACTGAGTTATATTCTGTATAGTGCTTGCCATGGTCTTTGTTAATTGGCAGACATGCTGATCTATCTTAGGCACCCTATCATCTACTCTCTGCTCGTTTTATTTTGAAGTAAAAGATAATGCAGTTAGAAATTTTAAAACAGAACAGCACGGGTCAGGATATTCTGCAAACATTGTTTAATTCAGTTCAGTACTAATGCTGATGATGACTTCTCACCTTCTGAGTTGGCCCACACACTGTCTCTGTGGAATGTGCTTCCCTCCCCAGGCCCTTTGCCTTCTGAGAGAGACCACATTCTGTCTATGGAGTGTGCATCTCTCTAAATAAGACCACTTCTTATCTATCACTTTGTCTCTGACTGAATTCTTTCTGCGACAAGACGTCAAGAACTTCTGCTTCATTAAGTCCTGAGAGCTGAAACTAAGGCCCAAACCAAGATGAAGGATGGTAACTTAAGGCTGAGCACAAGATTCCCGGAACACCACCCTTTGACCTCATCACAAGCCAATCAAAGGAAAGTCACACACCCAAATTACACCTACAAAAACTTCTCCCTGAAAAGCAACAGGGAGTTTGGGGTTTTGAGGTATAAGCCACCCATTCCTCTTGCTTGGCCCTTCAATAACATTTCTCTGCTCCAAAAAAAACTGATGATGATGATGACAATAATAAAAGCTAAGGTGAATTTTTTTTTTTTTTAGTATGCCAGGCACTCCTTTAAGCTCTTTAACTTAATATTCCTCAAAAGAAACATCCAAGATAGGTATTTGAATCATCCCACCAGATGGGGAAACTGAAGGAATGTGGTTGGGCCATCAAGAAAGTATTAGTATTAGTACTGACACTCAGGCAATCAGGTTCCAAAGTGGGTAATCTTAAATATTATGCTATATAGTCCATAAATATCCTTTGCTTAAATATGAAATGGGCATAAAATGTTACTGACTTGACTAAAACAGTTTCCTAAATTTCTATTTTTGAAGCTTGGGTCTTTGTAACTTGGCAATTTTGACTTTGCTTCAAAAAAGTTTACACACCTCTAAAATTACTTTTCTGCTTAATTCTCTCACTACAAGTACTGTGTACCCCGTTTAACAGATATTTTTGGAATCTCCATTTTCTAGTAGGGCAATAAGTATACTGAAATGACAAAATTGTTGCTCCCCTTCAAAATGATTAACCCAAGAGCCAGGAATAAAATTTGCTCTGCTTCCAGGATGCAGGTGTGGGGGCAGTTTGGGTGCTGGTCAAGGTCCACCCCGATTCCTGGCTCCCTCTCCAGATCCCCTACCTAGTAGCTGCCCACTACTCAGGACAAAGAGCTCCACTGAAGCAGCAGAGAGGAGGCAGATTAGACTCGGCACCAAGAGCCGTTGATAAGCAGCTGCAGGTCACAGCCAATACAAATCTGTGGCCAAAAACCAGAGCCTCTGCACACGATGCTGAGGTTGTGCAGGCGTAATTCCATACACTGTCCTCTGTGAGGACATCTCCCAACCCTCTGCTTCCAAAAGAAAAAAAGTGAGCTTCCAAAAAATAAACATGCTCCCTCCTCTACCCAACTTGTTTACACTTGGAATTACTCAACTTCTGGGAATTTCCACTTGGTGGGATATTACTATCATTGTGGAATATCTCTGCATAGTTCTTCTTTGGTAGGCTTTTTTCTAGTCTTGTGTGTGTACACTCAAGGATATGGAAAGACTGCTGACACACTGCATTATGGACCCACAAACTGTAAGAGGTAGGCTTCGGCTTTGAGATTTGCCAAGCCACAGGGGTAAGGTCAGTCACAAAACAGACATGGCTTCACCCGTAAGTTGCTAAATGTGGTGCTATGCAAAGACTACTGCTCCTTAATTGTCATAATAGTCATATCTGTGCCCACCAGTGTACCCAGCCTCGGCCATGGCACAAACACATAGTAGATGCTCAAAGAACTGTGGAGTGGTTAAGTAAATACATCGATGCAAACCTTAAAATCATGCTCTCACCAATTAGGCCAGCCAGCTCAGAGAGCAAGAATATTTTTTCTCTCTTCATAAAAAATATTCAAAAAGAAAAACTATACACAAAACTTGCTATATAACAGAACAGTCCTTAAAACATATGTTCAAAAATTATCAGTAAAAATATTTTATAATCACATAATCTTTGTGTAATAATCACATAATCTTTGGGTAAGGATAGTGCAGGGTGAAGAATCTGTCTGCAATGCAGGAAACCCAGGAGACGCAAGACACACAGGTTCGATCCATGGGCTGGGAAGATACCTTGGAGGAAGAAATGGCAACCCACTCCAGTATTCTTGCCTGGAAAATTCCATGGACAGAGCATCCTGGCAGACTACAGCCCATGGGGTCACAAAGAGTAGTACGCAGCTGAGTGACTGAGAACACACACATACACAATCTTTATTACATATCTAGTGGGAAAAAAATGTCTTTTGGAGCATTAGAGAGTAAAATTTGTGTATATATATATGAAATACATACATGTGAAAATGAATTTGGTGGCTAAGTTTCATGATATATAACAAAATTTCTCACTGTTCACAAGAACCTTACAGACTCTTCTTTTCCATACCACTTTCTCCCAAAACTTAGATATGCAAACAACTTAGATGGCAACCCGTAACTTAGATATACAAAGTTTTCATTTCATTATTGTTTTCATTTCCATTTTCACCATGAATTCTATGCCTTCAATAACAATAATGTTTTCATTACCCAAGTTTATATTCCCCCCAAAAAAAATTTATGATACTTTCTAATCATAAAAGTACTTTCACATATATTATTCATTTTACCTTTTAAAGTGTCCTACTGAGTAACTACAGAAGCTAATAAAATCACTTTATTGTAATAGTCCAATTTTAGTGATAAGGAAATAAAGGTCAAACTGAAAGGAATTACTCCAAACTTCAAAGCCAGAAAGGACAGAGCTAAGAGTGGAATACAGTCTCACAGAAATCAGGTCTCTGTGTACTAAAATTTTCTGTACATAAACCTCCAAAGAACCCAAAGCATCCTGTTCTTTCTGAAGCAGATCACTGCTAAATCTTTCACCTCATATACCTCCTAAGTACTTAAATGTGAGTTTAGATAAAGGGGTCAAGACTATACAGCATTCTGCTTCAAACAACCAGGCTGTTAGGCAAAGTGTTACTTCACTGTACAAGAGTCACAGTTACCACATCTGATGAAGATATACAGTGAAATCACTCAGTTGTGTCCAACTCTTTGTCACCCCGTAGACTGTAGCCTTCCAGGCTCCTCTGTCCATGGGATTTTCCAGGCAATAGTACTGGAGTGGATTGCCATTTCCTTCTCCAGGAGATTTTCCCAACCCAGGGCTCAAACCCAGGTCTCCCCCATTCTAGACAGAAGCTTTACCGTCTGAGCCACCAGGGATGAAGACGTACTCAGGGGTAAAAGTGAGTCATGAAGAAAGCAGCTAATGTACAGGGAAGAAAATAACAATTCATTAAGTTCTTTAAGATAAGACAAAGGAGTGTGAAGGCGGAACTCCAGCGACAGAAGGAAGCATGCTGAACACACAGCAGTCAATCCGCTTCCTCCACAAGCGTAGCCTTCATTCACCCCTAAGTGCCCGGCCAGCTGCCCTGGCCAGAGAAGGGAAGGCACACTGCTCTAAACTGGCACAGTCACATTTGGGTCCCTGATCCTCACTCAGGGCCAGCTTTACTTGACTCAAAACTTAACTCAAAATTCTGTCAAATTTTAATGTCGGACCTACTCAATACTAACGCAAAGAGAATACAATCATGAAAATAATAATATGCATGCTTTAAAGTAGGGCTTAAAGAACAAAAAGAAACACTCCCTAAATGATGAACAGCTAGCTAATTTGCAACACACAAATCTGCTAGAAACAGACTGCCTCTATCTTCTCTTCCTGCCCTATTCCCTTCCCCTTAGGGGCTACGGCTTAGGCCACCATGACTCCCTGATGTTACCACCTAGGAGTCCAGATCAGGGAGCTCCAACTGTCTTTTCCCCAGCACCTCCTTTCACCTCCACTCAGAAGGATTACAAATACACACACAGGTGCACCCCTCTCAACTTTCACTGCTCACAGCTTACTTAATTCTATCTCAAGCAACCACTCTGCAGTTTGGCTGCTTTTCCAGAACCTATTCCTCGATTTGTTGACAACTCATGGTGCGATCCACAGTCTTCTCCCATGACCTGGTTGGGGGATCTAGGGCTGAATCCAGAATCCTAGTAAACTAAGCCGATCCACATACTTCCCCTCAGGAGCTGGACATAAGATTGACTGAAGCCCATTCCAGTGACCCTCAGAGCCCCTTCAGAGGCCCAGCACATAGTTCACACAATCCTAATGGACCAGAATCTGGGACCTGCTAAAGCCACCTCACCTCTACAGGGAGCCTAAGACCAAAGTTCTAGAAAGCCGCAAAACTACATTGAGTAGACAGAGAAGGATCATATCCCAAAAGAATTATACGAACTCCTAAGTAAAGCTCCACCTGAGCTGTCAGGAGAGACAATAAATTCCCTTTTTGTTGCAAGCAGTCTAGGTTGCATTTTCCGCCCCTTACTGTTACATCTGTGTGTATATTCAATAATGAATCTTGGCTCTCCTAGTCCTCACACTGTCACCCGAGGCAAGTTAATACTTAATCTGTCTAGGCTGAAGTTTGCAAAACAGAGATGACTCCAATCTTAAAGGATTACGGTGAGGATTTTAAATTATGTAAAATACTGACCATAAGTCCTAGCAGGCTGCAGGCACTCAGTAGATGGAAGTTCCTATTGTTTTGTTTTGTTTAGTTTTTTTTCTATTTTTGATTTGGCAACTGCTTTTTGCTCTCTCCTCTCCAGTGAATGAGGGAATAAATGGACCTATTTGCTGACAAGAATAAAAGTAGAGCGAGTATGAACAGCAAGCTCTAGACTTTGGTGTACAACTAGAAAAGGTAACAAATCAGAGACTTCAGACTAAAATTCTTCAAGATGCATGCGAGTACTTGTCAGAGTTTCTCTCCATCATCAAGCTCTCCCTAACCCTGATTCATCCACAATTAAACCTTTTCCATAGAACACTAGTGTCTCAGTCCAATAAATGTGGCAATCACTGATTTGTAGTTTATTCGTTAACCTAGCAACTATATTTTGTGTATTTAAAACAATAAAGGTTAAGCAAACTTTCACTTACAGTATCAAACACATAGAGAATTCTGCTGTATAATGAGCCAAACCCCACCTCCTGATATCACAATATAACCAACTATCATGGGTTAACATTAATTTATATCTCTTGTTTTCCATTAGTTTCTGCCATAACCACGTCAGTGTGCCAGGATTTTCTAAGTCACTTGTGAATGGCAAAAACAAATAGAGCAGTTGTGATTTAATCAGAGACTTCACTGTTCAAACAGCTAGCAAAAGTAGACACATTTAGAATAGCAACTGGATAACAAAACACACTTACAGGCTTATTAATAAGAAGGCAATTAGGTCTTCTGGGAAAATTCATTTTCTCAAATGCTAAAGCAAGCTATAAAACGCAAGTAAAATTGTGTTTTGACATGAATAGTGTACACTGTCTATTATATCATAATTTTTCTCTGGAGAAAACTGACAAGAATCTCTGTTCTTATATATGAGCACAAAAGATAGTAAAAAGAATATCAGTGATAGTTAATGCATTCTACCTAACTCCTATTCATTAAATTTGACTATCCTATAAATGAGCTCCTTATTACAGAGATCCTTAAATTACACTTAGAAGAAAAAGAGAAGTATAAAACAAGAAACTGCAGTCACTGGTAAAAAAAAAAAAAAGACGAATACTGTCTTCTATATCAACATGTCAATGTGCAATGTAAAAATGATTGGCATATATCATGCTTGGTTCCTCAGATAATATGTTTACCCTCAAATACTATATAATACATTCATAATCAAACCTATTTAGTCTTATTTTTATTCTCTTATGGAATATTTCTTTCAAAATTGTCTGAGTATTCTTTATAAAAAAAACTGAATAGTTTTGTTGTTTTGATGTGTCTGGGTGATAAATTATAATTAAGTAATACTGATCAGAAATATAATTCCAGGGAAATTTATTTCATGTTGTAATGAATCCTTTCACAGTACTCTTACAATTCTACAGTGAAGGGCATGTGGTACATCTTTCCAAGCTGAGCTTTCTTTGTCTTAGAGCAGGGTTTCTCAAAAATTAACTGTTCAAGCAAATCACCTGGGGATTTTGTTAAACTGCAGATTCTCAATTGGTAGGTCTGGCGTGGGCTCTGTTATGTGATCACAAGATCATAGCAAGTTCCCAGGTGATGCTGATGCTGCCAGTTCATGGACCATAATTCAGGTAGCTATATTCTAGGGCATCTTGCCACTGACAAGTCCAACGACCATGAAGCAATCAGCCATCATTCCTTAAATGGGCAGTGAGGATGTTAGAAGGTCTTCCTCTCCCTACTCTTGAATTTGTCAAATGACCTAAGTCGAGTCATATCAAGAAGCTGTGGCCAGTTTGCCACTTAAGCAGCTGACATGTCACCCTACCACCCGACAAGGATTAGGGGAATTTCTGCAGCTCATCAGCTGCTGCCCTGGACTGGGTTTGGAGAATCGGTCTGCAAGCAGCTGGTTAAGGAGCAGGCTGCATCAGCAAGAGTTTATATAAATAGACACCAATCTGGAGTTAGGTTTGTTAGTTTCTCCTTTAAAGTATGGTATAGGGCAGTCTTAGAGAAGGCAATGGCAACCCACTCCAGTACTCTTGCCTGGAAATCCCATGGACGGAGGAGCCTGGTAGGCTGCAGTCTATGGGGTCGCTGAGGGTCGGACATGACTGAGTGACTTCACTTTCACTTTTCACTTTCATGCACTGGAGAAGGAACTGGCAACCCACTCCAGTGTTCTTGCCTGGAGAATCCCAGGGACAGGGGAGCCTGGTGGGCTGCTGTCTCTGGGGTCGCACAGAGTCAGACACGACTGAAGCAACTTAGCAGCAGCAGCAGCAGTAGTCTACTCTATATTACATAGTTCCTATATTTTCCATTTCAGTTTCTTCATCTATGCAATAGACAAAAGAGTTCTCTACACTCAATAATCTAGGGCTCCCCAGGTGGTTCAATGGTAAAGAATCCACCTAGCAATGCAGGAGACATCGGTTTGATTCTCTGGTCCAGAAAGAACCCGGGCTTCCTTCATAACTTAGCTGGTAAAGAATTCACCTGCAATTCAGGGAGACCCTGGTTCAATTCCTGGGTCAGGAAGAACCGCTGGAGAAGGGATAGGCTACCCACTCCAGTATTCTTGGCCTTCCATTGTGGTTCAGCTGGTAAAGAATCCGCCTGCGATGTGGGAGACCTGGGTTCAATCTCTGGGTTGGGAGCATCCCCTGGAGAAGGGAAAGGCTACCCACTCCAGTATTCTGGCCTGGAGAATTCCAGGGACTCTATAGTCCATGAGGTCACAAAGAGTCTGACATGACTGAGCGACTTTCACTTTCACTTCACTTTCCAAAAAGATCCCACATGCCGCAGAGCAACTAAGCCCAGGCACCACAACTATTGAGCCTTTGCTGTAGAGTCCAGGAGCCAGCAACTACTCAGCCCACGTGCCACTTCTGAGTCAGGGCTCCCGTGCTCCACAAAAAGAGAAGCCACTGCAATGAGAAGCCCATGAGCCCCAACTAGAGAGTAGCCTCCATTCTCCACAACTAGAGAAAGCCCTTGCACAGTAACAAAGACCCAGCGCAGCCATAAACGAAATAAATAAAAACAAATCACTCTTTTTAAAAATACTCTATCTAGACTATAAGTATAGGAATGTGATCCCATCTGTAGATACCCTTGGTTTCCTTCTCACTTGAACCTTTGGACAATGATGTTCTATCATTGTTAAGATGTGTGTGTGTGTGTGTGTATGAACATATATACATAAGAACATATATACATAAGAATGTATTTACATCTTTCAACTTTCTCAACAAAATAAATGCACACAGTAATTCTAAACACTATTTTATTTGGACTTATTTCTATCTGGGTTCTTTTGAAAATAACTCCTAGAATGACACCTGTAAAAGGATTCAGTCAGCACTGCTCTGTTCATCATTTTTATTAACAGAGCTCTGTCTATGATCATATAAAGTAGAAGCATGGATTATTTCATTCAAGACCACTTAATTTACTCCTAAAACAACTGCAAGTGACACGATAAGCCACGTGTAATTTTGATGGATTATCAACATACAGAAGAGAATGCCAGAAAATTCAACCAGAGTTAAGTGGGGAAATGGCAATGTTCCACAATAGGATCAATGTGATTCTTACATCCCAAGCCCAGTGTTTCCCAGAAGCTCAGCAATCTGCAAAACCTCACAGAACTTTTTTAATTATGTAAGGTCAAGTTTTTATTACTAAAATACTAACAACAAATCAAAAGAATCTCCATAACAATATTTACAGAAAAATAAACATACCCCTCCCAACAGAATTCCATGGAACTAATAAAACTTTTCATGTGAATCTATGTTTAAGAACATTTTTCATAAAAACACATTTCCACTAAGATAAAATTTGAACTTTGTAAACTATCTACCTCTACAGTTCTCATTGATATCACACATCCAAACATAACTTTTAAAGTTTTCCAAAGCCCAGATATATGTCACTGATCTCAAAAAAATAGGCAGTATGGTACTCAAATGTTTTCTATCCCCATTTACAAAAAGGAACTCAAAGTCTCTCTTTCTTCTAGAGACATGCAAGCACAAATACTCTGCAACATTAAAGGATTATTTCATGGATTTACAAGCTTATTTCTACCTTCAACTGAAATAAAAATTAGCCTGATTGATGTACTTACTTTGATATCAAATACTCATTTAAGTTATCATGAATTGATAAAATTCAGAAATTATTCAGAAATATGACAAACAACATGAGTTTTGATGGAAAAAAAAAACATTTACAAGCAATTACAACCTTTTTAGGCAAAAAGAAATACCATTTGATAAAGGGACACAAAACAGACACATGATCAAAGGGTAAAGTCTGAGAGGAATACACAGGGGGAAGTTTTCATATCCACAGAATAAGAAATGAATGTGTTTGGACAAAGGCAAAGGCTGATTCCAATAAACAAATTTTAAAAATAGGGCTTTTTTCCCCTTCTTTAGAAAATTAAATGAAAGATTAACACGCGCACACAAGATCCCAGTGCTCTTTGCTTTGTCTTTAACAATCTGTAAACTCCCTTGATGGCTCCTGTTCTCAGTCCTCCAGTATTCTTCTTCCTGCCCTCGGTGAAGAACAAGGACGGGAAATGAGAAGCGCACAGGCAGAGGAGGACAGCATTTTCCATGCCTCAGAGAAGCAGATCCATATTTAGCATGACTTACACTGTCTGTATCACCACCTCGAGCAGACCTAGAACACAGCACTTCAGAAGCATTAGAAGGCAACAACCTAGTTTCTCAACATAGGGCCATACCACATAAATTAAATGTTTGTTAAAGGCCATAAAAACATGTAGTAAACCATCATTGCCTGAAATATGAGATCAGGTAGGAGGACTGGTGTTTGCTCCGGGTAATGGTTGAGTCATAGTTCCAGTTTTCAAGAACACGATCAGCACCAAAAGATATGTGGTGAAAACAAAAAGGCTGTGATTTTGTAGATGTGCATGTGGGCTTTGTTGTTGCTAGAGGGGAGGGGGAAGAAGCGTGGGAGAGGGGTAGAGTGGCAGAGGGGTTGATTTATTTTTCAAATTCATATTTATGAATATAAAGAGAAGAGCTGTCAGGAGCACATATGCCAAAGCCCAAACAGCAGCCAGACCTGCCTCTTCCCGTCTGGATTGGCCAGACAAAAAACGACATCTTGCAATCTAGGAAAAATCAACAGAATCGGATATATGGAGACTAGTGAAAGAAAAAACAGTCTCAGAAATGTATGGTTACATATTATTAATAGTTTAGAACTTGGGGTTTTAATAATTGAGGGATCGTGAGATTCTGGCCAATCAAAACCAGAAAACTGACAGGCAACCCTTTAAAAAGCTGTCACTAATGGATCTTGCCAATACAGATATTAAGTATAAGAGAAATTTAACTCACATATGGAACAGCAAGGAATGAGACACTGAGAAAGTGGCTCTGCTTAGATGAGTTGCAAGGTTCTAAGGGATCAAGTGAGTAAACACTTACAGTGTGACATGCCAGGAACTATATCCAAGGCAGGCTCTGGAGTTGCATTTCCAGGCTCACATCACACTAGAGAGACAACAGTCCCTCTCTAGGTCACTGATAAGACTGCATCCAAAAAGCCACATTTTTCTCCCACTGAGATGAACAGGCTGAATAACCAATAGGTAAACAGACAGCTAAAGAAACTGACTAAAAATAAATTTCTTCTATAGTTGGAATACTATGAATGTTAATAGTGACTCTTCTACAGGTTCAACTCAAGTAAGGATTTACAGGAGGTAAGTTCAAAATAAATAAATAAAAGATAATTTCTCCCACTGTGCTGATAATATTATGGTCTGGCCAATCTGGGATGTTTATGCTCAACAACAATTAAAATGAATGACTGGCCAAGCGAAACACACAAATACACACACACACACCATCCTGAACTTATGGGGGAGAATGTGGGACCAAGAAAAGATTGAAGTCAAGGCAGTTAGCCACCTTAATATATGATGATTACACCCCAGATAGCTACATGAAGCTTGACAATGTACAGGGCCAGCTCACATAAATTATTTCACCCCATCCTCGTAAAAACCATGTGGAAAGGTCAGAACAGCTATCATTATCCCCATTTTGCAGATGAGAAAGCTGAGTCTCCAGTTCCCTCATCTGTGACTGGTTTTGTCAGCCATCTGAGTCCTAATACAGAAAACGTTCTTATATTGTGATATCAAGAGATAACACTTACACAACCAATGAATAAACTTCAGTACATTTTTGTGTTTCCATGCCTCAATTTCCCCAGATGTAACACAGATACGACACATTTTTAGGTGCTGTTTTAAGTGAGTGATCAAATTGAAAGAACACAAGTTGAGATTTACAGGAAGCTCTAGAAGTTTAGATTTTCAGAGGGTCACCACGTAGCATTTTTACACCTTAACTCCAAAAGCTAAGGGAAAAGTCACAAATGATGAAATCATTCCTAAAACTGTGGCCTAAACAAAGCAGACTAGATTGAGCACATGATATATCAAAGATCTAAGGGTCTGTAGTCTTTTAAATTTGCTTTTGAAGCTTATCACTACATTAGGAACCACATGATAATATCCAAAAGTGTAAACTGACCTAAATAGTGATTTTTAAAATATATTTAACAGGATAGCTTATAATTCTGAACATGTATTTGTTTTACACTTTAAAAGCATTTTTATTTAAATTTCTTGAATGAAATAAAAGTTCATCATTTAAAGTAGAAGGTAAGAAAAAAATGCAACAAAGAATACACTTCCAATCTCTGACTCTATGTTTTTGCAACAAATCTGATTGCCATAAAATCTGATGACCGTGGAATAACAAATGACTTAGGAGAGGCAGAAAATAGAAATTTTTTTAAAAAACAAATTTTTAATTTATGGAGAAAGGCAGATCCACAGTCTGAACTCTGGGAATAAAAGGCATTCCTTTCTGGGCATATAGACAAATCCTGAATGGCAAAATTTTGAGATATAGTCCTGCCAGAATTGTATTTACTAGGATTGCACATTCTTTTACTTAAATATGAAGTCAAATGTTTTGCTTTGTCAATAAAGAAAAGCCAGGCTTAAATTACTTAAAACTGGGCGTCTAAGAACACAACTGTTCATTACAGATACCTGAACTCCAAGGATCAGAAAAGCTCATCTATACATTCTGCTGGAGGAAATCTAATATTTATTTGGTCAGTAAAGGGTAAATAACATATGAAACGAGAAAAAGGGAAAGTTTCTTCACTGATAAAAACATATCCATCAGCTGTTCAAACATTAATAGTTGCAAATTTGGAATACATGTAAGTTTCATCATGCAACTGGTAGAATTCCAACTTTCAATTAACAAACTACATGGCTTTTCAAGGGTAAGCTCTGCGTGCACTGACAAACACTGTGCAGAAATCAATACCCACTTCCAACTTGCCTACATACAACGTCTTCCATCAAGCACGCTTCCAATACTAACCAGCACTACCTGTCAGAGACGCTTGCACTAATGCTTACTCCAGAAAGAATTAAAATTAAGCTATCGGTTCACTCATTGCACAGAGCTGTAGTCCTCTGCAAACATCACCTGTATACATAACTTTCCGTGTACTCGCTGCATTTCGTAATCCTGAGTACATATCACATGCTGCCATCTGAATCTGTTGTCCAACTCCTTTTATAGTTCTAAAAGGGGGCGGGAGAGGGGAAAGAGGACGCAAGGGAAATAAACATTACTCCGGAAACCAACAATCTGAGTTTATTTCCAGGAAACCAGGCAGCCACAACAACGAGAGAAACCGACAGTGCAAAGTTCGTCCGTTCTCCGCGTCCCACGGCCTCAGCCAGGAACGCGGCTGCCGCTTCCCGCGTCTTCTGCAGCTCTCCTCGGCCACCTCTGCGTCTCCATCTGCACTGAGAACCAAGGCAGCAGACGCGCTCGCCAGCCAAGCTGAGCAGGGCGGACTGGCCAGAAAAGTTGTCTGGACCGGCGGGAGGCAGACGATTGCCCGCGAGCCTGCTCCCCAGCGTCCACCTGGTGAAACTTCAGAGCCCCCAGAGGAGAGAACGAAAGAAACCACCGACAGGAAGGATGACAAAACTGGCAGGGAACGGAGGACGAGACTGGGCGAAACGCGGTTTTACTGACATGTCGAAGTGGTTTTACTAGAACCCAAAAGGGCTAACTGGCGAGACCTCACTGCATGCCTCCTTTGGGGTCCTCTTGGCGGCGGGCGGCAGTCGTTCACAGCCCCCAGCAGGCAGGCCGGCTCCGGGAGGAGCTGCGCCAGCTTCGCGGTGGCTCTGCCGGAGGAACGGGCTCCCAACCCCCGCGGGTCAGGCTTCCCCGACCCGGCGCCCAAACCTCGCTGCCCAGAACCGCTCGGTGTGGATCCTCAGAATCGTGTTTCAAAACATCCTACAGGCTCTGCCAACACACACAAGGAACCTGCTCCTCGCGGTGCCCTAACCCACGGGGCGAGCCCAACGAGCAGCCCCGCGCTAGAGAACGAGAAAAGGACTGGGGGAGGGACGGGGAAGTAGTTAGACAATAGTCAGGGGAGGTTATTCCCGGGACAAAAAGCACCTGGCAAAGCGCGCCGAGGTCGGTCTCTTCGAGTCTCCACCTTTCTGACAATGGCTTCCCGAAGGGGGGAAAAAAAATTTTTTTTTAATGTTCTAACGGCGGAGAGCTACAAACCCGCACCACGAGCAACAGAGTAGCCGTCCCCAGAGTCGTTCACTACTTTTTCTTTCTCTCTTCCCCGGCGCGGTGCAGTCAGCGCGACACGCCGAGGCTCCGCGTTTCCCAAGAAAAGCACTGCCGCTCGCACTCCCGCACCGCCCGGCCAGCCTGCGTCCCGGGCGAGCCTCCGCTGGGAACAATGGGGCGCAACGAGGAAAGTTACCTGCGCCACGGAGCCCATTCGGGCGCCCCGCGTCCCACCTGGCACAAAGTCGGGGGACCTCTCTCCCTCTGCCCGTTCCCCCCGCCCCGCAAACCTCTGCCTACGGTCCTGGAGAGGAGCCCGATCCCTCCCTGGGCAAGCCCCAGGTCGGGGGCACTTTTCGGGGCTCCAGACGCCCCTTCGGCCACTCACCTGCGGAGAACTGGCCTTGGGCCGACCCCAGGAGCGGCCACGGGGAAAGAAGCAAGAGCGCCACAAAAGCGGGCAGCGCCGCCGCCGCCGTATCCATGTCGACTTTGGGAGAAGTTTCAAGCGGCTCTGCAAAGAGCTGCCCGGAGGCTTGCAGCGAAACCCACCGCTGAGGGGCCGGCCGGGCCTGGCGGGGTGAGCGCCGGGAGTGGACAGCCGCGCGCCCGCACTTTTTCCTGCTCGGCGGGAGCCAAACTACCTCTGGGGCGCCAGCGTCGCCCGCGTCGCCGGCCGGCCGCGGCGGCTGCTCTCCATGCTCGGCAGAGGCTGCTCCTGTTAGTCAAGAGTTACTTTGCTCGGGGAGGGATGGGGGCGGAGCCGGGGGTGACGTCGCCCCGCGGGCTCCGGGCGCTTCTGAGGAATGCAGGCTCGGGCGCGGCGCCGCCGCCGCCTCCTGCCGGAGAGACACGCGCCAACCCCGGCCGCGCGCCCCGCGCCCCGCGCTCCGCGCCGCCTTTGTTCGCCGCCCGAGCCCGGCCGTCCGCCGCCGCTCGCGAGTAGCTGGCGGGAAAGAGGACCCGCGCCGCTGGCTGCCCTGTTACAGAAATTGCAGTTTGAGAAGCGGGAGTTGAGTGAGCAGTGTGGCCGAGCCCCATGGGGCGAGCTCAGAGACACCTCTTCGCCCACGCAGAGGCGTCTCGGGGTTCTGTCCGCAAGACAGAGGTCCCAGCGGAGCGGTGGCCGGCAAGAAGGACGAGTGTAGAAGCGCCCAGAGGAAACACCCACCTGCATCGCAAACCCTGTTCCTTATTGATGTCATAAGGAATAAGCACCCCACCCCCGTAGAAAACTTATTGTTCCTTCCTCATATAAAAATAAAACTTGAACCAAAATAAACGTTCAGTAACTTTCCAGTGTGAACAGCTGGCATGTCTTTTTTTCTGGTTTATCATTTGCCGAATATTTGGATTTACTCTCTGTTTCACTGACTTTGCTTGTACTTCTGAAACCTTCGGCCTCTTTCCACTTCTTCCCCCTGGAAGAACCTAAGAACTGCAAGGCTTATTATCCTTGCCTTTCACAGGGTCTGCTGGAGTGGGAAATGGTTTCTGTTTTGTTTTTAATATCTAAGAACTATTTAAGACGTTAATTATTTCACGAAAGAACTTAATGCGGACAATGAAAACAGCAACGAATGATTTCGTACGCAGGAAAATAATGCTACATTGTGACAGAAAAGTATTTTACAGTTTGCTGCTTCTTCAGAAGCTTGAAGCGGTTTCACCATATGCCACACTTACTTGCTTCCGTGAAAAGACTGTATAGAGTATGCTTTATTCATTTTTGTAAAATAGCAAATAAAATAGATGTGGTCACAACTGAAGAAACAAGTTTTATTCAGAATTTTGATGTCATATGCAATTCCTAGAACAATGGAATCTGTTGATTGACATCTGTCAGTTACTCAGACATCTTAGGTTTTGTAAATCAAGACAGTGTGACGTTCAATTTAATATAACATTCACACAATTTGCCAGGACACATATTCCTTTATTCAGATTAAGTATATGCAATTAAAGACCCCCTGCAATTAAAGACCCCATTCTTCCCAGGTGGTGCAGTGGTAAAGAATCCTCCTTCCAATGGGAGAGACTCAAGAGACACAAGTTCCAACCCTGTGTTGGGAAGAGTCCCGGAAGGAGGAAATGACAACCTGTTCCAGTATTCTTACCTGGAAAATTCCATGGACAAAGAAGCCTGGCGGGCTACAGGGATTGCAGAGTCAGACAGGACTGAGCATGCCCTCTTCTCTCTTCTTTTCTATTAAAGACCAAACTTATGATAGAGCTCATTTTATATACATATAAAGCAAGGAAAATATATCAGCAAGAAAAATAGTTCTTTAAAAATCTGATACGGATAGATGCTTGATTAAACATAATTGGGCATTTTATAGCTAGCTTCTTGGCACGTTGACCCTTGTCAATTCAATTCAGCATTAAGTTCATTGTTTAGAGTGCAATGTATAATTTTTGAAGTCATTAACCTATAACTCCTAGCACATCAATGTTCCTATTACTTTGATTGAAGAATATTCCTGAATATTAGATAACAAAAACCTGAAGGACATATATTTTTCTTTTAAAGGACTTGGCAGAACTTTGTAAAACTTAGCAGCAATGTATCTCAGGAAAAACAAATGTCCCAGCACCACCACCATCCATATACTAATTAATCTCTTCTTCTATTCCTGAAAGAAAGATGAAGGAAGTTCATGACTCAATAGGTTTGTTTAAACGCAGAGAAAGCTTGTTTAAAAATTGACATACAGTGCCAGGGCAAAGTGCACATAGTTCTAGCTTGCCCACGCCTTGAGTCAACTAACAGAGCATTCATCTCACTTTCTCCATCTTAGAAGTAATAACAGTAACAGGTAATGTTTACAGAGTGCTTGTAATGTACTAGGCACTGGTTTAAGACATATAATATCTCATTGAGACATTAAGATATACAAAGTCTACTCAAGTTCAGACAATAATCCTATGCATTCATGCATGCTCAGTGCTCATTCATGTCTAACTCTTTTGGCTCCATGGACTGTATCCTGCCAGGCTCCTCTGCCCATGGAATTTTTCAAGCAAGAATACTGGAGTGGGTTGCCATTTCCCACTCCAGGGGATCTTCTCGACCCAGGTATTGAACCCGTGTCCTCTCTGTCTCCTACATTGGCAGGTGAATTCTTTACCACTAGCGCCACGGAAACAAAGTTAGAAATTAAGTAATTTGTCCAACAGTACATATATGAGTAAGAAGTGGGCAAGGGGAAACAAAGACAGAGAAGGAAATCCTCAGATAGAATCAGCAAACTAGCAAGGATGCCTCTCACGAAAAGAATGCAATAAGACTTGTGGGCAAATAATCAGTACTTTTGTCCTTAGTTGTCACTAATGCTGGCCACAATACCTAATGCTGTCTACAGTATATTGAAATGATTCGAGTAAAAGATATGTGTATCTTTCACACATTACTCAGCAAATATTAGGAATTTACTGGGTCTTTGTTCATTTGAAAGAATGGGTGAACATGGCCATCAATCAATAAAAGTGTAAACTTGGTATAACAGGAAAAAAAGAAGATGGTCAACATGTCCAAAAGCTAAAATGTTCATATTCTTTAATCTACTAGCTATGCTAAATAATCCAAACTATAGTAAATGTTATAGACACAATTATTTATCATTTACAAAAGAGAAAACTGGAAATAATACAAAAGTGGTGGGCTTCCGTCATAGCTCAGTCGGTAAAGAATCTGCCTTAAAATTAAAAATATAGAATCTGCCTGAATGCAGGAGAACACAGTTCGATTCCTGGGTTGGGAAAATCTGCTGGAGAAGGGATAGGCTACCCACTCCAGTATTCTTGAGCTTCCCTGTGACTCAGCTAGTAAAAGAATCCACCTGCAACATGGGAGACCTGGGTTTGATCCCTGGGCTGGGAACATTCCCTAGAGAAGGGAAAGGCTACCCACTCCAGTATTCTGGCCTGGAGAATTCCGTCTATGGGTCTCAAAGAGTCAGCCACAACTGAGTGACTTTCACCTTCACTTTCCCCAACCATAGGCAGATAAGTATTATCTGAATTAAATATTTCATGGCCTTTAGAAATGAAGTTTGTTTTTGTTTTTTAAAGTTGCAAAGTGGAAAAATGTTTCTGATAAAATATTAAGTGAAAAAGATCAGAAGTCAATAAAGATATGTCTTACGTTTGGGGAGCTGAAAACGTTCTGGAGATGAATGGTGGCAATGAGTGCACAGCAGTGTAAAGGTTCAGGATGCCATGGAATTGTGCATTTAACAATGGCTAAAGTGATCGTTTTTATGTTATACATGTTTTCAGTTCAGTTCTGTCACTCAGTTGTGTCTGACACTTTGTGACCCCATGAAGCTCAGCACGCCAGGCCTCCCTGTCCATCACCAACTCCAGGGGTTCACTCAGACTCACATCCATCCAGTCCGTGATGCCATCCAGCCATCTCATCCTCGGTCGTCCCCTTCTCCTCCTGCCCCCAATCCCTCCCAGCATCAGAGTCTTTTCCAATGAGTCAACTCTTCGCATGAGGTGGCCAAAGTACTGGAGTTTCAGCTTCAGCATCATTCCTTCCAAAGAAATCCCAGGGCTGGTCTCCTTCCGAATGGACTGGTTGGATCTCCTTGCAGTCCAAGGGACTCTCATGGTTTACTGTATATAAATAATCAGAAGACAAAGTCAACATATACTGATTACAACTAAGCAGGGGGTGGGGGAGAAGGCTGAAAAAAAAAAAAACCCCTAAACTATAATGCTGATTTAATTAGAAGTAAATGTAGAATAATGAAATTTTATGACTGCACTTCCCTATTTTCCAACCCTTTTTGAAATATTGTTTTAGTGTGTCCTTTTAAAGAGGACAGGTTTGCATTCTGATTGCAGATTTGCCACGGAGTAACACTAATCATGAATTTAGATCTATACTTGGCAAAATGTTTTCTGTAGAATCTCAGTTCTATCAAAATTTAGCAAGTATAATTGGAAAATAAGGGTCTCCAGATCAAATAAGCTTGGAGAACTCTGGATTGAGCAAAGTTAAACAGATTTCTTTACTATAGCTAGCTTTTCTCTTGTAGAACTTTTCCACGGTTACCAGAATGGTATTGGACAAAGTGCATCTGTTAGAGGGAGGAAGAGAATACATTGTTTCTCAAAGTTTTGGACTACATAACTCTAAAAGAGAAGAGTTAATCAATCAGATTTTTCAGAGGACTGAATGAAATATAGTATATTTTAATAGATATAAATTGTTTAGGTATAAATTTATTTATATCAATGGCTATGAAGGGCCCAGATGATATTAAATGCTGAGTAAATGTTCTTTTCTTTCTCTTGTTCCACTTAAGGATTATGGACAAACCTATACCCAGAAGAAGCAAGGTTTTGTTTACGCAATGACAGATGACAAGTATACCCACAGCATGCATTGATAAGCAATTAGATACTATTCTGTTTGTTAATAACAATTGATTGCTTATATGATTCTTTCTGTTTGTAATGCCTATTCACATGATCTCAACCTATCCTCACTCCAACCCTGTGAAGCAGGTAGAGCAGGTAGCATTTTTAATGTCACTTAACTGATAAGGAAAACCAGAGTTTAGAGGGATTAAAATACTTGGCCAGTTTGACGCTGGTCAGTAGCAGAGCTGTCACACTGACCTGCGTATTCTAATTTTGAATCTTATTTTCCCTCCATCCTCCTCCATGCCTATGTACCTAACTCTCATCTCTAAAAATGTTCATTTGAATGAGGTGCCAGAATTCTCAATACCAATTCATCAGACAGACCTTCTTAGGCTGCTGGATGAAAATGAGCTTCTATTTCCTCTTTGAATGGTGGTGGGGGGATGGGTGGGTACTAGAAACACTTCCTTACAGCCATAGCCTTACATGGGTATGTGTGCTATCAGTAGAGTCCTCCAGGAAGGGAGGGGAAGGGAATTTCTGACAATAAAGCCCTTCAAGAGAACAGAGACTTCCAGGAAAAAAAAAAGTGTCTGTCATGTCTTTGAAAGATATTGTTCTGGGTGAGTGTTGGAGACTATAGAGCAAAGCCCTGTGATCCCAGGATTAGTGCTGGGACCTAGCCAGTTACTACTGAGATCTTGACACCAGAGTATCCAGAAACAAATGGAATTGTGATTGCTATGTGCCTGTCTCTAGGGAAGTTCTCCTCTCTGTATGTTCTTAGGTAATTTGGGATCAAATGGAAAGAAATGCACTATACTCAAACCCAGAGTTTGAGTTTGGAAGTCCCTTGAACCTTTTGAAATATCCATAACTGAGGATTAGTTCAGGAAACACTAGTCAAAATAGTGCATGCTCCAGAGGTTTTTGGAGAAGGCAATGGCAACCCACTCCAGTACTCTTGCCTGGAAAACCCCATGGACAAAAGAGCCTGATGGGCCGCAGTCCATGGGGTCTCGAAGAGTTGGACACTACTGGGTGACTTCACTTTCACTTTTCACTTTCATGCATTGGAGAGAGAAATGGCAACCCACTCCAATGTTCTTGCCTGGAGAATCCTGGGGATGGTGGAGCCTGGAGGGCTGCCGTCTATGGGGTCGCACCGAGTCAGACACAACTGAAGCGACTTAGCAGCAGCAGCACAGAGCTGACTGTTGCTAATGTGGAAGAACAATTTGCTTACAGTTGGATATAATTAACAAGCATGGGTCAAAAAGGAAGCCAATAATACAAGTATGAACTGGATTGAGGTGGAGGGATGGGGGCGGATTTCCTGGTTCGACCCCTGGGTCGGGAAGATCCATGGAGAAGGGCACAGCAACCCACTCCAGTATTCTTGCCTGGAGAAACTTATGGTCAGAGAAGCCAGGTGGGGTACAGTTCATGGGGTTGCAAAAAAATCAGACACAACTGAGCAACTTAGCACGCACATAGTGGGATGGTACGGTTACAGTCACTTCCAGAGCTGGTGTATTCTGACTTCAGTGTCTCTTCCCATTTTCAAAAAGCCTGGACTAAACGACGAGAAGGCAATAGCAACCCACTCCAGTACTCTTGCCTGGAAAATCCCATGAATGGAGGAGCCTGGTAGGCTGCAGTCCATGGGATCTCGAAGAGTCGGACATGACTAAGCGACTTCACTTTCACTTTTCACATTCATGCATTGGAGAAGGAAATGGCAACCCAGTCCAGTGTCCTTGCCTGGAGAATCCCAGGGACGGGGGAGCCTAGTGGGCTGCCATCTATGGGGTCGCACAGAGTTGGACACGGCTGAAGCAACTTAGCAGCAGCAGCAGCAGCAGCAGGCGACTAAACGATGTTAATAAAAGATTGAACTGAGGGGAAAAAATGTTTGGTCTTCTTGATACCCTATGTGTTTGATAAATTACCTTTTCTGGGATACTATACGGTGTCTTATTCACCCTTTATCTAGTGAGTAATTTCCATGCCAAAAAAAGTATTTGTTTTCCCCATGGCTCACTATAAGAAAAAAAAAAAAAAGATATAAAGAGCACTAGCTGTATAGAATCTCTTTGAATCCTGTTTGAATGATTATGGTGTGAATGGACAAATTATCCCAGGGTATTTGTTTGTCTGCTTGTTTTTTATTTTAGTAAAATCCAGGAAAGAGGATAACTCTTCAAACTAATCAAATACATCCTGTATTCCATAATACATTTTGCAGGGTTAAAAGCTTATATGCAAAGTTGCAGCCTGAGGAGAATTAATACAGATGAATGAGAAATTCTCCAATGATCATGTTCTTTCCTTCCTCCCACTCAGTTTGGAGGGGCTGGCTTCACATATGGAACCCTGCAGATCTTGCCATCTTTCGTCTCTGCTTATTCTGGTCTTGAGACAGAATGCAATAGAAATCTGAACACAAAATGTGGTAATTCCAAAACTCTGGAGATTTTTCTAATCCTCCAAATGTTCTCCAATAAAATCCTCCCTTTACGCTGTTGGCACTGCCACTAAATTCATAACCAGGGGAAGCCTGACAAGAAAATGAACCGCTGAAACCTATACACAAACATAGGGGCTCATTTTAGTGCCGAAGTCCTCTTTAACTGAAGCAAAGAATTCATTTTGTCATTTGCAAGCATTTATTAAGCATGCAATGCAAAGAAATAGAGGAAAACAATAGAATGGAAAAGACTAGAGATCTCTTCAAGAAAATTAGAGATACCAAGGGAACATTTCAGGCAAAGATGGGCTCAATAAAGGACGGAAATGGTATGAACCTAACAGAAGCAGAAGATATTAAAAAGAGGTGGCAAGAATACACAGACAACTATACAAAAAAGATCTTCATGACCCAGATAACTATGATGGTGTGATCACTATCCTAGAGCCAGACATCCTAGAATTCAAAGTCAAGGGAGCCTTAGGAAGCATAACTACAAACAAAGCTAGTGGAGGTGATAGAATTTCAGTTGAGCTATTTCAAATCCTGAAAGATGACGCTATGAAAGTGCTGCACTCAATATGCCAGCAAATTTGGAAAACTCAGCAGTGGCCGCAGGACTGAAAAGGTCAGTTTTCATTCCAATCCCAAAAAAAGGCAATGCCAAAGAATGCTCAAACTACTGCACAGTTGCACTCATCTCACACGCTAGCAAAGTAATGTTCAAAATTCTCCAAGCAAGGCTCCAATAGAATATGAACTGAGAACTTCCTGATGTTCAAGCTGGATTTAGAAAAGGCAGAGGAACCAGAGATCAAATTTCCAACATCCACTGGATCATCGAAAAAGCATGAGAGTTCCAGAAAAACGTCTACTTCTGCCTTATTGACTACAAAGCCTTTGACTGTGTGGATCACGATAAACTGTAGGAAATTCTGAAAGAGACGGAAATACCAGACCACCTGACCTGCCTCCTGAGAAATCTGTATGCAGGTCAAGAAACAACAGTTAGAACTGGACATGGAACAACAGACTAGTTCCAAATTGGGAAAGGAGTACATCAAGGCTGTATATTGTCACCCTGCTTATTTAACTTATATGCAGAGTACATCATGCGAAATGCCAGGCTAGATGAAGCACAAGCTAGAATCAAGATTGCCGGGAGAAATATCAATAACCTCAGATATGCAGATGACACCACCCTTATGGCAGAAAGTAAAGAACTAAAGAGCCTCTTGATGAAAGTGAAAGAAGGGAGTGCAAAAGTTGGCTTAAAACTCAACATTCAAAAAACTAAGATTATGGTATCCAGTCCCATCAATTCATGGCAAATAGATGGGGAAATAATGGAAACAGTGAGAGACTACTTTTTTGGGGCTCCAAAATCACTGCAGATGGTTACTGCAGCCATGAAATTAAAAGATGCTTGCTCCTTGGAAGAAAAGTTATGACTAACCTAGATAGCATTTTAAAAGGCAGAGACATTACTTTGCCAACAAAAGTCTGTCTAGTCAAAGCTATGGTTTTTCCAGTAGTCATGTATGGATGTGAAAGTTGGGCCCTAAAGAAAGCTGATGCTGAAGAATTGATGCTTTTGAACTGTGGTGTTGGAAAGGACTCTTGAGAGTCCCTTGGACTGCAAGGAGATCCAACCAGTCAATCCTAAAGGAAATCAGTTCTGAGTGTTCATTGGAAGGACTGATGCTGAAGCTGAAACTCCAATACTTTGGCCACCTGATGTGAAGAACTGAATCACTGGAAAAGACCCTGATGCTGGGAAAGATTGAAGGGGACGACAGAGAGGATGAGATGGTTGGATGGCATCACTGACTCGATGGACATGAGTTTGAGCTAGCTCTGCGAGTTGATGATGGACAGGTAAACCTGGCGTGCTGCAGTCATGGGGTCGCAAAGAGTCAGATACAACTGAGTGACTGAATTGAACTGATTAAGTGTGCAACATAGTGCTAGTTACTCTACAGGGATACAGAGGAATTAGCCATTTACATTTGAGATTAACAAACCGTGAAAAGAGAGAAAGAGAGACGGGGAAAAAAGCCATTTGTGTGTGGATATGTGTGTGTAATACATAATATGTTCAAAATGTGAAGAAACAGAAAGCAAAGTATTAGGTCCTGATGAAGTGCAGTTGGAAAGAAAAGCTTTCAGGGATGACCAGTTTTAACCTATATTTGAAGAAAATGATAGTTGTGACTGGCGTGGGGGAAAAAGGCATGAGATATAAACTACTATTTTGTGCTTGAACTTCCTTGAACAGGCTTTCTGTGTAGTAGTTTGCTAAGATGTGCCTCTCACTAACGCAATATCTGTTTTATCCTGGAAATAAGTTCTCATTTCATTGTTGAATGTTTTCAAATCTCCTGAGAAGACTTGTTGGAGGACATATAAAATAACTTTATGTCATAACATTTGTATGCTTCTAAATTTTCACAACTGCCTGTATTAAATAAATGCAAAGAAGAGTTCATTAAGAAATAGGCATGCAAACACAGTGGAGCATTAAAATTACATGTAATTTCTTTGGGGCCATGGTAAAATAGTCAGTTAGCTCTTTACTTGTTGACAAATACTGTTTGTATAAAGCAATGGTCCACTCATCTTAGCAGAAAGTCAAAAGATGACAAACTACAATTGTTTGGGAAAAGAATCAGAGGCTGAGTTGATCAAAGCCTAGTTTTATTTCAGTTTCTGCATTATGGAAAATTATCACTTAACTAATTTCTACAAACTTTAGAGAAAGTTGGTTGCCAGTGGGAATGTGCATAAAACAAAACCCAAGTCTCCTGCATTGCAGGCAGATTCTTTACCATCTGAGCTGCCAGAGAAGCCCTAGAAATAATTAAAGTAAAAGTGAAAATCACTCAGTCGTGTCCAACTCTTTGTAACCCCATGGACTACACAGTCCATGGAATTCTCCAGGCCAGAATACTGGAGTGGGTAGCCATTGCTTCTCCAGGGTATCTTCCCAACCCAGAGATGGAACTCAGGTCTCCTGCATTGCAGGTGGATTCTTTACTAACTGAGCTACTAGGGAAGCCCTCAGAAATAATAATATTAGCTAACTGAAGAAACATTTTGTGTGAGTTCATAAGTGGAATAATGACAAGCTCGCTCCCCTCCCCCAAAATCCCTGGACCCTGTGAATATGTGAAGACATTCCCTTACATAGCCAAAAGTGAAGTCGCTCAGTCATGTCTGACTCTTTGTGGCCCCATGGATTGTAGTCTACCAGGCTCCTCCATCCATGGGATTTTCCAGACAAGAGTACTTCTCCAGGGAATCTTCCTGACCCAGGGATTGAACCTGGGTCTCCTGCATTATAGGCAGACACTTTACCATCTGAGCCACTAGGAAGTCCTACATAGCCAAAGAGATGTTATAGATGTGATTAAGTTGAGGATCTTGAGATGGCAATATTATCCTGGAATATTTTTGTGTGTATGTTAGTCGTTCAGTCATGCCAAACTCTTTGTGATCCTATGGACTGTAGCCTGCCAGGCTCCTCTGTTCAAGGAGTTCTTCACGCAAGAATACTAGAGTGGGTTGCCATTTCCTACTCCAGGGGATCTTCTCTATCCAGGGATTGAACCAGGGTCTCCTACACTGCGGGTGGATTCTGAGCCACCAGGGAAGCCCAGAATATCTGGATAGGCTCAAAGTAATTCACAGGATCCTTATAAAACAGAAGCAGTAAAGTAAGAGAGAAAAGATGGAGAAATGGAAGCAGAGGTGAGAGAGGGGAGAAAATGCTACACTACTATATCTGAAGACAGAGAAGGGGACCAGGAACCAAGGAATGCAAGTAGTTTCCTGAAGCTGGGAAAGTCAAATGAATGGATTCTCCTCTAGAGCCTCCACATGGGATGCAGAGCTACTGATACCTTCATTTTCATCTACTCGAGTCTACTTCTCTGACCTCCAGAACTGTAAGATAACAAATTTGTATAATTTTTAGCTACTAAGTTTGTAATAATTTGTTATAGCATGGCTCAGTTCTGTTCAATTCAGTAGCTCTGTCGTGTCTGGCTCCTTGCAACCCCATGGACTGCAGCACACCAGGCCTTCCTGTCCATCACCAACTCCCAGAGTTTATTCAAACTCATGTCCATTGAGTCGGTGATGCCATCCAACCATCTCATCCTCTATTGTCCCCTTCTTCTCCTGCCCTCAATCTTTCCTAGCATCAGGGTCTTTCCCAATGAGTCAACTCTTCATATCAGGTGGCCAAAGTATTGGAGTTTCAGCTTCAGCATCAGTCCCTCCAATGAATATTCAGGACCGATTTCCTTTAGGATGGACTGGTTGGATATCCTTGCAGTCCAAGGGACTCTCAAGAGTCTTCTCCAACACCACAGTTCAAAAGTGTCAATTCTTTGGCACTCAGCTTTCTTTATAGTCCAACTCCCTCATCCATACATGACCACTGGAAAAACCGTTGCTTTGACTAGACAAATCTTTGTCAGTAATGTCTCTGCTTTTTAATATGCTGTCTAGGTTTCTCATAGCTTTTCTTCCAAGAAGCAAGCGTCTTTTAATTTCATGGCTACAGTCACCATCTGCAGTGATTTTGGAGCCCAAGAAAATAAAATCTCTCACTATTTCAGTTATTTCCCCATCTAGTTGTCGTGAAGTGATGGGACCAGATCCTATGATCTTCATTTTTTAAATACTGAGTTTTAAGCCAGTTTCTTCACTCTCCTCTCTCATTTTCAACAAGAGGCTCTTTAGTTCCTCTTCACTTTCTGCCATAAGGGTGGTATCATTTGCCTATCTGAGGCCATTTCTCTCGGCAATCTTGATTCCAGCTTGTGCTTCATCCAGCCCAGGTTTTCACATGATGTATCCTGCATATCAGTTAAATAAGCAAGGTGACAATATACAGCCTTGACGTACTCTTTTCCCAATTTGAAACCAATCTGTTGTTCCATGTCTGGTTCCAACTATTACTTCTTGATCTGCATACAGATTTCTCAGCGTGGATGGAAACCTCAATACACATGGGTTATCTCAATTGATCCTTTAAGTTATTATGCCCACGGTACAAATTCAAATAAAAAATAAGAAAACTGATGCTCTAGTATATCAAGCAATTTGTTTAAGTAAGTGGTGAGTTAAAGGACAAATCCAGGCACTCTGGCCCCAGTCTCCAGAGTTAAAGAAATAAGCCATTTCAAAACATTTGTTTTGACTGCAGTGAGTTCTCCTCACACTTTTCAGAATGCCTTTTATCGAAAAGACAAGAAATAGGGCTTTCCTTGGGGCTCAGTGGTAAAGAGTCTGCCTGCCAATGGAGGAAATATAGATTCAATCCCCAATCTGGGAAAATCCACATGCCACAGAGCCACTAAGCCCATGCACCACAACTATTGAATCTCATGAACCCTAGAGCTTGTGCTCCACACGAAGAGAAATCGCTGCAATGAGAAGCCTGCACACTGCAGGTAGAGAGGAGCCCCTGATCTCTGCAACTAGAGAAAAGTCCAAGCAGCAGCGAAGACCCAGTGCAGCCAAAAACAAATAAATAATAAAACTAAAATGTAAAATATGACAGGAAATAACAAACGTCAGTGAGGATGTTAAGAAAAGGGAACCCTCATATACTGTTTGTGGGAATGTAAATGGTGCAGCCACTATAGAGAACAATGGCAGTTCCTCCAAAAAATCAGAAATAGAACTACCATACCATCCAGCAAATCCACTCCTGGATATTTTTCTAAAGAAATCAAAAACTTTAATTCAAAAAGATATTGCACTCCAGGCTCATTGTAGCGTTATTTACAGTAACCAATATATGGAAGCACCTCAGTGGGCATCAAGAGTTGAATTCAATAAAGAAGATGCTATATATATACACAGTGGAGTGATGATATATATATACACAGTGGAATATTAAATACAATGAAATATTACTCAGCCATAAAAAGAATGAAATCCTGCCTTCTGTGACGACATGGATAGACATAGATGATGTTATGCTAAGTGAGCTGAGTCAGACAAAGAAAGACAAATACTATATGATTTGACTTTTATGTGTAGAGTCTAAAAAAACAAATGAACAACAAAACAGAGGTAATCTCATAGCTATAGAGAACAAACAGGTAGTTGCCAGAAGAGGCAGGAATGTACGATACTGATCAAGAATGCAGACTTAATTAGTTTACTTCTTTTTACGTTCTTCCTACTAATGAAATATTTCCTTTTGTGCATAATAAACAGGTATCAATATCACTTACTTACACCCAGAGATACTGAAGTTTTAGGTTTACAACTCATCATATAATACTCAAAGCTCAGTTACTATTGCAGCAATGAGAGCTGCTATTCTAAATCCAAGGTGTCCTGGGTAAAGCGAGATTGCCCTCTAAAATAGTTGGTGTACACTAAGTTGTTCCAGTCGTGTCTGACTCTGTGTGACCCTATGGACAGTAGCCCACCAGGGTCCTGTGTCCATGGAATTCTCCAGGCAAGAATACTGGAGTGGGTTGTCATGCCCTCCTCCAGGGGATCTTCCCCACTGAGGGGGTGAACTCGTGTCTTTTGTGTCTCCTGCATTGTCAGGTGGATTCTTTACCACTGGTGCCACGTGGGAAGCTTAGAGCTGTTTAATTCATCTTAGACCTGAGTGTTTGAGGATTTCCTCCCTTTCTAGATAGCATCAAGAAGGGAAAGCTAAGTTGATAACCTCATATTCAGAATGTTGTCTTTCCATTGTAAAATATCTCAGTAAATAAATTGCAGTCAGGTTGACAGCATAGGACCTGGTTACTGGCTTACACTCTTAAATAGGATGGTGTGACTCAGACATCTCTCTTCCAAGTCTGTCCCACACAACTTGATTATTTTCTTCATTTATTTAATAAATATTCACTGTGTGCATCACGGTGCTGGGTACAATTCTGCTTAAGCAAACGGGGCAAAGTAGGCAAAAATCTCTGTGTTTATATTCTAGCAGAGGGAGATGGATGATAAATAAGCAAAACATATAGACGGCCAAGAAATAACTGCCATCATTACAATTTATATTGTAATCTCTCAAAAATATCACAAAATAAATAATTTTATTATATTTTGCATTTTAAACCAAGATTGTGTTCAATTCATTTTGGTAATAGTGTTACCAAAATTAAAATTTTGACTCAGTATAAGAAAAGATTGTCTGATAGATAAAAAATGTTTTATTTGAAACTTGTCTACTTATATTTTATAAATAATTGTGTAACTCTCTGGGTTTCCTTTTTTGTTTTGGATGCTGGGAAACTGCTAAATTTGTGGTCTTTATTTAACAGTTATGTACATTTTACTGGTCTTCTTTGTTATATACTCATTTCTTGTGGTATCATTGTATTATTCTATCCTGGTTTTCCTTTTTCCTTGATTCATTTACTTATTTATATTTTAATGTATTTGTTTCATTTTTGTAAACTAAGAGTTAAGTCTCCCAATAAATGCACAAAACTGTCCCAGAAGAACGGGTACTCAAGCTTTGTAGATTCATAAAATAGGTCAGGAGGTTCTATTCCCTGCTTCTTAAAACTTTTTAGATGAAAAATGCAAAGTTGCAGAAAGCTAAGATGCCTTAAGATTTACTAGTACATACTCAAGCATGTGCTAATTAACCATTTGTCAGGGTGAATGTTTCCAGGGATTACCATTGAAAAGTACCATGCTGCTGCTGCTGCTGCTGCTGCTGCTAAGTCGTTTCAGTCGTGTCCAACTCTGTGCGACCCCATGGATGGCAGCCCACCAGGCTCCGCCATCCCTGGAATTCTCCACGCAAGAACACTGGAGTGGGTTGCCATTTCCTTCTCCAATGCATGCAAGTGGAAAGGGAAAGTGAAGTAGCCCAGTCGTGTCCGACTCTTTGCGCCCCCATGGCCTGCAGCCTACCAGGCTCCTCTGTCCATGGGACTTTCCAGGCAAGAGTATTGGAGTGGGTTGCCATTGTCTTCTCCGGAAAAGTACCATGCATTACCGTAAAAGCTATTGGTTAAAATGTGGTCTAAGTTTATTCATCTCTAAATCACAGAATTCTAGTAGCTTTTAAGTTTCTATCTCCTCTATGTGACATTCTGCCAGTTATCCTTGGATAATGGTGAGAGAAAGCAATAAGGATGACCCAACCAGGTGTTCCAAATTTTTGATAAAACAATCAAGAAAATAAATCTTGGTACAGAATCTATAAATCTTAGCAAATAGACATGTTTGAGGAGACAAGGTAAGATATTAGAAATGCCTTTAAATTATTGCAGCCTATTCCTGCCTTAGAAAGTACATGACTCAGATTCAAAGGTATGATTTCTCAGTGAAGAAAAATTACACTTGAGTTGGCAAGTGATGAGACCTATCACAGAGCTATTTTGTCCAGTAGTAATACGGCTGCTGATCAGTTTACTAAGGAGCCCAAGGGAAGATTAATTATTTAGCAGTAGAATAAATTGAAAATTTGGCCCTAACTATTTCAGTACAGGGGCTTCTCAGGGGGCGCTAGTGTTAAAGAACCCACCTACCAATGGAGGAGACATTAAGAGAAGTGGGTTTGATCCCTGGGCCAGGAAGATCCCCTGGAGGAGGACATGGCAATCCACTCCAGTATTCCTGCCTGGAGAATCCCATGGACAGAGGAGCTTGGCAGGCTACAGTCCATGGAGTCGCAAAGAGTTGGACACAACTGGAGTGACTTAGTTTGCACACACTCATTTCAATACAAATTGAGACACCAGGCTGCAAAACTCTTAGTAGTAATCACAGAAAATACATTTGAATTTGAAACTAAGTTTTGCAATTGGTCCATCAACTCCATCGCCTTTTTTCTTCCTTTTGATCTTCAACCTCCATTTTTCCAACTCCAGCTCATCCAGTTCCATCCAGTTCCACTCCCCAACAGCTACCCGTTCACCCCATATACCCATAATCAGTACTTTCCTAATAGGGCCATTCCTCTCTGCAGCTTTCCCTCCCTCCTTCCCTCTCCCTTTCTTCCTATATCTAATGCTCTATACTGGACATTGAGGGGTAAGGAGATAACGCACAGGGTCTCAAACCTCCAAGAACTTGTTATCATCTAATGATAAGTGTGGGGACATGGAGGATGATATGCAAAAAAGAATGAGGAGTAAAGGCAAAAATGAGAGGCACAATTGAGGTTTAAAAAAAGCTCACTGTGAAAACATAGATAGAGAAGCAATTAATTTCTGTCATTTTCTAGACAAAATATCTTCTCTCAGCTTATTCCCCTCCCATATGGTTCTCTCACTTTTAATGGGGACAATTTGGGATCTGGGTTGTCAGTTTCTGCTACTGAAATCTTTAACTGGAGGATGAAATTTATTCTGATATCAACATAGAAGAGGGCATATTTAATTTAATATGGTAAAAGAGCAGTTTGGTGACCAAATCTCTATGAGGAACGGGTTTCTGTTGTCCATTTCTGCTCTAAGACCTGCAATACCAGTTGTTTGAGCCCTGTGTTCTCATTTCTTCCTCTCCTTCCGACTTTCTGATCCCTTCCTAGGATTTCCCAGTGTTTTGCTACAGTAGTTTCTTGTACCAGACTATTCTAGTCACTCTGTACTTCAAGTACAGCTCAATCTATGTAACAGGCAACCTGGTTGCCGATATGTTACAAATTTAGAGGAACTCTCCAGAGTCACTTTGTCTAAAATGCCATCATTTTATGGTATCTTATCAAGCATTCAGATGTTTCTGTGAGGGTAGAGTGTAAGATCTATCAGTCATTTACACCTCATTTTGAATTATTTTTATAATATCCTTGTCCCCTAAACATGTAGCAGTCACACGCTACCTCAGTGAGACTAATTCACTTATTCAGGCACTGTCTATTTAGCAACCTATTTCAGGTTAACTTGTTACAAAAATGGAAAAGACTTGTCTGACTCATATGCCAGTTTGGGAAAGAAATGCACCACAATTTTATTAAATGAAAACTGTGTGGAAAAATACAATGCTCCCTTGGGAACTGGGTATAGGCTTGAGAGACAGGAACACAGATTTGAGGTAAATCTTGAAGTTTAAGTTGGAGTTAACCAGTTAACCAGAGGTAGGGAAGGTGGGAAAAAACTGGAATTCTTTTAAATATTTTGAAATGGGGAGGTTTTGAGTGAAGGCCAGGATAGAGACTTCTAGCAACCAGGAATAGTGTAAGACAGTGGAGAGGGGAGAAGAGGCAGATTCGCAACTGGGGAGAAAATGCTAAAAGGGAGATGGGGATTGCGGTAGATTATAAGACAGTCTGTGACTATTTTAGACTTTTGCTATTATGAGTTAGTTTTAAGAGGCAAAGAAACAAAAACTTAAAAGTTTCTGCACAACAAAGGAAACTATAAGCAAGGTGAAAAGACAGCCTTCAGAATGGGAGAAAATAATAGCAAATGAAGCAACTGACAAACAACTAATCTCAAAAATATGCAAGCAGCTCATGCAGCTCAATGCCAGAAAAATAAACGACCCAATCAAAAAATGGGCCAAAGAACTAAATAAACATTTCTCCAAAGAAGACATACGGATGGCTAACAAACACATGAAAAGATGCTCAACATCACTCATTCTCAGAGAAATGCAAATTAAAACCACAATGAGGTACCATTTCACGCCAGTCAGAATGGCTGCAATCCAAAAGTCTACAAGCAATAAATGCTGGAGAGGGTGTGGAGAAAAGGGAACCCTCTTACACTGTTGGTGGGAATGCAAACTAGTACAGCCACTATGGAGAACAATGTGGAGATTCCTTAAAAAACTGGAAATAGAACTACCTTTTGACCCAGCAATCCCACTGCTGGGCATACACACTGAGGAAACCAGAAATGAAAGAGACACATGTACCCCAGTGTTCATCACAGCACTGTTTATAATAGCCAGGACATGGAAGCAACCTAGATGTCCATCAGCAGAAGAATGGATAAGAAAGCTGTGGTACATATACACAATGGAGTATTACTCAGCCATTAAAAAGAATACATTTGAATCCTTTCTAATGAGGTGGATGAAACTGGAGCCTATTATACAGAGTGAAGTAAGCCAGAAAGAAAAACACCAATACAGTATACTAACACATATAAATGGAATTTAGAAAGATGGTAATGAAAACCCTGTATGCGAGACGGCAAAAGAGACACAGATGTATAGAACAGTCTTTTGGTCTCTGTGGGAGAGGGCAAGGGTGGGATGATTTGGGAGAATGGCATTGAAACATGTATCATATCATATATGAAATGAGTCGCCAGTCCAGGTTCGATGCATGATACTGGATGCTTGAGGCTGGTGCACTGAGAAGACCCAGAGGGATGGTACGGGGAGGGAGGAAGAAGGAGGGTTCAGGATGGGAAACACGGGTATACCTGTGGTGGATTCATGTTGATATATGGCAAAACCAATACATGATTGTAAAGTAATTAACCTCCAATTAAAATAAATAAATTTATTAAACAAAAGAAACAAGGCAGTTGGGATTCTACTAGTAGGGCAATTTGAATTAAAATATGAATTATGGAACTGACAGTCATGAATCATCAACATTCCTTTTAGTCAACACTTCTCCCTGTCACCTTGGATCTGCATTATTTTGTTACACAGAAATGTGTTGAAAAGCACACGAGTCCAGGTTCTGTCATTAACTAACTGCTTGCAAGTACTCTAAACTTCCAGGAATCCATTCTTTCATATTTCACAGGAAAGTATAGGGAAAGATGGTCCTAGAGATCAATTTTAGTTTTAAAGGCTATGATTATTTTTAGGTCTTGGAAGAACTGTATTTCCTATTTGTTGTTGCTGTTAGCACTACCTAAATAGAAATATTCTCATCCTACTAGGATCATAAGCATTACAAGAACATTAGCACCAAAAAACTCAGGGGGTTACTATTTTAAATTTTAAAAATAACTTATCTCCTCATTATAAAAATAATACACATTGATTACAGAAAAATTAGAAAGAAGAAAACTGTAAAACATTACAACCCCTACCCACTTAGACACAACCACGCTTGATACTTGGCATATAAGGACCACAGCCTTGTCTAACTCAATGAAACCAAGCCATGCCCGCGGGGCAACCCAAGACGGGTGGGTCATGGTGGAGAGGTCTGACAGAATGTGGTTCACTGGAGAAGGGGATGGCAAGCCACTTCAGTATTCTTGCCTTGAGAACCCCATGAACAGTATGAAAAGGCAAAATGATAGGATACCAAAAGAGGAACTCCCCAGGTCATTAGGTGCCAAATATGCTACTGGAGATCAGTGGAGAAATAACTCCAGAAAGAATGAAGGGATGGAGCCAAAGCAAAAACAATACCCAGCTGTGGATGTGACTGGTGATAGAAGCAAGATCTGATGCTGTAAAGAGCAATATTGCATAGGAATCTGGAATCTCAGGTCCATGAATCAAAGCAAATTGGAAGTGGTCAAACAAGAGATGGCAAGGGTGAACCTCGACATTCTAGGAATCAGCGAACTAAAATGGACTGGAATGGGTGAATTTAACTCAGATGACTAGGATTACATCTACTACTGTGGGCAGGAATCCCTCAGAAGAAATGGAGTAGCCATCATGGTCAACAAAAGAGTCCAAAATGCAGTACATGGATGCAATCTCAAAAATGACAGAATGATCTCTCTTCGTCTCCAAGGCAAACCATTCAATATTACGGTAATCCAAGTCTATGCCCCAACCAGTAACGCTGAAGAAGCTGAAGTTGAACAGTTCTATGAAGACCTACAAGATCTTTTAGAACTAACACCCAAAACAGATGTCTTTTTCATTATAGGAGACTGGAATGCAAAAGTAGGAAGTCAAAAAACACCTGGAGTAACAGGCAAATTTGGCCTTGGAATGCAGAATGAAGCAGGGCAAAGACTAAGAGAGTTTTGCCAAGAAAATGCACTGGTCATAGCAAACACCCTCTTCCAACAACACAAGAGAAGACTCTACACATGGACATCACCAGATGGTCAACACCGAAATCAGATTGATTATATTCTTTGCAGCCAAAGATGGAGAAGCTCTATACAGTCAACAAAAACAAGACCAGGAGCTGACTGTGGCTCAGATCATGAACTCCTTATTGCCAAATTCAGACTCAAATTGAAGAAAGTAGGGAAAACTGCTAGACCATTCAGGTATGACCTCAATCAAATCCCTTATGATTCTACAGTGGAAGTGAGAAATAGATTTAAGGGTCTAGATCTGATAGACAGAGTGCCTGATGAACTATGGACTGAGGTTCGTGACATTGTACAGGAGACAGGGATCAAGACCATCCCCATGGAAAAGAAATGCAAAAAAGCAAAATGGCTGTCTGGGGAGGCCTTACAAATAGCTGTGAAAAGAAGAGAGGCAAAAAGCAAAGGAGAAAAGAAAGGATATAAGCATCTGAATGCAGAGTTCCAAAGAATAGCAAGAAGAGATAAGAAAGCCTTCCTCAGAGATCAATGCAAAGAAGTAGAGGAAAACAACAGAATGGGAAAGACTAGATATCTCTTCAAGAAAATTAGAGATACCAAGGGAACATTTCATGCAGAGATGGGCTCGATAAAGGACAGAAATGGTATGGACCTAACAGAAGCAGAAGATATTAAGAAGAGGTGACAAGAATACACAGAACTGTACAAAAAAGATCTTCATGACTCGGATAATCATGATGGTGTGATCACTCATCTAGAGCCAGACATCCTGGAATGTGAACTCAAGTGGGCCTTAGAAAGGATCACTATGAACAAAGCTAGTGGAGGTGATGGAATTCCAGTCGAGCTGTTTCAAATCCTGAAAAATGATGCTGTGCAAGTGCTGCACTCAATATGCCAGCAAATTTGGAAAACTCAGCAGTGGCCATAGGACTGGAAAAGGTCAGTTTTCATTCCAATCCCAAATAAAGGCAATGCCAAAGAATGCTCAGACTACCACACAATTGCACTCATCTCACATGCTAGTAAAGTAATGCTCAAAATTCTCCAAGCCAGTCTTCAGCAATACGTGAACCATGAAATTCTTGATGTTCAAGCTGGTTTTAGAAAGGCAGAGGAACCAGAGATCAAATTGCCAACATCCGCTGGATCATGGGAAAAGCAAGAGAGTTCCAGAAAAACATCTATTTCTGCTTTATTGACTATGCCAAAGCCTTTGACTGTGTGGATCACAATAAACTGTGGAAAATTCTGAAAGAGATGGGAATACCAGACTACCTGACCTGCCTCTTGAGAAATCTGTATGCAGGTCAGGAAGCAACAGTTAGAACTGGACATGGAACCACAGACTGGTTCCAAATAGGAAAAGGACTACGTCAAGGCTGTATATTGTCACCCTGCTTATTTAACTTCTATGCAGAGTACATCATGAGAAACGCTGGACTGGAAGAAACACAAGCTAGAATCAAGATTGCCAGGAGAAATATCAATAACCTCAGATATGTGATGACACCACCTTTATGGCAGAAAGTGAAGAGGAGTTAAAAGCCTCTTGATGAAAGTGAAAGAGGAGAGTGAAAAAGTTGGCTTAAAGCTCAACATTCAGAAAACGAAGATCATGGCATCCGGTCCCATCACTTCATGGGAAAAAGATAGGGAAACAGTGGAAACAGTGTCAGACTTTATTTTTTGGGCTCCAAAATCACTGCAGATGGTGATTGCAGCCATGAAATTAAAAGACGCTTACTCCTTGGAAGAAAAGTTATGACCAACCTAGATAGTATACTCAAAAGCAGAGACATTACTTTGCCGACTAAGGTCCATCTAGTCAAGGCTATGGTTTTTCCTGTGATCATGTATGGATGTGAGAGTTGGACTGTGAAAAAGGCTGAACCCTGAAGAATTGATACTTTTGAACTGTGGTGTTGGAGAAGCCTCTTGAAAGTCCCTTGGACTGCAAGGAGTTCCAACCAGTCCATTCTGAAGGAGATCAACCCTGGGATTTCTTGGAAGGAATGATGCTAAAGCTGAAGCTCCAGTACTTTGGCCACCTCATGTGAAGAGTTGACTCATTGGAAAAGACTCTGATGCTGGGAGGGATTGGAGGCAGGAAGAGAAGGGGACAACTGAGGATGATGTGGCTGGATGGCATCACGGACTGGATGGATGTGAGTCTGAGTGAACTCCGGGAGTTGGTGATGGACAGGGAGGCCTGTCGTGCTGCGATTCATGGGATCTCAAAGAGTTGGACATGACTGAGCGACTGAACTGAACTGAAGAATACTATTATTTCATGTAAGCCTGTGTTAAATTAACAATGAATCATTTTCTACTCGAAAAAGCTGTTTGGTTCATCTAGAGCTGAGAGTTTTACACAAATAACTATTGAACATTTCATGGGGTTCAAAAATCCATGCAGATTTCCTTCTCCCTAGAAAGTGAATCAATCTACATTCAGTAAAAACTAATAGAATTACAACTCCATACAAATGTCTTCCCTATGATTTCAGATTAATGCTTTTTTAAAGTGCTTTGAAGGAGCACATTCAAACATTAATAGGAGGTGTAATTTATGGGTCATGTACCATGTGTCTGGCAGTGTACAATGTACTTTCTATGGGCTATCTTTAAATCTCACAAAATACAGTAGGGCAGGTCTTTTGATTCCAGTTTTGCCGATAAGATTTCAGAGACTTGGGGAGGTTAATTGTCTTTGTAATGATCATATTGCAGTAAAGAGCTGAGCCAAGATTTGAACCCCAAACTCTCTCGTGCCAAATGCCAGCTTAGAACCCTTCTTACCACAACACCATCATTCATCAAACTCATTTCCAAATGATAACGAGTGTCTGGTGAGATAATGAGTGTTCCATGAAAACAGGCTTTGTTGCCAACTATGCTTGAAAAACATCACACTGCAGGCAAGAAACTTATTTAACTTAATTTAATGCTCAGTTCCTTATTATTTGAACACTACACATGTTTTTCACTAACAGACCTTCAGCCACATCACCCTAGAGACCCAGGCAAGTAATAATGAATGAGGAAACCCAGCCTTTTCCCTATTCAGTACAATTTAAACAACCACTGCCTCTTAGGAACATTTTATCTAAGTTCAGGGAAACATTGAATAATAAAATATGAAAGTATAAAAAGTTATTTTCTTTCCAGTCTCAAGTACAAACAGAAACTGATTTAGTAAAGTGAAGGACCCCTGATCTATAATGCCCCTTGCTTTGACCACGCTTCCAAAACCATGAGAGGCCCCTAATGAGGTATTCATATAAACATAAGCTTTTAGTAAAATTTGTGGGAAAAAGATATTAGATGTACAATTGGTTATGATTTTGTGTCTTTCCTCTTCATCTTTTCCTGTGCCATGTTTTGTTCTACTGAGAGATACTAGGTAGTGGTTAAGTTTTTTGGTATTCAGTTAAGTAGATGCATTGGAAACACAATTGATTGTCTAATGCATTGATTATCAGCTGGGGATAATTTTGCCCATCAAGAGATATTCAGCAATGTCTGGAACATTTTTGGGTGTCACAACTGGGGTGGAAGGTGGAAATGTTACTGGCATAGAGAGGAAAGGGAGGCTGCCAAACACTGGAATTCAAAGAATGCCCCTCCCTCCCACCAACAAAGATTTAATGGGCCCAAAATGTCAGTAGTGCCAGGCTGAGAAATCCTGATTTAGTGAAATACATTTTTATGGTTTGCAATCACATTCGTGTTAAGTTACTCCTGGTTGTCCAGGTGTAGAAATGACTTCCATGGATGTACTGTGCTGACTCCCCAGGGTCATGACATGAAGATGGAAGAGCAAAAATTGTATATGACCTGCTCTGCCGTAATTGACACTAAAGTATATAGGCAGATTGTAGAGGAGAAGAAAGTTCTGAAATTTGTGAAACCAGAAGCTAGTGAGATAATTTTTCCAAATATAAAACACTTGAAAATATTGGGAGGCTGCCTACAAAAAACAGAAATCCTCTTCTGGTGGAAACATACTAAATAACACAGCATAACAATTGTAAATACACCATATATTTTTCTCTCCTTGATGAGAATTATGAAAAATGGAATTTATAGAACTCTTCACAATGAATGTAGGGCAGACACCTAAAGCAGTTCTACAAATATCATGTATGTCTGCTTTTTAAAAGTCACCTATTTTGTGCATCCCAACATAGGGGCGTCTTGCCAATACCAACCATAAGTTGTGAGGCTGAAATAAAGCTTTCTAAACCAATGTTAATTTAAAACTCATTTGTTCTACAATACTAGAAGATAGATTAAATTATCTTTATTTCATTTAATTAAAACATAGAAATTATCACATAAAGAAAAAAATATTATACAGGTATGATGGGCCATTAATTATTATAATTAACTAGCAACATTAATAATTCTTGAATTTTGTGATCTTTGTCAGTTTTTTAAAAGTGAAAGTGAAGTCGCTCAGTCGTGTCTGACTGTTTGAGACCCCGTGGACTGTAGCCCATCAAGCTCCTCCGTCCATGGGATTCTCCAGGCAAGAATACTGGAGTGGGTTGCCATTTCCTTCTCCAGGGGACCTTCCTGACCCAGGGATCGAACCCAGGTCTCCCGCATTGCAGGCAACGCTTTAACCTCTGAGAAAATACACCATTATTGTGCTTTTTTATCATCTTTAATTAAATTTTACTTGTAATTTTTTTTCTTAAGCAGGATCCACAAAATTATATTAAACTTCAGGTCTCACAGAATCTGCATATTTTACTATATATACATTTTATTTTGATATAAAATGCTAAATTGGCATTTCTTTTATTCCTTTAAAGACAATGTTTGCTTCTGGTTCATGGCTCATTGCAAAAAGCAGTCCTTCTGAGAAGTTCATTTTTTTCCTTCTCCTGCTCTGTCTTACAAGGACTGAAATATTCTCTTCCATTTCCCTTACTTAATGGAAAATGAAGATGCAAGGAAAAAATCCCATTTCCTCTGTGAAACCTGCTGCCCTAAAGTCACAAACATAATTTATGGATTCTAACCATGCTTACATTCCTTGCCATGCCAATAAAGTTTATTGAAATTGGAAACGGAATTATAAAGCTTAAACCAAAAGAACCAGTCCAAAGGTTGGAAAAATATATATATGTACAATATACCCAAATAAGAATGTTGTCTTAACTTGGCCAAACTGTAATGCAAGTTATCAAAAGCCAGACTCTTTCATTTTTTTAAATCCAATCTAATCATGTTAACATTGAGGAAAT
This sequence comes from Ovis aries, assembly GCF_016772045.2. NCBI lineage: Eukaryota > Metazoa > Chordata > Mammalia > Artiodactyla > Bovidae > Ovis > Ovis aries. Next base: position 54,123,662 of record NC_056061.1, read on the forward strand.
TTTTCATTTTTATTTAATATTTTATGACCTAAAACTTGTCATTCCATACGAGAAAGGAGTTCCAAGGAAAAAAAAAAAAACAACAACCTTTTTGCCTCGTGGTTCAGAATTCTAGGGCTTTAAGATTGAGAGGGAATGTGACCAAAAATATCTATGATAAAGCTAAAATTACTAGTCAAGGTGAACATTATAAAAATGTAAGTAAAAATGAATTTTAAAGTGATATGAGTACATTGAATTGGTTGAAACATAAAGTCCCACAGAGAAGTATTTGTGGATTGCTGCAGGAAATCTACATTAAAGCACATTATTTCACGCAGAGAGAATCTTACTGAAATTATAAAGCACTCCTATGGCAAAAAGGAAAGAACAACCCACTGCTTTATAGCAGCAGCCAGAGTTACAGCACACATCTCAAAATAAATCCCTCACACTTTCAGAGAAATAACTCCTGCTAATCAAATGTCTCAAAACATCTGGGCACTACTTGAAGTTTCCTGAACATTCTGGACAAAGAGACAGAAATGTAGGTTGCAAGAGGGCATAATAATATTTCAGAGATGCTGTTTTTGAAGCATGTCTAATTTCCTTCAATCTAAACTGCCCCAGTCTAATAGAGAGATATAAGGATGACAGGCATTGAGAGCCCCAGAGTGCAGATTAGGGAATATTTGAAGCTAAAAACAAGTAGTAGCCTGGATGTGTGGGGAAAATAGCACAAATTAAGCACTTGAGCTCCTGATTCAATTTCTTACACTCTATGTAGCTCCGAAGTGATTCGATAGGCTTGTTGCCAGAAACTTTGGGGAAGAACCTGTATGCTTTGATGTTTTAGTGGGAAAATTTAATTGAGAATTCTACTAAGCTCCTAGCATCAGGAAAATATTTACATGGCTGTATAGATTAAACCTTTTTCAGACAGGACAAAAGGAAGTACTGCTGCTGCTGCTGCTAAGTCACTTCAGTCATGTCCAACTCTGTGCGACCCCATAGATGGCAGCCCACCAGGCTCACCCATCCCTGGGATTCTCCACGCAATAACACTGGAGTGGGTTGCCATTTCCTTCTCCAATGCATGAAAGTGAAAGTGAAAAGTAAAATTGAAGTCGCTCAGTCATGTCCAACCCTCAGCGACCCCATGGACTGCAGCCTTCCAGGCTCCTCCATCCATGGGATCTTCCAGGCAAGAGTACTGGAGTGGGGTGCCATTGCCTTCTCCTAAAGGAAGTACTAGTCTGATATTAAGAAAAGGCTACCAATCCAGAGACAGAAAAACTTGTAATACTTGTGACTTGGATAAATTTCTTTAATTTATCTATAAAATATACAATAGTATACATATGAGGGTGTTACGATGTAGGTTAAATAATACTAACATATGTGACATGACTTCTCATGGGGCCTGCAACAGAATGGTTTTCTTGTCGTTTAAACAGTTATCCTTTTCTTCTTTCATCTAGTCTCAACTAGGCTTAACTGATCATGCCTAATACAAAGCTATTTCTACTATATTTTGAAATTAATAATAATAATTTTTATATGGGTCAACATTCTGGAATTTAAGGGAGAAGGTGTTAACAAAATGAAATACTTACTCATTAGATGATTCATACAGTAACAGTAGAGTTTATATTTGCTTAGGAGTAGGAATGGGCACCGGAGAAGGCAATGGCACCCCACTCCAGTACTCTTGCCTGGAAAATCCCATGGATGGAGGAGCCTGGTGGGCTGCAGTCCATGGGGTCGCTAAGAGTTGGACACGACTGAGCAACCTCACTTTCACTTTTCACTTTCACGCACTGGAGAAGGAAATGGCAACCCACTCCAGTATTCTTGCCTGGAGAATCCCAGGGATGGGGGAGCCTGGCAGGCTGCCGTCTATGGGGTTGCACAGAGTCGGACACGACTGAAGCGACTTAGCAGCAGCAGCAGCAGCAGGAATGGGCACATGGCATTTAATAGTATCAACTTTGTAAGTACTCAGACTACTTTGTGCACCCAATTTCTTTTCAACTTATCAAAGTCCAATTTAATTTGAATAAAAATCAAGTTTCTAAAAAGCAATATTGCATACAAAAACCATGCTGAAATTAACTGCATATTTTAATTTAAGCAGGAAACTTGTGCTAACAATTTCTACCATCACACATGAAATATCTAATATATTATTCACCAGAATGAAATATACTTTCTCCCTCCCTCCCTTACTTCCTTTCTTCTCTTATTTCTTTCCTGCTTTCTTGTTTTCTCTCATTAAAAAAGCAGAAGTCATTTGGCTCTCAGTCTCAATGTACTATATTTTATATGTGAAAGACATCACTGTGATAGTCTTATCTATAACGTTGTTCTACACAGACTTAATGATAGTATCATGATGAAGTTCCAATGTAATAAGAACATAATTTGCTATCTTTAATATAAGTATATAAAAAGTATATTTTAAGTATGCTATCTTAAATATGTATATTGTCATTTTTATGGTTCTGCCTACCACACCATCATTCATAATCCTTGAGTTTTTTCCTCTAAAAACAACATTGACTGCATGATCCATAGCTACATTTCACAGAAAATGCACAGCTATTTTGTTAAAATTCCAGAAAAATGAACTGAAATACAGTAATTGAAATCTACCAGCCATGTATCTATCTTATCAGTGCTTTGAAGTTTAATGGGAATCTGTTAAAATGTGTGCACATGCTTTATTTTTCATATTGAAGGCTCTCTTCTCCTGTTTAATGCCACCGTTTTCTTTTCTTCTTCTCAACATATTGGAATTACAGGTCCATCATGCTTTTCCTGCAAATCTGAAATCCAAAGTAATCTGAATACAAAAAGATGCTTTGAAACTCACATGATGGCAGAACTTAGCTGAACATGAGGTTATCTATGATCTCTATTTTACACACTTATGGGTGTTAACACATTTCCCTGCAACAATATTTGCAGCATTTGATTACAGTTCTTCTGCAGACAACCTGTAGAAGTATGTGATATATGGTGTGTGTATGACATCACTGTTTTAAAATTCTGAAACTTCTTAACTTTGAGACATAGCTTGCTCCATGAATTTCAGGAAAGACCTTGTAGATGTGAATTTCCTTTAGAATTGCTCTTGTTATATTGACTCTCAACTTTTCTCCTTTATTTTTATTTTGTAAAAATTCAATAAACTTGGATTAAACTAAAGGTCAGCTGTGTTTAAAAATTGATCAGGGGTTAATAATTCAGAGCATCTTTTGTGAGCTATTAAAAGTTGAATTGAAATGATTTCTATTAGAAAACAGGAGCAAACACTAGACGCTATCGGGGTATCCATTTGAAAACCAACCAACAAAAAGATATTCCTTATGATGATGGGAGATAGAATGCTAAATTCTAGGTAAAATTATCTAAATGTAGAAATTTCATTTTATCAACACATCTCAAAAAGTGATGCCTGGCACTGTATACTAACTGTTAAGAGTCCCATGATTATCTGCTATAATGCAACTATTTTCAGTTTTTGATAGATGGCCCTTGGTGCTCTGCCACCTTGCTCTGTGAATCATGTAATTGTTTACTGTACTGGTCCATTTCACTTCCACTTAGTACCATATCTCATATATACCCAGAATATTTGTATTTCCTTTTTTGATGACGAAAGAAAACATTTTATGTTTTCTATATATGGGAATTCTGAAGTCAAGTTATTAATGCAAAAAGATAGGTATTTTTGCCTATGTTAGGTCTTTCTCTTCCTTTCTTCCTTCTTTCCTTCTCTCTGTCCCTTATTCCTTTCCTCCTTTCTTCCCTGCTTTCCTCTTATTTGCCCTTTCTTCCTCCAAATGAATATTATCTTTAAGAAATCTGATACAGCACAGAGCCCTTCTCTTGAAATACAAAGCTATCTAAAATGGTGAATCCTTTCCAGATAATTTTCGATTTATTTTGCCCAAATCCATCAGAGGAATAACTAGCTATGACAGTTATAAGCTTGAGAAATGTATTTCTTAAATAATAAGACTTGGAAGTTGAAATTACTCCTTGATTCCTTGGCTGCAGAATAGATGTGTTAGCAAGCATGACTACAACATGAATCTCCTTGGACATCTCCATCAGAGATCTTGGGTGACCAGGTGCAATGTCAATGAGCAGTAATATTTTGAAAGAAATCTTTATTTCTGAGCAGTAGGTTTCAACAGTGAGCTTAAGATATCCAGTAAATCATGTTGTCAGCAGAAGTACTGTCCTCTAGGCTTTGCTATTCCATTTATAGAGCACAGACAGATTAGATCGAACATAATCCTTAAGGGCTCCGGGATTTTTGAAACTGTAAATGAGCATTGGATTCAACTTAAAAGTTAACAACTACATCACTCCCCCAACAAGAGAATCAACCTGTCTTTTGAAGCTTTGAAGCCAGACACTGACTTCTCCTCTCTAGCTATAGAAGTCCTAGCTGGCATCTTTTTTTCCAATAGAAGGCTATTTAATATACACTGAAAATCTGTTCTTTAGTATAGCCAGCTTTATTATCTTAGGTAGACTCTCTGAATAACTTGCTGTAGTTTCTGCATTAGTACCCGCTGATTGACTAGCATTTTTATGGAGATGTCTCCTTTCCTTAAACTTCATGAATCAACCTGTGCAAGCTTCGAACCTTTCTTCCACAGCTTCCTCCCTCTCCTAGTCTTCACAGCATTGAAAAGAGTCAGGAACTTGCTCTGGATGACGTTTTGGTTTAAGGTAATGTTGTGGCTGGTGAGATAAGGCTGTTTTACTTTCTGATCATTTGTGTGTTCACTGGAGTAGCACTTCTCATTTACTTCAAGACTTTTTTTCTTTGCATTCACAACTTGGCTAATTGCTTGCCACAAAATGCCTACCTTGTTCAGCCTACCTTGGCTTTAACACGCCTTCCTCACTAAGCTTAATCATTTTTAGCTTAAGGTTTAAAATGAGAGACATATGATTCTTCCTTTCACTTGAACATTTAAGAGGCCATTTTAGGGTCATGAAAGATTTAATTTCACTATTGTTTGTCTTAGGCAATAGGGAGACCCAAGGAGAGAGAGAGAGTGATGAGGGGACAGCTGGTTCTGGAAGCAGTTAGGACAGATACATTTATCAGTTGTTTGCTGTTCACTAGTGGCAAAGAGGAGAAGGCAATGGCAACCCACTCCAGTACTCTTGCCTGGAAAATCCCACGGACAGAGGGAGGAGCCTGGTAGGCTACAGTCCATGGGGTTGCTAAGAGTAGGACATGACTAAAGTGACTTAGCACAAGCACACAAGGGTGCAGTTGGTGGTACCCCAGAAACAATTACAATAATAACATCAAGATCCCTGTTACCATAACAAATATAATAATAATGAAAAAGTTTGAAATATTGTGAGAATTATGCACAGAGAAGTGAGTAAATGAGGGTTGGGAAAATGATGCCTATGAACTTGCTTTGACACTGGATTGCCACAGACTTGCAATTTGTTAAAAAACAATAAAGAAAAAAACACCTATGAAGCACAATAATGCAGAGTGCAATAAAATGAGCTATGCCTATATTCAGCATTTAGTCTTTCATTTAATCTATTTCTTTTGTGAGTACAATGCCTCAGTATCCCTGATTAAACCTCGGGCCCTCTGCTGTAGTGGGGAAGCTGATCTGAGGGTCCATGGATCTAGGGCACGCCTCTGCCTGAACCAGTCCTGAGAGCTTCTGTCCTAAGACTTTCTGGGATTCTGAGGGAGTGAATCTGCTAGCTAATCTTCAAAATTCTCCTTTGCAGGCCTAGATTTCATCTTCATTTAGCTCTGCCAATTCGATTATTCTCACCTGCTTTTTATTTTCAAAAATGTGTCCCCATCTTTGACTTGCTATTGTCTTCTTTCTAATTCTCTTTGTCCTTGCAGGTTAATTCATTTATTAGCATTACAATTCCATGACTTCCATTCCTTTCATTTCTAGAGGGAGTGGAAATAAGCGCAAGAGTTCAATCTATGGTGCTTTAATGAAATCTGTTTCCTAAAATTACTGCAAGAAATATGATTCAATTTTAAAGTTAAAAATGTTACTTTAAAATGAATGTTGAATTTGACAGATGAGGCCACTTCTGTATTTCTATATGATTTTTTCATTAACTATGAATCAAACAGAGTCAGTTTCATAATGTTTGCATCCCATATATTAAGCACAGCCCTATCAAGTATATTTTTACAGTTCTATTTTCATTTTTAGATTGAGATTTGAGACTCAATTTGCTGAACAATTTTTGATTGATATAGTACCACAGCACGTAGGATGGGGTTTACACACTGAAGAACTGTCAGCACTCTATAAAGGAAATCTTCAGGGCTAGATTCAGGGAATTTTGTCTAACGAGAATCTTTTTTAATTTTATTATTTATTTATTGGTTGCACTAGGTCTTTGTTGCCATGTGTGGGCTTCCTCTAGTTGCGGGGAACAGGAACTTCTCTCTAGTTGCAATGCGCAGGCTTCTCATTGTGGTGGCTTCTGTTTGTTGCAGAGCACAGGTTCTAGGCACACAGACTTCAGTGGCTAATGGGCTTTAGTTGTCTGTTGAGTTGCATGTGGAATCTTCCCTGACCAGGGATCGAACCAGTGTCCCCTGCACTGGAGGGTGGATTCTTATCCACTGTGCCACCAAGGAAGCCAAATATCTTTTTGAAAGTCCAAATTGTGGTAAATGTATGAAAGAAACAGTTTATTAACAACATTTGAAATGTCAGAATGCCAGATAATTGATAGCAGTTTCAGAAAGTATGTGAATTGAAATAAAAAATAGTAATAAAACCTTCCTTGACTTATATAGACTATTATTGATTTGTTGGCATGGGTTGATTTTCACAGCTGTTTCCTACAAAATTTGAAAATAGCAATTAAGTTTAACTAGTGTCATCTGATGTGTAAATACCTACCTTATATGTGTATTTGTCAGTTTATACCTCTTTATGGACCATAATACAGTACTCTCAGAGGAGAGCTTTATCTTTTCTGCTCTATAATTGTTTTCATTTCCATTAAAAGAGAAGGAGCAAATAACAGATAGAATGAAAGCACGCAATCTATGTTATGTCAGTAAATCCTTTATGTCTATTACAACCCCACCTAACCTTCTGTCAGTTCCCCTGACAGAATACGTAGGAAGGCCTTTCTCCAGCTGCTGTTTTTGCTGATGAGAAGCCAAATGTCTTTACAGATACATTTCAGAAAGAAGAGAGAGATGGCAATGCAATAGGAGAACTCTGCTCTTAAAAGAAGTTGTTCAAAAAGGTGACTGATTTTATATTTACTAGATCACCACACAAGGATGATTTCAAATGACATTCATTAACAATAAAGGAGAGTTTGATCTGATTTTTAAGTATTGGATCATATCTAATAAATAATGCCTGAAATGGCCATCAGCTACCACTCAGGACCATGGAGCTTCGTCTTGTTCTGATTTTTTTTCATTAAAAAAAATTTCAAATTTTAAGCTTTGAACATTTAAAAAATTTATTTGGAATCCAATTTATTTTCCTACATCAATACTCATGAGCTACACTCTGAAGATTTGTTACACCACAATGAATAGAGAAGCAATCAATATGTAAATATTACTTACTTTCAGGCATAACTTTATTGTAGGTAAGTACTATGACAAAGGAGTAGCAGCAATGTTGTAAATATAAATTCTGTAGTCTAAAATTTCAGTAATTCCCTTTCCTGTTTTCAGCAATCACAAAATAGTGAAATATTCAAATAATTTCCATAATTTCTGTATCTCACACTACCCTCCATTCAAAGAATTTGTTCATTATATATAGAGGTTGTTGGTCTGGATGACTATCCATGTTTGTGAACATACTATTGGCATTAATGGCCTTAATAATGATCAGTCTGATATTAAAATTTTCTAATTTCAAGCTTGGGATTTCAGAAATACTGATTGTTTGCTTATTATTATATTCTCGAGGAGTTTACAGCCATGATATAACCTATTATTAATACTCTTATCCAGTAAATAGAAATTTCAGAAGGTCAACAAAGAAGGAAAACAAAATAACAAAACTCTTCTTTCTCTCTCTTATCCCTGTCTTTCCTCCCCCCCACTTCCATCCTCCTTCCTCTTTTTTTTTTTTTCTTTTATAATAGTAAACGTAGCAAATTGAGTTCACAGTTTTTGAGATTGGACAATGTTTCTTATTCATCACTTTTTAAGCTAAATTATGCATCTGTTCTTTAAAGCATCAAATTGTTACAAAAGTGTGTAGTAAAAATAAAACTGCCTTTGAGGTGGGTGATACATTTTTTTTGTGTTCTTGAATATAGGTGTAAATTGAAATGGAATAAAACAAGCAAGAGCAAACAGGGTAAGAATTAAAAACACTTTATCTTTGTTATTTCATTTCCTTTAATACAGAGTGCAAGCAATACTTTACAACAGGGTTAATACACTCTCTTCAAACATGCTATTATTCTTTCACAAGAACACAATAACTTTATTAGTTATACTGTCTGCAATCTTTCCAAAGTGACAAGAATGTGTGGGTATGTTAATCACAGACAATTCCTGGTGCCCTCTGTTGGAATATTTTCAGTGTACACCATCAATAGCAGCAAGAACCATACAGCTGTGGGTAATTTTAATGGTGGAAGTTCTAATTTTAATTAGTATAATTAACTGTAACAAACAAAAAATAGAGGTTCACTCTTTCTGCTCAGTAGTTATTGAATATTCAGATCTTACATCTGCTCTCCATTCAAGTGAAGCCTGAGTCACATTACTTTGTTTTAAAGTAGTCCTAGTTTATTTTGTCGGAGAAGGAGATGGCACCCCACTCCAGTACTCTCGCCTGGAAAATCCCATGGACAGAGGAGCCTGGTAGGCTGCAGCCCATGGGGTCGCTAGGAGTTGAACATGACTGAGCAACTTCCCTTTCACTTTTCACTTTCATGCATTGGAGAAAGAAATGGCAACCCACTCCAGTGTTCTTGCCTGGAGAATCCCAGGGACGGGGGAGCCTGGTGGGCTGCCGTCTATGGTGTCCCACAGAGTCAGACACGACTGAAGGGACTTAGCAGCAGCAGCAGCAGTTTATTTTGTATGAAGACAATTTCTCAGTTTACTCCTGGATATTTTAGCACAGTTTGATTTATTTTTAAAAGGATTTTGTGTTTCTAAAGAATGCATTAAAAATGAAAGCAAAAATATTACTTGACCAACATATAAAATATTCAATAACATGTCATTACCAAAACTTTCATTTCAACCTGTTCTCACAGATGAGAACAGAAAATCCTTTCTCATTGGCAATTTTCTTCTTAAGACCCATGCCGCCAATTTAACTAACAGTAAACAGCATTTTATGTGTAGAAATTAAAATCAAATAAAGTGAATTAAACATCTCCAGTATATATAGCATCGTATTAGATAATTCATCAATGTGATTTCACATGGGGAAACATAAGGAAAGGCATCTGGTATGCAGTACATTGTGTCAACAAAGAACATGTGTGGAAGTCTTAACCCTTCCTTAGAAATAGGATCTTTGCATAAGTAATCAAGCTAAGATGAGGTGATATGGGATTTAAGTGGACCATAATCCAATGCCTGGGTTCCTTACAAAAAGAGAAAAAGAGACACAGATGCACACACAGAAAGAACGCCATGTGAACACAGGCAGAGATTAGAGCTATTCTGCCACAAGCCAAGGAACCCAAGGATTGCCAGCTACTGCCAGGCAAGGAAGGATCCTCTACTAAAGCATTCAGAGAGTGTATGGCTTTGCTGACATCTTGATTTCAGACTTCATGTCTTCAGAACTGTGAGACAACACATTTTTACTGTCTTGAGTCACAGAGTTTATGGCACGTTCTTACAGCAGCCCTGGGAAACTAACACAATATCCTCCAGACAAGTGAGATAACTCCTAATCAAGGAGATTCTACTGTTTATTAGGGCCCTTCAAATTTTAATCATACCACATGATTTGGCTGGAAGTGCAGGCATTGCCAAAGGACAGTTTGCAGGAAAGATGACAAGTCATAAACTGCTTCTGTAAACAATTACAAGAGGGCAATACCTACATCTAACTGATGAAGCCAACAAGCTATACTGCACTAATAGAACACATTCTGGTGTTCTTCAGACACTGACATTCTAAAAAGGAAAAGATGTGTGCACCATCACTTTATCAACTACTTAACATAGCTTATTTTCTCTTTTAAACATATTTTTGGAGTGACTATCAAAGAGAAAAATTATCAAACAAAAACAGACCAATAAGTGAAAATTTCAAATAATTTTAAAACTGAAAGTCTTTGCACTGACCCAGTCAACTTACTATTCTGTTGGCCTCTTTCCCTAGTCCTTTCTTTCTGTATTTTGGGCCTGGCTTATTATGATCTAGTATCAACTTTCAATATTACTTGCAATACTGTTGCTGCTGCTGCTAAGTCGCTTCAGTCATGTCTGACTCTGTACAACTCCATAGACAGCAGCCCACCAGGCTCCCCCGTCCCTGGGATTCTCCAGGCAATAATACTGGAGTGGGTTGCCATTTCCTCCTCCATTGCATCAAAGTGAAAAGTGAAAGTGAAGTCGTTCTGTCATGTCCAACTCGTATCGACGCCATGGACTGCAGCCCACCAGGCTCCTCCATCCATGGGATTTTCCAGGCAAGAGTACTGGAGTGAGGTGCCATTGCCTTCTCCGATTTGCAAATACTAGGAATCCCCTAATACTGAGAAAAAAAAACCAGATGATCCAGAGAAGATAATCACTAGATTGAGAGAATAGAAGAAAAATATAGAAACAGAACTTTAACAGATGGACGGAACACAAAATCACTAAAAGATGGCACATGACATCAAGGAGAGGAAAGAGATATTGAAAAGGAAGAGAAAGAAAGGAAGAATCAGAAACAGTGCACTGTAGAAACAAAAAAGCTTGAAACAATATTAGAGACAGAAAAAAATAACCTAAACTGCATTTGAGGGCAACATTTTAGAATAGTATATAAGATTACCTCTTCATAAATAACCAGAGATCAAATTGTCAACATTTGCTGGATCATCAAAAAAGCAAGAGAGTTGCAGAAAAACATATATTTCTGCTTTATTGACTATGCCAAAGCCTTTGACTGTGTGGATCACAATAAACTGTGGAAAATTCTGAAAGAAATGGGAATACCAAGCACCTGACCTGCCTCTTGAGAAAACTGTATGCAGGTCAGGAAGCAACAGTTAGAACTGGACCTGGAACAACAGACTGCTTCCAAATAGGAAAAGGAACATGTCAAGGTATATTGTCACCCTGCTTATTTAACTTCTATGGAGAGTACATCATGAGAAATGCTGGGCTGGATGAAGCACAAGCTGAAATCAAGATTGCTGGGAGAAATATCAATAACCTCAGATATGCAGATGATACCACCCTTATGGTAGAAAGTGAAGAAGAACTAAAGAGCCTCTTGATGAAAGTGAAACAGGAGAGCGAAAAAGTTGGCTTAAAGCTCAGCATTCAGAAAATGAAGATCATGGCATCCAGTCCCATCACTTCATGGGAAATAGATGGGAAACAGTGGAAACAGTGTCAGACTTTATTTTTGGGGGCTCCAAAATCACTGCAGATGGTGATTGCAGCCATGAAACTAAAAGACCCTTACTCCTTGGAAGGAAAGTTATGACCAACCTCAGTTCAGTTCAGTTACTCAGTCATGTCCTACTCTATGAGACCCCATTAATTGCAGCACGCCGGGCCTCCCTGTCCATCACCATCTCCCGGAGTTCACCCCGACTCACGTCCATTGAGTCAGTGATGCCATCCAGCCATCTCATCCTCTGTCATCCCCTTTTTCTATGCCCCCAATCCCTCCCAGTATCAGAGTCTTTTCCAATGAGCCAATGAGTCTTCGCATGAGGTGACCAAAATACTGGAGTTTCATTCAGCTTTAGCACTAGTCCTTCCAAAGAATACCCAGGACTGATCTCCTTTAGAATGGATCTCCTTGCAGTCCAAGGGACTCTCAAGAGTCTTCTCCAACACCACATTCAAAAGCATCAATTCTTCGGCGCTCAGCTTTCTTCACAGTCCAACTCTCACATCCATACATGACTACTGGAAAAACCATAGCCTTGACTAAATGGACCTTTGTTGGCAAAGTAATGTCTCTGCTATCTAGGTTGGTCATAACTTTCCTTCCAAGGAGTAAGCGTCTTTTAATTTCATGGCTGCAATCACCATCTGCAGTGATTTTTGGAGCCCCCCAAAATAAAGTCTGACACTGTTTCCACTGTTTCCCCATCTATTTGCCATGAAGTGATGGGACTGGATGCCATCTTAGTTTTCTGAATGTTGAGCTTTAAGCCAACTTTTTCACTCTCCTCGTTCACTTTCATTAAGAGGCTATTTAGTTCCTCTTCACTTTCTGCCATAAGGGTGGTATCATCTGCATATCTGAGGTTATTGATATTTCTCCCGGCAATCTTGATTTCAGCTTGTGCTTCATCCAGCCCAACGTTTCTCATGATTTATTCTGCATATAAGTTAAATAAGCAAAGTGACAATATACAGCCTTGATGTACTCTTTTCCCGATTTGGAACCAGTCTGTTTGTTGTTCCATGTCCAGTTCTAACTTGCTTCTTGACCCGCATACCGATTTCTCAGGAGGCAGGTCAGGTGGTCTGGTATTCCCATCTCTTGAAGAATTTTCCACAATTTGTTGTGATCCACACAGTCAAAGAGTTTAGCATAGTAAATGAAGCCGAAGTAGATGATTTTGGAATTCTTTGCTTTTCCTATGAACTAGTGCATGTTGGCAATTTGATCTCTGGTTCCTCTGCCTTTTCTAAATGCAGCTTGAACATCTGGAAGTTCTCAGTTCACATACTGTTGAAGCCTGGCTTGGAGAATTTTGAGCATTACTTTGCTAGCATGTGAGATGAGTGCAATTGTGCAGTAGTTTGAGCATTCTTTGGCATTGCCTTTCATTGAGATTGGAATGAAAACTGGCCTTTTCCAGTCCTGTAGTCACTGCTGAGTTTTCCAAATTTGCTGGCATATTGAGAGCAGCACTTTCACAGCATTATCTTTTAGGATTTGAAATAGCTCAGTTGGAATTTCATCACCCCTATTAGCTTTGTAATAGTGATACTTCCGAAGGCCCACTTGACTTGGCACTCAAGTGGATGTCTGGCTCTAGGTGGGTTATCACACCATCATGATTATCTGGGTCATGAAGATCTTTTTTGTAAAGTTTTTCTATGTATTCTTGCCACCTCTTCTTAATATCTTCAGCTTCTGTTCGGTCCATACCATTTCTGTCCTTTTTGTGCCCATCTTTGCATGAAATGTTCCCTTGGTATCTCTAATTTTCTTGATGAGATTTCTAGCCTTTCCCATTTTGTTGTTTTCCTCTATTTCTTTGCATTGATCACTGAGGAAGGCTTTCTTATTTCTCCTTGCTATTCTTTGGAACTCTACATTCAGATGGCTATATCTTTCAGACAACTGTTTTGCCTTTTTGCATTTCTTTTTCTTGGGGATGGTTTTGATCACTGCCTCCTATACAATGTCATGAAACTCCATCTATAGTTCTTAATGCACTTTGTCTATCAGATCTAATCCCTTGATTTTATTTGTGACTTCCACTGTAAAATCATAAGGGATTTGATCTAGGTCTAACTTGAATGACCTCGTGGTTTTCCCTACTTTCTTCAATTTAAGTCTGAATTTGGCATTCAGGAGTTCATGATCTGAGCCACAGTCAGCTCCTGGTCTTGTTTTTGCAGACTGTGTAGAGCTTCTCCATGTTCGACTACAAAGAATATAATCAATCTGATTTCAATATTGACCATCTGCTGATGTCCATATTTAGAGTCATCTCTTGTGTTGTTAGAAGAGGGAGTTTGCTATGACCAGTGTGTTCTCTTGGCAATACTCTGTTTTGCTTTTGCCCTGCTTCGTTTTGTACTCTAAGGCCAAACTTGCCTGTTACTCCAGATATCTCTTGATTCCTACTTTTGCATTCCAGTTCCCTGTGATGAAAAGGACTTCTTTTTTGGTGTTAGTTCTAGAAGGTCTTATACGTCTTCATAGAACTGTTCAGCTTCAGCTTCTTCAGCATTAGTGGTTGGGGCATAGACTTGGATTACTGTGATGTTGAATGGTTTTCCTTGGAAATGAACAGAGATCATTCTGTCATTTTTGAGATTGTACCCAAGTAGTGCATTTCAGTCTCTTTTGTTGACCATGATGTCTACTCCATTTCTTCTAAGGGATTCTTGCCCACAGTAGTAGATATAATGGTCATCTGAATTAAATTCGCCCATTCTGGTCCATTTTAGCTCACTGATTCCTAAAATGTCGATGTTCACTCTTGCCATCTCCTTTTTGACCACTTTTAATTTACCTTGATTCATGGACCTAACATTCCAGGTTCCTATGCAGTATTGTTCTTACAGCATCGGAATTTCATCACCAGTCAAATCCACAACTGGGCATTGTTTTTGCTTTGGCTCAGCCCCTTTATTCTTTCTGGAGTTATTTCTCTACTGTTTTACAGTAGCATAGTGGGCACCTAGTGACATGGGGAGTTCATCTTCCAGTATCATATCTTTTTGCTTTTTTGTACTGTTCATGGGGTTCTCTGTTCTCTGTTGCCGCAGTGTTCAAGGCAAGAATACTGAAGTGGTTTGCCATTCCTCCTCCAGTGGACCATGTTTTGTCAGAACTCTCCACGATGACCCATCTGTCTTGAGTGGCCCTATATGGCATGGCTCATAGTTTCCTTTAGCTAGACAAAGCTGTGATCCATGTAATCAGTTTGATTAAATTTCTGTAATTGTGGTTTTCATTCTGTGAAACTGGTAGGGTCACTGTATTCTTTTCTTTTAGATGGTGTTAATAGGAGCTTCTATGATATTTAAATAGTGTTTATAAAATACTTTATTTTCACAAAATTGGATGTTAAATATTATTAGAGATCTGTGTATGCATTGTGTGTGAGAGAGACAGTATCTGCCAATAAAGAATACAACAGCTTTCTTCAGAGAGATTTCTCTGTTTAGATTGTATTCACGTTCAGTTAATCTATGATGAGAACAAGCTCATCTGCTGCTGTGAATAGATAAGAGACACAAAGTATGTAAAAAGACAATGGAGTGGAAGAAATATTTTACAATTTATCAAGATTTGCCATAAGTTATTGAGAAATATATATCATTGTAAGGTTATGCTATCCTATATGCTTTTCTGCTACCTATGCTTTTTTCTCCTTTATTCCAATTATATTCCATTTTACCCACTTTGACTGCTATCTTAGCCTTCAAAATCGTTTAATTTTTAAAGCACTATTAACTTTGAAAATGTAGATTTTCACCATCCACATTAATCTGTACTACCACGTTTCTCTTTTTAAGTCATTTTTTCCTTCTGTTGCCTAAAATCCTTCCCATTCTGTTAAAATTTTCCCCACTACTTATAATTCCATCAAGGCAAATGTGGGCATGAAGGACAATGAATATTAAGTTTAATTCAAATTTCTTTAATTTCCTTTAGACTTTGGGGATATAAAACATTTCTTTGGGAGGGCATGTCATATGTATATTTCTTTATAGAATACATGCCCCCAAAATGTGTATCTAAGGGCCTAGGGAAGACCAGCAGTCTTGACATCTGGGACTTCTCTCAGTCATTTTTTAAACAACCAGTGCTACCTGTCTTCTTGTACTTGTCTAAAAGGATTTGTACAAGTGTTTTCTGTTTAAATGCAAAACACCTTAATCTATTATCGACTAACATTTTAATGGCAATTATCCATGCTTATCCAATGGCAGACCCTGGGGAAGAGAGATAAGGCCTTCAGAAGGCAAAGAACATTGCAGGTTAATTAGATGGACTGAAAAGGAAGATTAACACACGAGGAACTGGGAACAAACTACCTTGTCATTTTGATGGTCTTGCTAACCACAGGTGCTCTGATTGTCTCAGTGTCCAAGACTTTGCCATAATTATTGAATATTCAACAGTTAGTTCTCATCTGTTTCTGTAATTTAGTTTCTCTATGTTAGATTTGAGAGCACAGGTAGGTTGCCCTCTTCAATATCCTCCCAGGTATACTTTTTCTCTGACACCCTTCAAAGCTTTTTTTTGTTCTGCAATCAGATTTAATAAACAAATTTGCTAATTGGAAACATGATATGAAACACTTATAAACACTTGTGTTTTCCTTTTGTGTTTTATTGCAGTTTGACTTCTCTTATTTAAAAGATTTTTCTCCTTCTGAGTTCAGTTGTTATCTGCAGCACAACCTCAGTTCTGTTGTATCACTTAATAACTTTAACACAGTGACTTTAATTTTACTAAAGGGCCTTTGGCTACTTGTTTTCTTCTTACTGTATTCTGTAGCTTTTTTTTTTCTGCTCTTTCACCAACATCTCCCCAATCCTGCTCCTACCCCAACCCAATCCCTGATAACCACCATTAAATTCTCTGTTTTTAGGAGTTCAGCTTTTTTAGATCACACATTACATATAACTGATGATACAATATTTTTCTCTGACTTATTTAGCATAATGCCTTCAAGATCCAAATGGTAGCATTCCTTCTTTCTCATGGCTGAATAATATTTCATTGTATGTATTTACCACTTCTTTATCCATTCATCTGTTGACTGACACAGGTTGTTTCCATATCTTACGAATAATACCTTGTGAGTAATGCTGCAAAATTTTTTGTATTTAGTTTTTTTTCTTCTCCTCACTCACCCCCTCTTCTTTATATCTTTCTGTAAGGTGCTCAAAGTTATTTCAATCAATCAACGACCAAGGCATTCCTCATTCATGTTCTTCTCTCTTTTTTAAGCTCTCTATAATCTACTCTACTCTGCTTTTCTCTACCCTGTACTTAGTCTTAACCCTTTGCCCTCTATTTGTCAGAGGCTTCCTTTTCTTTGCACTGACATCCCTGACCTCCTCTCTTTAACTTTTCTTGCCTTTTGCTTTTTTTCCCCTAATTTATCTCCCACATTCCCATTGGTTTTATTCTCTCATCTCATAAACTGCCACATTTGTTAAATTCACTTTCACATTAGCAAGGTAGATCTTTTACATGTGAACCAGTAAAGTTGCTCAGTTGTGTCCGACTCTTTGCAATCCCATGGACTATAACCCACCAGGCTCTCCATCCATGGAATTTTCCAGGCAAGAATACTATAGTAGGTTGCCATTTCCTTCTCCAGGGGATCTTCCCGACCCAGGGATCGAACTGGGGTCTCCAACATTGCTGGCAGACGCTTTGCCTTCTGAGCCACCAGGGAAGCAACACTCTTCGAATTCCTCTGCCCCACCCTAATCTTTCCTTTAAATATGCATATTACTGGTTTTGATAGTTAATGCTATGTGAGTAGGTATTTTTAAAATATGATCACTCCCAAAAGAACTGGCATAAATCCACAACTATAAAGTATAAAATTAGAAGAACAATTGAAAAATGGTTGTACATGTGCACCAAACCCTGCTCATTTGATCACAGCTAACATCAGAGAGACCCATTGTTGGAGCTGCAAGTAACGGAAATTTGAGCAGCTTAATTACATGAATAAGACAAAGTCTTGCTTATTTATATAAATTCAACAAGTATTTGTTGAAGTTTTACTATATACCTGAGTATGCTGTGACATGATATGAAAAAATATAGATGAGTTTGAGAAACTATGCATATTCTACAGAAATGAACAATTTAGTAGCTCTGTCTTTGGACCTCTCATATTACTGTGCTTTCTCTGTGCTTAAAAAAAATTACTGGGAGTTCCCTGGTGGCTGATGGGTTAGGATTTGGGGTTTCACTGCTGTAGCCTGGGGTTCAATTCCTGATCAGAGAACTGAGATCCTGCAAGTCACACAGCATGGCCAAAAAAAAAAAAAAAAAAAGAATGAATCACATAGAGAAAGAATAATAATTAAAAAAAGGAATTATTACCTAAATCAGGGATTATGTCTGGGCTACAGAATTCTTGTTCTGGCTATATCGCACTATTCCGCACGACCTATTGACTATTTCTTCAAAATTTTTTTCATCTATTTGGCTATTATTTCCTCATTATTACTTTAAATTTGCTACTTTAATAAATAACTAATTATATTAGCCCCCTCTAACTGGCCTTCCTGCTTCTTTTGTTCTTCTCTCTGTCTCTGTCCTTGTCTATTTCTCTTTATTTCCAAATATCCATCTGTCTACCTATCTATTTATTATCTACTGTTTGCCATATTCTTGACTAAACCCTGGTGTAGTCAAGGCAAAAAGTGATGCTTCCTTTAAGGAACTGATAGCCCGGTCTACTTCACTAAACTTTGTATCTTCCTTTCAGTTCAGTTAAACTTTGTATTTTCAGTTAAACTTTGTATTTTCCTTTCTTAAAAAAAAAAAAAAAAAAAAAAAAAGAACCTTAACATATTCCAGTGACTTTTAGGATAAGGTTCAGATTTTTCAGGGCTTGTAGGACTCTTCACATTTTGGCACAATATATTATTATGACAAACTTAGACAGGGTATTAAAAAGCAGAGACATCAGTTTGCTGACAAAGATCCATAATAGTCAAATATACAGTTTTTCCAGTAGTTGTGCATGGACAGGAGAGTTGGACCATAAAGAAGGCTGACTGCTAAAGAATTGATGCTTTTGAACTGTGGTGTTGGAGAAGACTCTCTAGAGTCCCTTGGACTGCAAGATCAAACCAGTCAGTCCTAAAGGAAATCAACCCTCAATATCCTTTGGAAGGACTGATGCTGAAGCTGAAGTACCAGTCCTTTGGCCACCTAGTGCAAAGAGCTGACTCACTGGAAAAGACCCTGATACTAGGAAAGATTGAAGGCAAAAGAAGAACGGGGTGGCAGAGGGTGAGATGGTTAGATAGCATCCCTGACTTGGTGGACATGAATTGGAGCAAACTCTAGGAGATGCTGAAGGACAGAGGAGCCTGTTGTGCTATATAGTCCATGGGTTTGCAAAGAGTCAAACACAATGTAGTGCTTGAACAACAACATAAATTATTATTTGGAAGGAAAAACAGGAGCCAGAGATGATTGATGTCCTGTAATGTGCAGATAAGGTCTATATAACAAGGAATTATATAACAAGAAATCTGGCATGATGTTCACATGACCACAAAACTTCATCTGAACCCAGAGTCTAAATCTGTTTTTTCATTATATACAAAGCTTTTATTTTATTTTTTGAAATGTTTTTAATATATACTGATTTTGATGCTAATTTCAGCCGGGATACTAAATTAGCCCAACTGCTAGAATCCTCTTTTACTTTCAACCTTCAGCAACCAGAACAGGAAAATGAAGAACACTGTGAGAGAAATCTGGGTTATCATTTCTCTGTTGTTCTTCCAGCAATTGGTATGTATGCATACTCATGTTGGGAGAGCATAGTCTTGTTTTTGCTCCTCTGTCTCCCATTATCTTGGTGCAATTAATACCTGCTCCAAATCCCTGCTCAAAACTCTTGTCCAAATATCTCAAGGGTCAAATTTGAACTGTAAAACAAAACAGCTAATTCTTTGTAAGAATCTAAGAAAAATATATGGAGCCAATCTGTCTTCAGGCAATTGTGTTTCCACTCCATTCTCCAAGTTCTTGGGAGAGTGGTACTCAGTTTTTACCTGCACAATGGAATTATGGAACTTTAAGAAATACTAATGCCTAGGTCCCACCCC
Organism: Ovis aries; assembly: GCF_016772045.2. NCBI lineage: Eukaryota > Metazoa > Chordata > Mammalia > Artiodactyla > Bovidae > Ovis > Ovis aries. The sequence goes on from NC_056061.1 coordinate 54,143,376, forward strand.
CAACAGCTTCAGATTTTATTGGTGTAGGGTGTGGCCCGGTGATTAAGTGGTTCTCTATACAGTTCAGTACTAAAGAATTATAATACAAGGAAAATCTCCTTCTAATGCTGATACTGCAAAGGATGGTGAAAGGTGAAGCATGGATCTGAGATTTTTTGGAATAGGAGAGATTTTTCCAGTATTTGGAGCTCTTCAGCTTAGGAGTCATCAACCCCACATCACATGTACTACCTGACTCATTGAGCTAGCTCACTGGGCAATACACTACTGGATAGCATGGATGATACTTCTAGAACAGTGGTTCCCAAATTTGTTGTGTGTTGAAATCACCTGGAGACGTTAAAGAATACTAATATGTGGTTCTCTTTCCTAGAATGCTGATCTAACTGCTATGAAGTGGGACTCAACTTTGGGAAAATCCACAGGTGATTTTTAGTCAGTTCAGTTCAGTTCAGTCTCTCAGTCATGTCTGACTCTCTGTGACCCCATGAATTGCAGCACACCAGGCCTCCCTGTCCATCACCAACTTGCGGAGTTCACTCAAACTCATGTCCATCGAGTCGGTGATGCCATCCAGCCATCTCATCCTCTGTCATCCCCTTCTCCTCCTGCCCTCAATCACTCCCAGCATCAGAGTCTTTTCCAATGAGTCAACTCTTCGCATGAGGTGGCCAAAGTACTGGAGTTTCAGCTTTAGCATCAGTCCTTCCAATGAACACCCAGGACTGATCTCCTTTAGGATGGACTGGTTGGATCTCCTTGCAGTCCAAGGGACTCTTAAGAGTCTTCTCCAACACCACAGTTCAAAAGCATCAATTCTTTGGTACTCAGCTTTCTTCACAGTCCAACTTTCGCATCCATACATGACCACTGGAAAAACCACAACCTTGACTACATGGACCTTTGTTGGCAAAGTAATGTCTCTACTTTTTAATATGCTATCTAGGTTGGACCTAGACAGGTGATTTTAATGGGCAGCAAATCTTAGGAACTAGCTCTGGTGAAAAAGAGCTCACAGAACAATATAGCAGGACACTTGAGGAGCACAACCATTACAAAAGGAACTTCTGGATTACAGATAGCCATAGAAACAGACTGTGAATTTAAAATTATGGAAGCTATATTAAAAAAAAGCCAAAATAGATAGATAAAAGTGTGGCTAGCCAAATTCACACATACACATATATATATAAAGATTTCCAGGGCAGAACACTAACAAAGACTCTAAAATTAGGTTGATATCAGGTTTGTCAATATACATATATAAGAAGATAATAAGTGGGTATTTTACAAGTACTAAAGAAAAATAATTTAAAGAGTTTTCAAATATGCCAGCATAATAATAAAAAAATTTCATAGACACAGAAAGCCTCAAGAGAATTGCTATGCAATGACTCACAGAGACTACAGTTTTAAATAAAATAAAAGAAGATCAAACCAGCCATCCTAAAGGAAATCAGTCGTGAATATTCATTGGAAGGATGGATGCTAAAGCTGAAATTTCAATACTTTGGCCACCTGATGTGAAGAACTGACTCATTTGAAAAGACCCTGATGATGGAAAAGATTGAAGGCAGGACGAGAAGGGGACGACAAAGGATGAGATAGTTGGATGGCATCACCGACTCAATGGACATGAGTTTGAGTAAGCTCCAGGAGTTGGTGATAGACAGGGAGGCCTGGCACGCTGCAGTCCAGGAGGTCACAAAGAGTTGGACACGACTGAGCAACCAAACTGAACTGAATTGCTGTGAAGGAGAATTAAATAATTTTAAGAATTTTTAAATTTTTTGTCTTTTTTAGGAAAATGTTTGTTAAAGAGAGACAGCATTAGAAAGAAACTAAACAAAAATAAAGTTGGTGAAACATTCATACATATGAGCAATAACGATGAATGTAAATAGATTAGACTCGTGAATTTAAACTCCAATTTTAAAACTGAATATGTGAAAAATCCATATAGATAGATATAGATGTAGTTTAGAAGACACATTGACTTTACTTGTGGGAGGTATTGGGGACAGGAGGAGAAGGGGACGACAGAGGATGAGATGGCTGGATGGCATCACTGACTCGATGGACGTGAGTCTGAGTGAACTCCGGGAGTTGGTGATGGACAGGGAGGCAGGGTCTGCTGCGACTCATGAGGTCGCAAAGAGTCGGACATGACTGAGTGACTGAACTGAACTGAACTAAACTACAGTTAGAAAAAGAGAAATAAAATCTACCCTTCAATCTGAAACAACTAAAACTCTGGACACATTAGGAAAGGACAGTTTTCAAGACATTGCCCTCAAATACAAAGAACAGTAATCTCTGGCAGACACGAAAGTAATGAGTTAAGCCCTCTGATTGTGCCAACCTTGAGAGAATGTCCAGATCATACGGAGGGTAAACTCACGTGGAGATCAGTGGACTTCCTAATTTGAGAAAGTTGAGCTAAGAATCTGAGAAAAGAAAGTGAAGTCACTCAGTCGTGTCTGACTATTTGCCACCCCATGGAATTCTCTAGGCCAGAATACTGGAGTGGGTAACTTTTTCCTTCTCCAGGGGATCTTCCCAACCCAGGGGTAGAACCCAGGTCTCCAGCATTGCAGGCGGATTCTTTACCAACTGGGCTCTCAGGTAAGCCCCAAGATTCCGAGAAGAAAGTAATTTAAGTTCACATGGCAGGCAGAGTACCAAAAAAGAGATCACTTCAGTCGCTCAGTCGTGTCCGACTCTTTGCGATCCCATGAATCGCAGCACGTCAAGCCTCCCTGTCCATCACCAACTCCCGGACTTCATCCAGATTCACATCCATCCAGTCAGTGATGCCATCCAGCCATCTCATCCTCTGTCGTCCCTTTCTCCTCCTGCCCCCAATCCATCCCAGCATCAAAGTCTTTCCCAATGAGTCAACACTTCACAAGAGGTGGCCAAAATACTGGAGTTTCAGCTTTAGCATCATTCCTTCCAAAGAAATCCCAAGGCTGAACTCCTTCAGAATGGACTGGTTAGATCTCCTTGCAGTGCAAGGGACTTTCAAGAGTCTTCTCCAACACCACAATTCAAAAGCATCAATTCTTTGGCGCTCAGCCTTCTTCACAGTCCAACTCTCACATCCATACGTGACTACTGGAAAAACATTAGCCTTGACTAGACGGACCTTAGTCGGCAAAGTAATGTCTCTGATTTTGAATATGCTATCTAGGGTGATCATAACTTTTCTTCCAAGGAGTAAGCGTCTTTTAATTTCATTGGTGCAGTCACCATCTGCAGTGATTTTGGAGCCCCCCCAAATAAAGTCTAACACTGTTTCCACTGTTTCCCTATCTTTTTCCCATGAAGTGATGGGACCGGATGCCATGATCTTCGTTTTCTGAATGTTGAGCTTTAAGCCAACTTTTTCACTCTCCTCTTTCACTTTCATCAAGAGGCTCTTTAGTTCCTCTTCACTTTCTGCCATAAGGGTGGTGTCATCTGCTTATCTGAGGTTATTGATATTTCTCCCGGCAATCTTGATTCTAGCTTGTGTTTCTTCCAGCCCAGCGTTTCTCATGATGTACTCTGCATAGAAGTTAAATAAGCAGGGTGACAATATACAGCCTTGACATACTCCTTTTCCTATTTGGAACCATTCTGTTGTTCCATGTCCAGTTCTAACTGGTGCTTCCTGGCCTGCATACAGATTTCTCAAGAGGCAGGTCAGGTGGTCTGCTATTCCCATCTCTCAGAATTTTCCACAGTTTATTGTGATCCACACAGTCAAAGGCTTTGGCATAGTCAAGAAAGGAGAAATAGATGTTTTTCCGGAACTCTCTTGCTTTTTCCATGGTTCAGCGGATGTTGGCAAGTTGATCTCTGGTTCCTCTGCCTTTTCTAAAACCAGCTTGAACATCAGGGAGTTCACGGTTCACGTATTGCTGAAGCCTGGCTTGGAGAATTTTGACCATTACTTTACTAGCATGTGAGAAGAGTGCAATTGTGCGGTAGTTTGGGCATTCTTTGGCATTGCCTTTCCTTGGGATTGGAATGAAAACTGACCTTTTCCAGTCCTGTGGCCACTGCTGAGTTTTCCAAATTTGCTGGCATATTGAGTGCAGCACTTCCACAGCATCATCTTTCAGAATTTGAAATAGCTCAACTGGAATTCCATCACCTCCACTAGCTTTGTTCATAGTGATGCTTCCTATGGCCCACTTGACTTCACGTTCCAGGATGTCTGGCTCTAGGTGAGTGATCACACCATTGTGATTATCTGGGTTGTGAAGATCTTTTTTGTACAGTTCTTCCATGTATTCTTGCCATCTCTTCTTAATATCTTCTGCTTCTGTTAGGTCCATACAATTTCTGTCCTTTATCAAGCCCATCTTTGCATGAAATGTTCCCTGGGTATCTCTAATTTTCTTGAAGAGATCTCTAGCCTTTACCATTCTATTCTTTTCCTGTATTTCTTTTCATTGATCACTGAGGAAGGCTTTCTTATCTCTTCTTGCTATTCTTTGGAACTCTGCATTCAGATGGGCATATCTATCCTTTTCTCCTTTGCTTTTTGCTTTTCTTCTTTTCATAGCTGTTTGTAAGGCCTCCCCAGACAGCCATTTTGCTTTTTGCATTTCTTTTCCATGGGGATGGTCTTGATCCCTGTCTCCTGTACAATGTCACGAACCTCATTCCATAGTTCATCAGGCACTCTATCTATCAGATCTAGTCCCTAAATCTATTTCTCACTTCCACTGTAGAATCAGAAGGGATTTGATTGAGGTCATACCTGAATGGTCTAGTGGTTTTCCCTACTTTCTTCAATTTGAGTCTGAATTTGTCAATAAGGAGTTCATGATTTGAGCCACAGTCAGCTCCTGGTCTTGTTTTTGTTGACTGTATAGAGCTTCTCCATCTTTGGCTGCAAAGAATATAATCGATCTGATTTCAGTGTTGACCATCTTGTGATGTCCATGTGTAGAGTCTTCTCTTGTGTTGTTGGAAGAGGGTGTTTGCTATGACCAGTGCATTTTCTTGGCAAAACTCTCTTAGTCTTTGCCCTGCTTCATTCTGCATTCCAAGGCCAAATTTGCCTGTTACTCCAGGTGTTTCTTGGCTTCCTACTTTTGCATTCCAGTCCCCTATAATGAAAAGGACATCTGTTTTGGGTGTTAATTCTAAAAGGTCTTGTACGTCTTCATAGAACCATTCAACTTCAGCTTCTTCAGTGTTACTGGTTGGGGCATAGACTTGGATTATTGTGATATTGAATGGTTTGCCTTGGAGATGAACAGAGATCATTCTGTCATTTTTGAGACTGCATCCAAGTACTGCATTTCAGACTCTTCTGTTGACCATGATGGCTACTCCATTTCTTCTAAGGGATTCCTGCCCGCAGTAGTAGATATAATGGTCACCTGAGTTAAATTCACCCATTCCAGTCCATTTTAGTTTGCTGATTCCTAGAATGTCGACGTTCACTCTTGCCATCTCTTGTTTGACCAGTTCCAATTTGCCTTGATTCATGGACCTGACATTCCAGGTTCCTATTCAATATTGCTCTTTATAGCATTGGACCTTGCTTCTATCACCAGTCACATCCACAGCTGGGTATTGTTTTTGCTTTGGCTCCATCCCTCATTCTTTCTGGAGGTATTTCTCCACTGATCTCTAGTAGCATATTGAGCACCTACTGACCTGGGGAGTTCCTCTTTCAGTATCCTATCATTTTGCCTTTTCATACTGTTCATGGGGTTCTCAAGGCAAGAATACTGAAGTGGTTTGCCATTCCCTTCTCCAGTGGACCACATTCTATCAGACCTCTCCACCATGACCGGCCCGTCTTGAGTTGCCCCGCGAGCATGGCTTAGTTTCATTGAGTTAGACAAGGCTGTGGTGGTTTAGATTGACTAGTTTTCTGTGAGTATGGTTTCAGTGTGTCTGTCCTCTGATGCCCTCTTGCAATACCTACCATCTTACTTGGGTTTCTCTTACCTTGGGCGTGGGGTATCTCTTCACCACTGCTCCAGCAAAGCACAGCTGCTGCTCCTTACCTTGGATGAGGGGTATCTCCTCACCGCCACCCTTCCTGACTGTCAACGTGGGATGGCTCCTCTAGGCCCTCCTGTGCCCGGGCAGCCACCACCCCTTGGACGTGGGATTGCTCCTCCCGGTCACTGCCCTGGCCTCGGGCTTGGGGTTGCTTCTCCCAGCCGCCACTTCTGGCCTTGGGCGTCGCCCCTGACCTCGGATGTGGGATAGCTCCTCCAGGCCGCGCTTAGTGTGTCAGCCACAGCCGCCTGTGCTTAGTGCATGAGAATAAAATTCTGGACAACCACTGAAAATCACCCACTTACAGTCAGCAAAATACTGATTGGCACATCCATTTGAGAAAACAACCTTAATAGTAACTGAGGGGAAAAGAATACCCAAAATAATAAAAGAGAACACTTAGAATGGGAAATAATGATTGTACATATCAGCCAAGCCACAAAACTGCACAGTTCACAGGGCCCTGGATAGTAGGGTCTAGTCACGGCACTGGGAATATTTAACTAAAATACACACGACTATAGTCTTGCATAAACAAATCTTAAAAGCTAGACTCGAAAGGATCAGATTACATTATCTGAGAAAAAGCTCAAAATATTTTTATAATAGAAAATATCCAGCACTGTACAAGGTAAAATATTTATTGCCTGATGTCTAATAAAATTTTTATAGACACAAAAAGAGTGGAAGAAACACAACCCATCATAAGGGGAAAAATCAGCCAATCAAAATGAGTCAGTGAGAAAAGATACATATGTTATAATTAGCAGACAAGGATATTTAAACCCTTTAATATAACTCTATATAAATACTTGTAACTCTATATGTTAAAGTAGCTAGGAGAAAGATTGAACATGCGTTTGTGTGTTCAGTGGCTCAATCATGTCCAACTCTTCGTGACCGCATGGAAACTGTAGCCCACCAGGCTGCTCTGTCCATGGAATTTTTCAGGCAAGAATACTGTAGCTGGTTGCCATTTCCTACTTCAGGGAGTCTTCCTGACCCAACGATTGAAACTGCATCTTTTGTGTCTCCTGTGTGGGTGGGCAGATTCTTTACCACTGCGCCACCTGGGAAGCCCACGTTTGAAGGTAATAGTAAGAACATTGAGAGATATAACAGAGAACCAAATAGAATTTCTAAGAATGAAAACTATAAAGTCAGAGATTTAAAAATTTATATTTTACTAAATCGTATTAACAGGAGTCTAAGCACTGCAGAGGAAAAGATTATTGAATCTATAGATACAAGAATATAACATCAAAAATGAAAAAAGTAGTGAAAAGACTTGAAAACAAATGGAGCATCACCTAGCTCTGGGACAATTTTAAGTGGCCTAATATACATATATTTGAGGTCTCCAGAGGGGGAGAGGCAGAAAAAATACTTAAAATAATAATGGCTAAAATTTTTTCCAAATTTGATGAAAATTATAACCATACAGGTAAAAAAAATTGTGTTTGAGGGAACAGAGTTTAGCCCATAACATTTACAATCTACATATTTTAATTTATTCTATCATCTAATAGTAAGGAATTTATTGTAGAAAAGCACAAGAAAGTTATTTATATAATTTTGGGTTGTTATTCAGACTTTCATACTGTCCCTGGAGGACAGATGGACAGCTTCTTTATAGACTCTTGTTTTATAAAGTTTTCTTGTTTACTTCTTCCCAATTCATCCTTTATTTCCCCAAACCATTAGAGGGATATATTTCAAATTTTAAGTACCAGAGCCTAATATATGCCTTGACAGGTAGTAAGCTACCAGGAAGTGAGGTGTACTTTCTGATATCTGTGTATCATCTCATACTATAAAATAAAAAAATATTTTGACTCTATAAAGCATAGTTTCTTTGTGAGAGTATCATATATCCCCCTTTTTCTTCTCCCTTATAAAAGTTTGTAATTTGTCATTATTATCATCCTTATTTCAATTAAAGTTATGTCCCCCTTTCTCATATAAGATTGGCATGTTTACTTGTTGTATTATATAACTTTCTATTGCTGTTGTAACAAATTACCACAAACTTAGTGGCTTGAACCAAGAAAAGATTGCTTATCTTATGGTTCTATAAGTTAGATGTCTGACACAGTTCTCTCTGGGCTAAATTCAGGTTTTTGACAGGATGGTGGTGTTTTCTGGAGGCTGCGGTGGTGAATCATTTCCTTCCTTTTTCCAGCTTTTAAAGGTTGCCAGAACTCCTTTACTCCTCCGTCTTCACAGCTAGTGAAGGTGAGCCCTGTCCGTCTCATATCGTATCACTCTGACCTTGATTTTGTCTCCACATCTTTTCTGACTTTGACTCTCTGTTCTATTTTTAAGGGCCCTCATGTTACCCAAACAATCCAGGATAATCTGCCTATTAGAAATCTGTATTCCATCTTCATTTCTCTTTGCCATATGCCTGAATATATATATATTTACATGTTCCATGGAAGACGTGGAATCTTGGAGTATCCATGCATATTTGTCCTCTTTCATTTTCTTATAGTTACACAAAGAGTTCATCTCACTCTGCTTATCAAAATCATATCTAATTCATTTCACATAGGCGCAAGCATCTAACAGTTTCAATATGTCTTTTGGTGTGCTAGTTCCTAAGTCTCTACCTGTTGAAATACAGTCATTTTTTTCTTCCTTTTTTTGCTGCACCATGCAGTTTGTTGGAGTTTAGTTCCCTGACCAGGGATCAAAGTCAGCTTTTGGTAGCGAAAGCTTGAAGTTAGCCACTGGACTTCCAAGGAATTCCTGAAATACAAATTCTTTTCTTTTGATGAGTTTATAATTTAGTGTTCAAGTATTTTTCTTCCCTTTTTGAATTATGTGTGTTAGTAGGTTACAAAATCTATAACTTTATTTCAGGATCATAAAAGATTATAACAAAATAATTACACTAAAAAGGGAGGGCTGTATATCACAAGACTGAGAGTCACTGTGTTAAAAGTAGGAAGTTGACTCCTTGAACAATAAACTGAAACCTTTTTTGGGAAGAGCTCTATCCAAAAACACCATACTAATACCACCCACTCCCAACACACACCTTCAAATACTTTGGGTATTTAGGCAGATCTAGAGCCACTGTCAATGGAAATATTGACCTTGGTATGTCCTCTATTTTAGTTTTATAAAGAGCTTCTTGTAGACCTGTGACTGGAGTGTGAAAAAGAGTTTGTGTGATACACTTTGCTAAAGGTTTCACAAAGCAATACAAGATTAAAAAATTAATTCAAACCAAAAAAGGTCTAGTTTAAAAAAAATTTTAGGTAAAAATTAAAATGTGTAGATTTAATGTTGGCTACCAAATGTAAATGTGCACACATTTTCAAAGTTAGAATAAATATTGTATTGTTCTTTGCGAGATTTTTAATTCACTTATATGATTAATAAAGTAGAAATCACTTTTATGATTTATAAATGAATTTATAATTCATTACCAGAAGATTCCTTACTTCTATGGGGATAGTTTACACACAAATATATACCAAAGTAGAACATTTTAGGTTTTTAAAGAAATTGTCCATATTTTTCAATTGAGTAAATCTCATCTTTGATGTTTCAGGTCAAACATGAGCCTCCAACCAATTTCTTTGTCTTCCTTCACAAAGACAGTAGAATGACTCAGTATTCTGCTTTAGATTTTTTTCTCCTGACCTTTCCTTTTCTCTAGCTGTGTAGTGATGGGCAGTGATAACCTTATCCATCTCACAGCCGTTTCACAGTTGATTCCTTCCAGGGCCGAGCTAGAGAAAGAAGACATCACTGTATCCAGGAGAAGTTGAATAAAATAATCTGTGGAAATCCTATCCCTTGACTGTCTTAAGGGAGAAGTATCCTTAATGATTTCCTCCTAGAGGCGTGTGTGCACCTCCTAACCAAACTGTGGTCAGTAGATAGTGGTCTTATGCCTCCATGAAACTGCCAATCAATAACTCAAAATTGCCTCCACTTGTCATGAGTGAATATATAATTCTCGATAAGTGCCTGATTGGGTACACCCATTCACCTATCTGCCTGCCCCTTTTTCTAATTTAGGCAATAACAACAGATTACTCTTCTGAATTCTTTTTTGTTAAATATGGTACTATTTAGTCATAATATCAGAAAAGGCAATGGCAGCCCACCCCAGTACTTTGCCTGGAAAACCCCATGGGTGGAGGAGCCTGGTAGGCTGCAGTCCATGGGGTTGCTAAGAGTTGGACACGACTGAGCGACTTCACTTTCACTTTTCACTTTCACGCATTGGAGAAGGAAATGGCAACCCACTCCAGTGTTCTTGCCTGAAGAATCCCAGGGACGGGGGAGCCTGGTGACTGCTGTCTATGGGGTCACACAGAGTTGGACACGATTGAAGTGACTTAGCAGCAGCAGCAGTCATAATATTTCATTTAATGCTCACAAATCCATGCGGTTATAACTAAAAAGTAAGGAAAAAGAAAGATATTTAGGGGAGGTTATTAGCACAGAGTCAGACACGACTGAAGCAACTTAGCAGCAGTAGCAGCAGCATTAACTCTTAGGGTTTTTTTCCTGGTGGCTCAGTGGTAAAGAATCTACCTGCCAATGCAGAAAATGCATGATGTGTAGGTTTGATCTCTGGGTTGGGAAGATCCCCCGCCTAGAGAAGGAAATGGCAACCCACTCCAGTATTCTTGCCAGGGAAATCCCATCGATAGAGGAGTCTGGAGGGCTACAGTCCATGGGGTGGCAAATAGTCGGACACGACTTAGCGACTAAACAACAACAACAAATTAACTCTTAAGATTATGCATTAAATAAATATCAAGGGCAATAAACTAAATATGGTTAACACCAGGTTGCACCATTCATTAATTCATTCAGCAAAATATCTGAGTATTTAATACTTGTCAAGCAGAGAGCTAGGTTTTGATAATGCAATGATCAATAAAACAGAGAAAGTACTTGTCATTTGGGAACATAAATTCCCCTGAAGGAAACAGATACAAGTAAGGAAATAGATTAAATATTAATAATTTGTAAGAATTCTGATGGAGAAAGCCCATAAGGAACCCAGTAGGGAAGAAAAGTGTCTGAGTAGGGACCAGTTAAACTAAATCTTTAGAAAGACAAAGGATGGGACAGGGAGAAAAATACAGCCTCCCAAGCCTGCCCACAAGCCAACATGAAGGATGGACTGCTTGGGGTTTGGGTAAGACTGGAAAGGTCATACAAGTAAAGCATTTTTTGGTATGTAATTTGGCAATATCTGTCCACATTTTAAATAAATTTTTAATTTGCCTGAATGTAGCACTTTCTTTTCTCATAGTCTTATAAAAATATCCTAGTGTGTACGAACTAAGCTATACAAAATCAGGTAAATCTTTCCTTTTCGTAAGGGAAAGGAGGATGTGGAATCTCAGGTTGTTGTTGCTCTTTTTTCTTTTCTCTTTGTATCCTTTGGGCTATAAGTTATAACACTCCATTTCAGATTTTTTCCCTACTCCACAGGCAGTCACCGATAGAGATCTTTCCTGGAATAGTAACAGGAAAATAATGTACAACAAAGCTGACATGCCACATGCTGGGCTGTATTGCAGGTGCAATCATAACTTTTAATAAAAAAAAAAAGTTTATTTTGGTAAAATACTATCTTTCCAGCTGTCCTAACAGATACCAGTGAGAAATGTCCTCTGAGGACAGGATGGTGGTGGGAAGCCATGCCAGATTCCTGGGGCATGCCCTTAGAGCGGAAGCACAGAGCATTCACATTGTGTAGTCCTGAGATTGCCACTCTACCAGTAAAACCTGCTCTGTAGGACTGCACCAGACTGGATTTTTATCTGTACTTTTGTTTCCCTGCAAATCACTTTTGAGTTTGTTTCTCAGGTCTGGAAGCAGCAGGCATGTAATTTTGGCACAACTTTTCTCAGTGAGTTTCTAGTTGTTTCATTGTTTACTTAGAGTGTGGGGGTGAGTAATAATGAAGAAATTGGTACCAAGGGTTATGACTGGGCATATTTCCTCTGGCAGCTCTGTCAGCTCTCCACATTCTAGGTGGCACAGAGAGGTAAGCCAATTATCGAGGTAGTTTAGGCAAAAAGGTAAAAATAGAGGATGATTCCTCTACTTCCTGCTGTGTCACTGACATAACAACCGCAATGTTCTGCTTTAGTCTGGCTACTGAAACCTGAACCTCTGGTGGCTCAAGGTGACTTGTGTTGCAAGAGTAGACCCCGTCCAGCTAGGAGGCTGTGACTTCTCTTTGTGTGGCATAAAGTATACATAGGGCTTCCCTGGTGGCTCAGACAGTAAAGAATCTGCCTTCAATGAAGGAGACCTGGCCTGGATCCCTGGGTTTAAACAAACTGTGGGAGATATCGAAGAACAGGGAAGCCTGGAGTGCTGCACTTCATGATGTCTCAAAGATCTGGACATACTTAGCGATGGAACATGGCACCCCACTCCAGTACTCTTGTCTGGAGAATCCCATGGACGGAGGAGCCTGGTAGGCTGCAGTCCATGGGGTCGCTAAGAGTCAGACATGACTGAGAGACTTCACTTTCACTTTTCACTTTCATGCACTGGAGAAGGAAATGGCAACCCACTCCCGTATTCTTGCCTGGAGAATCCCAGGGACGGGAGAGCCTGTGGGCTGCCGTCTATGGGGTCACACAGAGTCGGACACAACTGAAGCGACTTAGCAGCAGCAGCAGCAGCAGCAGCAGCAGCAGCAACTGAACAACAACAAAGAATATATAAAGTTAACTAGGACATGAAGATAGACATGTTCTAATTCCTGATTCTAAATTTACCACCTATTACTTTGTTTCTTTTGCTTTTGTGTGCTCTTAAATCTCTAGTGTAATTTGGCATCAATATATTCACTTGTTAAACCTTCTCAATGTTTATTTAGATCATGTGATCACTTAGAATAAATCACGACATGTATGTATGTTTATCTCCTTCCTCCTTCCCTTCCTTTCTTTTTTTCTTTCATCCTTCTACATTAAAAAAAAAAAAAACTTTTTTCTTATTACTTTTTGGGGGTTGTGCTCAGTCCTCCTTCGCTGTGTGCAGGTTTTGTCTGGCTGCAGTGAGTGGGGTTACTCTTTCTTGTGGTGCATAGGGTTCTCATTGTGGTGCTTTCTCTTGTTGTGGAACATTGACTATAGGCACACAGGCTTCACTTGTTGTGGCTCACGGTCTCTAGAGCTGGGCTCAGTGGTTGTGGTACATGGACTTTAGTTGCTCCACAGCATGTAGAATCTTCCTGGATCGGCGATCAAACCCACATCTCCTGCACTGGCAGATGGGTTCTTATCCACTTACCACCAGGGAAGTCCCATCCTTCTGTATTTAGTCAGTGTATATAATGTCCTGGGTACTGTGTTACGTGGGTTTCCTGGATGGCGCAGTGGTAAAGAATCTGCCTGCTGTTCAGGAGATGATGGTTAGACTCTTGGGTGGGGAAGATCCCCTGGAAAAGGAAGTGGCAACCCACTCCAGTATTCTTTCTGGGAAATCCCAAGGACAGAGGAGCCTGGCAGGCTACAGTCCATGGGGTCGCAGAAGAGTCAGACTCGACTTAGTGACGAAACAATAATAACAATAGCTGTTGGTGAGACAGGCAAGTAAATTAATAGTTACAATATACTGCAGATGGATATTTGGATAGAAATATACATTGGAAGCTGCCAGAAAGTAATGCAGGAAAACAGTATTGTACTTTGACTAGTACACTTGCTGCTGCTGCTGCTGCTGCTAAGTGGCTTCAGTCGTGTCCGACTCTGTGGGACCCCATAGACCCCAGCCCACCAGGCTCCCCCGTCCCTGGGATTCTCCAGGCAAGAACACTGGAGTGGGTTGCCATTTCCTTCTCCAATGCATGAAAGTGAAAAGTGAAAGTGAAGTTGCTCAGTTGTGTCTGACTCTTAGTGACCCCATGGACTGCAGCCTACCAGGCTCCTCCGTCCACAGGATTCTCCAGGCAAGAGTACTGGAGTGGGGTGCCATCGCCACACTTACACACACATAAAAATACACAAAAGCAAACAAAAAACTAATAGTAAATAGCAAAGCTATCCGGAAAGGAAAATGCAGAATATCAACCTGCATGTATATTAATATGAATCAGTTGTTTTAAATTTTACAGAAAATAAGCCTGATATATATTTATCAATGGTCTACGAAAACAGATTGAATGAATAAAATAATTTAAACAAAAAAGAGGTTAAATTTTTCTTTTCTTTCACTGAATTACAAAGTTCATTATAATATGGGTCATATTTATTCTTTCTTTGAACTATCTACAATTCACAGCATATAGTAGATGCTTAATTAGAATGTTTGGAGGAAAAAAGTAAATACCATAACTTTAAAAAGTAGTGATTCTTTGTTTTTGTGGGATACATTTATGAAACATACATTTCCCTGTACTGGAAAGGACAACACTAAATGTGATATCATTCCTTTGAGAATTCAGAGTCACTATTATGAGCAGTAATTACTTAATTTAGCTTTAGGTGTATATGCAGATAGTAATCTAGGGTGTAGGGAGAAAAGGATATCAATTTGAAGAGGTACATCACATTTTCTTTCTTGAAAAGATGCCTAGATTGCCAAATGCTTGCTTCTAGTTTATTTTCATTGATCTGTTTTCTTCGTCACAAATATGGAAGAAAACCAATATATTTATTGGCCCCCAGGAAAATGTAATATGACTATTCTTTCCCAGTGTAAATCATGGAATAAAACAGTCCTCTCTTAAAAAATTTCCTTACCCTCCAGAAAAAATTCTTCTTTCCCATTGTTAGTTGGTGTCTTGTGTTGTGGTGGTTTAATTGCAAGTTATATCCAACGGTTTGAGATCCCAAGGACTATAGACTGTCAGGCCTTTCTACCCATGAGAATTTCCAGGCAAGAATACTGGAGTGGGTTGCCGTTTCCTCCTCCAGTGGATCTCCCTAATGCAGGAACGGAACCCAAATTTCCTGCTTTGGCATGTGGATTCTTTAGTGCTGAGTCATCAGGGAAGCTTGCAGTTCATTTCTTAGTAGCACAAAAATCATAATCTCCTTTTTTCAACCTGTCCCTATTAACATAGAAACTTCACCATATATTTTTCTATATATTTATGTTAATATTTATTGAATAGGTATTTACTGAGCACCTGCTATATATCAGGCAGTGTTCCAGGAGTTCAAGATACATCAAGGAACAAAACAGAATCACTAACTTCATGGAGTTTATCATCTAATATTTTAAACTAAACTGTCTCTCTGTTTTAAGAATTCACATTAGTGTAACTAGGACAAGAATACCTATCCATTTAAAATTTTATAATATTTTACAGTTGACAATGCTGTTTTAGAGAGTACAATTTCATTTGAATTCTGCAGATATGATGGGAAGATGGGTGTTGTTACTGTTTTTTTGCAATGCATAGATGCAAAACTTGGGCTCTTAGGCAGAATAAATTACTTTTCAAGGTCACACAGGTATAAGTAGCTGAGGTGCTTGAATACAGACAATTAAATATTCCAAAACTGCTTCAGTACTCTTTAATTTAGAAAATATTTTTATATTTATTATTTAATTTGTTCTTCACAATGATCTTTGTGGTACTTACTGATCTTTCTCTAATTTTAGTACCTGATTGTGTGGAATTGTCAGGTTATCTGTTCAAGGTCATCTAGCTGGTAATGGCAGAACTGGGAATCCAACCATGTTCATTGAAGAAAATCATCTCTGTATGCTAGACACCAGACAAATATTTTCTTTAATCTCTCTATATTCTTTTAGGCAAACAGTGTCCTACAAATTCATCATAAATATGATATAAATTTTTGAATACTTTATAAATTAATATCCCATGAAATTAAATTTTCTTATAACACTACATCTTCTGAATAACACCCAGGTATACCTTTTGAATAATGAGGTGACTGTGGCAGGCAGCAAAATCACAAAACTATTACACTAAACATTCTGTTTTTTCAGAGTATATTGTACAATTTTCTCAGGTGAACCTATCATTCAGACGAGGTTTTTAAAAAAGTACATTGCAGGTGACAAAAATAATGTTAAAACAACCAGAAAAAAAAAAAACAAAGCAAAACTCTGGCCACCCATCCATTAATACATACCTTGTAAATATAGACCTAGAAATGTACATTACATCTGATGGATAGAATTTCTAATAGAGCAGGTGTTAGTACATAAAAACCAGCAGGACTGGTATATGTAAAAGCTGGTAAGGTATCCTTTTTCTTCTTAAACTCAGCAGTTTGAGATTATTACTGTTTGGCGAGCAGGAGTAAAATGGACCACAATTTCACCAGCTTTGTAGAAGTGTTCTAGGAGACTGTGTTTATAAATGAGTCCTAAAAGGCTACGCAATTTTCCTGCAGCCTCATTGTTTGACGACTTCCTTTCCACGGACAAACTCAGTTCTTAGGCTTCATGTCACACCGCATGTGTATGTGCTCAGTCATGTCAAATGCTAACCTTCCCAGCCAAGTGGAACATAAAGAACTTCTGCCTTTTTGCTAATAGGAAACTTTGCATTTCTATGGTTTCTATGGAACTAATTGTTATCTTTTTTGTATATGCCTGAACATTGCCCCGGATATTATTATGATTTCCTTTGCCAGTAGACACCCCTTGCCCAATACTGTTTAGAGGACTCTCAAAGTGAAAACTCCAGTACAGCCATGCCCTCAAGGCACCTGTGGTCAACAGAGCTCAGATTGCCCTCCTCCATGAAGAGCTTCAAGAATTTGGTGAAATATAACAGTTTTATATTTTAAGAGGCTATTGAGGTATTTAGGGTAAGGGAAAAATAGGAAACCATCATATATTAGGCACCTAATATCTAGAAGGCATTTGGGCTTCCCAGGTGGCACAGTGGTAAAGAATCTGCCTGCCAACCCAGAAGATGCCTGAGATGCAAGAGACTCAGGTTTGATCCCTGGGTTGGGAAGATCCTCTGGAGGAGGAAATGGCAACCCACTCCGGGATTCTTGCCTGGGAAATCTCATGGACAGAGGAGCCTGGTGGGCTACAGTTCATGGGGTCGCAAAGAATCGGACATGACTCAGTGAGCACACACACACACACACACATCTATCAGGCACTGTGAGCTGCTTTTCACATGCTGTCCTATTTGATTTTTCACACCAGAAAAGTTCCTCTGTGAATTACATGTTATCCTTATTTTACAGATGATAAATCTAGTACTCAAGAACGTTAAATAGCTTGTCCAAAGTTGAATAGCAGAGGTAGGATTTCAACAGATGTTCTCACCCCTAAAGTTTCTTTCTAATTACTATTGGGTTTACTGGGCTTAATCTGTCCTTAGACCAAGTGAAAGAGGTCTCTTTTCTGATAGGCAAACTGGCAAATTAAGTTTATTTTTCTTGACTCCTTGGATCGTTCACTCTTCGTGGCTCTGTTTTTGTTTTCTGTTGGTAAAAATGGAACATATTTAGAAAGAAGCAAATTTGGGTTAAGGTGAAATTTTGTAAGTTGAGTGAAAGTAAGACTGTTTGAATTGGCTCAATCTGCTCAAAACACTATAATCAGTACTCTACTCAGTCCAGATATCTATATGTGACAATAGCTTGGTATATTGTCAATAGTCTCTACCTCAGACTTTGTCAAGTTGACAAAAATAATTATTAAGAATGACTAACTGCACTCAAGAATGGAAACTACATTTCTTTTCTGGATAGATAACCTAAGTTAGCTAGGGTGGCCATGGAAATAGCTTATACATTTAACTCTTCTCAGTGATGCTTTCTTTTCTTTGATCCTTTTGGGGAATTCTCCAGGCTCTACTACCTGGAATTGAATTTTTTTTCCCTCAGAATTCTTACTAATAAGATCTTGATCCTTGAATGTATAAATAGCCAAAGCTCACTTTAAGTAGAATGTTTATCAGTAGATTTTTATGGAGAATTTGCATCCTTCCAATATGCTAACTGCTTGGTTTACTCAGTAACTCTGGTCTTTTCTTACTATTCTCTGTACCTCTTTAGGTAGGAGTCTTTTTTTTTTTCTTTTTTCTTTTGGTTTGTTTTATTTTTGGTTAAAGTACAGGACACCTAACCTAAACTGGTTTAAAGATTAAAAGTAGTTACTTCACTTTCATAATAGAGAGTTTTAGCAGTAGTCTGGGCTTCAGGTTTTGTTCAGTGAAGAGTCTAGCCCTATTTTTCTGTAATTCTCCTGGCTCTGGTCCCCCACAGTTTCAGCTTCTCTCTCAGTCTGTCCTGCCTTATGGTTATAAAGTGGCTGCCAGTAGCTTCTGGAGTGACCTGTTTCTTAATTCAGGTTTGGTGAAAAGCAAACATTACTTCCCAAACTGCTGAATTGAAGTTCTAAATTTTTCTCTGAGTCAATCGTGGATGCCCAGGAGGAATGAGAGTTTAACCTAAATGACTTATTCTAAGCTCATTGGTGGAGGGGGCCAGCTGCATGGATTCTATACGATGGAGAATGACAAATACTTGTAGGTTGTAATCAAAATGCCCATCATAACATATGAACTTAAGCATTAAATTTATCTTTATTCTTCTTTTTGTTTGTTTGTTTTTTTTCCACAAACAATGGAACAAGGAAAGTTGTTGTTCTCTAGTCGCTAAGTTGTGTCTGACTCTTTGGGATACTATGGACTGTAACCCACCATGTTCCCCTGTCCATGGGATTTCCCAGGCAAGAATACTGGAGTGGGTTGTGATTTCCTTCTCCAGGGGATCTTCCTGACCCAGGGATTGAACTTGTGTCTTCTGCTTGGCAGGTGGGATTCTTTACCACTGATCTATGTGGGAAGCCAAGGAAAGTTAGAGGAAGGTTATTGGGATCTTATTCATGAGAAAGTCACATTTTTAATGGTAACCACGATGTAAAGAGATTTTTCTCCTTTAGGTAAGTACTGAGACACAATATTGTCAACCGTTTTCAGTGACAGGATGCTTTAATCAAGTGTTTCCAAAGCATGGCCTAGAGGAGGCCAGTAGCATCAGCATCTCCTGGGACTATTTACAAATGCAAATACTGAAACAAAACCTCTAGGGGTGGGCAAATCTGAGTTTTAGCAAACACTGCAGTTGATTCCCAGGAGAAGGCAATGGCAACCCACTCCAGCACTCTTGCCTGGAAAATCCCATGGACGGAGGAGCCTGGTAGGCTGCAGTCCATGGGGTCGCGAAGAGTTGGACATGACTGAGAGACTTCACTTTCACTTTTCACTTTCATGCATTGGGGAAGGAAATGGCAACCCACACCAGTGTCCTTGCCTGGAGAATCCCAGGGACGGGGGAGCCTAGTGGGCTGCCGTCTATGGGGTCGCACAGAGTTGGACACAACTGAAGTGACTTAGCAGCAGCAGCAGTTGATTCCCAGGTGTTACCAGTGGTAAAGATCCCACCTGCCTATGCAGGAGACAGACATAAGAGATGTGGGTTTGATCCCTGGGTGGGAAGATTACCTGGAGGAGGAAATGGCAGCCCACTTCAGTATTCTTGCCTGGAGAATCCCATGGACAGAAGAGCCTGGCAGGCTACAGTCCATAGGGTTGCAAAGAGTCAGACACTACTGAAGCAGCTTAGCATTCCTGTGCTTGCATAAAATAGAAAACACAGCTGATTCAGATTATGTTCGAGTTTGAGAACCACTGTCCTGGTCTAGACCTTCTAGAACTAACTCCCCCGAAAGATGTCCTTTTCATTATAGGGGACTGGAATGCAAAAGTAGGAAGTCAAGAAACACCTGGAATAACAGGCACATTTGGCCTTGGAGTACAGAATGAAGCAGGGCAAAGGCAAAACAGAGTTTGGTCAAGAGAATGCACTGGTCATAGCAAATGCCCTCTTCTAATAATACAAGAGAAGACACTATACATGGACATCACCAGGTGGTCAATACCAAAATCAGATTGATTATATTCTTTGCAGCCAAAGATGGAGAAGCTCTATACAGTCAACAAAAACAAGACTGGGAGCTGACTGTGGCTCAGATCATGAATTCCTTATTGCCAAATTCAGACTTAAATTGAAGAAAGCAGGGAAAACCACTAGACCATTCAGGTATGAACTAAATAAAATTCCTTACGATTTTACAATGGAAGTGAGAAATAGATTCAAGGGATTAGATCTGACAGACAGTACATGACTAACTATGGACAGAGGTTCATGACATTATACAGGAGACAGGGATCAAGACCATCCCCAAGAAAAAGAAATCCAAAAAAGCAAAATGGTTGTCTGAGGAGGCCTTATGAACAGCTGCGAGAAGAAGAGAAGTGAAAGGCAAAGGAGAAAAGGAAAGATATACCCATTTGAATGCAGAGTTTCAAAGAGTAGCACGGAGAGATAAGAAAGCCTTCCTCAGTGATCAGTGCACAGAAATAGAGGAAAAGAATAGAATGGGAAAGACTAGAGATCTCTTCAAGAAAATGAGAGATACCAAGGGAACATTTCATGCAAAGATGGGCTCGATAAAGGATAGAAATGGTATGGACCTAACAGAAGCAGAAGAGGTGGCAAGAATACACAGAACTATATAAAAAAGATGTTCACAACCCAGATAATCATGATGGTATGATCACTCACCTAGAGCCAGACATCTTGGAATGCGAAGTCAAGCGGGCCTTAGGAAGCATCACTATGAACAAAGCTAGTGGATGTGATGGAATTCCAGTTGACCTATTTCAAATCCTTAAAGATGGGGCTGTGAAAATGCTACACTCAATAGGTCAGCAAATTTGGAAAATGCAGCAGTGGCTATAGGACTGGAAAAGGTCAGTTTTCATTCTAATCCCAAAGAAAGGCAATGCCAAAGAATGCTCAAACACAATTGCACTCATCTCACATGCTAGTAAAGTAATGCTCAAAATTCTCCAAGCCAGGCTTCAACAGTATGTGAACCATGAACTTCCAGATGTTCAAGCTGGATTTAGAAAAGGCAGAGGAACCAGAGATCAAATTGTCAACATCCGTTGGATCATGGAAAAAGCAAGAGAGTTCCAGAAAAACATCCATTTCTGTTTTATTGACTATGCTTTGACTGTGTGGATCACAATAAACTGTGGAAAATTCTGAAGGAGATGGGAATACCAGAATACCTGACCTGCCTCTTGAGAAATCTGTATGCAGGTCAGGAAGCAACAGTTAGAACTGGACATGGAACAACAGACTGGTTCTAAATAGGAAAATGGGTACGTCAAGGCTGTACATTGTCACCCTGCTTATTTAACTTATATACAGAGTACATCATGCGAAATGCTGGGCTGAAGGAAGCACAAGCTGGAAGCAAGATTGCTGGGAGAAATATCAATAACCTCATATATGCAAAAGACACCACCCTTATGGCAGAAAGTGAAGAGGAACTAAAAAGCCTGTTGATGAAAGTGAAGGAGGAGAGTGAAAAAGTTGGCTAAAGCTCAACATTCAGAAAACAAAGATCATGGCATCCAGTCCCATCACTTCATGGGAAACAGATGGTTAAACAGTGGAAACAGTGTCAGACTTTATTTTGGGGGGCTCCAAAATCACTGCAGATGGTGATTGCAGCCATGAAATTAAAAGCTTACTCCTTGGAAGGAAAGTTATGACCAACCTAGACAGCATATTCAAAAGCAGAGACATTACTTTGCCAACAAAGGTCCGTCTAGTCAAGGCTATAGTTTTTCCAGTGGTCATGTATGGATGTGAAAGTTGGACTGTGAAGAAAGCTGAGCGCTGAAGAATTGATGCTTTTGAACTGTGGTGTTGGAGAAGACTCTTGAGAGTCCCTTGGACTGCAAGGAGATCCAACCAGTTCATCCTAAAGGAGATCAGTCCTGGATGTTCTTTGGAAGGACTGATGCTAATGCTGAAGCTCCAATACTTTGCCACCTGATGCGAAGAACTGACTCATTTGAAAAGACCCTTATGCTGAGAAAGATTGAAGGTGGGAGGAGAAGGGGACGACAGAGAATGAGATGATTGGATGGCATCACTGACTCAATGAACATGAGTTTGTGTAATCTCTGGGAGCTGGTGATGGACAGGGAGGCTTGGCATGCTGCAGTCCATGGGGTCACAAAGAGTTGGATATGACTGAGCGAGTAACCTGAACTGAACTGAGACCTGGTCTAACAATTCCTTCAACTCACATTATCCTCTGGTTTTCCTGTGTACTTGATAGGGTCATTTCCTTTCATTTAATTGCTATTTGAGATTTGACTATACCAGGCAATTAAGCCCCGGATAAAAAATGTTTTTAATCAAGGAATACAAAGAAGTGCTTAATAATTATAGTCATCCCTTGTATGAAGGAAGATGATCTTTAGTAATTAGCTATGTATATGGTATATGAGGTGAAAACAATTGGCTCAAATGATGTTGCACAGAAATGACTCTTTGAACTTAATTATTTTTTACCATATTCTTCATCCCATCCCTTATCCCTTTATCCAGTGATAAAGTGCTCTGAAAGTTTGATGTCTGGAGTAGGGAAAGCTCAGTGAGAAAATAATAGCTGCTGAAATCCCTTTAAAGAATTTAGCAATGAAAGGTGAGTTGTCCGAAGTGCATTTACCCTGAACAAAAGTACAGTGAGGCTGCTAATTTTTATCTTTGTAATTACTCATAGCTTATTATTTTGCTGTCTGCCTACCCTGAACTTTTTCCACATCAGTGTTATCTGCCTTAGATTACAATCTGTCTTGACCCAGAGTCTCTTTCCTAAATTGCTCTGTGCAATTAAGTGCTTTGTGGTTATGATAAAAAGCATCATTTTAACTGTTAGACTAGAGATCTACCTACAAAGCTATATCCTATAGACAGTAACTTCTGTCACAGAGCAATAGCTGGGTACAAACTGTATAAGGGCAGGACAGACAATTACTCACTTTAGAACTCATGCACATCTTTTGACAAGGAGCACCAGGCGTGTGTGCATGTGTGCGTGTGTGTGAGTGTGTGTGTGTGTGTATTAGAGCAAGGACTCAGCAGTTGTGGCTCAGGGGCTTAGTTGCCCCATGGCATATGGAATACTCCTAGACCAGGGATCAAACCCATGTCCCCTGCATTGGCAGGCAGATTCTTATCTACTGTACCATCAGGGCAGTCTCAAATCACTTCTTAATCTATAACAAAGAGAACAGAAATTAAATCAGTTATAAAAGTATATATATATATATATATATATATATATATATATATACACACACACACACACAGCAGGTATAAAAATACCAATTAATGAATTTGTTAACTGAGGACCTTTAAAGGCTTTGTTGATCTCCTATGGTTTGACTTCTTAAATCTGTAGTCTATTTCTTTAACTAGTGACTAAGTAAGTGGTAAGGCATTTACATCTATAAATATAATTTTAAACTATCAGACTATACTTTGTGCAATGAAAAAGTCCCAGGCCATAGTCTCAAATAAATTTCAGTAACATTTGCTTAATGTCTGCTACTTCATTAGACACAAGGTCCTACAAAATGAGCAATATACTCTTCTCCAAAATCAAAGGGTTTTAAAAAAAAAGGTAAAGGATTTGCAAAGATGTTCACATTTGAAAAAAAGAACATGATCAGTTCAATGGGTCAGTTTCCAGAAATACAGATTTGTGACTCCTTTAAACAGCCTATAAATCTCCCTGAAGAAATATGAAATAGTTATTCAACTTGTCTATTTGTAAAATTTTTTCTTAACTTAGTTTTCAGTCTTCTATTTGCCACCAAATACCAGCTGGGTTTAGAGTAAGAAATGTGAAAAAAACAGAAACAGCTATCAATTATGCATGCGAATAATGAAGCACCCCCTAAATTCTTGATGAATATACATCTCGAATGCCAAATAGATTTTCAGGGGACATATAAAGTGACAAGCATTTCTAAAGTTCTAAAGTCTGTTTTCAAATTCCAAGTTATTCTTTCAAAATCCTTAAGTCTTCAATTGAAAGTATGTTTTTAAATTTAAAAAACCCTAAAGTTTGAAAATAAAAGGTTATATTTTAGGGGCTTGGTAAGGAAATGACCCATTAAAAACAGCTTTTAAACATATAAACGGCTGAAAAAAAAAGATAATGGAAATGTTCTGACATTTTATCATTATTTAGTGCTGGTGACTGTATCTCACACTTGACAAGCCTTTGTTTCCTAGTTCTGACTTGTTCACTAACTCAAAGTTTGACCTTGATCAGATCATTTCCTCTCTCAGGGCTTTGTATCTCTTATGTCAAAGGAAGATGCTTGTCTGTGAAATCTCTCTTTTTTTTTTTTTTTTTTGGTTAAACCTTTAAAGCCTTTAGAGTTCTAAAATATTATTAAATTATTTAGATATCATGGTATGATTTTACAAAGTTATTTAATTGTTTACAGAAAAATATTTTGAAGGCCCACTAAAGTAGTATGTTGAGAGAGTCTAAAAAATCACTTAAATGTAATATTGCTCTGACAATTGACCACTACTGGAGAGGGGTATAAGTTCTTGCTTACAATTTATCAAATACTGATGGAGAAAAGAGCATAAGAATGTCTATTGCAAAAGTACAGACAATTAGATATAATTTGTCTTAATAGATCTGTAGATAACATGGACCATTACCTACATATTACTTGTTAAAATTTAATGTCCTCTAGGGCTCAAGTAATTGTACTGAACTCCTCGTTTGTGTATGTGTGTTTATCTTGATCAAAGCTTACTTCAAAGATCAGGGAGTTTGGGATTATTAGATGCAAACATAAATAGAATGGATCAGCAGCAAGGTCCTACTGCATAACACAGGGAACTACACTTAATATTCAGGATAAGTAATAATGGAAATGAACATTAAAAAAGAATATATGTGTGTGTAACTGAATCACTGTTATACAGCAGAAATTACCACAGCATCAAGTATATGTCAATTAAAAAAATGAATGATATTAACAAAAGCTAAAAAATGAAATTTGAAAAAAAGGAAAGCAAAGATCAATGCCCCTGAGTTAATCAGGGAAAGGTCAAAGCTCATAAATCAGTCTTACACATGTTAACTAAAACCTCAGAACTAGTAGGATCTCTCATTAGACCTTCAATAGCAAGAGGGAGAGAGAGTGAAACCACAGGGCAGGCATTTTTCTACAGTAGTTTGCTTTAGTGAATGTTGGACTAGAAAACCACTAACTGAACATAAAAACATTGAAAATAAATATTTTTCATGTTTGTTTTTGTGTTGCCTGCCATCCTGACAACTAAGGGGAAAATAATGCATTTGTAGGAGTAGGTAATCTTTGTGTCTCTGAGTTTATCCCTGAAATAATTGGCAGCGTGACTCTGAAAAGCAGACACAGAAAGTCATCCTTGGTTTGATGACTTTTTTGGGCTTTTTGTGTTTTCATTTTGTTGCATTTTTTCTGATATCAAATATTAGCTTGGTGCTAAAAATCAAGAGGGGAAAATGCAAGCAGAAAAATGAGAAAAGTCAGCTCATTACTTCTCTTCTTTGTATGATGGGGCTCATGTGATTGGTACATTAGACTTTGTAGTGTCATTTCATTCCTTTCTCTGTAGACATCAATACTAGGAAATAAAAAGCAAAGTTCTAAAGTGAGAGGAAAAGTACCAATTATATGTATGCACATGGTTTATGAGGGTTTTCAAGCTATTGATCTTCAGGTAAATGTCTAGGCTGAGGAAGATTTAAATGTGTAGGAGTCTGGGCTGTATTTTTACATTTATCATAATTAATATCTAAAAAAGGGAGGAAAAGACAAACTGTCACTCTTATTATTTCCTGCAATTGCCTCTGCAAAACTAGGAAAGACGGGATTACTTTCTATCTACTTGAAATAGACATTTAAAGTACAGTGAATTAAACAAACTTTGGACCATTTTCTTAAAGTTTCCTTCAGTGAAACTGATAGGAATCAAAAATTTATATTAAAAAAAATGGCAGGGCCATTGCTCCTAGCAGAGTTATCTGAATGATTTGCTAGGTCAAGCAATCTGTCAACTATTTCCCTCTAGATCAGAGGATTAGTATATCAGGCCAGATTCTTATCCTGTATAACACTGAGCAAAGTTATTTTTGGAATCTGACACAGTATATGATTTGACACTCTTAATGGGGATACCTAAGACTTGACTTCCAAAAGCTGAATGGATTTTAGAGTAGAACATAATTCCTATGGTAAAGTACAGCTGTAAAGACTAAAATGCAGTTTGAATACACTCAGACTGAATCTTCAATGCTTTCTCCATTAAATAAAGAGATTGCAAATTAAAAGTACTCAAAAATTGCAGTTGACATTCAGAAACTCATTAGCTTCATTCTTTTCCAAAATCACCATAGCAATTACTCTAAACTTTAATTGGCCAAAATTGTCCATCACTGAAACACTGATTTTTAAGAGACAATTTTTTTTTCTGCCTTGGACTTAACTTTTTTAGAATTTTAAATCCATTCCTATACCAGTTCCTAAAATGATTGAGCACATTTGTATTTTGTCTTTCCAGGGAAGGCATTCTTTTTCTTGAACTCTCTTATGCTGGCTTCTTATGGTTGGTCAGATGCTGTGAGTATCTTATGCCAATCAGCTATAGATTCCATGCCAATCTACATTTCTCAAGGAAAAAAATGGAAAAACTTGTACACATGGATCCGAGTTATATTTAGAAATCTCAATTAGGATTTGGTCAATTCTTAACTATTTCTTTGTGACATTATCTTTATCTTTTCTTCTCAATTTAACTTCAGTTTATGATACTGCTTTATTGTTTAAATATTTATTACCTTAAAATTACATCATAATACATTCAAACTTATATTCCTTCCTTCATGCTGCTGCTGCTGCTGCTGCTGCTAAGTCACTTCAGTTGTGTCCGACTCAGTGTCCCACCAGGCTCCTCTGTCCCTGGGATTCTCCAGGCAGGAATACTGGAGTGGGTTGCCCTTTCCTTCTCCAATGCATGCATGCATGCTAAGTCGCTTCAGTTGTGTCCAACTCTGTGTGATCCCATGGTGACAGCCCACCAGGCTCCGCTGTCCACAGGATTCTCCAGGCAAGAATACTGGAGTGGGTTGCCATTTTCTTCCTTCATACGTTCAGTTAATTAGTCATTTTTTTCATTCAGCAACTTCCAGTGCTGACATAGTGCTAGAAACAAAAAGGAAAGAGGTGTGTTCCAGGATCTAAAACTACTGGTAAAGGCCAGATAAACAAACAAATGCATTTAAATTTTAAGAGAACAAAGGCAAGAGGATAAGCAGGGCACCCTGGGGGCCCAAAGGAAGGTATGGTTTTTACCATCTGGGAGAGAGGAGATGAAACAGAAGCCTTGTGGGTGCAGATGATGCATGACCTGAATGTTCAAAGGTGGTTTTCCAGATGGTCAATGGATGAAGGTACTGTCCCTCCAAAGGAGAACCACAGACAAAACAGGCTGGGAAAACAGCAGGGTGAATTCAGGAAACAAGGAGCTCAGCCTGGCTAAAGCAGAATGAGACACAAGGCACAAGAACGAGTCCAACCCCATTTAATGGATGAAAGCAAGACACAGTATGGCCTTCAAACAGCAAAAGAGGGTCAGGGGAAGAGTCAGCAAAGTTAGCAAGAAAAAGACAAAAGAATATGACACTTTTTTTCTTTTTTCCTTTTACAGTGAACACACCAGATACTGGAAGAAATAGAGATGAAACATTTCAGAATCTGGCTTCTGCTTCTGGTTAACAAAATCTTTACTACAGTGAAATAAAAACAGAAGTATGGAAGAGGTGGAGAGAAGTTGCTTTCCTTTATGGAATGACAAGAAGCGTAGAATTCTCAGAATATGAGGACCCAAGTATATTCTTAATTCCATCTCTTTCACCAGTGTTCGGTAAATACACAGCTAAATATACAATTATATTCTGTTAGTCTCTGTAAAAGTCATATGACAAAAGTAAAACTATAAACCTATGATTGATAAAAAATTATATGATTGAAACCATAAACTCTATATTTATATAAATAATATATACAACAACAATAACAAAAAGGACAGGAGTAGATAAAAGGAATTCATTTTGCAAAGTTCTTAGATTTCATTTAAAATGCTATAAAATTAACTCTAAGTGGATCATGGTATATTAATAATGCATGTTGTAATCCCATAAACATTCATTAAAAATAATGTAAAAATGTACATTTGAAAAGCCAACAGACACATTCAAAAGAAAAAAGTCAGGTTAATTTTGAAAAAGGCAAGCAAGAAAGAAGACAGGAACAAATATGTAGATGAGAGAAACAGAAAACAAACAGAAAGTTATAGTTTCATTTTGGTTAAATAAATTTTTTTTTTAAAATCCAGGTGAAGAATATCTGTCTTTTAATAGGAACAAATCATGTATTTACATATAATGTAATTTGTGAGATGAGATGGCAAATTCTGTTTTATCCATGACGGAGAAACTGGTATAGGACATGACCTTCCAAACAATTAGAAAACTGGACCAAATATATAAAACAATTATTTTCAGACATTGGCCAACAGATAGCAGAGCACCGTAGTTCCTTAACAAATGAGTTAAGTCTGACCTGCCACAGGCAAAATAAGCACATAATAAGATGACTGCTTTTCAGACACATGCAAGTCAGAAAGTAATGAAACAGTATTCTTAAAATGCTAAAAGAATTTTTACATCCAACAAAATATTTTCTAAAAAAAAGGCAAATAAAGGCTTTAAATTTAAAGATTTTTGAGATGTAATTGGCATATAACAGTATATTAGTTTCTTGTGTGCAATATGATTCAATATTTGCATATATTGCAGAATGATAAGGACAATAAGTCTAGTTAACATCTGTCACCGTACATAGTTATAATTTTTTTGTTGTGATGAGAACTTCTAAGATTTACTCTCTTCAATTCAGTTGCTCAGTCATGTCCCACTCTTTGTGACCCCCTGGACTGCAGCAAGCTAGGCTTCCCTGTCCATCACCAACTCCTGGAGCTTGCTCAAACTCATGTCCATCAAGTCAGTGATGCCATCCTACCATCTCATCCCCTGTCATCCCCTTCTCCTTCTGCCTTCAATCTTTCCCAGCATCAGGGTCTTTTCCAATGAGTCAGTTCTTTGCATTAGCTGGCCGAAATATTGGAACTTCAGCCTCAGCATCAGTCCTTCCAATGAATATTCAGGACTGATTTCCTTTAGGATTGACTGGTTTACTCTCTTAGTAACTTTCAAATATGCAATATAGTATTATTAATTATAGTCACCATGCTGTACATTATAGCCACAGGACTCATTTATTTTAAAACTGAAAGTCTGTAACTTTTGATCCTCTTCATTCATTTTACCCATCTCCTCACTTGCCCACTTCCAATTTCTGGCATCTACCAGTTGGTTCTCTGTATTTATGATCTCTGTTTTGTCTTTTATTTTTTAATTCCACATATAAGTGAGACCATATAGCGTTTTCCTTCCTCTGTCTGACATTTTACTTAGCCTCATCCCCTTAAGGTCTATACATGCTGTTGCAGATGGCAAGATTTCATTCTTTTTTAAGGCTGAATAATATTTCATGGGATGTATATATCGCATTTCCTTTATCTCTTTATCCATTGATGGACAATTAGATTTGCTTCCATGTCTTGGCTGCAATTAATATAGAAGTGTACATTCTTTTTTCAGATTTTTGCTTTCTTTGGATAAATACCCAAGTATGAAATTGCTGGATGATATGGTAGTTCTTTTTTTACATTTTTGAGGAACATCCATATTGTTTTCCATACTGACTGCACCAATTTATACTTCTACCAGTAGTGTACAAGGCTTCCCTTTTCTCCACAACCTTGGCAACACTTGTTATTTTTTGTATTTTTTAAAAATTCTAACAGGTGTGAGAAGATATCTCACTGTGGTTTTGATTTTTATTTCCCTGATGATTAGTGATTTTAAGCATTTTTTTCATGCACCTGTTGGCTATCTGTACATGTTCTTTGGGAAAAAAAGTATATTCCTATAGTCTGCCCATTTTTAATCTAATTAATGGTATTTTGATATTGATTGGAATGAGTTCTTTATATATTTTGGATATTATCTCCTTATCAGATATATGATTTGTAATTATTTTCTCCTATTCAGTAGGTTGCCTTTTCGTTTTGTGGCAGAGGCTTTTTAGTTAGTCGTAGTCCTACTCGTTTACTTTTGCTTTTGTTGCAAGACTTCTTTAGAGAAACGAAAGCTGGAAGAATTGCTAGAAGATAGTAACTACAAAAAATATTAAAGTTCTTAGGCTGAAGGTACATGTTCCCTGAGGGAAAACTATATGTATAAAAAGGACTCAAAAGTGCCAGAAGTGGTAAATTAGTAGTAAAATATAAAATATTGTCTTCTTTTTAAATAATAAAATATACATAACATAAAATTTACTATCTTAATATTTCAGTGTACAGATCAGTGGTATTAAGTACATTCACATTATGTACTCACACCAAGTACATTCACATGAGCACCATCCATCTCCAAACTTTTCCAACTTCCATAAAATTCTTTTTCTGTTTTGTTTTGTCTATTTTTTACATGTTTAAATGATATTATACTATTTAAAGCAAAAAATAATGACAATGTATTTTGTGACTGATGACATATATAGAAGTAAAGTATGTGATAAGATTACCAAGTGCAGGAGACATGTTTATACTGTAATGTCCTCACATTACATATACCTACATAAAGAGGTATATCAAGATAAATAGCTTAAATAATTTAATAATTTTAAAAGCAAATTGTGAAAAGTTGAGAGGCATATTGTAACTTGCAGAGAAGTCACTAAAAATATGAAACAGGGGCTTTTCTGGTGCTCCAGTGGTTAAGAATCCACATGCCAATGCAGGGGATATGGGTTTGATCCCTGGTCCAGGAAGATCTCATATGCCATGGCCGTGGAGCAAGTAAGCCTGTGCGCCACAACCACTCAGCCAGCACTTTGGAGCCTATGAGCCACAACTGCTGAGGCCAAGGACTGCAACTATTGAAGCCCACATGCCTAGAAGCCTGTGCTCCTCAACAGGAGAAGCCATGGCGATGAGAAACCTGAACACCTCAACCAGAGAGTAGTCTCACCTCTCCACAACTAGAGAAAGTCCTCAAGCAGCCACGAAGGCCCAGTACGGCCAAAAATAAACGAATAAATAGTAATTATATATACATATAAATATATATATATAACAAATAGATATTGCTAATAAACCAACAGTGGAGAAAAAAATTGAATCCTACAAGATAATTATATGATCCGAAAGGAGCAAAAGACATGAAAAGTCAACAAAGAAATGGGACAAACAGAAACCAATAGTAAGTTTGTAGGCTTAAATGCAACCCTATCAATAATTATATCAATTCAAATGATTTAAATGTACCAATTAAGAAGCAAAGACTGTCAGAACAGATAAAGAAGTCCTCAATTACATGTCTACATGAGATATATATTTAATATAATGACATGGGCTTAAAGGTTTAAAAGTTAAAGAATGGATAGAGATGTATCATGCATTATAAAGCTGTTATGATTCACTGAGAGAGATATAGCATCACTTATGTTATAGTCTTGCCTAGAATGCATCCCCTGAATTTAACCACAAGACAAACCCAAATCAGAGGGTCACTTGTCCCACAAAATAGCTGACCCATCCTCATCAAAAGTGTCAAAGTTATAAAAGCCTAGAAAAAACAGAAGAATTGGCCCAGACTAAGAGAGAGTAACACTGGGCTGGAAGAAGCAACAAGCTGGAATCAAGATGGCCAGGAGAAATATCAATAACCTCAGATATGCAGATGACACTACCCTTATGGCAGAAAGTGAAGAGGAACTAAAAAGACCCTTGATGAAAGAGAAAGAGGAGAGTGAAAAAGTTGGCTTAAAGTGCAACATTCAGAAAACTAAGATCATGGCATCTGGTCCCATCACTTCATGGGAAATAGATGGGGAAACAGTGGAAACAGTGTCAGACTTTATTTTTTGGGGCTCCAAAATCACTGCAGATGGTGATCGCAGCCAGGAAATTAAAAGATGCTTACTCCTTGGAAGGAAAGTTATGACCAACCTGATAGCATATTTAAAAGCAGAGACATTATTTTGCCAACAAAGGTCTGCTAGTCAAGGCTATGGTTTTTCCAGTGGTCATGTATGGATGTGAGAGTTGGACTGTAAAGAAGGCTGAACACTGAAGAATGGATGTTTTTGAACTGTGGTGTTGGAGAAGACTCTTGAGAGTCCCTTGGACTGCAAGGAGATCCAACCAGTCCATCCTAAAGGAGATCAGTCCTGGGTGTTCATTGGAAGGGCTAATGCTAAAGCTGAAACTCCAGTACTTTGGCCACCTCATGCAAAGAGTTGACTCATTGGAGAAGACCCTGATGCTGGGAGGGATTGGGGGCAGGAGGAGAAGGGGACGACCAAGGATGAGATGGCTGGATGGCATCACCAACTCTATGGACATGAGTCTGAGTGAACTCCGGGAGTTGGTGATGGACAGGGAGGCCTGATGTGCTGCGATTCATGGGGTCGCAAAGAGTAGGACACCACGGCTGAGCGACTAAACTGAACTGAACTGAAGGGAGAGTACAGAGCCCTGTAAGAGGTGATTCTGAACTGGATTCTTTAAATATTAATAAACATTATTGGGACAATTGGCAAACTTGAATAGGGTCCAAAGAGGTGGCCTAAAGAGTTAAACCAAAAAACAAACAAACAAACAACAACAAAAAAAGAGTTAAACCATTAGCTGATAATGTTGCATAAATGTTTACTTTCTTATCTTGATGACTGCTTTTTTTTTTTTAAATGTAGGAGCATGTTGAATGTCTTTTTAGGAGATATATGATTAAGTATTCAGGGCATTGAGGCTTCAGATCGGCAATTTATTTTCACATGGAACAGGAAAGAAATTCTTTGTGCTACTTATTCACCTCTCCTTATGTTTGAGAATTTTTTAAAGCTTAAAATTGACTATAAAATATGAGCAATAATTGTGATAACTATGAACTTCTCAATAGATGCTAGAGATAGAGGGGTAGTGGCTTCAAAGTTATGAGGGAAATTGTTTTTCAACAAAGAATTCAACACCCAAACCACCTATTAATCAGCATGAGGGTAGAAGAGCAACATTTTCAGATACACAAGAACTTAGAAAGCTCTGTCAGAACTAAAGAATCTACTCTATTAAAATAAGGGAAGAAAAAAATACATCCATTGGTGAAGAGATGTATTAAAATGGTAGCATTCAGCTAGCCTAAAGTGTTAAAAGAGGGGGCCAAGAATAGTCAAATCAGCAGGTGGACAGTAGGAGGTATGGAAATTACTATTCTTCATTTAAAAATGGGTACATGAATTATTTTAATGGTGATGTAAATGAATTATATTCATTAAAATAAATGAAATGTGAGAAAGTGAGTGAATGAGTAAAGACAGTAGGTAAAGGATATCCTTAACAATAAAAGGATGGAGAATGCAGGAAACAGCTAGAGAATGAACACAGGTTTGAGACCTTTTTTTCCTTCTAAATTAAGAGAAATAAGCATGATTTTATAATCTAAAGGAAAACCAGAAAAGTGGGTGATCAAATAAAAAGTTCTAGAAGCAGTGCTTTTTCAATTATGCTAGTAGAAAGTACGTGATATGCCATGTAGACAGAAATAATTTGTAGTCTTGTGTGCAATAGAGAGCCCCACTTTTCCCCATACAGATCATTAGTTAAGAAAAAATGGGACATATAGAATAAAGAGGATTTCGAAGCTTGGTTTAAATCTGAAGTCATATCTGTGGCTCATAGTTGAGGAAGCTGAAAGAGTAACACATTGCGTTGCTGAGAAGCACTGGATGGTCCAGTTGAAAAGACAAATGCACATTTTCAATAGCACTAGCTGCATAATTATATACTTCTTTTTCCTGAAATGTTATCAAGTTGTGGGTATAGGGATTTGAGACTTTGCTAATGGATACCAAGTGATAACCAAGGGGGTGGTCTAAACTTTTCCGGGAGAAAAGGAAGTAAAACTATATGGGGATGATAGGCAGAATTAAGGGAGAGGGGTTGAAAAACTGGAGGTCAAATGCACTGAAATAGCAGTCAGAGTGAGCTTATAGGAGCCCCAAACTAGGATGTTGTGAAATCATATGCCAGGCATGAATGGGTTTAGTGAGAAAAAGATTTGGGATTGGTTCTGATGATTTTAAAAATTTGCCATCCCAAGGAAGCTCACTGGTGGAAAAGAAATCAGTAAAATAACCAGGGTTCGTTGCGTAGAAGGAAGAAAAGCAGCAAGTGGTGCCCTGGGAACATGAAGTTTCTCCAGTTGTTTTCAGGAAGTCAGGCTGACTTAGAGTCTCTTCGCTATGTCCTTTTGATCTTGGGGCTGACATTTCTTGGATGAATCAAACTTCCACTGCATTAAACTATCTGTGAGTGATAAACCACCTACTATGAAGTTGGCCTTTTCTAGTTTCCTATCTCGGCACCAATTTAACAACTTAGTCCTTTCTAGCAAGGTTGTTTTTCTATTTATGCTTTCAATGTCTTCTGCGTTTCAGTGATAGTTGTCTTGGCACACATTCCCAGCTGCAGACAGCTTTTATTTTTAGATTTCTTGATTCAGAAAGAGTAGTCCCTGTTTAGGGATTTCACTGTCATTCTAAGCTTGCCACTGAACTACGACCCTGCAGCTTTCTCAAATTCAAGTCACTGGGGAAACCTTTTGAAATGCTGAGAAGACAAGACAACATTTTGTACAAGGGAGAAAAGGCAACCAAAAAGAGATTCCAGAATCGAGCAGATAGCGCGAAAAGGACAGGGAAGTGAAGACAGTGACAGGAGCCAAAGGACAAAAGACAATACGTCAAATCCTTACTAAGCCAGTCAGCCAACAGCATCAAGATCAAGGGCATAATTTGTAGCTAGAGGTTTGCAAACAGGGAAGGAACTTCTTGCTTCATATATCCCTAAAGTACCACCCAAAGTACTATAGGTCATAAAAATACTTCCTATTGCTGAAATAAGGAAGTCACTTCCTGGTTCACAATGTTAGTGAACTGGTTAGATTTTGAGGACTCTCTTTGAAACTCATTCAGGTATAGATTTTCAAAGAGTTTATTATTTGAGTTCAATAACCTCATGTGGAACCTGTATTTGAAAAAAAGGAATAACAGAGTTAAGTACTATGTGCCTAGATAGTGAAAATATATTTATCTAAGCACTGGCATTTTATAAAGGATATATTCAAATCACTTTTCCCAATATTTAGCAGTCCTAGATATGAGGCATGAAAGATGAACAAATATCCTGTAAAGTATTGAGTTGACCAAAAAGTTCATTGGGATTTTCCATAAGATCTTATGATAAACCTGAATGAACATTTTGGCTAAGCCCATGCTACTGTTAAGTCGCTTCAGTTGTGTCTGACTCTGTGCAACCCCATAGACAGCAGCCCACCAGGGCTCCCCCATCCCTGAGATTCTCCAGGCAAGAACACTGGAGTGGGTTGCCATTTCCTTCTCCAATGCATGAAAGTGAAAAGTGAAAGTGAAGTCGCTCAGTCACGTCTGACTCTTCGCAACCCCATGGACTGCAGCCTACCAGGCTCCTCCGTCCATGGGATTTTCCAGGCAAGAGTACTGGAGTGGGGTGCCATTGCCTTCTCCATGGCTAACCCCATAATTATAATTAGATGTTAAGGTACAATTTAGGGCATGAAAGACATGCCTTTAAACATGGGTGTCAGGAGCAATACATTCTTCAAATGATGTCCCACATTAGCCACATTTTGGTCTGTTTGAAGAGCCTAGAAGTGATGATGGTTGGAAGAGGATGCAGAAGGAAAGCACAGGGCAATTGCAAAGTTGCAGAAGGAAAGTACTGGAAAGCATTAAAATTCTGTGGCTCCCAAATAAGGCCCTTCTTAGAAGATTTTAAGAATGATTTTTTAGTCATTTATTTCTTAAAAATGAATATTTTAGTCTAAACACTTCAGTCACTTGAGGTATACCTAGAAAACACTGGAAGACCATTAACCATTTAAATTAACTCCGATGTAGCAGCTCCTGCCCCCACTTACAGATTCCCTTATGGTTTTTGCTTCTGCCCTCCCCATATGTGGGTCTCCACCCAGGCTCATTTATTCTCAGCGGGATGGGAGGGAACCCAACAAGCAGGGGCAGGAGAGCAGGCAGCCTGGCCTCCGGGGTCCTGGCTTCATGTCCTATGAGTCTGGCTTTGTCTCTACATTGCTCTGTCTTGCCTGGCAATTTCAGATAGCCTGCCTCTTTGGTCACACATTTTACTTTTATCCCTTC
Organism: Ovis aries; assembly: GCF_016772045.2. Lineage (NCBI taxonomy): Eukaryota > Metazoa > Chordata > Mammalia > Artiodactyla > Bovidae > Ovis > Ovis aries. Next base: position 54,179,659 of record NC_056061.1, read on the forward strand.
TGTTTCTGCTAATCATCTAGAAGCTGTTTGTTAGGGCCTCTAAAACTCCTGGCTTGCTCTGAGTGGTAATAGTTAGGTTTGTCCTCTTGACTCTTTGTTTATTTGTTTCCCTAATGTTTTAAAATATACTTTTCCCCAGTTTTAGGGTTTCTTCTGACCTCCAGTGTGCCCTGTTCTACATAATCTGCTGTAATTAGTGTTGCCTAAAAGAAGCTAATCAACGAATACTTGAGATTCATAAAAACTTTGAAGTGAGCAAAAAACCTGTCATTTTTTAAAATATATTCCCTTAGACTATTTGACTATCAACTTTCAGAGTCAAAAAGGTGTCAATCAGCAGCCATAAGTTACAGATAACTTCTGGGGGTTGAGCGATGATCATGGGTCAGGCCCTCAGCTCTCCTGTGTCATAACTTTGATCAGGATAACAACAACAATGATGATGACGACAACAACAACAGTAGTAATATTAATTGTTTCCCCTTAGTCTTAGCATAGAGTCTGGTAAACAGAAAGTGCTCAATATGTACTATTACGGTGATGGATATAAATGTGCAATGATCACCAAGATTTAGACTGGCTTTTAGAGGGGCTCTCTCTAGCAGGTGCCTGGCTCCCCCAGACCTGTCACAACTACGGCATTCTCTCTTACCTTAGCAGAGCTTCTCAGTATTATTACTGCACTGTTTTCTAGAATGTCCACATCTACACTTCTAGCTTTGTGGAAATATTTTCCCTCTCAACAGTCTCTCTCCCAACTCCCTCCCAAGAGTCAACCAGGCTGACACGTTTCGCCTGGTATGCTGGTCCCTGTCTAGTCAGATGCTTTCTGTCCTGTGACGCAGTTACCAGAGATGTGTCTCTCATCAGTTGACCTTAGGAATTACTTGGAAAGATTCCCTCCTGAATATGACTCAACCCCTCTGGCTCACCCGTTCATACCTCATCACCAACAACAAGCAGGAAACAAAGTCGGTATGGACATGGCACCTCCTTTACTCTCTGGATCTTTTCCTCCTTGGGAGAAGCCTCATAGTCCGTAGGTTAGGATGATTTATGTTGCTCTGTCCCTATAGTTCTTCCTTGGCTCTCATATAGCACTTGCTGCTTGTGACTGTGATTGGTTGTTTTCAGCATGTCTCTCTTTCAAAACTCTAAGCTTTATGAAAACAAAGAAAAAGGACATACCTCCTGATTATGGCTTTATTCCGACTTCCCAGCCCAAGAATTGGCAATATCACAGAGGGGTTAAGAGCTTATGATCTGGAGCCTGGCTGCTTGGCTCAATTTACGACTCATACCTCTACTATCTGTGTCGATTTTGATGAGTTACTTAAATTATTTGTATTTTAGTTTACTTGCTTGGAAGATAGGTATTTTAGTAATGTTTACCTCTTAGAGAAGATTAAATACATTACTAAGGATAAAAAGGACTTAAAATGGTGCTCGGCACAGAGCAAACAGCTATTAAAGTAGGATCTCAATAAATATTTGATGGATTAATAAATGTCACGGTAGGTCCAGCATCAGCATTCTGTAGACATCATTTAAACAATCTGAATAGTCCAGCTGCCTTGAGAGTGTCTTGATTTTTTTCACGCATGTTTTTCATTTACTGCCTCTCCGGCTTTACTGTACGTATTTGTGTCAAATCTGCTTGTCTAAACATTTCAAAAAGGAAAACAGTGCTACATAGTTTAAAAAACTGTCATAATTTAGCTCTATGGATTTCTAAAACTTCACATATAAACTGGTTAACTGCCTCACCGGAGGTTTTAAGGGCTAATCAAATCCACTCATGAATAGATTTGTAGTAATGTGGTGTGTGGTACATAAAGAAGGATGCTAGGCTAATGTTTGTGTGTACACAAGTATTTGTGTCTATTTGCATGTGTACGTGTGCATTGGGAGTGGGGCTTATGATGCCAAAGATGAGGAAGATGAAGTTTTTGCTCTATGGAATCTTAAAATTTCATAAAGGGGATAACCATGCAAATGACTGAGTAAATCACAAGGCCCGGTCCTTGAGGAGCCTGTGAAAATCTACAGCCTGCTCTGAAAACCTTGTGTCTATAATTTTACTCAGGCTGGCATCTGAGGGAGAGGGTAGACTCCCAGTGTTTCACATTCTTTGTTTGCACAATGCCCCACATCTCTGCACACAGAAATAAAGTGCTGCTATTAGCACAATGTGAAAAGCACTTTTTCCCTGAAAGGAACAAAAGTTTTGCAAAGCTACAGAAAAAGGTAAGTTTTTCAGGAGAAAGATTTTTTCCTAAAAGGACCTCCTAAGGAACATTTTAAAGTATTTAAACAAGCAAACAAACAAACAAACTGGGACGACTGAGTAGAGTTTAAGTCTGTGCCCCTTCTCTATTCTCTCATCCTGTTTCTTTTGACCTTCAGTGAATCACTTCTTTGGGTTATTTATTTCCACCCCCACTTGGTTGTAGTACTAAAAGAATTCTCAGAGGGGAGACTATAGAAGCCTGTCAGCAGCAGGGTCCATTCTGGCAGGAGAACTATTCTATAAAAGAAAAAGAAACGGATTTCCTTTCTCTGTAGTTCAATATTTTATTCCTCTACACGCTGGCTAAATTCCTCTATCTTATTTCCTCACTAATGTCAGGGTTGGGTTGCCCCACTGTCAGACAGCTCTCTTCATTATGATTATCAGTGTTAATGCCATGTCATTAATTCTCATGGGTGTGAGGAGGCCTTATACTGAGTGAATGGGGAAGGTCACCATGGAAACATTTGTCTCCATAGCTGACTCATTGCAACCCCCATAACTGCTCAACCACATCCTGTCTGCCATCTGAATTGCACTGGATGAAGCCACAAATTTGGCATCTACTATAGAGTCATATTCTTTCTAAAAGCTCTTAAAAATCTATGCCAAGGAAACATTCCTCAGACTCAGGGTAAAAATACCATTGCAGATGTGTCTAAGTGGGTGATGCCATGCAATTGCTTGTTAACACCTTTTAATAAACAGACACAGTAAACATTACCTGCAGTTTTCCAGCTCCCAGTTAGAGCATGGTGGTGTAGCCTCCGGAAGTGCCACGGTAGGAAATGAACAATACGCTAGCATTTTCACTTTCAGAAAGGATTCTCCTCTGGGCTGGTGTGCTCTATCAACCTGTATCACAGTGAACTGGAGGGGAATAAAAAGGCCTTTGCTGAGGTGTTGTTTTGTTTGGTTGTTTCAATGTAAGAAAAAAAAAAAAACTTAGCAAGATAACCCATGTCGAAAAAATTACATTTGAGAACTGCAGATTTCTCATTTAGCTTTATCACAGAAAGGTAGGATATCAGCACTTCCTAGATGGGAAATTAGATTTATGCTGAGGAAGATCAGACGTAAATAAAATCACATGAGAACTATAGTGTACATTCTAGCCAGCTCAGCACAGTTCAGTGGAGCAGTCTGTCTAGTTCTATGTTCAGAGCTGGCTGTGATTATTCAAACCTAGGCCCGAGCAGAAGGAGCAAACATGGGAGTGAAAAAGGGAATGGTCTATTTCCCAAGCTGTGCACCATCCTTGGGTCATCAGAGAGGGAGGCAGGTCCTCATTTATTGTTTGTACACTGGATCCCAGATGGAAGTCTTAAACTTGACTGATAATAGTAGATGTTTATACAGCACTTGCTTAAACATATGCCAAGCTGCACATGTATCAATTCTTTTAATTCTGTATATTTTCACATGAGTTAGGTATAGTCTTTACTTCATGCAATGAATTAGTGATTTCCCCATGGTCACATAGTTCTTCAGTGACTGTATTGAGACATAAGCCCAGACAGTCAGCTTCTAGAGTTCATTTTTTTTACCATCAAGCCATATATTGGACTCTCATAGAGTCATATTCATTCATTCTTTTCCTCTTTCTCTCTCTCCTTTTCCTCTCCTTTCTCTTTCCTCCCCCTTTCCATCGTTCCCTTTCTCTCCCCCTTCTCTTCCCTTTCCACATCTGTTTATCTCTTACCTCCTTCCTGTTACCCACCCCCATCTGCCTCCCGTCTCTCCCTTTACGCCTGCTTCCATTATTAAAATTTTTCCTGGAAAGTTTGAGATGTCTTAAATTCATGCAGTGAATTCTGCCTCTTTGTTTACATTGAAGTGTTCCCTTTTTATGGAATTTGCTTCAGCTTTTCTTTTTAACTTTCTTATTGAAGCATACCTGATATAGGGTGCCATGGTTTGAATGGTGCCCCCCACCCCTCACAATCATACCTTAATCCCCAATGTGACTGTATTTGGAGACAGTGCCTTTAAAAAAGGCAATTAAAGTTAAATGAAGTCCTAAGGGTGGAGTCCTTTTCCAGTATGACTGCCGTCTTTATATAAGAAGATAAAGAGACACCAGCATGGGTATGCATAGAAAAAAGGAAAACATATAAGGAAACAGGAGGAAGATGGCCATCTGCAAGCTAAAAAGAGAGGCCTTAGGAGAACATTGCTGGCACCTTGATTTTGGACTTCTGGCCTCCAAAACTGAAAAAAAAAAAAAAATAGATTCAGTTGTTGAAGCCACCCAGTCTGTGGTATTCTGAGGTGTCAGTCCTAATGGACTAACATATATGGAGAACTGCCTAAATCTTAATGGATTTGATAGCTTGATAGATGTTCTCATTTTTAAATATTTATAAAATCAGTACAGATCAAGAAATAGAACATTTCAAGTACTCAAGGAAGCTCTCTCCTGCTCCTTCTACTCATTTTAGCCACTTGTTCCTATATTTTCACATCTTCCTACCTGCGGAGAAGATACACTTCAGCCCAGTGCTGTCACGAGGGAGGGCTCTGCTTCTGTAGGTGTCCACCATGCCAGGGCTTGGGTGAGTGCCTCAGTCTGGAGGTCAGGGTCAGCAAGGCACTTGACTCGAAACCTAAAGCAACATTCCCCAAGCTGCTTCACAAATGATAAAGACGATGTTATAATTATTGTCTGATTTCTGTATCTATTTCTTAGTTTCCAAATTAGGGAGGGAAAGGGGAACCAGAGCTTTTCAAAATGAAACACCTTGGTACTTGGCTGTGTCCAAGGTTGGCATGTTTAAAAATGCTTTACTATAGTTCATCATGAAGTATTGCAGACATTCAAAAAACATAGATACTAATATAACACACCTACCACCTGATTGCAATCAGTCAGTAAGTTTACTCAACTGTTTGGCTTCCCAGGCGGTGCTAGTGGTAAAGAACTCCCCACCAATACAGGAGATATAAGCGATGTGGGTTCCAACCCTGGGTCAGGAAGATCCCCTGGAGGAGGGCATGGCAACCCGCTTCAGTATTCTTGTCTGGAGAATCCCATGGACAGAGAAGAAGCCTGGTGGGCCACAGTCCATGGGGTCACAAAGAGTCCATAGGGTCATAAAAGGCAGCAACATACCTACCACCTGATTTCAATCAATCAGCAAGCTTACTATACTGTTTACATTTGAAAAAAATTTTAAACTATTCTAGTAAATTCCAGAATTTTTTCTATTATTTTTAAAGTCTAAAGGTTCTGGCTCTTGTAGACAAAAAGTTCCTCTAAAACAAAACACAAAACTTGAAAAATAGCCAATCCCCTTCACCGTTTTTTTCTAACTTACTAGATCACCGGTTTAGCAGTGATTATCACTGCTCTACATGTGCAAGAAAAGTTCTTTAGTAACAAACTGTAGAAATGATCCCTGTGAGTGTAGTCTTGCCAATCCCATTTTTAGCTCCTGTATTGCCCAATATGTAGCATACCATCTGTTAATCTAATGAAATGCCTCAAGGCTCAAATTGTAAATTTTGAAACTTTTAACTTCTTTTGATATGTATTTGAAGATCCCATTATAATTTGGATTAGATGCTGGATGAAGTTTAAGCAGATTTGGGACTAGGCTGCATGACTAACATCATTCATCTCAATTCCCAGCTTCTAGGCAAGAACGGTTTTGGAATCCATTTACTTACCTTTCTTTCACTTCAATCATACCTATGGGAGGGACACCAAACAATTACAGAAAATTTGAGCAGATATGAGAAAGGAGGAGCAGTGCAAACTCTTCAAAGAATTGCTAGATGGGTTTAGAGATGCCAAAGCTATTACTGGTGGATAGTCAGTATGAAGAGTCCTATGTCCTTAGAGAACATGTTTAAAAAATGAGTAGATTGAGACTTGAAGGAGAGATAGACAAATTGAACCATGTTAAATATATGCCAGGCAGAAGACAAAATTCAGGCCAGGGTTTGTTATTGTTTTGTGATATTATACACTCTAGGGTGATGAAGGTACCTTTGGAACATAAAGAACTCAATGACTCCATGTAGTTACCCCAGAGATATAAAGAGTATAGTTTGAAAAACAAATGAAACAGATGGCTGGACTTGAGTAGGGAAGCACAGGCAAGAAGCTGAGAGGTCAAGAATATGAAAAGGAAATCAGTCACCGAAAGCCTACACATGGTGAGAGACCTACATAAAATAAAGAGACTAATTTATGAAACAAATTAAATGGTTAAAAGGTGCATGTTTTGATTATCTTGTGTGGTCATCTAACTTTTTGAACTGATCAACATGAATGTGAGACCACAAGCATTTCAGTAATAAAAAAAAATCCCAGGCCACAACTGCTGAACAAACTTGAAACCCATCCAGGTATCTGAGTGAGATGCTTCTGCCAGGACTCAGGAGTAATTGCGGAGGATCACTAACTGTTAGGGCTTCCCAGGCGTCGCTAGTGGTAAAGATCCCACCTGCCAACTCTAGGAGACACAAGAGATGGGGTTTGATCCCTGGGTCAGGAGCCTGGAGGGCTACAGACCATAGGGTTGCAAAGAGTTGGAAACAACTCAGGCAACTTAGCATGCACGTACACACAGTGACTGTTAACAATGTTTGGTAATCTATGATGGATTTATATTTACAGCAGTATAGAGTCGGACACAACTGAGTGACTGAACGGAACTGAAACCATCAGTATACCTAACTTACGTTACCAAACGTATCTATTTCTCCATGGTTAGTTAGTTAGGCTTTTTCAATTGAAAATGAAGTGAAAATGACACTTCAATTGAAAGTGTCTAATGCAAGCTAAGTCGTAAAAGAAAAACATATGGCCTTATAAATATTACAGAAGCTCCCTAGTTTAGACATGCTGGATATATGTGCATATATAATATCAGAAAGAGATAGTTCTCTTTCTTCCCATCTCTCTCTCATGTCTGTTTTCCTCATGTTGATGCTTAACAGGTTTCTCTACTTAGCAAAAAAAAAAAAAAAAGAATCTTTGTAACCTTAAAGGTAAACTCCAATCTGTATCATTCTTGGAACTCTGGATCTGAGAAAGTAGAATATGATCTTTTTTCCACATTCTTACCAATCTTCAAAAAGACACTGCTTAATCTTGCTTGAAAAGATCTTCAAATGGGGCCAACCTCTCTGTTTAGGCATATGGGATATACTGATTGGCCAACTTTGGTTCATCCAGTTCTGGGCCAAGTTGTGTTTTCCTCAGATTCATATACTGAAGTGCTAGCCTCCAGTAACTCAGAATGTGACTGTATTCTTGGAATTGTTTTTCAAGGATGTATTTAAATCATTGCAAATCGTGACTGCAGTCATGAAATTAAAAGACACTTGCTCCTTGGAAAGAAATCTATGACAAACCTAGACAGCATATTAAAGAGCAGAGACATCACTTTGCCAAGAAAGGTGCATATATTTAAAGCTATGGTTTTTCCAGTAGTCATGTATGGATGTGAGAGTTGGACCATAAAGGAGGCTAAGCACTGAAGGGCTGATGCCTTTGAATTGCAGTGCTGGAGAAGACTCTGGAGAATTCCTTGGACTGCAAGGAGATCAAACCATCAACCCTAAAGAGAATCAACCCTGAATGTTCACTGGAAGGACTGATACTGAAATTGAAGCTCCAGTTCTTTTGCCATCTGATGCAAAGAGCTAATTCATTGGAAAAGACCCTGATGCTGGAAAACACTGAAGGCAAAAGGAGAAGGATCCGATGGTTAGATAGCATCACTGACTCCATGGATATGAATCTGAACAAACTCCAGGACATAGTGAAGGACAGAGGAGACTGGCAAGCTGCAGTCCATGGGGTCACAAAGATTCAGACATGACTTAGTTACTGAACAACAACAAAATTAAAATGAGGTCATTAGGATGCGCCTTAATCCAAAATGATCATGTTTCTTTATAAGAGGAAATTTAGATGCAGATGTGTACAGAGAGGAAGACCATTTAAAGGTACAGGGAGAAGATGGCCACCTACAAGCCAGAGAATAAGACCTCAGAAGAAATCAACCATACTGACACTTTGATCCTGGTCTTCTAGCCTTTGAAACTGTGATAAAATAAATTTCTACTGTTTAAGCCATCTAGTCTTTGATACTTTGTCTTGGCTGCCATAGCAAACTAAAACACATTTCTAGTCCTATAGTGTTATGGGGTAAGTGTGGTCCTTTGATTGTCCACCCAACCACTAACTCTAGTATGGGAGACAGGCAAGGCACAGGAAGAAAGGACAGAGTTTTCATGACTTGAAGGAGAGAGTGGTGCTGCACATATCATAATTGTTAAAGTTTCCGCAGACAGAGAGTAAACAACCTGCCTTGGTCAAAGGGTCATGATTTCATAGAACCATTGTGAAAGGAGAGTTTATTATAACTGATTTTTCAATCTAAACTTTTCAAACCATTCTGAACCTCAGCTTCAATCATCACGATTTTGCATATGTTGGAATGGCAGCAGAGGTTAGTATTTTCAAGGCAAGAGAGTGCCACACAAAGTAGCAAACAGTGTTAATTGGAGGGGTATAGTCAGAAAAAGCCACATTCTTAAATATTCCTGGTAGGCTGGGTATAAAGAATCTACCAGTTTTCTCAATTAGAATATCACTCAAGGCATACATTAAAGAAAGCAGTTTCACTCTTGTAGATTGCATGGAAATCTACAGTGGACAGAGAAAGTGAGGAATGCCTTTTCCTTTGTTTTCTTTCTGGTTTTTTTTTTAAAGTCTTTTGTCTGACAATGATAGCTAGATGATGTATTTTCTAGGAGGGCTGCTTTTCTATTATCAGAATTAAAGTGTTATTGACTAACTTGAAAGAAGTTTGAGTAGGAGATACCACAAACAGAATGGACAGAAACAATGGATGAAGCCTGATTCTAGCCCGCTAAAATTGAGAAGAAGAAAGAAAATGTACTCAGCAAATCTCTTAATGCACTCATTTAAAATATTTGGGGCATTTGAGTTTCCCTCTGAAAAAAAATGAAAACGTGTTGGGTCTCACTGCTAAAGCCATTTCCCCACCAGGTAGATAAATAAATACCCGCTGCGAGGGCATTTGTGTTGCTCTGAAATCTTGAAACAGATATAGAAAGAAAAGGCATCGAGTGAAAAGGCATCCCTCACATGGAGTGATGGCAGGAGTGGGCCCTGAAATCTGTCAGGTGGGACGACATGAGTCTGGACAGTCTGGCGCGGTGTGGCGAGGAGGACGCGAGAGCTCCTGGCTGCGGTCGGTTGCCCGCTGGACTAGGGCGCTGCACCGAGTCCCGCTAGGGAAGAGGAACTGGAAGGCCGCTTATAATCAGTTTTTGAAGTTGTCTGAGCCTGGGACGCCTTCCTTCAGGTCTTTGTGCTTGCGTGTTTCCGCCGGGACTTGCCGGGGGCAGCTGTCTGCCTGCAGGGTCGCCCCGGGTCAGACACCCACGCGCGGCCCAGCCGCAGGTGTGGGCCTCAGGTCGGCGGTGAAGTAAAAGGACTCGCCCAACGGGCCTTCACGACAAACATGGGGGTGCTGGCCACCGCGCCTCTTCTACGACGTGGCGCTGCTTCCTGTTTAGGACCCTTCGGGCGCCACCTGGCGGTTGGGGCAGACACCGACTTCCACAAGGAGATGGGCTGCAGGCGGGGCAGGAGGCCAGCGTGCTGTAGATTCAGCGTGGGGCGTGCGGACTCTCCGGCTGGATCCTCGCAGTGCGCACCCCTGGGTCGAGGCGCAGGGCCCTGCCTGTGCTCCTTGTCCAGTGGTCCTGCTCGGTGGCTCCTGGAGACCAACGGCCGTGCTGCTCTGTTCCCCTTGAGGTACTGTGCGCCCTTGGGGATGTCGGGGAGGTTGATGCGGTGGGTGCTGGTGGGCCCAAACCCTGCATCCTTCGAGCCTCGGTCAGGTCCCATTCATGTTTCTTGGCTGGGTTTAGAGCCTCAGTACTTGAGCTCTTGGCGGGCGGACACCTCACCCTTGTCGGTGTCCTCAGCCAAGTACTCGAGGAAGGACCGTGCCTTCATGTACAGACTGTTGTGCTTGTTTGGGGACTCCACTGATGGTCTCCTGGGTACTAGCTGACTGGTGGGATTTTTGTTGGTACTGGCTTCCCAGGTGGCGCTAGTGGTAAAGAACCCTGCCGGCCATTGCGGGAGACCTAAGACATGCAGGTTCCTGGGTTGGGAAGATCCCCTGGAGGCGAGCGTACCACTCTAGTGTTCTTGCCTGGAGAATCTCATGGAGAGAGGAGCCTGGCAGGCTGCAGTCCATGGAGTTGCAAAAAGTTGGACAGGACTGAAGTGACTTAGAAGCGCACTGCATAATTGATACTAACAATATCTTGTTAATTTCTGTTGTACAGCAAAGTGCTTCAGTTATACATATATATTCTTTTTCATTATGGTTTATCACAGTATATTGCATATAGTTCCCTGTGTTATATAGTAGGACCTTGTTGTTTATCCATTCTGTGTATAATAGTTTGCAGCTGCTAATCCCAAACTCCCAATCCTTCCATTTCCCTAGGCCCCCTTCCCCTTAAAAACCACAAGTATGTTCTCTGTGAGTCTGTTTCTATTTGGTAGATAAGTTCATTTGTATTATGTTTGGGATTCCACATGTAAGTGATAGCATATGACGTTTGTCTTTCTCTTTCTGATTTGTTTCACTTAGTATGATAATCTCTAGGTCCATCCATGTTGCTGCAAATGGCATTATATTCTTTTTATGGTTGAGTAATATTCCATCATGTATATGTACCACATTGTCTTTATCCATTCATCTGTCAATAGACACTTAGGTTGTTTCTGTGTCTTGGCTATTATAAATAGTGCTGCTGTGAACACAGGGGTGCATGTATCGTACCTTTTTGGATTATAGTTTTGTCTGGATATATCCCAGGAGTGGGACTGCAGGATCACATGTCAACTCTGTTTTTAGTTTTTTTGAGGAACTTCTTTACTTTTTGAGGAATTTCATAGTGATTGAACCAATCTGCATTTTGAGTGGGATTTTTTGATAAGAAGACAGGTATGGTTCCCCTCTCGGTCCTTCAGGCAGATCTCCAAGTGCAACTCACTGGCCACTTCCAACGATGTGCTATTCCTGCTCCTCCATGGTGTGTTTCACCGTGACTGAGCAAATTGTAATCGCACAGAATGTGAATTTTTAAAAATTTTTATTTTATTACAAAAATTTTGTTTAATGTAGACCATTTTTAAAGTCTTTATTGAATTTGTTACAGTATTTTCATCTGTTTTATGTTTTGGTTTTTTGGCAGCAAGGCATGTGGGAGCTTAGCTTCCTGACCAGGAATCAAACCCACATCCCCTGCATTGGAAGGCAGTCTTAACCCCTGGACCACCAGGGAAATCCCCAGAATGTGAATTATAAGACTTGCTAGTGTTGAGGTGAATGTCCTATATCCAAGGGCCCAAAGAGTTTAAAATTAATTTCCTTAATTCATCCTACCCATTCTCAAATACCTTTCTGTCCTTGCATTCCTCCTCGTTACCCAGTCTCTCAAATGAGAAGACTGAAAATCATTTTATACTTCTCTCCTCATCCTAGCCTATTCCTTTTATCTTTCCTGCCACATCCCATTCATCAGACACAAAGTCCTTTTGATTCTTCCCCTAAATATGTCTTGAGTCTGTCTTTTTTCTTAATCAAGTTTCTTGTTATCTCCATTGAACTGGAAGCCATTTTTTGTGTGTGCATGAGGCTTTTCCTCTGTGCTTTTCCTTATTTCAAATCCTAAAAGCATATGAAGTAATTGAACTGGAAGCCATTTTTTTGTGTGTGTGTGCATGAGGCTTTCCCTCTATGCTTTTCCTTATTTCAATTCCTAAAAGCATATGAAGTATAATATGCAGGATGTTTTGTGGAGATGAACTAAGTAATTTGGCCCCTGATTTTCCAGTTTCATGTCTTGGTACCTTATCCTCCTACAGGGCACCCACTCTGTGCAGCCTACTCTCCCATCAATTATCCAGATGATTCCATGTTTCTTTGCCTTTACATAAGCTGTTACCTCTCACATGTTCTTAGCAATTCATTGTTTACCTGGAAAGAGGATAGCAGAACAGTTAGTAGCAGAATTAACATCCCTTTGAAATTTCCTTTTACTCCCCTGCTTGTGTGCAGACTTTGCTGGAGAATAACAGCCACATTTCTTTTTCTTTCTGGCCTGCGAGGAAACTGCTCAGCCTCACTTGTTTGAAATGGAAACTGAATTCACTATGGAAAGTGACTGGAAACAGTGTGTACTCTTAAGCTTCATTCTAAATTCCTCCCAGTTGACATCCTCCACACTGTTTTCCATTTTCAGATGGGGCTGGTTTAAAGAACCCCTCAAAGAGATCTTGGCTTCCCAGGTGACCCAGTGGTAAAGAATCCGCCTGCCAATGTAGGAGATACAGGAGATGCACGTTCCATCCTTGGGTTGAGAAGATCCCCTGGAGAATGGTATGGCAACCCACTCTAGTATTCTTGCCTGGAAAATACCATGGACAGAGGAGCCTGGCAAGCTACAATGCATGGGGTCACAGACAGTTTAGACGTGACTGAGCACGCACGAATGCAAAGGAGAAATGTGGAGAGTGGCTCACAAAAAACACCCTCATAATTATAACTAACTAGGTTTTTTTTTTTTTTCTTTGCACATGAAATCTTCTAATTGGAAAACATATTGGATGTAAGCAGTCATATTTTTACCCAGTTACCATAGCCAATTCCTTTTGTTTGGAATAACAAGTGATATTGGTCATATTTTCAAATTCAGATGTAGTTTTCAAAAGTGTAATTTGTTATTTGTACTCTCATGTGTAGCAAGTACAGTGGTGGTTTGTGCAAATTAACGCTCACAGTAGGAGTGTTTTAATACTACTGCATAATAACAGTATGCAATTTGAAAGGTAATTCTATTATGGCAAGTTTCCTGGAAAAAACAAATGGCCTGATTGTTATAAAATTTGGCTTCATTGTTAGAAATTACAAGTTTATTGAATAATAAATACTGCAGTCACTAGGCCTCTAAAACTGAAGTTTTGAAATGGTGGTAAGAAGAGGTAGTTTCATATAATTCTTTTCATTACCTGTCTCTTCTTTTTTTTCCAAATTACCAAACCCTGGATTGAAAGTAAGAAAGAGTTGTGATGGGAGCAGAGGGTAATTGTTGTTCAAGTCAAAATAATAGCTCTTTTAGTTCTAAGTTTTTTTCTTCATTCCAGGGCAAATAAGATATTTTCAAGCCATTTTAATTATAATGAGTGATTGTTAAAATTATAGAGAATAGAAAATGCCTTTATTATTCAGGATTATTATAGAAAATAATAAGTACAAGTAGATCTAGGAAGTACTGATTACTAAAATCCAGTACAAGGACACATGAATATTATTGTTATATAGAACCTTATTTTATATTTTGTCTTCAGAATAAAATCTTATTAATTTGAATTGACAAACTTTTAAAATTTGTGATAAATTAAACATTTCATTCTAAACTTTGTTTTGTCTATTTTAAAACATTGATGGTAAAAAATGAAAGTTTAGAAGATTTTGTTTTTTAAAAAAAGAAAAAAAGGCATAATTCTGTTTATAGAGTTAATGATAGTTACATTGGAATCATGGCTGTTTACCAAGGTGCATATAATAGGATCTTGATTCATCAGTAATTGAGTTTATGTCACTATATATCTTTGGGTTGGATGTAACTATATTTCTTTTAACATATCATAGAATCTTTGTGTTTTGCATTTTGTTCATATATTTCTTCATTAAATAACACAGGAATAAACAGGTAGAGTTTAAAAGATTGACACTGCATTTTTGCCGTTGGGTAAAAAAATGTCTTTCTAAGTTAATGTGCAAAGATTAAAAACATTGGATTCTAGGAAGATGGTAAACTAATTTGGGTATTCTTCCTTTTCACTACCTACCTACTCCATCCAAACTGTCTTTCCTGACTCAAATGGCTGCTAGAACCCATGGAATGGCTGGGTGGAAATGAAGCCTTCATTTCTCCCACTCTGAAGGGGCTAAGTGGTCCAGCACCATTTAAAGGAGCCTTGGGCTAGATTGTTAATCACCATAATCTGTAGAGATCTTGGCCCTTTAGAGATTAGTGGAAACCCAGTGGAAGATCACCATATTTGTAGGCATTGTTTCCATTAGTTTCCAAAGGGGAAATAACATTTTCCAAAGAGGAAATAATAAAGCAAAAGAGAATTGGGCCATCCTCAGATGTCTTTTGTGTACCCAAGTCTGGGAGAGAATGACAGGTGCAAGGCTTTCCATACTGCTGTTGGCCTCCAATATATGCATTATTTTCACCACTTTGGTACTATGCAACCAGCTTTAAGTTCCACTGAGGAGGAAAAATAAAACAAAACCAAAAACATCTAAAGGAGTCCAGCAGCTAGAGAGGAAGATGGGTCGGAACAAACAAAACACAAGTCAGACAGAATTGAACTTCTGGATGAGGTAGATAATAATTTGAACTGAAATCTATGGTTCTAAGGAGATTCAGATACTTTTCAAGAAGTCTTTTGAAGCTAAAACAAAGAAACAAACAAAAATCAAATCTACTATTTCCCTTCAAAAAAGAAAAAAGATTTTCTAATTGAAGAATTTACCAGAAGAATTGAAGGTAACAGAGACTGATGTGTTCCACACAACCTGGCCCTTCTTTGTCCTGGCTATGTAGGTGGATGACATTCCCCAGCCCTTTTTGCCCTAATGAATACCCTCACTAATAGAGCTCTTGCTAATGGAGTGTGACTAGAAGTGATGTGCGCCAGCTCCAGAGCTGACCAACTTCTAGCGGTGATGTCTATTCTCTCCCCATTTGCTGGCTGAATGGAGATGTCTAAGGTGACTTGGGAAACCTGATGTTGAAGATAACAAGTTTCTGCCAAGCAAGCTTGCTTGAGCAGAGCAGACTCCCCCTAACTTTTACCACTTACACTTTATGGGATCAAGAAATACGCTACAGTGCTTCTGGCATGGCTCAGTGGTAAAGAATCTGCCTGCCAATGCAGGAGACACAGGTTCGATCCCTGATCTGGAAAGATCCCATATGCCATGGAGCAACTAAGCCTGAGCACCATAACTACTGAACCTGTGCTCTGGAACCTGGGGGCTGCAGTTACTGAAGCCCAAGCACCCTGGAGCCTGTGCCTCACAAAAGAAGCCAGTGCGATGAGAAGCCCGAACACCACCACTAGAGAGTAGCTCCAGCTTGCTGCCTAGTCTAGAGAAAAGGTTGTGCAGCAACGAAGAGCCAGCATAGCCGTAGATAAATAAAAAAATAAAAAAGAAATACACTGCAATTGTGTTAAGCAACTGAGTTTATACTTATGCCTTAAGTGTAACCGTAATGAATACGTTGACCTGAAAATTAGTGGCTTGAAAGATCAAAGGAAAGAAATATCTCAATGCACACATTATAAAAATAGATTTATGGAAATTTTAGGACTTTGGAAGGTGACTAATATGTGAAGAAATGGAGTTCTGGAAGGAGAAAAAAAGAACAGATAAATGATTAAACCAACAATAAAAAAACTTCCTAAAGATGAAGAGAGACTCAAGAGAATTTAAGTAGAATTGAGGAGAAAATACATACACCTAAGAATTTCATGGTAGAATGTTTTTTTAAAAGATCCTCATAAACTTTTATCCAAAAAATATTCTTACAAAGGAAAGAGAAATCTGTCCATGGGTTTCTCATCTATAAAATATAATATAGAGGAGAGTGGAGTAACATCTTGAAAGGAGAAAGTCTTCAAGCCAGGAATCTTAACATGCTCACAAAAGATACTCATATTTCAGAATGTAGGAAAGATATTTATGATTATGCAAATGGTGGAGTATATGCTGCATTAGAAGAAAAGAACTGAGAAAGCAACATATTCAAACCACAAGTAAAATAAAAGAGACACCCTGACACAGAGAGGAGAAGAGGATTTGGAGCTAAATCTAAGTGGATGATAATATCCTACTGCTTGGGCTGTTAATGTAGTGTTAATTATGGAGTCTTGAAAATAAAGGGATATATGAAGACTGAATATTAGCCTGCAATCTAAAGTACACCGTTTGAGCAAAACCTGAGAGTTTAGAGTGGATAAGAAGAAGAAAAGTAAAAGCATTTAAATAGTTTTATCTGGGGGCATATAAAAGAGAGAAAAATTGCCCTCCCATTTTTTTTAGCTTACAATCTTTTTATTAATGTGTCACTGACAAAATTTTTCAGTGTCATACGTCCAACTCCAGTTTTTCTACAAGTCTTTTAATTGCATGGTTTTGCAAAAGACAGTCATTTTTAGAAATCATTATGTTGAATTAAAGAATTGACTGCATTTTACGTTTTCTTTCCTTCTTTTCTCTTTTCCTTATTTCTACTGGCTAGAGGCTTATGATTCATTCCATTATTTATTCACATTAATTGGTATATTCTATATTTTCCCACTTTTAATAGTTACATTAATGAGGCTCTTAATCAGATACGTATCTTTCTTACCTCTCTACTATTAAAAATTGGATGGCAGGTCTTCTCTTGACAGAGATGCTCTTATTCAACCTTCCTTTCTCATCTTTACTTCCTTTCTTTAAATGTACTTATTTTTGGTTGCAGTGGGTCTTCGTTGCTGCCTGGGCTCTGGTTGTGGAGAGCTGGGGCTGCTCTCTAGTTTCAGCGTGTGGGCTTCTTGTTGCAGTGGCTTGTCTTGTTGTGTAGCACAGGCTCGAGGAGCACAGGCTTCAGTAGTTGTGGCATGTGGCCTTAGTTGCTCTGCAGCGTGTAGGATTTTCCCAGACCAGGGATCGAACCTGTGTCCCTTGCATTGGCAGGCAGATTCTTATCCACTGTACCACCAGGGAAGTCCTTATTTTTACTTCCTTTAATTACCACTCCCCCCACCCCTGCAACCCCTACCGCCCCACCACAACAGACACAAACCACCATGAGCTGCAGGGTTTGATGAATGAAGTCTTAGTATATAAATTGTACTTTCTGTTTGTGAGAAAGGTTGTTCTCAATTGTTACGCTATTTGGTCTTTAATTCATATACTCAACAATCGTTCAGTTTTTTCTATTTCTTTAGACTCTTTTTATATTTTATTTTCATAGCATTTGAAGCCATTCCTAGCATAGACTTTATTTTTGCTAAATTGTCTCTGATTATCCACAATGTGGATTCCCTTATGCTTCTTGCTTGGGAGATACATGTTTTCCCTTATTTCCTTCAGAACACTTGATTTTGAGATTTTCTACAATACCATGGATGGAGGAGCCTGGTAGGCTGCAGTCCATGGGGTCGCTGAGGGTCAGACACGACTGAGCGATTTCACTTTTACTTTTTACTTTCATGCATTGGAGAAGGAAATGGCAACCCACTCCAGAGTTCTTGCCTGGAGAATCCCAGGGACGGGGGAGCCTGGTGGGCTGCCGTCTATGGGGTCGCACAGAGTCGGTCTTAGCAGCAGCAGCAGCAGCAGCAGCAGCAGCACAATACTTAAAGCTTTTCTTTTACAGGCTCTACTTACAGGCTTTTGAACCTGGATGCCTAGCCATCTTTGGAATGTTAAAACAGTACTTTTTTAACGTGGAGAAGTTCTTAATTCAAAAGAATAGAAAGTCAGAACCATGGAGGATAACACATACTGTGAATTGAGGTAGTCAACATATGTCCCAGTTGTTAGCAGGGTGTGTTTTGTGTGATAGTTCCATGGTTTGTTCAGCCAGTACAGTAGCCTGCCTTTACTTAGGGTTTTTGAAAATATTTATGAATAATTCATAAGCAGACAGAATTTATTTATTTATTTAGCTGCGTCCAGTGTTTGCTGTGGCACGTGGACTCTTCATGGCGGCACGCGGGCTTCCCTGTTTGCTGTGGGTGGGCTCTAGAGCATGCGACATGAGGGCTTAGTAGCATAAAATCTATTTTATGTCCAAATTTTCCCCTAATATATCAGTCATGTTGGAACGAATTCCTGTTTTAAAATAAGCACTGTCGCAGAACTGATGTAACATAAGGAATGAAATGTTATATCTGTCATTACATTAAATGTTAATTGACTGAAATCTCCCTTTACAAAAGAAGAGAT
Organism: Ovis aries; assembly: GCF_016772045.2. NCBI lineage: Eukaryota > Metazoa > Chordata > Mammalia > Artiodactyla > Bovidae > Ovis > Ovis aries. The sequence goes on from NC_056061.1 coordinate 54,198,037, forward strand.
CATCAAATTGAAGTAAAAAAAGCACAGCCATGTACCAACATTTTAGGAAACACATTAGAGCAAATATATGAGCAGAGAGAAACAAGGTAAATCTAAATGAAATAGAGCAGGAATAATATTAATTATATTAGAGCAGTTGAAATTCAAAGATAATGACTAATTGGGATAAAGAGTGATTATATAATAACATAATTTCTATTATGAAGGAGATATGCTGATTATAAACTTTTGTGTACCAAACATACAACTCAATATATAAGCTAAAATCTATTAGAAAATAAAATCTATTAGAATTTACATTTACAATGAAACTTTAGTATACTATTTTCAATTTCAAATAGATTTGGTAGGGGAAAAAGTTGCTTTGAAAAAAACAATCTGTGTATATGTACATATACACACAGAAATATACATGTGCATGATCATAAATGTTACATTTTTATATCCCTTAGGCAGAGAACATATTCTAGATCAATTTGAAATTTTAACATCTATGTTGAAAAATGAATTCAATATTAGAAAAAGAATCTTACAATTGATCAAATAATTAATACACTATGATAAAGGTTTTATTTTAGGAATGGATGATGATTTATTATCAGGAAATCTGCCACCAGAATTTAATACATGATTTATTGTAAAACAAAGAGAGTAAATTTATGGATTTCTAACAAAACTTTTTAAACAAGCCAGGAAAGACTACATTAAGTTGTAAAAGTTCATTTACCAAAAACACAGATGGACTCATTTCTTTTCTAAATAATGAAATACTAAATATTTCTAAAAAAAAATCATTGAGGGTATGTTTCTAATTGAAAAACTGGACAAAGGACATGAATAGGCAATTCATAGGACAGCAAATCTTAAAGGTCAACCAAAAAAAAAATGAAATGATCAGACTCACTGAAAGTCAGGGAAATGCAAACTAAAGTAACAATAAGATGTCATCATAGCCTAATTATATCAGCCAAAATAAAAGAGACTGAAATCTTCCTACTGCTTACAGTGATATAAAGAAAACTGTATTTTCAAAATTGCTGGTATATATATGAATTACTGATTTTGGGGGGTTAGGACAGTTATTATAATAAAAAAGGAAAAATACCTCACATACCCTTTGATCTATCAATCCCATTCTGGGTATTTAAACCAGAGAGTTAAAGTATGAATATATAAGGATGTTTAATTAAGCAAAAAGAAATTGGGAGGAAAATGAATATCCATTGTAATGGTTGAACTATGCTAGCTGCATATAACGCAGTTATACAAATGTATTAGAGCTATATCAAGATACTTTGCAGAAGTTTCATGAGGTAGTTTTGGGTGAAAAGGAAAAATGTGTATAATACACTTTTTTTTTTTTCCTTTCTCTAGCTTGGGTTTAACAAAGTGGGAAGCATGGATGCTAGGCGAGAAACTGGGAAATTTTATTGAGTACCTTCTCTTTTAGACAAGAGTTAACATTTCACTGTTGGAAGGTTGCAAATCTGTCAAGGAGGTATTATTAGCTCCATCCTACAGATGGAGGTATGGAGATTCAAAAAGTTTAAGTAATTTGTTCAAGGTAAAAAAAGACCCACTTAGTTGCAAAGCTAAGATATACACTGCAAAGTTCTGTTCCCAAAACTTTTGATTACAGTTTCAATAAAGTCAGAGGAGAGTTAAATTATGTGCCCTTTGGAAGTTGTATGCATAGGCATGTACTTGGGGAGTATTTGGAAAGATAATTCTCATGAAGTTTCTTCTTATATCTTAAAAATTTGTATGAATTTTTATTTCATTCCTACATGTTAATTAAAATATAAGAACTGGAGGTTTAAAATTTACAAAAATTTAAATACAAAGAAGAATATGAAAAGCAACAAATAACATACAAGGGAATACCCTTAAAGTTATCAGCTGATTATTCAGTAGAGACTCTGCAGGCTGTAAGGGAGTGGCATGATTAAAGTGACAAAAGCGAAAAGCTTACAACCAAGAATACTCTACTCAGCAAGGCTCTCATTCAGATTTGATAGAGAAATCAAAAGCTTTATGAACAAGCAAGCGCTAAGAGAATTCGGCACCACCAAGCCAGCTTTATAGTAAATACTGAAGGGACTTCTCTTAGGCGTAATTAGGAAGCTCATAATATCAGGAAATGGAGTGGTGTCAAACTTGTGCTGTGCGTATCTACTAGCTACATATATGCATCCACTGTATTTCTTTTATGACATTATTTCAAATGAATTTTTTATATATCACATGTCAAATTATGTAGTTTTATCACATATATATTTCATTTTTAGTGACACGACAGTTATATCATATCCTTACATAAATAGAGAAGGTATTTCTTCCTTAAAAAATAAAAATAAAAGCAGAAAGCAACTGAGAATTTTGAGACTCAGTCTTGTCCCAGGTCACATGTGTGTGTGCATGCTAAGTTGCTTCAGGTATGTCAGACTCTTTGCGACCCTATGTACTGTAATCTATCAGGTTCCTCTGTCCATGGGATTCTCAAGGCAAGAGTACTGGAGTGAATTGCCATGCCCTGCTCCAGGGGATCTTCCTGACCCAGGGACTGAACCTGCATCTCTTGCATCTCCTGCATTGGCAGGAGGGTGCTTTCCCACTCGCGCCACCTGAGAGGCCCTGTCCAAGGTCACATAAGTCCATCCAAAGTTTGAACCAGTCACAGATGTGCTCTTTGGTGCTCTCCACTCTGATTTCAAAGTAGAGGCTCTTTTTCACTTTCCCTATTTTAATTGTAGAGTTCTGGCAGAATGGAAGAAGCATAAAGAAAATGGTTCATTGCTTCCTCTGGTACACAGTTTATCTTGTGAGAATTTATGGTAGGTAGTACTCGAGAACAGCAGTATAGTGCCTGCATGGCAGTTCTTGCAGCATCTCTACTGTCGTATGTCATCCCATTTTCTTGTTTGCTACATTGTAAATCAGCTATATTTGCAAATAGCCACTCATGCAGGGAAGTAACACTTTACACTGGTTAGTATAGTACGCTCCAATTTTGAATGTGGTTTAGTAAGCTGTATCTGCTGAATATATTGCATTTTTATCATTGTCATCTCCAAACCACAATATTAACTCTCATATGATGATCAAAGTAACAGTCTCAAAACTCTTTGAGCGAACAAATGATGCTATTGTTGTACCTACCATTCTGTTAAACAGGGTATATATAGGTAATTAATAATTTTTCAGTTCAGTCCAGTTCAGTTCAGTCGCTCAGTCGTGTCCGACTCTTTGCAACCCCATGAATCGCAGCACGCCAGGCCTCCCTGTCCATCACCAACTCCCGGAGTTCACTCAGACTCACGTCCATCGAGTCAGTGATGCCATCCAGCCATCTCATCTTCTGTCGTCCCCTTCCCCTCCTGCCCCCAATCCCTCCCAGCAACAAAGTCTTTTCCAGTGAGTCAACTCTTTGCATGAGGTGGCCATCACTTCATGGGAAATAGATGGGGAAACAGTGTCAGACTTTATTTTGGGGGGCTCCAAAATCACTGCAGATGGTGACTGCAGCCATGAAATTAAAAGATGCTTACTCCTTGGAAGAAAAGTTATGACCAACCTAGATAGCATATTCAAAAGCAGAGACATTACCTTGCCGACTAGGGTCCGTCTAGTCAAGGCTATGGTTTTCCAGTAGTCATGTATGGATGTGAGAGTCGGACTGTGAAGAAGGCTGAGTGCCGAAGAATTGATGCGTTTGAACTGTGGTGTTGGAGGAGACTCTTGAGAGTCCCTTGGGCTGCAAGGAGATCCAACCAGTCCATCCTGAAGGAGATCGACCCTGGGATTTCTTTAGAAGGAATGATGCTAAAGCTGAAACTTAAGATATCTAAACAGGTAGAAAACCTTCACCTAGAGTTTGGAAATATAAATAAATAAAAATCATGTAATGTGGTGAGATGAAGCAGAAAAGTATCCTTGGCAGAAAGAAGAAGTACAAAACACAAACTGGGAGCTCTTTCAGGAGACGTTTTGAGCTGATCCAAAAGAGTATAAAGTATGAATGCCCAGGGTAAGGCTCTGCAAAAAGCAGTGACTGTGTATGTGTTTGTGGTTTTCAAAGCTAAAAGTAGCTTGTGCCCATGGCTATGACATCTTTTGGTAGGTGAGAAGCTGCACGAGTCAGGAGGGAGCATGGGATCAGCCCGCAGCATCCCCGTTCTGGCTAATGAGCTGGTCAGGCCTGTTGCAGGCTACTGAGAAGTTGCAGTCAGCCTAATCAAGGTCCTGGGGAGGCACTAAGCAGGTGGTTCGATCTGAAAGACTTGAACTGGCTCAAAGTCAAGTAGGTCAGACAGGGTTGGGCAGGGGCAGGCATGACAAGAGCTCCAAAAACTTGTGCCTCTTGAGAGGTGATGCCTGACCTCTAAGATCCATTTGACTAAGGGCTGCTCTGTTTCTCTTTGCCTTTCCTACTTTCCTATGAAGTGGTATTTTCAAGTCTGAAATTTTCAAAAAGTTGGGAAAAGCCCGGTTACCTGGAAATAATATCAAAATCTTTGGTCCCCCAGGAAAATTCTTTGTGTCCCAAATTAGATCATGTTATTGATATTTGCCCTCAGTGGTAAAGTAATTCCTTGGTGCTAGGAAAGGTGGAGTGGAGTTTGTGTTAGTGAAAGGGGGATCTTAAAGCCGAGGATGCATCTGTACTTAAGCAGTAAAACTCTAACCTGAGAGATTCGTAGACTCTGCGGCTTTCCTTACTTTGCCCTTGACTTTGTCAGCTCCTTTCTTTAAAACAGATGATGCGGGGCAGACTGATAAGATAGGTTCCCCTGAGTATATCCATCCTCTCTTCAACCTGACTATGGTTGACAGTTTATGTAACACTAACTCTGAATAGGTGGAACTGAAAGTTGTCAAATTAATAGTTTTTACAGAATTTGTTGCATATGCAAAGCCAGTCAGGCTCAGGTTTTTAAACAGTGGACATTGATTTACAGTTTCTGATGTTTTAAATACCATCCTGGTATGTCTGAATCTTACCTTGGCATAGATGTGTGATAGTGTGAGTGGTGGGCCACTTTTAATGCATAGTAATAAAGTGTCTCTCACAAGATAACTTTATTATTATCCTTCAGGATAGCTATAAGATTTTTTAAAAACTATTTTTCTTTTCTCTCCTGTCAACTCTAATGAAAAGGAGTCTTAGCTAACTTTTCACATTTACTTTAATTTCTGGACAAGTCCATCAAAACTTTGGCATTTGGAATAGGCCCCAAAGCTCCTATAGGGCCAGTCACTGACCAAAAGATCTCTTTCTTACAGTTACAAAATGGATAATAAGCTTATGATAATTATTACTCCAAGAAACTGCACAACCTGAAAATATATATGGAATTTGAAGGCATGTACTTAAAATATTTTAAAAAATTTAGATACATCTGAGGAATATCCTTGCCACTTCAAAATATTTCTCAAACATCTTCATATTTCAGGTGTGAACGCTTTGGTCAATGGATAGCTACTAGACAATTTCTGAGCAGAGAAGTAAGAAAGACTAAGAGGAGTTAAAAGAGATCCTTCTGTCACTTCTTCATATCTTCATTATCCTATATATTTTTTCCTTATGATGCTTGTTAAGAATTATATGTATTTAAGTGAGTAATGCTTGTTTCCTCAGATAGAATATAAAATCTTACATAAGGGCAGGAACCTCATCTTGAATCCTCCATGTACTGTGTATGATACGCAGAGCCTGTGCAAGGTGAGAACTTAATATATTTTTTTTTGTGGAAGCATAAGTGAATGGAAGAATGAATAATTCAAGTGGATAATTAGAGGGTTAGACAATGAAGGAAATAAGTCAGGGATACCACAGAAGGTTAGCAGAGTTGATCTTGAATGATACACTAAAGATGCTATGCTCTGTGCCCTGATTTACAGCATATTGGGTACCAGTGGCCTGAATGTCCAGGTGTTGGCCATGGCCAGGGAGCATTGTGAGACCTTGGAGATGACTCTTTTCTCTGATTGTGTTGGTGGCAGTAAAGCTGTTGTCTTAACCTGGATTCTGATTACACACTGTGTATACAGTAATTGTGTAACAGGCCAGGTGAGCTGTAAACAAAAGCTGTTTTCCTTTCTTCAACTCCCTGTGCAATTCTTTAGCTTAAGATGATAAACAACTTTGGCAGGCAGTCAGATGTTTTAAACATATTTTCACAGTGGCCATGAATACATCATTATTGTGATTCCTGAAATTTAACTGTTAATTTTCTGTTCAATTTATGTTCAACTGTTAATTGTATGTTCAATTGGAACAAATCAGAGCTGACCTGTCTAACTAGTTGGTTGCATAATAATTAATACACATAATAATAAAGACATTAATGGATCATTTTCGCTAATAATAGCAAGTTTATCTTCCTTAAATGGGCTACTTTTCTCCAAAAATGATTTGCAATACAATTTATTCAGGCTAGTTTGCAGTCACTGAATTTCCTTATGTTCTGTCTACTAGAAGCAATTTGTCTTCTTTTGTTAATAGGCTTATAAATTTGAGTTTTAAAGCCAATTAAAGAGAAAATCACCAAATGAACTAAACCTAATTTATTTGACTAACTGGCTAGCTTTTACTTTTTCAGAATTAAAAAATATGGAATTTTATGTCTTATTTTATCTTTAATGACTTTCACTGAGTACTTTAGACTTCAGTTTCTCTGTTACATAATATGTAGAATGCGATTAGTCATATAGTGTTATTCTCTTAATATTAAGTATTACATTATAAACTAAAGGATTGCAAATATGAATTATTCAAAATAAATCTGTTAAGGTATTTATTTACTTTCTTATTTACCAGAACACTAAAAAAGTCTCAGTGGTCTCAAAAAACACTTATTAAATAGTAGGTTAGATATTGGGGACATAGAGATGAAAAATGTAATCTTTGTTCTCAAGAAGCTCACTGTGTAGAAGGCAATATAGATAAAGAAAGCAAGCATTTTATTCTAGTGTGATGGATAATATAACAGAGGAATTCACACAATATTTAAAGATAAGAGCAGAGAGAGGCATTTTTTTAATATTGGAAATAATTTATTTTGTTGTCAAAGATGTTCTAAAGGCAGTTTTACTTGATGGGTTTCTTGAAGAAAAGAAGATACTAGTCAGAAGGAAATATGTGTGTATGTGTGTGCATGCCTATAGGATGAGTATTTTAAATAGAGAAAATATCATGTGCAAAGATATTAAGACATAAAATAGCCTTTTATCATCTGTAGCTCTGTGCAGTATTATGTTTAGTGATCATTGATGAGAAGCTGGGGGAGAGCAACAGGAGCCAGATCATCGAGAGCCTTATAAAACATGCTAAACAAACGGCTCTTTATTCTAAAGATAATATGGACCCACTAAAGAATCTTATGCAATATATTTTTTCCCTTCTTTCTTTTTAAAATACACACTTTTTCAATATACATAGAAATAATGTGGCTTTCCATAAAAGATCTTAAGTTCAACATAAAATTTATTACTCTCCAGTAAAATTTTCCAAATTATCAGTAATATGATTTGTTTAATTAAAGAAGAGTCTCCTCTTTCACCCTACTCTTTCCCTAACATTTGTACAGGCTTTTAGTTGCTCAGTTAAGAATAACAACTTTGGATCAGTATGAAATGGGGATAGAAAATTTTCAGAATAAACTTGGGAGACTTGTTAAGAGGCTGTTCGGGATTGCAAGGAAGAGGTGACAAGTGTCTGAGCTAAAGTAGCAGTGCTAGGAACTGAGAGAATGGGGTTGGTGAAAGAGCTCTTAAGGAGATTAGATCATTAGGACAGGATGAAAAATTAAATAGTGGATAGAAATGATAGAATGGTTAAAGTTGATCGCTCAGTTTCTGGCTCATCCTAATAGTTAGGTAATGATCCACATCAGAGGGTTTTGACAGAATGGGTATATAAGGAAAAAATGGTGAGTTCAGTTGGGGATCTATTGCTTTCGAGATGAATGATATATAATAAACATATGGATATATGGGTTGGCGCTTAGGACGGAGATCTGTGAGACAAATATAGATTTGAAACTCATTGCTGAACAGATGGTAGTTGAAACCACAAGATTGGTTAAGATGTTTCATGACAAAGGGTTAATAGGAATCATAAGTGTATAAATGAAGAAAATTTGGGTAAAAACTGTATTTACAGGGAAGAGGAGGATGATGAAACTTAAGGGAAGCTAAGAAAGAATACCATAGAAGAATAAATCCAAGACACAAGAATCTTGGAAGATGATGGAGGAAATAATTTCAAGGTTGAGGAAATAGTCACCATGTCAAAAGTGGCTGAGAGGTCAAGTAAGACCTACATGTGTGTTCGTTCAGTTTAAAAGTTGAAAAGTCAGGGGTGGCCTTGTCTTGTTTGTGAAAATTCAGGTGACATTTTAAGGATTTATGTTAAGCAAAGGATTTCTCTTGGAAGGATAAAAACAAATCAAATCAATCAAAACCCACTCTAATACCATGAAAGTAATTACTTAGTTTTCTAAATGTTACAGACTCTTTGGTCATTTGGTTTAAGAAAAAAAGGAGATGAGTTGTATTTGCTGCTTCGACATCCTTAATAATTCAGAGAATTGTTGATTTTAGTAAATCCATATAATCAAAATGACAAAATTGGCCTCTCAGATTCTGTTTATTTTCATGGTATTAGTTTGTCTTTCTTTTATTAATTTAAATAGTAATTCTGAATGTTATTTTCTAGACTAGCATTAATGGTTCTAAGTTCATAATGTAGGTATAATGTGAAATTTTTTCTAGCTGTACTGAGAAATAATTGATGTATAACATTGTGTAAGTTTAAGGTGTACAGCATGATAACTCACCTGATATAGTTACCTTTTATTGTGTGTGTGATGAGAAGTTTTAAGATACTCTCTGAGTAACTTTCAAGTGTATAATATGGCATTACTAACTATAGCCACCATGATGTACATTAGATCACCAGAACTTATTCACTAATAACTGGATATTTTTGTCCTTTTTCTACCTTCACTTTCACCTTCATTTTCAACTCTTACAGCCACCATTTTTTTTTTTTAAGATTCCACATGTAAGTGAACTCATACAATATTTGTCTTTCTCTGACTTCTAGAACTAAGCTCATAGGTTCCATCTATGTTGTTGCAAATGGTGGGATTCTTTTTCTTTGGCTGATTAATATTCATTTTATATAAAGTTGAGCCTTGAACAAACTAGGGGTCAAGGATGCTGATTCTCCAGGCACTTGCCACTGTGTGTCCCTAGTGCTGCATCTTTGAATTCAACCAGTTGTGGATTGTGTAGTACTGTAGTATGTATTCATTGAAAACTGTGTGCATATACATGGACCTGCACAGTTGAAACCTATGCTGTTCAAGGGTCAGCTGTAATTCTGCATTTTCTTTATCCACTCATCCATCCTTAGTTACTTAGCTTGTTTCCTTGACTATTGTAAATAATGCTTCAGTGAACATAGGAATGCATATATCTCTTGGAGATAGTTATTCCATTGTGTTTGGATATACCCAGAAGTGAAAATTGCTGGATCATACGGTAGTTCTATTTTTAATTTTTTGAGGCAACTTTATACCATTTTCCACAGTGGCTATACCAATTTACATTCCCATCAAAGGGGATAAGGATTTCCTTTTCTCTATGTCCTCAGCAGTATTTATCTTCTATCTTTTTAATAATAGCCATTCTAACAGATCATTATATATATATATATATGTATATATAGTGTAAACTTTAACATTGACATTGGAAGAATTTAAGACAGTATTTATTTATTTATTTTTTTAATCCATAGAATCTCTCAAGAAGAGAGACTTCCCCAGGTTAATAAATAAACTAAAAGCACTAAGGAAAATTTATGTCCCGAGATGGATTGCTTTCTAGCTGATTCAGTTTAACCCGTAAATATGGGAAACACTGTGTATGAAGTTTTATTTGGTGACAGTGAAGACTGGGAGAGGGGAGAATACAAATACTTAATTGTATTACTTAACAGTACTGTTGTAAACAGCAGGTCAATTTCTATTTCAGAGAGAGTGATAAAAGCTCAATATAGCCTTGGGCAGTACAGGAGAGCAGAGAAAGTACTGAACTGGATGCCAAAGATGAAATGTTATGAGAGAGAACTGGTGAAAAATGGCAGCAGGAATAACATTTTGGGCCTCGGGAAGGCTGGAATATTTTTTTTTATTTTTTTCTCATTTTGCCTCTGGGAAATAGATGGGGAAACAGTGGAAACAGTGTCAGACTATGGTGACTGCAGCCATGAAATTAAAAGATGCTTGCTCCTTGGAAGAAAAGTTATGACCAACCTAGATAGTATATTCAAAAGCAGAGACATTGCTTTGCCAACAAAGGTCCGCTAGTCAAGGCTATGGTTTTTCCAGTGGTCATGTACGGATGTGAGAGTTGGACTGTGAAGAAAGCTAAGCACCAAAGAATTGATGCTTTTGAACTGTGGTGTTGTTCTCCAACTCCCTTGGACTGCAAGGAGATCCAACCAGTCCATTCTGAAGGAAATCAGCCCTGGGATTTCTTTTGGAAGGAATGATGCTAAAGCTGAAACTCCAGTACTTTGGCCACCTCATGTGAAGAGTTGAGTCGTTGGAAAAGACTTTGATACTGGGAGGGATTGGGGGCAGGAGGAGAAGGGGACGACCGAGGATGAGATGGCTGGATGGCATCACTGACTCGATGGACATGAATCTGAGTGAACTCTGGAAGTTGGTGATTGACAGGGAAGCCTGGCATGCTGTGATTCATGGGGTCACAATGAGTCGGACACGACTGAGCGACTGAACTGAACTGAATTATATTTCATTTAAATATCTCTCATGACATTTGAAATCAATGTCAAAAAGAACATTGGTATATAGTTTATAATAAAAATCTCAGTAAATATTAAAGAACATGGTTAATAATTTTTCCAAGTAGATAATTGATAAGCAACATTTTCCAGGAGGCTAGTTAAACTTCAGGTACCCAAGGTGTTGGGGAAAGAGCCTCAGGCCTGCTCAGGAGATGGTCACACTGCAGTCCACATGTGTTTTATTCTTGGTGACACACGTGGAAACTCACAGGACAAAGCAGTGCCACTAAGGCTGGGATATTTCCAAAGGACTATTCACTTCCTGAAACAGGAGTGTGTGAATTGTTTTCCTAGATATACAGGACCTGCAATATAGGTAGTTAAGAATTTCAGAGATGTTAAATTGATTATTTATTTCATTCGAAGTCAATGCAGATGTTTTTCAATAAATAGAAAATCTCTGCAATTAAAATTTCCATAAAATATAATACTTCCTAAGTCAAGGTCTCCTTAGTGAATATATGGTTGTGTCCTTACTTCCACAGTTGTTCACAGTGAGGGACAAAGACAAGACTGATCAAGAGAATTTCTATTCTGTTAATAAATTTAGCAGAGCTGGTTGGAACTCTTGGCCGTCAGAACATTCACAGAGCTGCGATGTCCTCTAATCCAATTTGTGAGAAGAGGTCCTGACCGTAGTGTGATTCCTTTTTCATTCTTGCATTCCCTAACAGTGCTAACTCTGAGTCATTATTTTGACTTTTTAAAATATGTCTTCATTTCTTAAGAATTAGAAAATAAAGAAAAGCTTGAAGAATAAAATATAAGTTGGTCTTGTGACTTTCTTGGTGAAGGATCCGCCTGCAATGCAGGAGACCCAGGTTCGATCCCTGGGTGGGGAAGATCCTCTGGAAAAGGAAATGGCAACCCACTCCAGTATTCCTGCCTGGAAAATCCTGGACAGAGGAGCCTGGCGGGCTACCGGTCATGGTGTCTCAAAGAGTTGGACCCAACTTAGGGACTAAACTGCTACCCCTACTCGAGCCTTCCCAGATGGCACTAGTGGTAAAGAACCCACCTGCCAATGCAGGAGACATAAGAGATGTGGGCTGGATCCCTGGGTTGGGAAAATACCCTGGAGAAGCGCATGGCAACTCGCTCCAATATTCTTGCCTGGAGAATCCCATGGACAGAGGAACCTGGTGGGCAGCAGTTTATAGGGCTGCACAGAGTCAGACACCACTGAAGCAATTTAGCATGCACACAATTGACTACACATCTCAGTTGCTTTCCTTGCCTCATTGCTTCCTTCGCTCTTTTGTAATCTATCTGGCAGAATAAAGCTCCCTTTTTTTGAGCAATGTCATTTTTCCAAAATCTTAAGTTTGCTCTGAAATCAAATATACTGAAGATGGAATCACATATTGTTGTTGTTCAGTTACTAAGTTGTGTCAGACTCTGTAACCTGATGGACTACAGCACGTCAGGCTCCCCTGTCCTTCACTATCTCTTAGAGTTGGCTCAAATTAATGTCTATTAAGCCAGTGATGCTATCTAACCATTTCATCCTCTGCCACCCTCTTTTCCTCTTGTCTTCAATCTTTCCCAGCCTTGGGGTCTTTTCCAGTGTGTTGGCTCTTCGCATCATGTGGCCAAAGTATCAGAGGTTCAGCTTCAGCATTGGTCCTTCCAGTGAATATTCAGGGTTGATTTCCTCTAGGATGGACTAGTTTGATCTCCTTGCTGTCCAAAGAAGTCTCAAGAGCCTTCTCCAGCACAACAATTCAAAAGCATCAGTTCTTCCATACTCAGCCTTCTTTATTATGGCCCACCTCTCACATCTGTACATGACTACTGGAAAAGCCGTAGCTTTGACTATATGGACCTTTGTCGGCAAAGTGATACCTCTGCTTTTTAATACGCTGTTTAGGTTTGTCTTAGCTTTCCTCCCAAGAAGTAAGCATCTTTATTTCTGTAGTGCCTGCAGTCACCATCTGAAGTGATTTTGGAGCCCAAGAAAATAAAATGTCTCTATTTTCACTTTTTTCCCATCTATTTGCCATGAAGGGATGGGACTGGATGCTGTCATCTTAGTTTCTTGAATGTTGAATTTTAAGCCAGCTTTTTCACTCTCCGCTTTCACCCTGATCAAGAGGCTCTTTAGTTCCTCTTTGCTTTCTGCCATTAGAGTAGTATCATCTGCATATCTGAGATTATTGATATTTCTTCTGGCAATCTCAATTCCAGCTTGTGATACATCCAGTCTGACATTTCTCATGATGTACTCTGCATAGAAGTTAAATAAGCAAAGTGACAATATACAGCCTGATGTACTCCTTTCCCAATTTGGGACTAGTTGATTGTTCCAAGTCCGCTTCTAACTGTTGTTTCTTAACTTGTTTACAGGTTTCTTAGGAGATAGGTAAGGTGGTCTGGCATTCTCATCTCTTTAAGAATTTTCCACAATTAGTTGTAATCCGCACAGTCAAAGTCCTTAGCATAGTCAGTGAAGCAGAAGTAGATGTTTTTGAATTCCTTTGAAGTATTTTGACCCTCAAATTCCCTGGTTTTATGTGCTCTTAAAAAATATGGAGAAACTTGGGATTCGTGTCATAGCTCTTTGGAAATAAAAAATATGAATGAAAAAGTTTCAAAATAAATTAGAGGGTAAACTAGATAGTTAAAAACTGTTAAATAAGTAATAGGGAGACAGAAAAAGGGAGACCAGAAAGTTTGGGTTTGTGCATTTGGTTGTCCTACATGTTAGATTATCTTCATGATAATTATTCTTTGTGCATATCTAAAATTCTTCTTAAGTTGTACATAAGAATACTTTTTGAGTTCTATTGGTTGCTTACCACATAGTGATAAAGATATTTCTAATTGTTTTCAGGACTGCTGAAAATGGAGTTCTGAGTATATTCTCTTATGATAGCTAGACCAGTCAGAATTTTTGTGAGATTAATAGTTAGCATAAGAAAATTTGGCTCTTCTTGCTTGAATAGCAAATTGAACCAAGGTCCAGTTTAGAAAATTCCAAACCAAACCATTGATGCACAGAGAAGATCCTGGAATAACAAAATAAAGCAATCCATTTGAACAGCAGACCAGCACAGTGATTGTGCCTGGAGTTCACAGTCCAACAAACAACTAGTAAGGTTGTATCACAAAGTCAAAATCAGCAATAAAAGAAAATCCAGGTGACTATGCCAAGGTCAAGTATGATAGTGGTCATAAGCAGCATTAATGATGGCACCAAAGTTTGAGGGCCGATTGGCCAGAAACATGTGAGTAGGGGACTTAAGTACAATAAGCTGTTGCATGTGATATATTACTTCAATCCCCCTTCCTTCTTCCCTCCATCCCTTCCTTCCCTCCTTTTTCCTTAACTTCTTCTCTCTTTCCCTTTCTTTTGCAAAAACCATCTCTACTATGTGTCCTATGATAAGCACTTATAGTGATGAATAGGATTTTTTTTTTTTTACCTAAATAAAGTTCCCAGACCATGTATATTGGGATCATAGGTTGATATTTGTCTTTACTTAATTTATCTTGGGGCTTCCCTGGTGACTCAGTGGTAGAGAAGCTACCTGCCAGTGCAGGAAATGTGGATTCGATCCCTGGTCCGGGATGATCCCCTGGAGAAGGGAATGACAGCCCGCTCCAGGACTCTTGCCTGGAGAACCCCACCTGGTATGATACAGTCCATGGTATTTCAAACAGTTGGACACAACCTAGCAACTGAACAACAACAGCAGCAACTCTATCTTGAGTACTCACCATTTGCAGTATTTCAGTTGTCACAAACTAAAATATGAATCTGATGCTGAACACATGGCTCAAGCTGTAGAGAATTATGTCCTAATGGGAAGAAACCCCACTCCTGACCTCAGAAGTGAATTGACTATTCTAATCGATGTTACGTGTGTAGCTCATGATGTTATACAGTAAAATTTGCTTGGAATAGTGGTGCTAAGAGACTTGGATAATAGCCATATATAGACTTAGTAATAAAGCAAGAGAAATTCATGGTGAACCTTTAAGGGAGAGGACATGATTTTTCTTGTAGTACAGCTGAATTGTTGCTATTATTAAGAAACATTAGGGTGGAATTTTATAGAATTACACAAAGCATATTGAACTATTATAATAGTATGAAGTATGATACTATACTCATACTTTGAGAGAATATATGCTTAGGCTTAAAATATATTGTATTTCAAGTTGAACTTCATGACAGCTGAATAAGGGATATGATACTGCCTTTTAATGAGCTAATCCTTCCCAATTTTAAGAGTGACAAAAGGTCAGCCCTTTCAGATTGCATAGCACACACTTGTAAGAAACCTTTATAAATCATCCCTATGTTCAAGTGCAAGGCAACTATAATACAGCTCTATGCATTAAACCAAAAGTGCCTTTCAAAATAGGGGAGAAAGAAGCAAATACTCACAGTAACAGTATGCTGAGTGCCTTATGGAATAGAAAAACAACATTGGTAATTTCCTATTGGCAAGGTTTGGATAAAGTAGAAATCTATTCATTGAAGGATACCAACCACGTAGAACATTTCTCATTTGGATGTAAATATATGTTCCATCTGTTCAGTTCTGGGTATCAGGTCAGTTTACCTTATCCCCAAATTTCAGAAAATGTAAACTACACACAGCATGGCACTCTGTGTGCCATGGGCTTTCCAAGTGGCTCAGACGGTAAAATATCGGTCTGCAATATGGGAGACCCCGGTTCTATCCCTGAATTGGGAGAATCCCCTGGAGATGGGAATAGCAACCCACTCTGGTATTCTTGCCTAGAGAATCCCATGGACACAGGAGCCTGGGATCCCGAAGCGCTGGACATGATGGAGTGACGAAGACTTTCACACACAGCATGGCACTAATGGATGTGGTTTAGAGAGGGGTTGCCTGAACTTTGGAAAATTTCTGAATGTTCAGTGCAGAGAGATGAGAAATCGCACGTGCCCCACCTGAAACTAATACAGAACCTGGGTGGGTAGGTAGTTGGTGTTGTTGGGTGATCAGAACTTGGGATCTACCCTCAAGTGTCAAAGGAGATTCAGAGATATTTTTTTCAAACTTTAAACTTTTTATTTCATGTTGGAGTGTAGCTGATTAACAATGTTATGATAGTTTCAGGTGAACAGTGAAGGGCCTCAGCCAGACATATGCATGTATCCATTCTCCCCTCAACCCCTCTCCCATCCAGGCTGGCATATAACATTGAGTAGAGTTTCTTGTAAGGATATTTTTCTAACAAAATTCTAGTTAAAGGGGTGACAATAAGAATATAAATAAAATATACTATTTTTTGAATGGCAAGTTATTAAAAATTAGCATTAATTAGTACTTTATGTCAGGGACTATCCTAAGTCACTGATATATATGGTTTTATTTACTGTGTGTCAGGAGTCTTAAAAGTTAATTTTCTTGATCTTGATTTCTACATCTTGATTTCTTTTCTTGATCTTGATTTCTACATCTAGGTTCTTATACAATAGTAATAATCAATGATCTGTGTAAAGAATTATGCACTAAGATGTGTGCTAAAGCATTTTTTAAAAGATAGCATAGAATCTAAACCAAATGTCCAACAATGAGGAACACTTAGGTGAAGTTATGTGATAAGGTATTATGCACTCATTGGAATAATGTTTGCAAAGAATACTCATAAAATTAGAAAATGATCTTCATGCAATATTAAGGGAAAAACCAAAATAAAAGGCAAAATAATATATAAAATTAATATAACAATAAATGTGTATTTTTATGAAAAGGAATTACAGCAAAAATTAATTATGGTTTTATTTGGGTGATGGGAATTATGAATAATTTTTATGTCTTTTAAAATGCATATCTGCACTTTTCAAATTTTCCACGTGCTTACATCAAGTTTATAATTAGAAAAACAAGCTTAGAAAAGTCTCTGACAATATAATTCCTGGTTTCTCTACAGGAAGATTCCTTTCATGTCTTTCCCTCCCAGCTACCTTGTCAGTGGGATCTCCTACTCAGATTACAGTTCCTTAGACTAACTTTTGGTGCCCCACTCCAGTACTCTTGCCTGGAAAATCCATGGACAGAGGAGCCTGGTAGGCTGCAGTCCATGGGGTCGCTAAGAGTCGGGCACGACTGAGCGACTTCACTTTGACTTTTCACCTTCATTCATTGGAGAAGGAAATGGCAACCCACTCCAGTGTTCTTACCCGGAGAATCCCAGGGATGGGGGAGCCTGGTAGGCTGCTGTCTGTGGGGTCGCACAGAGTCGGACACGACTGAAGCGACTTAGCAGCAGCAGCAGCAGCAGTAGCAGTAGCAGTAGACTAACTTTTGGATCTCCAGGTATTTTCTTCTGACCTTTGAGTGGTTAGCTTTTCTCTCTTTTAAGAAACCACTCTCATAGCAGGCTGTTGATTATGGCACCTCCCTTGAATGAAAGGCTCTCCAGCTTGAAATGTTAAACTATACTATTCTACCTTTAGTTATTCACTGACATGCTGGCAAGCTTCATGCCTTATTGAAGGTACTCTGTTAGAACTTCTGGGCATATATTGAATGTCTCAAAAAGTATTTGAAATTTTGGTGTGTTAGTGGGGAATATTTTACAGTCCTCAGAGTCTTGGCCATCCTTTTCTACATACCTGACTGCCTAGTTTGAAGATTACTGGTAAGACAAGAATGTTTTCATGAAAGTCTTTGTGATTCTTGGGTAAAACTAAGGAACTTTAGGATTAAAAGTCAGTGACTGTCATAGACCTTGGAGCATTATGGGGAATAAAGAAATAAGTGATAAAAAGGAATACAGAGAGAGTTAAAGGTAGCCTTTAATATAATAACTATTTTATTAATCAAAATAATAAACATTATTTTTCAGAGAATAGATAAAAATAGAGAAGACATTTGAAGGAGGTAAAGAAATCATTCTGACATAGTTTAGGGACATGTGCCCCATCTTGGAACAAATATTCAAGGTTGATAAGGAAAATTAAAAGAACAATATAGGTTGATATTATATAAATGAAGATTGAGATACTTGATATTAACTCTTTAACAAGATAAATTGTGAACATTTCTTCCTAGGATCCAAAGAAGTAAAATTACTTATGGCCCAGGCCCTCTGGCAGATGTCATTGAAATGTATGAAATCCTAATCTCTCAGACTTACAAATGTTACTTTGGAAAGAAAAGTTTTTGCAGATGTGACTAAATTAAGGATAGTGAGAGAAGGAGATTACTGTGGCTTGTCCTCTGGGCTCTAAATACTATCACAAGTGTTCTTAGAGACAGAGGAAGACTCTACCTGGACTTGAAGTGAAAGAGAAAGTAAGGTAACTGTGGAGGCAAAGATTGGAGTGTTGTGTAAATAAGTCAAGAAAATGCTTGGAGCCACGGTAGGTGGAAAAAGCAAGGAAAGATACTCTCCTAGAACTTTCCAAGGGAATAAAGTTCTGCTGACACTTGTTTGAACTTCTGGCCTTCAGAACTGGAAGAGAGTAAATTCCTATTGTTTTAGTCCACTAAATTTGTGGTAATTTCTTATTGCACAAGGGATTCCCTTGTGGCTCAGTTGGTAAAGAATTCACCTGCAATGTGGGAGACCTGGGTTCAATCCCTGGTTTGGGAAGATCCCCTGGAGAAGGGAAAGGCTACCCACTCCAGTATTCTGGCCTAGAGAATTCCATGGGCTATACAGTCCATAGATTGCAAAGGGTCAGACAACACTGAGCAACTTTCACTTCACTTCACTTCATTTCGCTTACTGCAACCCAAAAAATGAATGGTGGTGTAAGTTTAATCACTAAGTCATGTCCGACTCTTGTGACCCCATGGACTGTAGCCCACCAGGCTCCTCTGTCCATGGGATTTTCCAGGCAAGAAAATACTGGAGTGGGTTGCCATTTCCATCTCCAGGAGATCTTCTCAACTCAAGGATTGAACTCTGTCTTCTGCGTTGCAGATGGATTCTTTACCACTGAGGCATCAGGGAAGCCCAAGAAATGAATACATTAACTAAAATAACTCATACCTTGGAGAACATCCTCTTTGCAATTGGTTGGGGAGAAATGAGATTCTAAATGTGCTTTTAATATGGTGAAAGGTAAAATTTGAAAAGCAAGTGGACAGTGTGGGAGGTGCTAGCAGTACAGTGGCAGCGATCACATTTGTTGTTATAACAGAATTGGAGTGTGAAACAAGGGGAGAATAGGAGGGAAAAGGTCTCTTTTCTGAGTGTCCCAATCTCCTTTTTAGTTGAAGTATTAAATCTAACCACTTAGATGGGATGAAGTTGTTTTAGTTACAATACTGGATGGTGACAGATACTCTGCATTTAAAAAAATCCAAGTCCTAGATTATCCTTCAAAAATTGCATGATGTAACTAGGATCTTTGCTATAGTTTATCAGTAAGGAAAGCAATAGAAGGAAAATTGCCTGAGTCATTTTTTTCTGGACCTGAAGAACAGTTCCTTTTGAAGAAATGGCTTAAATTACTAGTTTTTTTTTTTTTTAAAAGGCAAAAACAACTGCTGCTTCAAAACTCAAATAGATCCAATCCAAAGCATTCTTTCCTCAGAATGACCTTGTGGATGCCAGACCTAGTAAATTTACATTTGACAGACAAAGGTTTTTCATGTCACACAAAGGCAACATTATAATCTAGCTGTCAAGCTTTAGCTCCACTGATGCACAGAGATGTGGGACAGATGAAGATAATTCAGGGAATCCAGCTGTAGCCCCAGTCTCAGGGAACCTTCCTTCAGTTAGTTGAAATCCCAAACGCTTATCACAAAAACAAGAGAAATTTGATAACGACCTGGCAGCAGCAGCCAGACTTATTCTTGCTAGAACAAGAGAGTGATAGTCAGAGACTGACATGCCCTTAAAATGTTCAAAAGGGAAATGCAAAGGTTTTCTTTTCAGAGTTCAAGTCACACTGAGTTTGGTCAGATAGTGTGAGAGACCCAGTCAAGTCACTTGTTAGAGTATTTAAATGAAGTTGAGAAAGAAAGGAAAAAATGGAAAAGAATGGGTATTTAGTTACTGGGAGGACCAATGAAATCAGTCTCCCCTGAGTGTAAAAGGAGGAAGGGAGGATCTGCTAGGTATTTAAAATGTGTGTACGGAGGATTATTTCTAGAAGACACTTAGTGGATATTTGCCAAAGATAATAGAGCTAATTCTGTTTTGTCAATTATGGAAAAATACTGGATTAAAAAATCTGTAGTAATGTTTGTTTGCAAAAGTACTACATACTATTTAAGAAGGAAAGCAAACAAGAGCTGTCATAAAGGCAGACATTCCCATGGATGTCCTTTCCTCAGCCACAGTTAAAAGTTAACTTGTACAAAAATGTAGAATATAGATCTGATAAATTTGTTAGATGTCATTCAGTTCAGTTGCCTTACTGTACAGTGGAGGGACATGAGGCACAAACAAAGCTATTGAGTTGACGTTTGCACAGCTGTTAATAATTAGAAAAAGGTCTTGGTTTGCTCTTACATTACCTATAGACGATCTTATTAATCTGATTTTTCTGTTAAACTATTAGGGAAACACATCCTAGATTTGCTATTAGGTTGATTCAAATAAAGTAAGGAAGGAAATTTAAAAATAGCTGAAGACAGCTAAAGAGAGGAAATTATATGGAGAAGGTAGCATATGACTAAATTATCAGGCTCAATAAGTTGAAGAGGGCTGCATTCTTATTTTTAAGCTTGAGGAAAAAATGTGATAACAATATAGTATATATAATCTCTGGAACTTTGTTTAAGACAGGAGTATATATTTTTAGCTCTTTCTCTACGAAATCAACCTCCAGTTTCTGAATCATTTTAGCCAATTTCTACATCCTCCTAATCTATCCTTAGTAGCACCCCCAAATCTGCTTATTTTATGGCAAATAATATAAAAGAATTTTTGAATTTTCTCTGAGATATCTGAAATTTCACTGAATGTTAAGGTTTTTCCTCTAAAAGAATCATTATGAAAGCCTCTTTATTTCTATATCTTATAAAAAACATATTTAATATTTAACCTTCTTTAAGAAGTTTCTTTTAAAAAAATCTCAGTAAATTGACCAAAATAATTTAATGTATTCTTAAACTGAAGAAAGTAGGGAAAACTGCTAGACCATTCAGGTATGACCTAAATCAAATCCCTTATGATTATACAGTGAAAGTGAGAAATAGATTTAAGGGCCTAGATCTGATAGATAGAGTGCCTGACGAACTATGGAATGAGGTTCATGACAGTGTACAGGAGACAGGGATCAAGACCATCCCCATGGAAAACAAATGCAAAAAAGCAGAATGGCTGTCTGGGGAGGTCTTACAAATAGCTGTGAAAAGAAGAGAGGTGAAAAGCAAAGGAGAAAAGGAAAGATAAAAGCATCTGAATGCAGAGTTCCAAAGAATAGCAAGAAGAGATAAGAAAGCCTTCCTCAGTGATCAATGCAAAGAAATAGAGGAAAAGAATAGAATGGGAAAGACTAGAGATCTCTTCAAGAAAATTAGAGATACCAAGGGAACATTTCATGCAAAGGACAGAAATGGTCTGGACCTAACAGAAGCAGAAGATATTAAGAATAGGTGGCAAGAATACACGGAAGAACTGTACAAAAAAGATCTTCACGACCCAGATAATCATGATGATGTGATCACTAATCTAGAGCCAGACATCTTGGAAAGTGAAGTCAAGTGGGCCTTGGAAAGCATCACTATGAACAAAGCTAGTGGAGGTGATGGAATTCCAGTGGAGCTATTTCAAATCCTGAAAGATGATGCTGTGAAAGTGCTGCACTCAATATGCCAGCAAATTTTGAAAACTCAGCAGTGGCCACAGGACTGGAAAAGGTCCGTTTTCATTCCAACCCCAAAGAAAGGCAATGCCAAAGAATGCTCAAACTACCGCACAATTGCACTCATCTCACATGCTAGTAAAGTAATGGTCAAAATTCTCCAAGCCAGACTTCAGCAATACGTGAACCGTGAGCTTCCTGATGTTCAAGCTGGTTTTAGAAAAGGCAGAGGAACCAGAGATCAAATTGCCAACATCCGCTGGATCATGGAAAAAGCAAGAGAATTCCAGAAAAACATGTATTTCTGCTTTCTTGACTATGCCAAAGCCTTTGACTGTGTGGATCACAATAAAGTTTGGAAAATTCTGAGAGAGATGGGAATACCAGACCACCTAAGCTGCCTCTTGAGAAACCTATATGCAGGTCAGGAAGCACCAGTTAGAACTGGACATGGAACAACAGATTGGTTCCAAATAGGAAAAGGAGTACGTCAAGGCTGTATATTGTCACCCTGCTTATTTAACTTATATGCAGAGTACATCATGAGAAATGCTGGACTGGAAGAAACACAAGCTGGAATCAAGATTGCTGGGAGAAATATCAATAACCTCAGATATGCAGATGATACCACCCTTATGGCAGAAAGTGAAGAGGAGCTAAAAAGCCTCTTGATGAAAGTGAAAGAGGAGAGTGAAAAAGTTGGCTTAAAGCTCAACATTCAGAAAACGAAGATCATGGCATCTGGTCCCATCACTTCATGGGAAATAGACGGGAAACAGTGGAAACAGTGTCAGACTTTATTTTTTTGGGCTCCAAAATCACTGCAGATGGTAGTTGCAGACATGAAATTAAAAGATACTTACTCCTTGGAAGAAAAGTTATGACCAACCTAGATAGCATATTCAAAAGCAGAGACATTACTTTGCCGACTAAGGTCCGTCTAGTCAAGGCTATGGTTTTTCCTGCGGTTATGTGTGGATGTGAGAGTTGGACTGTGAAGAAAGCTGAGCGCCAAAGAATTGATGCTTTTGAACTGTGGTGTTGGAGAAGACTCTTGAGAGTCCCTTGGACTGCAAGGAGATCCAACCAGTCCATTCTGAAGGAGATCAACCCTGGGATTTCTTTGGAAGGAATGATGCTGAAGCTGAAACTCCAGTACTTTGACCACCTCATGTGAAGAGCTGACTCATTGGAAAAGACTCTGATGCTGGGAGGGATTGGGGGCAGGAGGGGAAGGGGACGACAGAGGATGAGATGGCTGGATGGCATCACAGATTCGATGGACGTGAGTCTGAGTGAACTCCGGGAGTTGGTGATGGACAGGGAGGCCTGGCGTGCTGCGATTCATGGGTTTGCAAAGAGTCAGACATGACTGAGCGACTGAACTGAATTGAACTGAACTAAGCAGTACTAAGTACCATTTCTTCCTTAAAGATCTCCATTTCCCTCATGATTTTATGCTATTTTAGTGTTTCAGATAGTGAGTAGGATGAACAGAGAAATGGTCAGCATATGTTTTTTCCTCCCTTTTCACACCTAGTACATTTATCAAAGTATCCTAAGGTACATGTATGATATACGTGTATACAAGAATATGTATATTCTTGTATAAGAATTCTTGATAATATATATATCAATATACAAGAATATGTATATTCAAATTCATATTCTACATGTGTTTATATATGTATATCACATTGATAAATATAGGATTCACAATTTTTTGAATAGGAAAAGCGCTTGGATTTTGAGCCCCATACATTTGGTATCAAATTTTGGCTTTTTGAGTTGCTGACTGTATGATCTTTGGCAAGTTGCTTAACCTCTGAACCTTGCTTTCCTTATTATATAAAACCAAGATAATACTGACTATCTTTAAATGTTATCACCAGGATTAAATAAGATAAAGAAATATAGGGCCTGGTACAATGCCTGGCATCTAGTAGGTATCAAGAAATGGCAATTATTATCATTTTCTCATAAATAACATTACATTGTCAGAGGATTAAACAGTATTGCCTAAAAATAATCAGCTCTTGTCTTTTCTGTACCAATTTCTGTCTTTTAGAAAGTTTCTGCTTATTTGGAGATCATTTGTAGATTGTAGCTTTCTTCAGTCTGTCCTAAAATTACATTTTCTCCCCTGCTCCATCTCTGACAGCTGTAGCTGCTCGGCTGTTATCACTCTCTGGCTCTTGTCCTGTCCACGCATTGTTTCAGGTTGGATTGTAACATGTTCTAGAACCATGTCAGGTATCCTGCCCTCTGTGCAATTGCCTTAGAATCAACTTCTTTCACAATTGGTTGTCACTTGTTACATTTTTATCAGTTTACCATTTTGGTAAGCATTTTGCTTAGTTGACTATAGATTTGGTTGTCATGCTTCCAGAGTGCCTGAAGTTCAGAACTTTTTACTGGACACTTTCTCTTGTCACTTAATGCTAAGAGGAACATGTCAACAGTGAAACTTATCTAGGAACTGAATATGATATTACTGATAGATTTAGGTGTCACATTATATAGCAGACAGTAGTGTTGCTTGATAGAATGTTGTTTGACTTTGTGCCAAAAGCTCATTGGGTTCACTGTAGCTGTCTAGCTCTTTGAATGTCAGTATGTCATTTGCTAGCATGCTAAAAATGTAGTAAGAGGCAAGGATTATTTTTAGTTGGAAAAGTTTTATTTAGTTCTTATAGGCTAAATAGATATTTAATGAATAACTTCTTTAATTTAGCCTTGTTCTTAACACATGAAAAAGGAATAAATATTCAGTGATTTGAATGATGAGTTCTCTGTAACAATGAAATATTTAAATACTCTTTACCAGCAGCATTAATCGACCATTATGTTTCTTTTGACAACCACAAGTATTTTCTATTAAGTGAGAGTAATCTTTTTTAAGCTAAACGTAACAATCACAAACAGAAAGAGCTTTCAATTTGAACTTTTAATACTTAGAAGTGAGCCTTTGTTCAGATTAACTGTTGCATGCAAAAGAATCTCCTCTGAATCATCATTAGTTTTATGATTAATTTTGAAACAAAACCCCCAGTTTTAGTCACTGACATGAAATGTTTCTTGGAGCAGGGAACTGGAATTTGTTTTCCGTGAGCACTTACTCATTCATTATGTGATGCCCTCTGGTATTAAATGCCATATTTTCAATGATCTAAAATGTTGTATAATTTACAAAATATTTCAATTCTATTGTTACATTAAATGTGATATATTATATTGTATATATAGTAATATGAGCTCACCTCTAATAAATTTACTGAGATTAACTTAAATCTGGGTGAGAGATTTGCCTTGAAGGATTATGCTGCCTAGAGAGTAAGAGTCAAAAAGATGCTTTGTTCTTTTGACTAAAGCTTTGTGTTCACAGTTATGCAGTGAACTACACCTCCTTTTTCCTATCAAAAAATGCATAACTACAAAAAAATTTACTATAAAAAATTTCTTTTAGTAAATGAAGATAACGATAGCCCTTCTAGTTCCCATACAAGTTGCCCTTAAGCTAGACTATTGTGTAGCAAAATCCTCTGATCTATGACTTCATCAGAACTGATATCATAATTAAAAAAAAATACTTCTCAATTACTTTTTGGCCATCTCAAACTTGTGGTATTTTCCTGGATTCAAAGGTTTAAAAAGCAGAAACCTCTCTGATTATTCAATAGGAAGGGGTTTGACACAACAATTACTGACAGAACCATAGTTATGGCTGGTAAGTGAGGGTAGTGAAGCCAAGTCTGTGCCCAGTAGACCTAGAGCGGATTTTCAATAGTTCGTCTGACCACTGTGAATCTTAAGAAACTCTAAGCAGTGGCTACTAATGTTCCTGTTGCCTGAGGCACCCCAAGTAGATGATTTTGAAGCCCTCATCATAGAATCTCATGCCTACCTATGCATATTTCTATAAGGGCTGCCAGGAAATAACGCTTTTTTTCTTTACTATCTTCTGCATGTAATGCTTGTTTGCCCTTTGCAGACTAACTTGGAAACATCCAGTTAAAGGAGGTCTGGGAAATGGAGTTTCAAGTTCTTCTCCTTTAAGCAATTAAAAGTTAAAGTGATGTCTTAGTTGGGCTGCTATTGCAAAAATACCTTAGACTTGGTGACTTAAAATATTTATTTCTCACAGTTTTGGAGGCTGGGAAGTCCAGGGTTAAGGTGCTGGCAGATCCAGTGTCTAGTGAGGGAGCTCTTCCTGGTTTTCAGATGGCCATCTGCATACGCTGTCCCCACATGGCAATGAGAGAGATCTCATGCCTCTTACTCTTTTTTATAAGGACTTTAGTCCCATGAGGGCAGGGCCCTCATGACCTAATCCGACCGTGATTATTTCCCAAGGGACCCATCTGCAAACACCATTACGTCGTTGATTAGGGCTTCAACACGCAAGTTTCAGGTGCACGTCCTCAGTCCAGAGCAAGTGAGAACAGGAGTGGTGCCAAGTTGAACACAGTCTGGCACAGTTTGCACTTTGTCAACTCAAAGTCTACATACGCCTTTCCACTCATATTTTAATTTCAAAAACAGCAACTGTTCAACTTCATGCTTCTACATAATATAACTCTGCTTTATATAGCCACGTATACATCTGGCCTTATATAACTCACCCTTTCCCCAGAAAGGTAATTCCTTTTGGGAGACATAATTCCATGAATCACTATCTATCTGTAGGTGATATACATTCCTTTGCTAACTGAATTTATTTCTCTTTTGATAGTTTATAACTTATAGACTAAGCTGTAAGGTTAATCTCTACTAATACACCTTATATTAAATAGAATAAAAGGAAGATTGGTAAACAAACTGACTGATATGTGCAAATATGTATACCATAAATCAGAAAAGGAAATGGGCTTAGTTTCTACCTGCCTCATTTTAACAAGTAAATAAGAGGGCATAGTCAGTGTTTATAATTTCCTTCACTTACTATCCATTCCATTTGCCGTCACTTAGCACCTTAGCTGGTTATGGTTCTTTACCTGATGGGGTGATGTAAAACTTCTAAGATACAATCCGGAAAATCCCCTGAATCTTCTCTGCTTTAATTATGTAGCGGTAACTATCAGGATCCATTACTCCAGTGAGTGTAGTAAACCCTTCGGTGCCTGTTGGCTTTGTGATATGAAGAGTTCAGGTTTAAGCTCAGTGGAATCATGGTTAGGTCTACTAGGGCAGGCATTTATTCTTCAGGATTTAAGTCCTCTAAACCTGTAAAGGAAAAGATGGGACATGGGAAGGCAAGTTTTCATGATTGGGTCCCTTAGAATAACAGTGAGAGGAAATACTCCCACTCCCAATTTTTAGTTCCTTGATCAGTGTCTTCTGATTCTAGCACAGTGTTGTTTGCTGATGAAAAACATACACAAAATATTGTAGGATAGCATCTAGCTGAACAGGGTATTATTACTTGTCCTTAATAGGGTATTCCACTTGTATCAGGCCAGGAAATGTGATGTCATATCATAAAACCAATAAATTCCATGGGTGTGAAGCTTTTCCTCATTTTTTGCTGGCAAATGTTTTCCTTGACCAAAAGCAGTTTTGTGGCTATCATGGTTGAAAGTCAGGAATTTCATTAACCTGTGAGTCCTGGTGCTTACAAAATAGTGCAGACAGGGAAGGTGCAGCCATATCCACTGTGTTTATTCGCATGACATGTTGCTTCCTCCTCTATGATGGGGTGGTCATCCTGGCTAGCTAATCTTGGGTACAGTGCCACAAAAGAGGATTAACATCAGATTCAGCTGATGGCATGTTAGGTATTTAGCAATAATAACAGTCAGAATTATTCTTGTTGAAGGGAAGACTGTGGTTTTTAACCCATGCATAGCCTCTATCACTGATACCTTGAATACTTTGTTCACGAGCCCATTGGTCCAGCGGGGAGTGGTTGGGGAGAGAGGGTGGCTCATATCCACAGAAAGTGTTCTTTTCTCCATTCTTTGCAGTTGATGCCTGTTTGTGAACATTTATTTGGGCACAAATAATTTAAAACTCTTACTCATTCCCTTACGAGTTCTTATTCAGATCTTATAATAAATGCTTTATTTTTTTCAAAATCCTAGCAACAGGTAACCTGTTATTCATTTTTCATGGTGTAAGCCAACCATTTCTTTTAAGAAGTAAACAATTGAATACATTAACTTACTTACACAAATGTAATTTGATGTATAATTTGATGAATTTTGAAAACTGTGTATACTGTAATGTCTATAAAACCACAAATATAGAACATTTCCTTCACCCCAAAAGTATTCTTGTGACTCTTTGCAGTCAAAACTTCCACTTAACCTCCCTTCCAAACAAGCACTGTAATTTTCCTGATTAGTTTGGGCTTTTCTAGAATTTCATATAAGTAGAATCTAGCAGTATACAGTCTTTCATGTCTGACTTCAACTGTCTAATATTTTTTTCTTTTTTTAATTGAAATACAGTTGACATGAAATATTGTATTAGTTTCACACAGTGATCTGACATTTATATATATCACTCTCTGATTTTTCGGAGATCTGTTAATGTTGCTGCATGTTTCAATGGTTCATTCTGTTTCACAGTATTCATTGTGTGACTATACCAGAAGTTGTTTACCCATAACCAATTTATTTATGCATCACCTGGATCAAGATGGATATTCATGGGATTTTAGATTTGGCCCAAAGTTAAAATTGAAAAGTAGGGGAGCCACTTGAATAGATAAGATGCAATCAGAATGCTATAGAATGGGCATCTTGGTTCACTGTATCTCTGTAACCTTCAGAGAGAGATGAACAAATGAAGTTAGTACTCAGCAGGAAGGAGTGGGGAGGAGAAAGGTTCCAGGTTTTTGATGTCTTCCACTTTTCTTGTCCCAGTGTTTCTCTAAAATCAGCCTACATTCCTGTCCTAAGGCACTAATGAAATATATCTATATCATTATAATGAATTCCTTCCTTTTCTTGTTTAATCAGGCTAAATTTAGTTTATAATGCATATAAGGCTACAGTTTCAACTTCTAAAATATTAAACTTTTTTTTGTAATGTTTTGGTACAGACTATCAGATATGTTATCCAACATCTACCCTAAACTGGATAAACTGTATACCATCTCCTGGGCAGCAGATGAAGGTAGTTTGCAGAATAAAGATGCTAAGGTCAAGTCAGAGGCTGGTAATGCAGATTTATATCAAATTCCATTTCTAAGAAGATTAGACTTCATCTGGATTTAAAAAAATTCTTTGTGGGAAGTTTAACTACCAGTATCCAGAGATGGAGATGGGACACACGCAGGACAGCAGGTGATAGGAGAAGGCCAGCAGAAACATTACGACAGTGAGGTAATCCATGCAGAATTAATCTAAGATGAATCTCAGGGAAAAGGAGTTATTCATTAATTTTTTCACAGGACAGCTATAGCAGCAGAAGGCACTGGACACCTAGCAGAAACCAAGGCAGACACCACCCTTTCCATATGGAACTTATATTCTTTGGGGAGGGAAGAAAAAAAACATTAAATAATTACACATTTACCTCATTGTTACTGTGAGTGCTATTCAAGAGAACCATTAAGAGAAGGGACTTGACCAAGTCTGAATACATGAACTGATTCTTTAAGGAGCTGAAATAAACTGTTTCTGCATATATTTTCTAAGCCAAATATTAAACTGGCAGACTTGTTCCAATAGGCCCATGGAATGAAGAAAAATCAATTTATAATTACTTGTAATAAAAAAATGGATAAATGTAAAAGTGCATGGGTTTAAATTTCCGAGTTCATTTTTTTTATGCCTTTGACATTCATTTTCTTCCTGAAATAAGTGTTAGTCTTGTGACTTAAAATGCAGAGCATAATACACATTGTCTAGCTTTGTCAGCGGGATCCAGTGAATGCAAAGAATTATCCTACCTAAGAAATTTACTACTGTAAGTGGAAAGGCTTTTAACTATCAAATCAACTTTACATTGGTTATATATATTTCCTTATTCTGTGTCAGTGAGACTTATTTTCTTTCTTCTACCCAACTGACATTGCTCAGACCTTTCTCCAAACCTTCAGTCACTGGGAGGAGAAAGAAGGTAGGAAAATTTACCAGATTTTAGCATGAATTTTGTGCCAGATTGTGTAGGAGGTGCTTGGCCATTTCTGGCTGTTTCCTTTGTCCTTGAAAACCTATTCTTTTGCTGATCAATCTAATCATATCTGATTCTCTAATAGAACAGACCTTTTTCACCAAGCCTATGGACACATTTGGTGTTTGTATATAGGCTTCAGAGGGTCAACGAAAGCTTAGAACTGTATTTCAGAGTCAGGGATGGGCAAGAGATGTGAGTCCATAATATTTACCAGCTTTAAGGGAAAACAATGAGTTCAAATTGTTAAGTAGCTGATCAAAAATCCTGCTTTGTCCCTGGCACCTAGTCCACATTGATCTCACTCTGGAAGTAGTTTTGAAAGACTTAACGTACTTAAATATGAACTGATTCATAAGCTACTTACTGGTTTGAGAAATGATGGCTTATCTTACAGATCAGATAGACAATTCCAGGATGCATTGTTCTTTTTTTTTTTTTTGCTGGATCTTCGTCCCAGCACACAGACTCTTCATGGCGGTGCCCAGGCTTCTCTAGTTCCAGCACGTGAGCTTCTCTTGTTTTGGACTGTGGCCTCATTAGTTGCCCTGTGGCATGTGTGATCTTAGTTCCCAGACCCGGAATCAAACCTGTATCCCCTGCATTGCAAGCATATTTACTGGGCCACCAGAGAAGTCCTGGCATAGTTCATTTATGCCTCTTGTATCTCCTTTTCATTTCAAGCTCAAGGGTTTAATCTTAAAGGTTAGTTAAAAAATTTGTTCATGAATAACATATATTGTTGCTTCTTTAAATTATAACAAATTAAATTTCCTAGTGAGAATTCATTTATCATCACATACTTCTAGATTTCTATAGTTTAAAAGTGGATATGATTATTGCTCACAGAAATTTTAAATTTATAAAAATAATCATAAAATATGTTTAGCTTAATGAACAATACATTTACAGTGTATTGACTTTGTTGTTATCTAATATCACTGTATTATTTTGAAAAAGGATCTTGTAAATGTCAGTCTTTTCCTATTATGCCTAAGTTTAAAAAATGCTATGGCTAATAAATAACATTTAAAAACCACTCAGTATGTGGTAAGCAGAAAAATTACCTCCCCCCAGATGATAGTCACCTGCTAATCCTCAAATCTATGAATAAATTGTTGGCATAATTATTTCATGGCAAGGGGGAAAGAGGTTGCAAATAGAATCAAGGCTGCAAATCAGCTGAGTTTAGAATAAGGAAATTATCCTGTATTTTCAGGATAGGTACAAAGTAACCATAAAGACCCTTAAATATGGAAGAGGAAAGCAGAAGGATTAGAGTCAGAGTGATTTGATGTGAGAAACTCGCCAGACTATTCCTGGCTCTGAAAGTGAAAGAGGGCCATGGGCCAAGGAATGCAGGCAGCCTCCAGAAGCTGGCAAAGCTAGAAAACAGATTCTCCCCTAGAGCCTCAGATGTAATGCAGCCTTGCTGACACCTAGATTTCAGGCTACTGAGATCCATTTCAAACTCCTGACCTCCAGAACTCTAAGATAATAAATCAGCATGACTTAAGTCACTAAATTTGTGGTAATTTGTTACAGTGATTGATAACAGTAAGCTTAATATACACTCTCAGATAGAAATAATAACATTGGATTACATTATTTTTCACAAACTGTGCACAAACTAATTGGTTAAATACTCTATATTCTTTTTTTTGTTTGTTCTCACACAATCTTATGAATTAGACTTTTATAGCCGAAGGCTAAGGGCAGTTTTGAATCAAGCTCTGTCTTACTCCAGAGCCTATAGTTATAACCACTGTGCTATAGTCTCCTCTTTTATAAATCATTGAATGAATAATTGAGATATGCAACACTAAGCTAGGTACACATGGAACATAAATGCTGTGTTCAGGAAATGCTTATGAGCAATTCATATTAAAAGTATAAATTGCATTTTCTATTATAACCCAATTCTTAATTTTCTAAAGGGCAGCATTTTGGCCAATAGAAATATTCAGGAGGCTGGAGTTATTCTACCTCCCTAAATAGAGGTATCAGTGGCTGGAGCAACTTAGAGCTTGGCTTTTTATATTTTAGCTGTTTATTACATCTGTCTTTTGAGAGCTACTCAAGCCTTTGAGAGTTCATTTCTTAGAATTACGAGAATGAGAAGATATATAAACCTCCTTGCATACTCTGGTGAATCATCTTAATCTGGTCTTTCCCTCAAGGTGTTCCAAACAGACATTTTTTTCATAGGATGAGAAAGTGAAAGCATACTGAATCTAAGGCCAAGTTATAGATTCCCTAAAGAAAGGTAAGCATCATATAAAACAAGTGATCCATTTTTTCTTCAACTTTCCAAACTTGCTTTTATCCATTTCCTTGAAGTGTTTTCTTTCTTGCTCTAGAAGTACATTAAGTATAGTGCCTGATTCTGCCTATGGTATTTGCTTTCCATTAACTTTCTATTGACTTTTGGTTATGTGTATATGGTACTACATCATCATAAACTGCACATAGCAAACTTAAAGAAGTTCTGAATTATGTTTTATCTTGGCTACAGAGCACCACAACATGAATATTATCTGTGGCCTCTTAAAATTTGTGACAAACAGGGTCAAGTCTAACCAAGTGGTAAGGTATATAAATTATAGTGGGTAGAAATTTGGCTTCTGGGGATGAAGTATGTTCAAGTAGAAAGGAAAGATTAGAATGGATAAAAATAAGTTTTTGAAAATATACCATTACAGAAAGTGAAACAAAATATAAATCATTATGAAAAGAAAGGGAGGAGTGTTAAGGAAGAAATATAGCAGCTGAGATGATGCCTAAAAGGAGATGCAGTTTTTGAGACAAGTGAAATATTAGGTTATTTTAACAATATTATTAGAATAGCCTCTCACACTTTAAAAGCATTCAAACTTTTTATTGTTTTACTTTAGAATCTCAAACACTGTGGCAATACTTTGAAATCATAGAGGCTTAGATATATATTGGGCAAAATAATTTTTTTATTAGTGGCACCCCACTCCAGTACTCTTGCCTGGAAAATCCTGTGGATGGAGGAGCCTTGTAGGCTGCAGTCCGTGAGGTCGCTAAGAGTTGGACACGACTGAGCGACTTTGCTTTCACTTTCACTTTCATGCATTGGAGAAGGAAATGGCAACCCACTCCAGTGTTCTTGCCTGGAGAATCCCAGGGACAGGGGAGCCTGGTGGGCTGCCATCTATGGGGTCGCACAGAGTCGGACACAACTGAAGTGACTTAGCAGCAGTCTCCATTATGTCGTTTGTAAAATGGAGGTAATAAATATTAATGCACACAGTCATTGGATGGCTTTTCCACTAGTAAAGAAACTAATAAAGTATTTGTGTAGCTTTTGTATTTTTTGCATAATATAAATAACCCAATTTGTTATTGTTCAGTTGCTAAGTTATGTCCAACTCTTTGCGACCGCATGAGCTACAGCACACCAGGCTTCTCTGTGCTTTACTATCTCCTAGAGTTTGCTCAGACTCGTGTCCATTGAGTCAGTGAATAACCCAATACTGTATCTGTATTTGTATTGAATCTGATGGAAATGAAAAAGTAAATGTGACAGAAAAGATTAGCCACAAATAAAATGGGCTGAAATAATCAAGTAAAAAGCACATATGCTTTAACTTCTTTCCATTATTTTAAAAGTTTTGATTGACGTCCCCAGGGCTGATTACATGTTTATTTCCATTAATAGGCATTAATAGGACAGAAGAAATAAAGAAGCTAAGGAGATTGATGGCAAAGATAGGATTTTTTTTTTTAAAGCAGTTGTGTTGTGGAAATGATCTCAAATTAAGATTGTAGTGAGATTCATTTATATTATTATCTGAACTGAAACTGAAATTGGGTTTTTTTTTGTTCCTTCCTGTATCAAACTAGTAAAAATTTATTCTCTTGAATTTTGAGATTGTATTCCACTTTCAAATGGTATTTTTAGAACTGGAACTAAGTTAAATTTCTTGTAAGAAAAATTTTATCACATTTCCAAGAAACATTTACATAAAAGACCTGTATTGCATGAACAACATTTAAACAATATTCATCTGGATGAACACAATGTTTCCCCTAAAACTTCTTTCTTATGAGAAGGGAAGAAAGGTATATTTTGGAGGAAAGATAAACTGCCTGTTATGTTTTAGCTTTATGCCTTCTTTTTGTGTATCATTGTACAAATAAGAAATTTCTAATTATCTTTCACTAGTTCATTACTGGAAACATTGTTTTGTTATTTTTCTTTTTACCATATTTTGTTAAAGTGTTCAAGATTCTAAAGCAAGGAGTTTACTTATAGAATATTGTATATTGATTTGGCCTTTTGTTTTTTCTTTCCATCAGAAAGTTCTTACAAATATATCAAGTGCAGGGAATAACATTCTGACTATTTTCTCCATTGCTTTTGCTAAGCTGAGGTGAATGGGTTACTAGAATATAGTGACAAATGACTTTTTCTTGCAGAATGACTTCTTTGACCATTAACTAATTTGTAAATTTTCATAGCTCAACTACAAACTTCAACCAAATTAAGCATTCCTTCCACAATTATTAAAAAAAAGGAAAAAGAGTGCCTGCTGAGAGCCTACTTCTCTGTTCTCACTCTCTCCCAGAAGTACTCTCCTGGTTGGGTGTCTCGATAAATTAAATAGCTGTAGGGAGAGGGCAATGGCACCCCACTCCAGTACTCTTGCCTGGAAATTCCCGTGGATGGAGGAGCCTGGTAGCCTATAGTCCATGGGGTCGCTGAGGGTCGGATACGACTGAGCGACTTCACTTTCACTTTTCACTTTCATGCATTGGAGAAGGAAATGGCCACCCACTCCAGTGTTCTTGCCTGGAGAATCCCAGAGATGGGGGAGCCTGGTGGACTGCTGTCTATGGGGTCGCACAGAGTCGGACACAACTGAAGCGGCTTAGCAGCAGCAGCAGCAGTATTAGGCTCCTTCTGGACCATGGTTAGTCTTGCAGGTTGCCATCTTGGAAGAGAATGGATGCACCAGCATCTGTGGTAGTCCTCTTATGTAATCAGGGTTTGAAAGAAAGTGAAAGTGAAGTCGCTCAGTCGTGTCTGACTCTTTTCGACCCCATGGACTGTAGCCTACTAGGCTCCTTTGTCCATGGGATTTTCCAGGCAAGAATACTGGAGTGGGTTGCCATTTCCTTCTCCAGGAGATCTTCCCAACCTAGGGATTGAACCTGGGTCTCCCGCATTGTAGGCAGACGCTTTACCATCTGAGCCACCAGGGAAGTCAATCAGGGTTTAGATCTTTTAAAAGGAACTCCCTTTAATAATGCTTCTCCATGCAGCCTCTCCTGATGACTGATTGTCTTCCCCTAATATCATTACATCAGAGAAGGCCATGGAGGTATTGGGGTGAATTTTGTGTCACTGAGAAATTTTAAGTTGGAAGATTCAGAAAGAATAGGGAGAAAGTTAATTGAAGCATCAATGTTCAGTAAATACTTGCAGTGTTAACAAGTATTTACTGAAAAAGTTTCAAAAGTTAGACTCCATTTTCTTTTATGATAGAAAGGAAATGACACAGAGACTTGGTGTCAGAGAAGGATGTTCTGCTTATTGACCCAGAGGGCAGCACCGTATCATGCAGTTATTAGCATAGCAGGTCTGTTCAGAGCCATTTCAGGCAAGGATGTCTGATTCATCACACATCAAGAACAGATCAGTGTCAAGCAGTGAGCCCATATTGAAACACACTGAAAACACATATAAAACACACATCTTCAAGTACACAGGACAATTGTTCTCATCAAGTGTACTCATCAAGTGTTCTGCCTATGTTTTCCTCTAAGAGTTTTATAGTTTCTGGTCTTACATTTAGGTCTTTAATCATTTTGAGTTTATCTTTGTGTATGGTGTTAGGAAGTGCTCTAATTTCATTCTTTTGCACATAGCTGTCCAGTTTTCCTAGCACCACTTACCTAAGAGACTGTCTTTGCCCCATTGTATATTCTTGCCTCCTTTGTCAAAAATAAGGTATCCATAAGTGTGTGGGTCTATTTCTGGGGTTTCTATCTTGTTCCATAGGTCTATATTTATGTTTTTGTGCCAGTACCATACTGTCTTGATAACTGTAGCTTTGTAGTATTGTCTGAAGTTAGGAAGGTTGATTCCTCTAGCTCCATTCTTCTTTCTCAAGACTGCTTTTATGCCTCTTTTTTAATTCTTCAGTTTTGCTTGTGCTGTCACTTCAGTCATGTCCAACTCTTTGTGACCCCATGGACTGTAGCCCGTCAGGCCTCTCTGTCCATGGGGATTCTCTAGTCAAGAATATTGGAGTGGGTTGCCATGCCCTTCTCCAGTGGATCTTCCTGATCCAGGATCAAACCCGTTTCCTTAATCCCTTTAATTGCCAGTTTACTCAGACGTCTGGCTTGACATTTTTTTTACCTTTTCCCTGAAGTTTTTCCTCTCAAATGACTTATTTTATTTTCAAAAACTGCAGCTCAATCCCCATATCCATCTTGGACTCTCTGGATACTATATCCCAGTGTGGTATGGGAAATTTAAGAACTTACTTGACTTGGATAAGAGAGTGAGTTATGTAGTATGATATTTAATGGCATCTGACAAGGAGAATCTGATGCACCCATCTGCACAATAGGGACATTTCTACTTGAATTGGGCAGGTCACATCTTTGAGCCATCATTTTCTTCCTGAACAATACCTAGATGACACTGCCAGTATTTGTCTCTGATACACTTCATTTTCTAGGATTACATTCCTAATTATCCTCACTTATGATGGCCCATCTTTTGATATATTAATACTTTCAATAAGAGAAGAAGAAGAGTTGGTAGTTCAGTCACGTCCAATGCTTTGAGACCCCATGTACTGTAGCCGGCCAGGCTCCTCTGTTCATGAAATTCTCCAGGCAAGAGTACTGGAATGGGTTGCCGTCTCCTTCTCCAGGGGACCTTTTCAACCCAGGTGTCAAACCTGAGTCTCTTATGTCTCCTGCATTGCAGGCGGATTCGTTACCATCTGAGCCACCAGAGAAGTGGTACTTTCAACAAGATGCCTGTCAAAACTGGCCAGCTTTGGAGTTACTGTCCTTTTGGTTTCCTTTGTCAGTTGAATCAGTTACGTATTGGCTTATAGTTATTCTCAGGTGGCAGTTTTTCCTCTTATTTTTAATATCTTGATGAGATACCTCACTATATCATTGCCTATATATGGGTCCATCATTTGCCCATATATCATCCATGATATTTATATTACATACTGGTAATTGAATTGTTTTCCATATATAGAAAACACTTTCATTTCCTAAACGAATGATTGAGATTCTACAGTATGACAAACACTGAAATCATACATTAATGCATTCATTTATTTATTAATTTCTTTAAGGAAAATTATATTCATTGAGCATATATACTACCAAATATATTGGGAACTATGTCCAAAGCTCAGTATTCCACAGTGAACAAGTTGGACATGGTGTCTACCCTCAAAGTATTTGCATAACAGTTGGGAAGTCAAATGAATAGTATTCACAATATTGCTCATTAGAAATAATGTAGAGGAAGTAATACGGTCTTATGGGAGCACTGATGCATAGAGTAGCTTTTATATTATAAAATTAAGGGGCAATATAATTTGAAGAAAGCTTACAAAGTGGCCCAAGCAGATGAAGTAGGAAATTAAAATGTTAGCTAATAGTAAATAAAAGAAATAATTTAAATCATTTGATGACAGTTGCTGGGCTGGGGATTTTTTACCAAGTTCTTTTGAATAAAAGGAGAGGAAAAACCCTTAATCTCAGTTTGTTTTCTAGGAAAATCAAAATCCAGCTGCAATCTGAGAAATAGAAACTTAGTTGAGAATGAGGCTAAAAATTATTTTTTTAATATTGATAAGTAAAAGTTGAAATCAACAGAAATTTGGCAAAAAGATGAATATAAAAATTATAGGGGAAAAAAGAAGTCTAGATCTTAATGAAAGTTTTAAAAGGTTAGAAAGCCATTTATGTTAGAAAACCATACAAAAGTTTAAAAGCTTTTAATGTCTAGATCCTGAAAGAAATAAGGATACCACCATAGAGATTTTATGGAGCATTTTATTTTTACAATACTTAATAGTGAACATTATTTTTTTCCTCAAAGAGAGTCTACTATATAACAACTAGTAAAATAGCAAGAACAACAGGTAAAATTGGATAAAACACTCCATCTTCTAACAGTCCAGGATTTTACCCTGTAATTTGTCTCTAAGTTTTTTACTTAGCCTGTTCCTGAATGTCTTATATAACAATTGGTTTGTAGGTGTTCCCATCATTGAGTAGATTGACTGTCAGTGAATTATAGCCTGGGAAGCCATATAGAGAGTCTATTTTCCTGACTCCAGGCCCAATAGCATTCAAACTAACCTAAAATATTTCTCTTTTGGTTCTTAAAAATCTTCTGTGAAGGAGAGGCGATAACCTTTCCTTTGTAAGCTTTGTAGAAAGCATCTGATTGGCAGGCTATTTTTAGATACATTTTCAAAGATTATGCTTTTTCTAAGTCTCTCCTAATATATTGTTAGCATAGGATGTCAACAGCCCATGTTATTATCATGTCATTCTAGTATTTTAACTAATAGACCCTGGGAGGAAGAGAATGTGTTTATTCTTTTGAAATGTTGTATATATTTTCTTTCTTAATTTCATCTAAAGTATACGCTTGTATACCCAGATCTATATATTCTACATAGCACTCCTTTTGGCTTTAGACAAAGCTTAGAAGAAATAATGAAGGAGAATATTTTGAATAATAGTAGAATGAAGGTTGGATGAAAACTATGGGCTGAGTGAGAAAGGGTTTAAGTGGGAGTTTAATAAGAGAAAAATGGGACTTTGTCTTCAGAGGAGGCTTCTTACAGAGGCAGCTAGTGTCTTCATTAGAGACAGTGTGAACTGGGAACCTTAGTTCAGACCGGGATAAGACACTGAACAAAGCTGTAATTATTTTATTTTTTAAATTGACATATTGTGTTTTCTACTGTCCTTAGGATATTGACATTTTATTTTAAAATACTACTACTGAATGTACCTACTACTGAATATCTATTTCTCTTGCTCACCTAGAACCCATTACCTTTCTCTCTCTCTTTTTTTTCACCCTTTGGACAACTATCCTGCTTCCTGTTTTAGTGCTTATATTTTGAAAGAGATAAGCACCTACCTAGATCCTTACATGGTTGTGATCCAGGCCTAAACAATGACTTTAGTTCCTGTGCCTATGGAGCTTAAACTTTGAGGGGTGAGGTGAGAACCATACTTGGCAGAGCAATCCTAGAATTGAACTACTGAAAAGAAGGAGCTCTTTCCACTGTGGTTTCTGAAAGTAGAAAGTGTAGCCTGGAGCTGCTAGAAGCTGTTTTGTTACTTCCTGGGATAAGCTTGATTAAATGAAGTTCATGCAAAAAAAAGCAGACCTGAGAGAGAATAGAGAGAACTACTTATTGACATAGTTTGAGCCTCTGGATCTAGCACCTATTGAATGTTCAGTTTCTTAAGCCTATAGATTACCTACCCCCTTTCTTTCCCACAGCGGCTGCCCTGG
Organism: Ovis aries; assembly: GCF_016772045.2. Lineage (NCBI taxonomy): Eukaryota > Metazoa > Chordata > Mammalia > Artiodactyla > Bovidae > Ovis > Ovis aries. Next base: position 54,237,343 of record NC_056061.1, read on the forward strand.
TGGCTCAGGTGGTAAAGCGTCTGCCTGCAGTGTGGGAGACCCGGGTTCAGTCCCTGGGTTGAGAAGATCCCCTGGAGAAGGAAATGGCAACCCACTCTAGTACTCTTGCCTGGAAAATTCCATGGACTGAGGAGCCTGGTAGACTACAGTCCATGGGGTCACAAAGAGTCGGACATGACTGAGTGACTGCACTTTCACTTTTCTTTCCCACAAGCCACCATGACTTGCCTTTTTTTGTTACTCATAACTAAAACAGTCCTAGGTAATGTGTTTTATTTCTATACCAATAGAGGAGCTTGGGTGCTTCTGTATTTCAAATGGTGAGTATCCTATCCAGCATCCACTTCCTTTTGCCTTTACCACCTGAGAAGAGGGCAGTGAAGGCAGGCATGAGTGGCCAGCCAGTCAGCCTGGCACACTGCACAAATGGCCACCGTGGGTCATTTCTCATTTTCTGATAGCATAATAATAAATATTTCCCTCCTTTGTTAGGGAACAAGGTGGACTTATCTTAAACTAGAATTTCTTATGTGGGGAATAGCAGAGAAAAACTGATACTATTAAAGGAAGATCACTAACAACATCCTTTAGTAGAGCCCAGAAGGTTGCAAAAAGAAAGGAAGAAAATGACACTTCTGCTTTCTAGGCTGCCCAATTGAAATGCTAGTGTAGAAACTGCTGTCTTTTTACCTTCTTTCCGTGTAGCAGGGCTAATGTTGCAGGGCTAATGGATGCTAATCACTTGTTCTTGCTAAACTAAGAAGTGAATAAGAGAAAGATAGCCCCACTGAAAAGTCATGGTCTGTGATATCCAAAGTTGAGTCCTCTCCCTGGAGGGGAATCTTTTTATGAGATCCTGGGATATTATAATACTATACTGATAGTTTAAAGAAAAAGAAATAAATTCATAACTCTAGACATTAATTATATTAGATGATACATACTACTTGTAACACTAGGACAGGGGGTATCTTATTTCCTTATTAATTTTCAAGTTATTGGATCATGTTTCTCTTCTCAGGACTTAGTGTGAAGGCCTTTTCTATATTGGCAAATAAAATGTCAAGGTGAGAAAGCTCTAAGTATTTGACAATAGAGAAATTGTTGAGTTTTAACTTGGTAGCAGATTTAATTTTATTATTTTTAGAAAGCTTAAAAAATATACATCACGTAAACTGCACAAACCACAAGTGAAAAGCTTGATGAATTCCTATGAAGTGAACATATTGGTGTAACAACCACCCAAATCAAAAAACACAACATGACTGGTACCCCAAACTCCTCTGTTCGGACACTATGTACCTTCTTTCTCATCAAAGGTAACTGCCATCCTGACTTTTACACATCCTGATTATAAATTAGTTGCTGGCAGAGATTTAAAACAACAGAATGGCCTACTGAAATGTGAGAGAAGTTCCACAGATGGATTTAAACCTAAAACTGCATGAATTTTTGTTTATAACCATACCTGTTTTTCCTGTCACACACACAGGAACCCACCCATCCCTACTCTACATTCCCTCTGGAGCATTTTTATATTAAGTTTTCAGTCTTGCAGTTGGATGGTATAAGAGACTTTGTCATGAAAGCTATACAACATCGTATAAGGTTGCCACTGGGGAGTCTGGGTCAATTAAGCACTTGCAGCAGCCATTGAGAGAAACGGCTAGGGTGAAGGCATCCTTTTCCTTTCCTCTTCCCTCTTGCATCACTCATAACTTACATGGATTCCTCTTTTAACAAAAGAAAAAGGGGAAAGAAATATGTCTTTTAAAGGGTTTTATTCTTACACTCTGCTTAATCTCTTCTAATTTTGACTTTAAGGGATACAGATCTCTGTTGACACTCTCTGCTTGCCTTCTGAGGCTCAGAAATAGGCACCAGTAAGCAGATTAAGATATGGTTCAGGAGCACTGGCCAGTGGGTGCTCTGTATGGATGGGCTAAGAAAGAGAAGTGACTTGCTTTGGAAAAATAATGGCCATTCCAGTGTACTGCTGGGTTTCAGAATCTGATATTCTGTATCCAGATAAACTGATCTCTTGGTCATTTGCCAAAGGGAATATTGAATGTTTAACAGAGCCTACTGTGAAGAAGGCTGAGTGCCGAAGAATTGATGCTTTTGAACTGTGGTATTGGAGAAGACTCTTGAGAGTCCCTTGGACTGCAAGGATATCCAACCAGTCCATTCTGAAGGAGATCAGCCCCGGCATTTCTTTGGAAGGAATGATGCTAAAGCTGAAACTCCAGTACTTTGGCCACCTCATGTGAAGAGTTGACTCATTGGAAAAGACTTTGATGCTGGGAGGGATTGGGGGCAAGAGGAGAAGGGGACAACAGAGGATGAGATGGCTGGATGGCATCACTGACTCGATGGATGTGAGTCTGAGTGAACTCTGGCAGCTGGTGATGGACAGGGAGGCCTGGCGTGCTGGGATTCATGGGGTCGCAAAGAGTTGAACACGACTGAGCGACTGAACTGAAATGAACTGAACTGAACTATTATATATGCAATTGTGCCCTTTCCAAACTAATAGATGTTACTCATCATGCTGGGATAGCAGAGAGATTTGACTTTTACAAGCACAGAGAAATAATTTGGCCTAAAACTAGAGATGCTGGATTATACAGTTACTCATGGCATTAAGCAAATTTAGAATTTTAAAAATGTGCATTAAAGACTATTTTACTCTTTTTTAATGAAAAATAGTCTCATGAACACGGACAGTGAAAATCTATGGATTTTGCAATTTTCAGAGCAGTTACTTCAACTGCTGTTTAGGTGATATTTATTGCTTTTTGGTCTTTCGGCTAAAATCAAGTATAGTATCTTTTCTTATCAGTTTAACAAAAGGGGTATTATGCTGCATAAACCCTCAAAATATTTTTATGTAGTAGTGCCATGGTCTATTATGTAGAAGAGCTCATTTAAAGATATCCATGCATCATATTAAATTAGCTTCTTGTCATCTTATATATTGTAAGTATTTTTTCTTCCAATAAGTAATAATTGAGAAATAATGAGAACTATGGAGAGAGTGATTTTAAGAGTTTAACAAAGAAAGTCTCTACCCTTAGAAACTTGTGTTTTTCTTGAAGACAGGAATTCTGAATCTGTGTGTTTTAGCTTAGTGTCATCCTTGCCTGAAATGGTGTGTGGTAAACAACAAACAATGGGAAGGAGCAGAGTGTATTTGAGGGAGTAGACAAGTCAGTCCAGTCGAGTGCTGTGTGTGTGTGTTTAAGAATCTGGTGTAAAATAAAGTAGGAGTCATTAAAATTGGATATATTGTATATAGTCTTGCATAGTAACAGACACAATTTTGTGCAATGAATGTTGAAAGTCTGAATGAAAAAGAATCTTGAATACCTAATAGAAGATTTGGATCTCCATCCTGTAGGTCCCAAGAAGATATCATGAGTGTAAAATATTTCCCACTCTGTGATCAGAAATGCTACAGTTCTTTTGATATAGCAAAGTTGCAAGTTCTTGGATGAGAACTGAAACAACTTTTTAGCCTTAAAGAGAAAATCCTACTCAATATTGTACATATTTAAGTTTATGTGAAGTTGCCCACAGGCAGTGGAAAAGTGAAAGTGAAAGTTGCTCAGTCATGTGAGACTCTGCCAGAATATTGGAATTCTCCAGGCCAGAATATTGGAGTGGGTAGCCTTTCCGTTCTCCAGGGGATCTTTTCAACCCAGGGATCCAACCCAGGTCTCCCACACTGCAGGCAGATTCTTTACCAGCTGAGCCACAGGGAAGCCCAAGAATACTGGAGTGGGTAGCCTATCCCTTCTTCAGCGGATCTTCCCGACCCAGGAATTGAATAGAGGTCTCCTGGATTGCAGGCGGATTCTTTACCCACTGAGCTATCAGGGAAGCCCAGGCAGTGGAAGGAGTTAGTCAAATAAACAATAAAGAAACTTCAAACTTGAATACAAGTTTATTTCCAAACTTGTATCTGGAAATAAACTTGGTAGTTCAGTATCCTATGAACTGTAACCAATCCATCTTTCCCAAAGCCTAATAGCAATTTTTTTTTCTGTAACATTAAAGACTTCAAATTAAACCAGCAAATGTTGTGACAATATTAACTTTCGCTAGAGTGATAAACCCAAAATTCCATCTAAAAATATACATTCAAATGTACACACCAAAATAATATATATACATAGCTATATATATAAATGCTATGCATGCACATGTATTAACTAGATTTTTAAAAATTCCATGAGATGAAATTTTGAAAACTTAAAAATTACATCATTAGAGTTTTTTTTCTTTTTTGAAACTATTTATTTAAACTAAAAATAATTTCAAAAAATAGGTCACCCATTTCTTCTATTCCCAACAATCTGAGTTTCTGATAGGAATCCAGATTTTTTAAGTATTTCCTTGAAGTCAGATCTATGATTCTTAAAATATAAACCAATTTATTTTATTTAGTTTCTTTTGATTCATTTTTATTTTATTTTTAGTAATGAGTTCTAACAAAATAATCCACTTGGTTGTGCTCGTGGCACAGCTGATGTCAGCATATTACTAACCACCAGTAGATGACATAGCTTGCTATCCAGTCCTGTCACTACATTTTTCTCATCAACACTGTTACCAAACATGAGATGGTCAATATGAGTGATTTGTTTTCCAGTCATTATCATCTGCATAATTTAGTTATCCCCTAGATATGGTCTTTGTAAATACTGTAGGGTTCTATAGAGTAGGCAGATGCTGTATTGGGAAACATTCACCTGTCTTACTCAAGAACCTAATACAAGAGAATTTAGATATTTCTGTGGCCAGCATGACATTTTGCTCACAAGTTTCCAACATAATATAAAACTTAACAATAAAATAAGTGAGAAAAATAGAGCTTTCAGAATATTTTCAGCTTATTTTCAGTCATCACATGAGAGAGTCTAGTCATCATTTCATTTGGCATCTTTGGATTATTTTAATGGATTATGTCCCAGATGGGTATTAGCATATTGGTAGGGCATGGTCAATTTTTTTTTTTTTTAAAAAGCAACAGCTACTGGATTGGCTTGAACTGTTTCCTTAAAATGGCAGATTAGTTTTATAAGCGATGTTTTTAATACAGCTTCACAGCAAAGCAGATTTGTGTAATTTGACCACCTGCTATAAACATCAATTTTAATCAATCACATATATCTTTGCCAATATAGTATATCAGTGGTAAAATGTTTGAAGATTTTGAAATAAATTTCATGATAAAATTAAGCAGCCATCTGGAATTATAATATAGTTTTTCTCTAAATGATTTGCAAGGAATAAATTTGCAATGTTGTATATAGAATATATATACATATAAGTGCACATCTATTTTGTCCTTGTTTATAATGCTGTTTGTGAGGACATTTTATTGTGAATAATATAGAAAATTTGCTTACTTAACAAGGCCTGTAAAACTCCATGGAACGAAAGATGCTTGAGCTCTGCTGTTCCAGCCTGTGTGCTTAGATAATGATCCATCTGCTCTACCCAAGGTCTCAGTGATTATGATCCAATCTTCATAGCTTTTCAGTCACTGTAAAACTATTGCAAAATACAGAATCTGCTTTCTGCTATTTATTTCAAGTGATGTTGCTTTAATTATGTAACCCCATCCAAATATAATTTATGGGAAAAGTGTGTATTTATCCTGCACATACAAGTTAGATTTGCCCATCCCAGTTCTCTACAGTAGAAACTTCATAAATTGTTCAGGAAAGACATATTGAAAGAATTTGAGTAAAGATTATATTACCATCTGGATCTGTGAAACCAAAAATATTGAATATTTAAATTAGTAGTAGTTTTTCCAGAACACTTCAGTCCACTTTTTTCAGGGACATGGCTTATTTTGCATTTGCTTACCCTAGTCTTTTCTTATCTTAGTACTCCTTTTATTACTCAATTTAAAGTGCCATTTGTGGAATTTTCCCCTGGAATAACAAGTATTTCTTACACTAATAACATATTTTATTAGTTTTATAGCTTTTCTTGCCCTTTATTCAAAATCATAGATTTTGAAAAAAGACTGAATTCAAAATTCAAAATGTAAAATCTAAGCAAAAGTATATTTAAAAAGAGACTTCAGATTGTCAATGAAAGGCTCATTATTAACCCTTAAACTTTTTAAAAGTCATTAGAGATGACATGTTATACTTTCAAATTCTGTGACATTACTGTCAATACATGGAATTTGAAAGCCCTTCTTTATAGAGATTAACATTGAACATGTAAAAAAACCAAGGCATATAATTACTCTTGTGCTTTTTTTCATTTCATTTAAAAATAAATTATTTCATATATTTGAAGGATATCCATAGGTCATCACTTCATATAAAGAGAAGTGAAAGTTTTTTATTACTTGTTCATTTAACAAAACACAAGGACTGAATACGTAACTACATAATCTAACATAAAAACCCAGTAAAATAACAGGCTGACTCTAGATGCCAAACTGTTGTCAGTATACCATAATACCTCTCATGTAAGCAAATATTCATGGCCTAACTTCATACATGATATAATAATTATGAATAAATATCTGTTTGGAAAATAGAGGAGAAAGCAACCTCCTCTTCCTTCAATAATAGTTAATGATTTCACAGAGGAGATCACATTTATAGTGGGCATTGACAAATGCGTAAGACTTTGTGAGAGATGAAAATGGTATGAAAGAGTATAGTGAATTAAGAGAAGGCTGAGTGATTGAGGCTCATAGAGCTGGGTAACAGAACAAGATGGTGGAGAAGCAGTATAAAGGACTAGAACCTCTCTAAGGTCAAACTATTAAGAATATTGTTGGATTGATAAAGAATTATTCTGTAGGCATGGAGAGCGCCATTTTAAAGCACAGGATTGACATTAATGGGTAGGTTTTGGTAAAAAAAAAATTAAGACATGACACTTGTGGAGGTAGTATTATACCAAACAGGAACAGATGCAGCAGAGCCAATTATGCGGAAATGATAGTGATACATGTTGCTAGAGAGGTCCATCAGGCTGACAAATTGACTCCATTGTAGCCCTCAAAACTATTTATTTAAACAATAATGTCTGTTTCCTTTATCAATATTTTGCAGTTATCCAAGAGTACAAGGTACTGATTTGTCTTTTGTCTCCTTTACTTGACTCTCCTTCAAACACAGATATAATGTAAATTGTTAGGTAAATGTCTAATAGGGTTCTGGTTAATGAGAGAAGTAGAAAGTATGTGAATAAGGAACATAACAAAAGATAATTCTTGTATAGTTGAAAGTTGATAAGATGTCATGGGTTTTAGAAAGTAGGAACTCTTGCTGTGAAAATGATTATTGTTATTGCTATATATATTTAAAAAAATTCTACTCTCTTTATTATGCTGTTCAAAATCCCTACTGTAATGGGTTATGAAATGGGATTCATGTGCCTGTGATTGTTTGTCTGTATCAAGTATTATTTCATGGCTTTGACTTGATTTGACAAGTCAGGTCAATCAAAACAAGCCTCTACATTTTATCTAGTCTAATTATACTATTAACAATTAGGTGTTTTATAATAGTAAAGCATACTAATTGTTTGCTTGAAGTTTAGTGTCCTTAGCTGCCCTTCTAGCATATAAAGTGTTGTTCACTTTACCAAATATGTAAAGAAATAGATTAAATTTTGAGCAAAGCAATTTATTTCCTTACTTAGTGCAAGACTAGTACTAATGATTCTTCTAACAATTGTCATAAAGATGATTCATATTTTTCTTTGTGGCTTTATAAATGTACCATCTAGCATAAGATAGAAGATTCTACTTTAATTGCTAACATTTATCTTTTTGCGTCTCATTTTCCCCCTGGAATAACATTTTTAGCAATGATAAAAAATAAATCCTTACTTAAAAGATTGGGCTTTAAAAATGAAATCCAAGGTTATTAGATAAAGTCTTATGGGTGGGGCTGCTCGTACATATATTATCCTAGTTTATATTATTTTGGTCTGCTATGCCCTAGATATAATTAAATAGTTAATTGTTATAATTGTCTCTTGGAAGCTAAACTTTAGATATAAAAATGTAAAGGCACAAGAATTTGCTTTAAAATTATGAGAGTTGGACCATAAATAAGGCTGAGTACCGAAGAAATGATGCTTTTGAATTTTGGTGTTGGAGAAGCCTATTGAGAATCCTTTGGACTACAAGGAGATCAGACCAGTCAATCCTGAAGGAAATCAATCCTGAATATTCATTGGAAGGACTGATGCTGAAGCTGAAGCTCCAATACTTTGGTTACCTGATGTGAAGAGCTGGCTGATTCATTAGAAAAGACCCTGATGCTGGGAAAGATTGAAGGCGGGAGGAGAAGGGGACCACAGAGGATAAGATGGTTGGATAGCATCACTGACTCAACGGACATGAGTTTGAGCAAGCTCCGGGAGATGGTGATGGACAGGGAAGCCTGAGGTGCTACAGTCCATGAGGTCGCAAAGAACTGGACATGACTGAGTGACTGAATAACCATCTTAGGGCTTCCCAGGTGGTGCGAGTGGTAAAGAGCCCACCTGCCAATGAAGGAGACATGAGAGATGTGGGTTCAGCCCCTGGGTTGGGAAGATCCTCTAAAGGAGGGCATGGCAACCCACTCCAGTATTCTTGTCTGAAGATTCCCACGGACAGAGGAGCCTGGTGGGCTACAGTCCATGTGGTTTCAGAGAGTCGGATGCTACTGAAGCAACTTAGTGAAACAATACCTTAAATAAGTAATTCATGTTCTTTGCCATTTCTTGCCCTCAGCCTGCTCCCACTTCCATTATTACTTCTTCCTCCTAACTTCTTTTCCTTCCGCATATGTATATGGAGAGCTCACTGAGTGAGTATAGAGTGTGTTAGTGTAATGACGGAAATGTTGCCATACAAACAAATGCAGATATTTCTTAGATTAAAAGTTCAGTTCAGTTCAGTTGCTCAGTTGTGTCCAACTATCTGCGACCCCATGGACTGCAGCATACCAGGCCTCCCTGTCATCACCAACTCCTGGAGTTTACAAACTCATGTCCATTGAGTTGGTGACGCCATCCAATCATCTCATCCTCTGTGTTCCCCTTCTCCTCCCATCTTCAGTCTTTCCCACATCAGGGTCTTTTCAAATGAGTCAGTTCTTCGCATCAGGTGGTCAAAGTATTGGAGCTTCAGCTTCAGCATCAGTCCTTCCAATGAATATTCAGGACTGATTTTCTTTAGGATGGACAGGTTGGATCTCGTTTTCCAAGGGACTCTCAAGAGTCTTCTCCAATGCCACAGTTCAGAAGCATCAATTCTTCAGTGCTTAGCTTTCTTTATAGTTCAATTCTCGCATCCATACATGACTACTGGAAAAACCATCTCTTTGACTAGATGGACCCTTGTTGGCAAAGTAATATCTCTGCTTTTTAATATGCTGTCTAGGTTAAAAGTACTGTTATGATTCAGTTCAGTTCAGTTCATTTCAGTCGCTCAGTCGTGTCCAACTCTTGGCAACCCCATGAGTCACAGCACGCCAGGCCTCCCTGTCCATCACCAACTCCCGGAGTTCACTCAGATTCACGTCCATCGAGTCAGTGATGCCATCCAGCCATCTCATCCTCTGTCGTCCCCTTCTCCTCCTGCCCCCAATCCCTCCCAGCATCAGAGTCTTTTCCAATGAGTCAACTCTCCACATGAGGTGGCCAAAGTACTGGAGTTTCAGCTTTAGCATCATTCCTTCCAAAGAAATGCCAGGGCTGATCTCCTTCAGAATGGACTGGTTGGATCTCCTTGCAGTCCAAGGGACTCTCAAGAGTCTTCTCCAATACCACAGTTCAAAAGCATCAATTCTTCGGTGCTCAACCTTCTTCACAGTCCAACTCTCACATCCATACATGACTACTGGAAAAACCATAGCCTTGACTATTATGATTAGTCTCAAGCCATATTTGAAGGAGAAAAGAGCCCTACTTTTTGAAGGGATGATATAATGAGTGAGCAGTGACTATATCAGGGAAAAATTGGCTCTTTAGGATCAAGTCCAAAAGTCCAGTTATGTAGAAGAAATCTATAGCCACTGTCCTCTAGTCGTCATGAGGTCATGTTCTGCCTAGCAGGGGGAGGTTCTGTTAGATGAAGAATCAGGTAAGGAAACTGCAAACAGATTACAGCTTCACATGGTCTTTTAGCAGAACCTGATGAGGGAAAAGTGCATGGTCCAGAAAAAGCACGGACTGAAGGAAGAAGATGGCACAAGTAAGTGGCTTGTGCTGTCAAGGAAAACAAATTCACTATAAGAGAAACCAAATCCTTTGTTTTCATTGGTTAGCATTGTACCATGGTGGAGATGGCTGAAAAAACTGGGCCCTTGTCAGGAGTATTCATTTAAATTGATTGGCTAGCTGGGTTTTTTTTTTTTTTTCCTCCTTTTCTCTTGAGGAAGGAATATGGCAAGTGTAGAATAAAAATGTTTATATAAGGAGAATATTTCAGAGAACATAATGATTAAGAACATGCACTTTGAAGTCAGGCTGCCTGGATTCAAATTTCAGCTTCATTACTTACAAATTATGTGGCTTTGGGCAAATTATTTAACTTCTTTGTGCCTTATCTTTAAAATGACGAAAACAATAGTGCATACCTCATAGAACTGTAATGAGGATTAATTGAAATGATACTTTTAAAGTATTAAGATAATAACTGGCCAAAGTAAGTAGTTGTTAAAATATATTTTATTATGTTATTTTATGAAATTAAAATAAGTATATTAAATCTAATAAGGGTTGTGTGCATGAGTAGCTCATAACAAGCTATAAGTACTACCATGATAGGGGAAAAAAGGCAAATACGAAGTAATTAGGGTTTGAACTAGAAGTGTGATCTATGGTGTATAAAGGAAGAAGTAGATTCTAGAATTTGTTTCCTCTGTTTACAAGAACAATCCATTTGGATTGTTTACAAGATGGAACAATCTTGTTTTGAATTATTTACAAGAACGATCCATTTCTTGCCCAGACATGCCAAGTTAGCCTGGATGTATTGCGAGCTTAGTCATGTGAGTATTAAAGACAATCTAAGATTTCAAATTCTTACTTGAAGAGACGAGACCTGTTGAGACTCCCAAATCCACTCCTGAGTTAGCAAAATTTGCAACAAAATTCTCTGTCCGTGGGACTTAATTTTGTCTTCAGGTATAGAAACTTCAGGGCTTCTGATAAAAATGTCATACCACACAGTCTACATGGGTCTGCAGACTGAACAAACAGGCCAAACACAAAGGCTGAAATGATTTTAGAGCTGGTTAAGAGGCTGTTTATTATACCAGTCGTGTGCATTAATGAATAGCTGGTTTTTGTGATTTGCATGTTTTTTTGTTTTTGTTTTTGTGGGTAGCACCTGAGACTTTCTGACATTTGAAAGTCTCATTCTGTCTCTGAATTCATGTGATATCCATTTAGAGAGTCCTAAAAATGTGAAGATAATTTGCAGAAGCTGAAGAACAATGAGAATTAAGGCATGTTTACTGGTACTATTGAAAGGTTGACTCATATTTTCACTTATTCTAGAGGGAGAGTTTTATTGGATGAAAAAAAAAAACGTGAATTTCTCTGTGTCACTTTGTTCAGTCTGTGGAGAGCAAAGAATTATTCTTTACAGTATGTTTTCTAATAATTTGTCCAAGCTAATTTTGCATTCCAGAGTCATATATTGCTCTTGGGTGTTTTCCCTCCACATTTCCCCCTGGTGGATTATTTATACTTTTAACAAAATGATGAATGGTACTTTGTATACTCGAAATGTGTTTATTTCCTCTGGAGAATCTGAGTGAAACAAGTACATTCTTGCAGAAGAATCCTAATATGGTTACCTATTCCTTTGAAATTGGCTTTATCTTTGATTGTAAAAATTCTCTGTAAATTGAATGCTGTATATTAAAAAGCTACAGTATTTCATATTTGTAATAGAGATAAGATTGTAGAAACAAGTTATAATAGAGAAGGGATTTTAGTTTCTTCTAGAGAAGAGTATTTCATCACATAAAATAACTCCATTTAGAGATTTGAAAATAAATTTTCTCTGCATGTTTCTATGAAACTTTTAAAGGCATGTAATTATTTTTCTCCATCCTGGAGATACTTTCTCTCCCTCTTATTCTCTTCTCTGGCCTCTATCACATTTTTGCACTTTGATACTTAAACATTTGAATACAATTTTGACTTAAGGGAGGTATCCAATTGTTTCCACATTGTATTATAATTATAAAATACATTATGAAATATATATATGATGGTTGATTTTGGAGTAGAAAGTATAGGGCAAAGTGAATGTATGGGGCAACAAAGACAAAATTCTCTGGAAAATTGCTTTTTTTCTTCCTATGTAATCAAAGTGTGATAAAAATTATATTTAGATTTTTGGAATTTCTCAAATTGGAATGTTATTAAATAATTTTGGAGATTTTTTTAAAACTGTAGTTATGAGTACATGCATAAACAATTTTGCAATAGGCAGCATGAGTAGAAAATTTATACAATCTTACTTTTCATTAATTTTTATTACAATTGTTTATAAAATGGACTTCAATAAAGCAGATTTTTAAATTAAAAAAAATTAACTCTAATTAAGACACTGTGGAACTTTTTTAAGAATATATACACATTTACCCCTTCATTTACCCCTTTACAGCCTTATCATGGTGAAGGGGCTCACATAACTCAATGAAGCTATGAGCCATGCAGGGTCACCTAAGACAGACGGGTCATAGTGAAGAGTTCTGACAAAAGTATGGTCTACTGGAGGAGGGAATGGCAAACCAATCCAGTATTTTTGCCTCAAGAGCCCATGAACAGTATGAAAAGGCAAAAAGATATGACACCGGGAAGATGAGCCCACAGTCAGAAGGTGTCCAATATGCTACTGGGGAGGGGCAGAGGGCAGTTATTCAATAGCTCCAGAAAGAATGAAGCCACTGGGCCAAAGTGGAAATGATGCTCAGTTGTGGATATGTCTGGTGATGAAAGTAAAGTCAGATGCTATAGAAAACAATATTGCATTGTTGTTCAGACATTCAATCATGTCTGACTCTTTGCAACCCCATGAATGGCAGCGTATCAGGCTTCCTGGTCCTTCACTATCTCCCAGAGTTTACTCAAACACCTGTCTGTTGAGTTGGTGATACCATCCAACCATCTTGCCCCCTTCTTCTTCTGCCCTCAATCTTTCCCAGCATCAGGGTCTTTTCCAGTGAGTTGGCTCTTTGCATCAGGGAGCCAAAGTATTGGAGCGTCAGTTTCAGCATCAGTCATTCCAATGAGTATTCAGAGTTGGTTTCCTTTAGAATTGACTGGTTTTATCTCCTTGCTCTCCAAGGGAGTTTCAAGAATCTTCTCCAGTACCACAGTTCGAAAGCATCAATTTTTCAGCTCTCAGCCTTCTTCATGGTGCAGTTTTCACATCTATACATGATTACTAGAAAAGCCCATAACTTTGACTAGTTTGGCTTTTGTTGGCAAAGTGATGTCTCTGCTTTTTAATATGCTGTCTAGGTTTGTCATAGATTTCCTTCCAAGGCACAATTGTCTTTTAATTTCATGTCTGCAGTCACAGCCGTGATTTTGTAGCCCAAGCAAATAGTCTGTCACTGTTTCCATTTTTCCCCCATCTATTTGCCATGACATGATGGGATCAGATGCCATGATCTTAGTCTTTTGAAAGTGGTAAAAGTATTGTATAGGAAATTGGAGTGTTAGATCTGTGAATCAAGGTAAATACTACATATTCAAGTGGGAGATGGCAAGAGTGAACATCGACATCTTAGAAATCAGTGGACTAAAGTGGACAGGCATGGGAGAATTTAATTCAGATGACCATTATATCTACTACTGTGATCAAAAATCCCTTAGAAGAGTTGGAGTAGCCCTTATAGTCAACAACAGTCTGAAATGCAGTACTTGAGTGCAGTCTCAAAAATGACAGAATGATCTTGGTTTGTTTCCAAGGAAAACCATTCAATATCTCAGTAATCCAAGTCTGTGACCCAACCATGGATGCTGAAGAGGCTGAAGTTGACCAGACTTCCTAGAACTAACACCAAAAAAAAAAAAAATGTCATTTTCATCACAAGGGATTGGAATGTAAAAGTAGGAAGTCAAGAGATACCTGGAGTAACAGGCAAATTTAGCCTTGGAGTACAAAACGAAGCAGGGCAAAGGCTAACAGAGTTCTGTCAGGAGAACACACTGGTCATAGCAAACAGCTTCTTCCAGCAATACAAGAGATATCTCTACACATGGACATGACCAGATGGTCATTACTGAAATTAGGTTGATTATATTCTTTGTAGCCAAAGATGGAGAAGCTCTATACAGTCAGCAAAAACAAGACCTAGAGCTGACTGTGGCTCAGATCATGAACTCTTTAGTGCAAAATTCAGGCTTAAATTGAAGAAACTAGGGAAAACCACTAGGTTATTCAGGTATGACCTAAATCAAATCCCTTATGATTTTACAGTGGTGGTGATAAATAGATTCAGGAGATTACATCTGGCAGATAGAGTGCCTAAAGAACAATGGATGAAGATTTATAACGTTGTATAGGAGGCAGTGACCAGAACTATCTCAGAGAAAAAGAAATGCAAGAAGGCAAAGTGGTTGTCTGAGGAAGCTTTACAAATAGTTAAGCAAAAGGCAAAGGAGAAAGGGAAATACATACCCAACTGAAAGCAGAGTTCCAGAGAAGAGCAAGGAGAGATAAGAAGGCTTTCTTCAATGAATGGTGTGATGAAACAGAGGAAAAAAATAGAATGGGGACGACTAGAGATCTCTACAAGAAAATTGGAGATATGAAGAGAACATTTCATGCAAAGATGGGCATGATAAAGGATAAAAACAATAAGGACCTAACAGGAGCAGAAGAGATTTAGATTAAGTGGCAAGAATACACAGAAGAACTGTACAAAAATGGTCTCAATGACCTGAATAACCAGGATGGTGTGATCACTCATCTAGAGCCAGATATCTTGGAATGTGAAGTCAAGTGGGCCTTAGAAAGCATCACTACGAACAAAGCTAGTGGAGGTGATGGAATTCCGGTTGAACTATCTCAAATCCTGAAAGATGATGCTGTGAAAGTGCTGCACTCAATATGCCAGCAAATTTGGAAAACTCAGCAGTGGCCACAGGACTGGAAAAGGTCAGTTTTTATTCCAGTCCCAAAGTAGGGCTATGCTGAAGAATGTTCAAACTAGTATACAATTGTTTTCATTTCACATTCTAGCAAGGTTATGCTCAAAATCCTTCAAGCTAGGCTTCAACAGTACATGAACTGACAACTTGCAGATATACAAGCTGGGTTTTGAAAAGGCAGAGATCAAATTGCCACCATTCGTAGCTCACAGAGAAAGCAAGGGGATTCCAGAAAAAAACATCTACTGTTTCATTAACTACACTAAAGCCTTTGACAGTGTGGGTTATAGCCAACTGTGGAAAATTTTTAAAGGGATGGGAATGCCATACCATCTCCCCTGGCTCCTGAGAAACCTGTATGTGGGATGAGAAGCAACAGTTAGAACCGAACATGGAACAATGGACTGGTTCAGAATTGAGAAAGGAGTACGTCAAGGCTGTATATGTCACTCTACTTATCGATCTTCTGCAGAGTAAATCATGCTGAATGCCAGGCTGCATGAATTACCAGTTGGAATTAAGATTTCCAGGAGAAATATCAATAACCTCGGATGTGCAGATGGCAGCACTCTAGTGGCAGAAACTAGAAAGAAACTGAATAAAGAGTCTCTTGATGAGGGAGAAAGAGAGTGAAAAAGCTGGCTTAAACTCAACATTCAAAAAGCTAAGATCATCACATCCTGTCCCATCATTTCATGGCAAATAGAAGGAGAAAAAGTGGAAGCAGTGGCATATTTTCTTTTCTTGGGCTCCAAAATCACCATGGATGGTGACTGCAGTCAGGAAATTAAAAGACACTTGCTCCTTAGAGGGAAAGCTGTGGTGAACCCAGACAGGGGATTAAAAAGCAGAGACATCACTTTGCTGACAAAGGTCCATCTGGTCAAAGCTATGGTTTTTCTAGTCATCATGTATGGATGTGAGAGTTGGACCATAAAGAAGACTCAGCACCAAAAAACTGATGCTTTTGAATTGTGGTATTGGAGTAGACTCTTGAGAGTCCCTTGGACAACAGGAGATCAAACCAGTCAACCCTAAAGGAATTCAATCCTGAATATTCATTGGAAGGATTGATGCTGAGGTTGAAGCTCCAGTATTTTGTCTACCTGATATGAAGGTCTGACTCATCGGAAAAGATCCTGATGCTGGGGTGACTGAAGGTAAAAGAAGGAGTGGTAGAGGATGAGATGGTTAGATAGCATTACCAACTCAATGGACATGAATCTGAGCAAACTCTGGGAGATAGTGAAGGACAGGGGACCCTGGCTTACTGAGACATGAGATCACAGAGATCACACAACTTATTGATTGAACAACAACAGCAAATACGCATTTATAACATGGTTTATAGTCTTCAGGAACTTCTCATGTAACTCAGGGGTAAAGAATTTGCCTGCCAATTCAGGATATACTGGAGATTTGGGTTTGATCCCTGGGTTGGGAAGATCCCCTAGAGTAAAAGAAATGGCAACTGGCTCCAGTAATTTTTGCCTATAAAATTCCATGAACGGAAGAGTCTATTGGTTTGTAGTCCATTGGGTCATGGAGAGTTGGACATGACTGAGTGACTGAACACACACACACATTCTCTTTAGGTTTTTATAACTTAGTTAGAGAGAAAAATAATTGATACCTAAAGATATAAGCTAACTTGTGAGTGGCACAGGACCACCAAAAGCATTTTTGATTCCTTAGGAGAGTATTGTGTGGATGTATATATTCATAGTTCTCTGAAGAAAGTATTTGTACATTCTATTAGTTTCTCCTCAAACTTTTAAAACCATAATTACTTTCGTTGTTGGGGACTTGTTGGAATAATCAGGGGTGATGTTTTGGAGGAAGTAAGATAAACTTAGCACCTAAAATTTGAGTAAGATGTCTGTGGGTGGGGACACATATGTATAAAAGGAGAGCATTCTATGAGAGATCAAGAGTACAAGTGATGATACAAAGCAGGAAAATGTAAAGTAAATTTATTCAGAAATGATGAGTAGGCACCCACATTGAATTAGAACTGAATTAAGTTAAGCCAAATTATGGAAGTCTTTCGAGTCCAACTAAGATATTATTGGTAGAATGGGATCTTCAAATACTTTTGTAAGTTAAAGTTGATTGTGGTGTATAAAACAGACTGGGAAGTGAAAACAGATGAAGTTGGTTTTAGTTTTTTTTGCATATATTAGTTTATGTAAATTTAATAGGAATAAGAACAAGAAGAAATTAGGATGAGAGAAAATAAAAATAGACCTGTGAAGGTCTTTTAAGCTGTAAGTGCATGGATATAGGAGCTATAAATACTTTCATTCACCCCCGCAGAAATGTCTGAGTGCCTGTGGTACGAACCAGCACTGTTCCAGAAATTTGAAACATATCAGTGAAAAAAGCATCATTACTGCTGCTGAGATGTTTACATTTTAGGGGATGTAGATGTAGGGGATGTCCTTAAGTGAATGGGACAGTTATGGCACCCAAAAGTGCTAGTTGTGAAAGGGGAAAATGTTACAAATCAGTGGAGGTATTTCTAAATTTTTGTACTAAAATAGTGCAATAGAAGAAATTTGCTTCTTGGAATTTGAAAGAGACAATATTACAGATCATTACTATTCTATTTGAACTAAAGAATAAAGTAACTGAAGAATATTTAAATTAAACATTTCAGAACCATCTTATACTTTATCTAGCTGAAAGTTCTACAATGAGCTGAAAGAAATGGAAAAAGAAAAGAAAAAAAATTGGAAAAATCTGAAGTACTTTGGATAGCTGGAGAGAAGCATTGAACTGACTGACTATTAAACATACTATAAAACAAAAAATCTTCAGCATATGGCAGTTTACATTCCTGTTTGTAATAGTGAGATTTAAGTCTGAGAATGCATTTCCTTCGAGAGTGTTTCTGTCAGTGAGGCTGACTACTTATAGTCTAAGAAAGGTTTGACAGTAAGTTATACAATTCACACAGGACCTTGGCATATTATAATGATAGTAGAAAATTTCTTTGGTTGTTTTATATTTATGTGAAATTAAAAATTTTAATTTAGCCAGTATTTAATAAGTACTTTCTATGTTCAAGGTACTGCAAAAGGTAATGGGAGTTTTAAAAAGATGAATAAAATAGAGAATTTGTCTTCAATAAATTTGCCACCTAAATAGGGAAACAAGCATGTTAAAAGTTCAAATAAACCATAACAAAATTATAGCAAAACATGATTAAAGGAGCTTAGAAAAAAGATGTCTAATTCTACTTGAGGTTATCTGGCAAGCTGTGCCTGAAGAGTGAACCTCAAGATGTGTCAAAGGTTGACCAAATAAGAAAGGATATTTTTCTGTCATAGGAAACTTTACAGGCAATTGCACTGAAGAGGTATAAAGATGAACATGCTCAAGAAATTGAAAACTGAATGGTAGAATATTGGTGGAATTGTCGAAGGCATGACATGACCCTGGACTGTGGCAAAGGCTAGCTGTTGAAAGGCCTTGCCCACCAGCATATAATCGAGCATTCTGAAGTTGAGTCCTCTGAACCCTGTAATGTGAGAAGAAATAATGCTGTCATTATAATCCCTAAATATGCATTTATGTCAAGTAATAACACAAATATGTGAAGTGAAGTAGGATGGCGTAGTCTAATGTATAGCAAGTGGTCATTTTTGCAGGGTGAACCTTAATTCTCTGGGGTGAAGGAGAATCAGACCATAAATAGATAGGGTAGGTTTAATGAACTTCTAAAAGACAATCTTCCTCTAGTCAGACTGTAGAGGAGAGTCACAAAAAGAATAACTCTAATTTATTAATTTAGCTAATAAATATTAACTGCCCATAATATAACACTGTGGGATATGACAGTCTTGGTCTTGAGGAGTTTGTGTTTCCACAAACATCATGATCTTTGAGTCGGAAGAACTAAAGTAATAGAACCTGTTGAATGATGTTGTAGTTACTTCCTGCCCCCTAGGTATCTTTAGTGAATTATATTGGTGATCTTCAAAGATTAGGAAGGTTAATGGACAATTGCATTTCTTAATGTGTCTGTAAGTGCTGCTTTTGTGAACTGAATGTTAGCCTATTTATAAGACATGCCACAAAGTGGTCTAGTGGAAACTCTTTAAATTGGTGCTACAAACTTGGGGTTGTGAAAAATAAAACGAGTAAGGCATCTTAAGCGTACAGTAAAAGTAAAAGAAAAAGAAGTGCGTGAGCAGAACAAAGAGATGGCCTTAGAAACCATGACAGATAGTGTCAGTTGGGGACCTGCATGCAAACATTCACTGATTTTGTTCATGTTCTGCCCAGGGGTGTTGAGTATCAAGAGAATTTGGCTTCCTCCCCAACTCCAAGGGTGAAGCTTGATTAGTCCAAGCCAATTATGGTAATTCCATACCCTGCCAAGTGATTCATTCTGGCCAGGGCATGCGACAGAATTTTGGCAAGTGATATGTAAAGGGAAATCAGTTGGACAGCTTTAGGGACACTTTTAGCCATTCCTATTTAGGGATGTGAAGAAGAAAATATGTCCTCTGTTCATTCTGGCTTTGGAATATTGTTGTGTAAGGATGCAATGTTTGAAGCTACTGCAACCATCTCATTATCAGGAGGAGACAAACGTAAGGACATATGTCTACATTCAGATGATGGCAGTAGGGAAGAGATGGAAAGAGCCTGAGTTGTTCATGATATAATGGACTGACAAGATTAACCAACTAACCATTCCTACCCTGCTATATCTATGAACTCTCTATATGACATAATAAATGTCTTTATTGAAGCCAGTTTTGTTCTAGTGATTTTTCTCTTTCTTGCAGCCAAAAGCATTGCTGGGACAGAAAAACTTCCTAGAATCAAAGTTTGAGAGTCTGCAAATTAAATTGACAAAAGATCAATGGGAGAAAGACATATATTTCTTTATTGATATTAATATTTTATGTGTATGCAGCCCACATAGATTAAAAAAACGAAAGCATAAAGAGAAAGTTAGGTTCAGGGCATATATACCATTTTAACAAAGGAAAAAGGAGTTTGGACTGCTTGGGGTAGTAAATTATGGGAAGATGACTAGAAAATGTATAGTAGATGAGGGTTATTGAGTGTGGTTTGTTCAGCAAATAATTGTTTTCCTCTTTGTAGAGAGGGGAGCACAGTTACAAATGGAAATTTATGCTTTGTTTTAGGAAAAAGGGGGAAGTGCAGAGAGTTTTACTTACGTCTGCTGCTTCTCTATTGCCTTCAGCTCAAATGGCATATGTTGAAGTGGCATATTCTATTCCCCTTTGACATTCTAAATGATATAGCAATATTTCATGCTATGACTGAATGTTGTGTTCCCCCAACATTGATGTGTTGAAACCCTACCCCCTAAATGATGTTTTAGGAGGTAGGGATTTGGGGAGATATTTAGGAGTTGATGAGGTCTTGAGGGTGGAGTTGTCATGAGTGGGATTAGTTCCCTTATAAGAGTCAAAGGAGAGCTTGCTTTCCCTCTCTGTTCTCTGCTATGTGATGATACAAGAAGCTAACTGTGTACAACCCAGGAGGGCCCTCTCTGCAGAACTCAGTCATGCTGGTACCCTCATCTTGGACTTTCTGTCTCCATAACTGTAAGAAATAAAGTTCTGTTGTTTATAAGACACTTAACTTATGGTCTCTTGTTATAGTGGCCAGAGCTAACTAAGACATCCATTCTTATGTTCCCAGAGTCTTTTGTTCAAGCTGATGTGTTCTTTAGAGGCTAAAGCAGATTGGAAATGGTTTGTTTTTATGTTAGATGTATTTATAAATTATAATTTTTATGTCTATATTAAAACCAAGTCTTAAGCATCATTAAGGCAATACTGGAGATAATAAATGTGTTGAGAAATAAAAAAACAAAATTAAAATGATTTACAAAAATTCTGCAGGCAGCTTTTCAACTGAGGCTTTCATAGTTTACAGTTAAGACGCTTTTCTTATTTTGGGGGTTACTAAAAGCAAAAACGGAAAGACCAAAAGCAAGTGATTAAGAGCTAGAAATAGATCAGGCAGATAGCTATTTTTCAGGTATGAAAATAAATGCAATCTGTAGGAAACTTAAGGAAATGGTTGACCTCTCTCCCATTCTCTCTTGTGCTCACACACGTCTGACTCTTTGCAACCCCCATAGGCAGTAGCCTGCCAGGCTCCTTCTGTCCATGGAATTTTCCAGGCAAGAATACTGGAGTAGTTTGCCATTTCCTACTCCAGGGGATCCTTCTGACCCAGGGATCATCCATACCCATGTCCCCTGCATCTCCTGCATTGGCAGGCCGATTCTTTCCTACTGTGCCACCTGGGATGACCTCTAGCTGTCCCTTACAAAGGCATATAAGTGAAACAAAAAGTAATCCTTAAATAAAGGTTAGGAGTAAGGAGATTCAGAGATTTGAATCATTATGATCAATAAATTGTCTCTGTGTCACTGTGGATATCATTTGGATAGGGATCTGAATGACATTTATTAATAAGAATCTCTTGGTTATATGAAGTTGAATTTCATTGAAACTAGGCTCTTATTTTGTGAAATATCTGACTTAGCATTTTTTCTTTAGGAAGATGTCATTTTAATTAGTGTTTTTGAAGGTTGAGTGGATAGTTTCATCGTTTAAAAGTAGTGACTTTTTTTTCACAGACTTCAGCTCTATGTCATATATTACTGACCTTTAAAATGTCTCTGAATTATGGCTGGTTTCCTTTCTTAAATTGGGAGAACTTTATTCCTGATTGAGACACAAGAACTGAAAATGTCACTTCTCCCTTTAGGTGTGAGATGTGCAAGAAATCTTTTAGAAATGTTTAGTTTTCTAGTTTGGTGAAGTGCAGCTTCTAATTGTACAGAATGTTAGGTCAGTATTGTTATTATTTTTTTTAACCATTGGCATTCCTCACATTCAAGGGTAAGGGCTTGATGCTCATGTAAAAACAAGAAACAGAACCCACAAAAAATCACCACCTGTTTTAGGGAATTTGGTCCCCAACTGAGAGCAATAATTGGCAATATTAACATATTAGCAAGAAATGTCAGAATTCAAATGGCCAATCTAAGTGTTCAGTTTTTACCTGTTCTCTGATACTGGCTAAGAAGGTTGTCGTCTAAAGGAAAAAGGTGATATTACATGGATTGTCAGGCAGCCATTCACGGTTCCTATAATATGTGTCATGGCTCTGGACCAAGAAAGAATTATTTACTCACTTGGAAAGTGTTGTATGTCCTGAAATTCATCAAGGGCTTACTGCATGGGTGGCTTGTCTCTAATAAATGATCATGGCACTTAAAAAATCATACTAGCAAACTTCCTAGACTGCATGGAGAAAAATTAAATTTTCTCAACCACTTATTGGATACCACAGCAGGACAGAGATCTGTACTGGGTCTTGATGGTCGTAGATAATTAAGAATCCACAGTCTAGCAGAAGGAAATGCAGAGATAACCAAGTGTAACAGAGAGCTACAAGTGATATAGTTGAAGTACAATTAAATGAAGGGACAGAGATTAGGTACCATTTAATGAGAAGAAAATCATCCATCCATTCCTGCAATAAGAATCTATTGAATATCTCAAATGTTCCAGGGACCATGATTTGTGTGAGGGTTATGATGATGAACAAAAAGAGACTTATGGAGCTTATTCTTGGAATAAGATATTAATTAAAATATCTCACTAATATTTAACAACAAACTAGGTTAAAGATGTGTTGAAATGTACACCTCAATATGGGGTAGAGTAAATATAGGACAGAGAATTTAACTTTTTTTCTCAATGAGCTGGGAATTGTGAAGTATGTTTTGCACTTGGATTTAGCTGTGTGACCTTTTGATACTTTGTTTTCTTCCTCTTCAAAACCAGGAGAAGTTATATTTGTCTTATCTCACCGAACAGATCCCCACTTTGCCAACAAAGGTTTGTCTAGTCAAAGCTGTGGTTTTTCCAGTAGTCATGTATGGATGTGAGAGTTGGACTATAAAGAAAGCTGAGCACTGAAGAATTGATGCTTTTGAATTATGGTCTTGGAGAAGACTCTTGAGAGTCCCTTGGACAGCTAGGGGATCAAACCAGTCAGTCCTAAAGGAAATCTGTCCTGATTATTCTTTGGAAGGAGTGAGGCTGGAGCTGAAGCTCCAATACTTTGGCCACCTGATGCAAAGATCTGACTCATTGGAAAAGACTCTCATGCTGGGAAAGATTGAAGGTGGGAGAAGAAGGGGACAACAGAGGATAAGATGGTTGGATGGCATCACCAACTCGGTGGACATGAGTTTGGTTCAAGCTCCAAGAGCTGGTGATAGACAGGGAAGCCTGGCGTGCTGCAGTCCATGGGGTCACAAAGAGTTGGACAAAACTGAGTTACTGAACTGAACTGAACAGAAGAAATCAATATAAATGAAGGAGCCTTGAAAAATAAAAAAGCATTATATAGATTTAGGTTGCACAGTGTTACAGGATAATAGTTAAAAGTACTAGGTCCAGGAACATCCTTTGCAGAACAAAATTGTTATACAGGTTCAATTATGGTCAGGTCAATACTTGCTTTGGTTATTATTGCAAGTATGTCACAAAAGCATTTTATAGTAGATATGTTTTGATTTTTAGTACAGGTCAGTAGAATAGTAGATATAGAAACAAACTGCAGAATTTCATAAAAAGTCGTAGGCAAGAAGACGCAATGTAGGACCAGAAGTGGAAGTCCTGATTCAGTTCCTTTCATAGAAGCACAAGTCAGTGGAAATAGTCCCCTTTTTAAGTTCTAATCTGTTTTTTCAGAGAAATTATTTCCCTTATCTCCCTTCCTCAGGTTTCCCCTGCCCTTTTGGACAGCAAGGTCATCTCTCCAGTGGGTAATGATGACTTCTCTAAGAGTCAGATAGGTTGAAGAGCCCCTAAGGCCTATGTCTGGGATCCTTGATTTAGATTTTGTGCCTTCTTACTTCTTAAAATAGGTGATTCTATATGGTTATATACTCCTTCATGCTTTTCCTCGTATTTTCCTAGTTTATATTCTGCATGCATTGTTCTTCTAAATTTAAAGATTAAATTCTATAGCTCTTATATTTCATTTGTATAAGCCCAGATAGTGCAGTGGTAAAGAATCTGCCTGCAATGCAGGAGACGCAAGAGACACAGGTTCAATCCTGAGGTCAGGAAGATCCTCTGGAGAAGGAAATGACAACCCACTCCAGTATTCTTGCCTGGAGAATCCCATGGACAAGGGATCTTGGTGGGTTACAGTCCATGGGGTTGCAAAGAGTTGGACATGACTGAACAAACACACAAACACATTTCCTTTAACCTAGCTCCACGGCACACTAAAACACGACTGGATATTGTGTATTTCCGAATTTTTCCAAGTAGCCAAAAGAGGTACCTGACAGCAGAAGCATAACAAATCAAGAGAAGAGGTAGCTCATGACTTTTTATCATTTCTCAAGCCTCTCAAAATTATCATTTTTTCAGGAAGAAAAAATTTTTTTTACAGCTCCCTATTATCTTCCTCCATGTCTGATCGGCAAGTGCTCTGATATTCTAGGTTTTTAAGAAACATATCATATAGAATTGGTAGGTTCTTTTGCTGCAATTGCCAACCATGGTATTTATTCTCTACCTACAGATCACTCTCTTCAGGTCAAAAGTCATTGTATTATAAACGTCTAAATTGGTTCCTTAATATTTGTATATATTTTTTGTTGCAGTAGCACATCTCCTGAGAAGCAACACTTGGAGTCTATGGATATAAGGGTAATTTGGCATTGACATCTGTCAGTCCATTTATCACTAAGGAAGAGCTGGTGAATTAATTTGTTTTCTAGTTATCTGCTTTCTCCTCTGCTGCTTCTTTTGCATAAGAATACCAAACTGCAGTCTTGGATAGTTTAAAGATACCTTCCAAGATAGAGAAGGGTTTCCATCAAAGGTGTGAAAATTAAGTACATAAATGTAACATTAAGTTCTGTGCAGTTTCCAACATATAAAACATCACTGGACATAAAGAACACTTTTGTATCCTTCTATAGAACAACACTTTGAATTCATGAACATTTCATCTGACATTTAATGACAGTTCATTCTGTGCCAGGCACTCTTTGTAAGGTGGGAGCTCAGGCTGGGGACTGGAGATGAGGACATGAAAATGAACATAAATGCAAACATTCACAAAAAAAGCACTTTGAGTCCTTTTCAATTCTTTATAATCTGAATCTATTTCTATTTAAGTATGAAAAAAATTTTTAAATCTTTTTGGGAGGTAGGGGCAAGTTTTCTGTTATCAAATAAGTCAGATTATTTTCTCCTTTGTACTTGCAACAATCTTCTTCCATAGTTGATGTCGTTGTACTCCACATGGTTTCCTGATGGTTTCCCATCTGAGATAACCCTCTTTTCTGTTGTCATGACCATTTTTTTTCTTTTCAGGGAAAATTGAAAGAAAGTAGCATAGGATAAACCTGTGATATTTTGTGCTCTTTGTTGCATCTCATAATTTTCTTCTTTCTCTTTTCTGCATTACTTAAAAAAACACACTTTAGTCTTTTTCTTTTGAATACCTCCCCCCGCCCCTTTCTTCTCTTTTGTCTTGTCATCATTAACAGTACCGGTTTTTACTGAAGTTTTTCTAAAACTACTTTCGAAGGGGTCCTATTATATTTATAAAAGTTTCTCTTCATTCCTCTCATCATACATCTTCCATATGACTTTAATGTGACCTCTGCTCAAACAGCTAGAATTAATATCATCATTATTTCTGCACAGACTACACAGCATGAGAAAGGCTCTGTCCTTGTACTTTGTCATCTAAAAACATTTACATATATTGCAATTCATGTTTTAGTGTTCAGTAACTGTAGATGGAGCATTACCTCAGCCATGTTGCTTATTTACTCAAATTCTGTCTTATTTGGGTAGAGAATCTTTCTTGTGACTTCTTTCAGGTGTGGAGGTATTGGAAGGATAAATATTCACATGTCAGCAGAGAACAAAATGAGTGTTGACTTTTGGATTTCAGAGGAGGACACTTTATTTTTAGTGAAAAGTGAGAGTGCCAGTTAGGATTTAAATGTGTTGATTCATTTTCACAAATGCATATGTAGAAGAAAGCTCAAAAATGAAAACTTTTGTGAAAGTGACCATATGATAAATCTTGGCACCTATTGCAAGATGTAAGGCAACCAGATATTAAAGGGAAAAAATTAAAAAAAAAAGAAAGCTGAATTTAGCACTATTGGAAATTCTGCGCTGGGAATGGGAAATATTAAATAAAGAGAGAATCACTTTAACTACTCCATCTCCAAACTCACTATTTGAAAGTATTTCTATGCTAGTAAGTATTATATATATTGCTAGTCTTGATAAAGTGACACCAATGTACAGTTTTTACTTCAACTTTATCAATACTATCATTATCACTATCAGCTTCATTAACATTGGTGATAGTGAAAAATCACTCAGTTGTGTCTGACTCTTTGCATCCCGTGGACTCTATAGTCCATGGAATTCTCCAGGCTAGACTACTGGAGTGGGTGGCCTTTCCCTTCTCTAAGGGATCTTCCCAAACCAGGGATCCAACCCAGGTCTCCCACATTGCAGGCAGATTCTTTACCAGCTAAGCCACAAGGGAAGCCCAAGAATACTGGAGTGGGGAGTATATCCCTTCTCCAGCAGATCTTCCCCACTCAGGAATCAAACCAGGGTCTCCTGCATTGCAGGTGGATTCTTTACCAAGTGAGTTATCATGGACGCCCAATATACTGAAGTTTCCTAAAACTACTTTAGAAGGGGTCCTATTATATTTGTAAAAGTTTCTCTTCATTCCTCTCATCATACATCTTCCATGTAACTTTAATCATTAACATTATCATCATTATAACGGAACACTTATTCTGTACAAAGTAAGATGCTCTGTGTTTGTGCTAAAACAGAGATTAAACAACAGCTGTGATCATAGAGACAATGGCTATACATAGCATTGAAAGAATGCTAATCAAAATCATTAGACTTATTTGAAGAGTTTCCAGAATTCACCCTAATTGATTGTGATTTTTCTCCTTCATGCTATTATATATAATTCCTCTTTCATAATTTTATTAACCTTAGATTTTAATCTATCTGGCTGTTATCAAGAAAACCTATCATTTTAAACACAATTTGTCCACTTAATAGAGCTAATCTGGTATGAACTGTATTTGATTCACTAGAAAATATAATGAACCCTTAAAATTATTGATATCCGTTTGTGTTAATCAGTATAATTAATGCTTTATGGAAGAAATAATGGCAAATCTCATAATTTTAACAGGAAGTCTGATAACGGTTTGTGTAGTAAGTTTCCCTGGATTGTTCATCTCTAAACAATGATTTACACCTGTAGACATCTTCAGATTTTAGCTCTGCCATCTTGAATTCCATCACACATGTCTCAGATATAGGAGAAAGAGTGAACTATCAGAGAGGATCTTTTAAGAATATATCACTTCTTTCAGTATTCCATTGGCCTTAATTTAGTCATATGGTTTTAATTTATAGTAAAGGAGACTGGCAAATATAGTCTTCTGTGCACCCCTTGCATTCCCCTGCAAAAAAATAGTATAGGGGTTTGGTGAGATGAGTGCAGAGCAGTGTGTCTGTCACACTGTAGAAAGATCAAGTAGAAACGACAGTGATCGTTTAGTCGCTAAGTTGTGTCCAACTCTTTTGCAACCCCATGGATTAGCCTGCTAGGCTTCTCTGTCCATGTGGTTTCCCAGGCAAGAATACTGGAGTGGGTTGCCATTTTCTTCTCCAGGAGATCTTCCCAACCCAGGAATCAAACCCGTGTCTCCTGCATTCGCAGATGGATCCTTTGCTACTGAGCCACCAGGGAAGACCCCCAGAAAAGACAGTAGTCATTTGGAAATTAAGAACTTTAGAGACAGGACTGAATAATAAATAGAACTTTGAAAACAATGGCAATTACATAGAGTTGATAAGTTAGGTATTAGATAATGAAAGCCATTACTCAAAGAAAAGAATATAGCAGATGATTTTAAAAGTATTTAAAGAATGCTTTTAAAAATGAGGGACAAAGAGGGAATGTGTCATGGATTTTTAATTGCCTCCTAATGTCCATTTCTTCTTCTTTTATGACAAAATTCTGATATTCTCACCAGCTAAAAGAGTGTTTTCTATCTTATTGTTGGGTTTGATCATGTGACTGACTTCTTTTCATTCATATAAGTGAAAATTTTTGTGGGATTTAGGCAGTCTTCTTTAAAAAGAGGAAATATGCTCTTTGTCTTCTTCTCCTTCTGTTTCAAACCATGATTGACCTTTAGAATGGGAAGCACGAGTCTCTGAAATCTCTTGACTGCCTTACCCCAAAATTATTTTACACGAGAGAGAATTATACTATGGTTTTGTTCAGTTCAGTTCAGTCACTCAGTCGTGTCCGACTCTTTGCGACCCCATGAATCGCAGCACGCCAGGCCTCCCTATCCATCACCAACTCCTGGAGTTCACTCAGATTCACGTCCATTGAGTCAGTGATGCCATCCAGCCATCTCATCCTTTGTCGTCCCCTTCTCCTCCTGCCCCCAATCCCTCCCAGCATCAGGGTCTTTTCCAATGAGTCAACTCTTTGCATGAGGTGGCCAGAGTACTGGAGCTTCACCTTTAGCATCATTCCTTCCAAAGAAATCCCAGGGCTGATCTCCTTCAGAATGGACTGATTGGATCTCCTTGCAGTCCAAGGAACTCTCAAGAGTCTTCTCCAACACCACAGTTCAAAAGCATCAATTTTTCGGCGCTCAGCCTTCTTCACAGTCCAACTCTCACATCCATACATGACCACAGGAAAAACCATAGCCTTGACTAAACGGACCTTAGTCGGCAAAGTAATGTCTCATCTAGGTTGGTCATGACTTTTCTTCCAAGGAGTAAGCGTCTTTTAATTTCATGGCTGCAGTCACCATCTGCAGTGATTTTGGAGCCCCCCAAAATAAAGTCAAGACATTAGTAATTTTCGTTTTCTGTCTTATGCAGCTGTTCAAATCCTAAATAGTATATGAAGGGATACCCACATTGAGCACAAATAACTCCAGAGCCCAATGAACCTAGATTTGATACTTTATATTTCTCATTCTTTCCAGATAGACATCAGAGTTTCATGATAGCAAAAGCACCAAAAAAAAAAAAAAAAATCAATAAAATTTGTAACCTCTGACTTTCTGTCATTCTCAAACTACTCAAAATTATAATCTATTTTAGCAAGAAAAAAAGGCTAGAGCTCTTGGTTATTTTCCTTTCTGTAAAGCAAGTAACCTCTTTGACTTTCTAAATATTTAAGGAAACAATATTTTAGAAAATAACCATGCAAAGAAACATAAAGTACTCCACTTTTAGATCTTTATATCTGTATGAAATATATAAATACTGTGGAAGGTGAAGTAGAAAGAGTATGTAACCATAAAGAAATTTTAATTGATTTTGATAAACCAGTTTTTCCTATAAGCTGATATATATATATAGCATCTGGGAATTTTAGAGGGCACTGGAATCAGTGAACAATAAGTAACATGGTTTTACAAAGGATAAATTATGTTAAGATTGATAGCTTCCTGTCGAATTACAAACTTTGAGAATAGAAGACAGTAGATGTAATATGTAGCTTCTGGAATTTAATAAACCATTAAAAGTATCTGAAGAAATATATGAAAAATTAATTTTAATTGGCACTGTGTCATTATGGCTGAGATATGAGTGGCATTGAATGAATTGAAAACTGTCTGATGATAAATACATGGTAAGATTAATGGCATTGCATTAATTTTTGGCAGAGCTATCCAGAAATAAGTCTGTGCTATGATGTTCTCCTTTTCTTTCTTCTCTTTCTCTCTCTTTTCTATCTCAAATCTTTCTCACTATATTTTTATTAGTCTTCTGAAAGGATTATTTTATATAGTATTCTAACCAGTGAATACATAAATATATGTTATATGTTAGACTGTTGTACTCCCTAAGAATTTTAAAAATGTTATTTATTTATTCTCATTGGAGGATAATTTCTTTACAATATTGTGATGGCCTCTGGTGTATATAAACATGAATTAGCCATAGACATACATGTGTTCCCTCCCTGCTGAACCCCCCCTCTCACCCTTCTCCCCACCCCATCACTCCAGGTTGTCTGAGAGCACCAGCTTTGGTTTCCCTGTGACATACATCAGGCTCCCACTGGCTGTCTATTTTATATACGGTAATGTATATGTTTCAGTGCTATTCTCTCACATCATCTCACCCTCTCCTTCTCCCAATGTGTCCAAAAGTCTGTTCTTTATGTCTGCATCTTCTTTGCTGCCCTGCATGTAGGATTGTTGGTATTATCTTTCTAAATTCCATATATATGCATTAATATATGATACTTGTAATTCTCTTTCTGACTTACTTCACTCTGTATAAAAGGCTTTGGGTTCATTCACCTCACTTAATGGACTCAAATGTGTTCCTTTTTATAGTTGAGTAATATTCCATTGTGTATATGTACCACAACTTCCTTATCCATTCATCTGCTGATGGACATCTAGGTTTCTTCCATGTCCTAGCTATTGTAAATAGTGCTGCAATGAACATTGGGACACATGTATCTTTTTCAATTCTGGTTTCCTCAGGGTACATGCCCAGTGGTGCAATTGCTGGGTTGTATGGTAGTTTTATTCCTAGTTTTCTAAGGAATCTCCATACTGTTCTCTATAGTGGTTGTATCAGTTTGCATTTCTACCAACAGTGTAAGAGGGTTCCCTTTTTTCCACACCCTCTCAGCATTTATTGTTTGTAGACTTTATGATGATGGTCATTCTGACCTGTGTGATGTGAGGTGAGACTTCATTGTAGTTTTGATTTGTGTTGTTCTAATAATGAGCCGTGGTGATCATCTTTTCATGTACGTGTTAGCTATCTGTATGTATTCTTGGGATAAACGTCTGTTTAGGTCTTCTCCCATTTTTTAATTAGGTTGTTTGTTTTTCTGATATTGAGCTGCATAAGTTGCGTGTATATTTTGTAGATTAATCCTTTGTCAGTTTTTTCATTTGCTATTATTTTCCCCCATTCTGAAGGTTGTCTTTTCACCTTGCTTATAGTTTCCTTCATTTTGCTAAAACTTTTAAGTTTAAATAGTTCCCGTTTGTTTATTTTTGTTTTTATTTGCAGTACTCTAAGAGGTGGATCATAGAAGATCTTGCTATGATTTATGTCAGAAAGTGTTCTGCCTATGTTTTTTTCTAAGTTTTATAGTTTCTGACCTACATAGTTTCTTTAAAGACCTGTGTTTAGATCTTTAACCCATTTTGAGTTTGTTTTTGGGGATAGTGTTAATAAATGTTCTAATTTCATTCCTTTACATGTAGTTGACCAGTTTTCCCAACCAATACCACTTGTTGAAGAGACTGTCTTTTCTCAATTGTACATTTTTGTCTTCTTTGTCAAAGATAAAGTGTCCATAGTTGCATGGATTTATCTCTGGGCTTTCTGTCTTGTTCCATTGGTCTATATTTCTGTTTTTTGTACCAGTGCCATACTGTCTTGATGACTGTAGCTTTGTAATATAGTCTGAAGTCAGGAAGGATGATTCTTCCAATTCCATATTTCTTTCTCAAGATTGCTTTGGCTCTTTGGGGTCTTTTGTGTTTCCATACAAATTGTAAAATTATCTGTTTTAGTTCTGTGAAAAATACCATTGGTTGTTAATAGGGATTGCATTGCATCTATAGATTGATTTAGATAGTATAACCATTTTCATCACATTGATTCCTCCAATCCAAGAACATGGTATATCTCTCCATCTGTTTGTGTTGTCTTTGATTTCTTTCATCAGTATCTTAGTTTTCTGCATACAAGTATTTTGTCTCTTTAGGTAAGTTTATTCTTAAGTATTTTATTCATTTTGTTGCAATGGTGAATGGGATTGATTCCTTAATTTCTCTCTCTGATTTTTCATTATTGGCATATATAGTAATGCA
Source organism: Ovis aries (assembly GCF_016772045.2). NCBI lineage: Eukaryota > Metazoa > Chordata > Mammalia > Artiodactyla > Bovidae > Ovis > Ovis aries. The sequence continues at coordinate 54,269,492 of NC_056061.1, forward strand.
AGGTATTTCTGTGTATCAGTTTTATATCCTACAACTTTATTGTATTCATTGATTAGCTTTAGTAATTTTCTGGTGACATCTTTAGGGTTTTCTATGTAGAGAATCATGTCATCTGCAAACAGCATTTTACTTCTTTTCCAATTTGGATTCATTTGATTTCCAAATCTTCTCTGATTGGTGTGGCTAGGACTTCCAAAACTATGTTGCATAATAGTGGTGAGAGTGGGCACCCTTTCATGTTCCTGATTTTAGAGGAAATGCTTTCAGTTTTTCACCATTGAGGATAATGTTTTCTGTGGGTTTGTTATATATGGCCTTTATTAAGCTGAAGTATGTTCCTTCTATGCCTACTTTCTGGAAAGTTTTTATTGTAAATGAATGTTGAATTTTGTCAAAGGCTTTCTTTGCATCTATTAAAATGATCCTATGGTTTTTATCTTTCAATTTGTTAATATGCAGTATCACATCAATTGATTTGTGTATATTGAAGAATCCTTGCATCATTAGGATAAAACTGGCATGATCATAATGTATAACCTTTTTAATATGTTGTTGGATTCTGTGTGCTAGAATTTTGTTGAGGGTTTTTGCATTTATATTCATTAGTGATATTGGCCTATAATTTTCTCTTTTTTGTGGCATTTTAATCTGGCTTTAATATCAGGGTGATGCTGGCCACATAGAATGGGTTTGGGAATTTCCCTTCCTCTGCAATTTTTGGAAGAGTTTGAACAGGGTAGGTGTTAGCTCTTTAAACTTTTGGTGGAATTCACCTCTGAAACTGCCTGCCCCTGGGCTCTTGTTGTTGGAAGATTTTTTTTTTAATTTTAATTTTTAAAACCAAAAACATTTTGTATTGGAGTGTAGCAGATTAGCAATGTTGTGGTAGTTTCAGGTGAGCAGTGAAGGGACTCATCCATACATATGCATGTATCCATTCTCCCATAAACCCCCTTCCCATCCAGGCTGGCACATAAAATTGAGCAGAGTTCCATGTGCTATACCAGAGGTCTTTGTTTTTTATCCACTTTAAATATAGCAGTATAGCAGTGTGACATGACCTTCCCAAAATCCTTAACTATCCCTTGCCCCTGGCAACCATAAGTTTGTTTTCTAAGTCTGTGAGTTTATTTCTATTTTGTAAGTAAGTTCATTTGTATCATTTCTTTTTAGATTCCACATATAAGGGGTATAATATGATATTTTCCTCCTTCTCTGTCTGACTTAATTCACTCAGCATGACACTCTCTAGGCCCATCCATGTTGCTGCAAATGACATTATTTCATTATTTTTAATGGCTGAGTATTATTCCTTAGTGTATATGTACCAATCTTTTCTATCCATTCCTTGGGATAAAGGAATGGATAAAGAAAATGGATTAAAAAAATAGAATTTTTTTATTTATAAAAATTAGTATATAAATCCATATATTATAGGCATACTGTAAGAATTAAATATGATGCATGTAAAAATGATTAACAGGTGCCTCTTACAGAGTAGTATGTAGTCAGTGAAAACATTCTTTCTGTCCCTTTTCTTATGTTCATTCATCCTTCCGTGGCTCCCCTTTTCCCTTCATCTCTTCAAAATAATGTTTGTACTTTAATAAAGACAACCATAACCTAATCTAAGGTTTAACCTTAATATACCTCTTAAGTCATATTTTGCCAAATTTTTATTCGATCACTGGAGACTCAGATAACTTCTGCAAGAAAACAAAGGAGCAAATGAAATATTTATGACTATATTTTTTAGAATTTATTTATTTTAACTGGAGGCTAATTACTTTACAATGTTATGGTGGTTTTTGCCATACATGCACATGACTCAGCCATGGGTGTACATGTGTTCCCCATCCTGAACCTCCTTCCCACCTCCCTCCCCATCCCATCCCTCAGGGTCATCCCAGTGTACCAGCCCTGAGCACCTTGTCTCATACATTGAACCTGGACTGGTGATCTATTTCAATATGATAATATACATGTTTCAATGCGATTCTCTCAAATCATCCCTCCCTCGCCTTCTCCCACAGAGTCCAAAAGTCTGTTCTTTACATCTGTGTCTCTTTCGCTGTCTGTATTTTTATACTCGCATATTCCATTTGAATTTAGGAGGAATGTTAGCATTGACTGCTCTCTGTTTCCTCTTAGGGGCATTTTCTTATTCTTTTGATTTCTTTCACCCACACATTCTGATTAATGTCATGGTGACAAGTATGTAGATACCAAAAAATGTATCCACAGTAAGAAAAATGCTGTTTCAGGGCAACATTTTCAATGGCTATTTTTTCAGGGGTTAGCCATATTTCTGTCCTGCTGGAGTGCCAGACTTCCATGATATGAGTTGAGTCATTCTGCTAATGAAGGCATAATAGCACTGACAGTGATTGCTCCTAAAATCTCTCCTTTCTGCTGCTATAGAAACTCCTAATACTTCTCTATCATGTTCCTTCTTCTCCCTCAGTTTCTTTACACTGAGCGGACAACCTTTATTTGAAATGTTAAGCACTGACACATTTCCTCTCACCATCCACTCTCTTGGCTTCCTTCCTTTCTTAAATGCTTCCTGCTTTGCAATCCTAAACTACTAGCAGCTAATGGATACAACTGTAAAACTGATAAATGTTTGTATTTTCTTAAGATGTGAAGTTATAGGTTGACGTCTTGTGTAGAAATTAATACTGCTCAACAGAAGACAAGGTATGATTGTAGAAAGTGGGTGCTTAGTGAGAAGTTGCTACTTGAGTGACCACTTTGGAAAAGAATCACAGAAATGGTCAACAGTGTCAAGGAAAGATAAATTTATATTGGGCAGATACAGATGTCATTTTGAATACCTGTATTATGAGTAAGTGCTGCACTTTCAAAGACACATCCATACTCTATGGAATGAAGAGGACAAGCAGTTTGTTTCTGTAAATCTGTGAACATATCCTATAATTCATGTGAAACTGCAAATTCACAAACACAAAATTGACAGAAATATGCAAAACTTTCCAACAGTTTATTTCCAAGTACATTATAAAATATGACAACATAGTAAATTTCATGTCATTTATCTCCCAAGGGGTGTGCTAGGTTTGTAAGTTCTGGAATATGATCAGACTATGTTTTGAACTATATTATCTGTTTGAGCTAGAATTTTTAAAAGACTACATATTTTCTTGAAGAAAATGTTCATCCAATTACTAATAGTGATGCTGAAGGAATGGAAATGTTATTTCTGGAAATCACTTACCACTTTTTAAAGTTTTATAATTCAAACTGGAACACTGAAAATTGAAGTTTGATTTAATATTTAGTGGAAGAGGAGAGTTTATTATTTATATCTCTGATAATAAAAATTATTTGAGATTTCTGTTACCAAACTTCATAAAATATATTTTGTAAAAATCATTCTTAAATCACATTTTTAAAGTAAAAAGAGATGTGCTAAAAAGAGTTACATGTTTAACACTATACCTGACCTAAATAAGTTGGAGAAAGTTCTTAAACAATTTTGTTTCATTTTCCCATCAATAAAGAGAGAGATAATAATACTTAATTATTCATTGCATAGGAGTCTTACAGTAATTAATGTCTTAAAGCACTTTGAAGATGAAAACAACTTTATAGACCTCATTATTAAAGGTAAATTTTTATGGTAAATATCAGCCAATGAAAACCACACATTTGGTCTCCTCAATTGCTTTTTAAATGCTTAATTTGGACCCCTATGTTAATTAGGAATCTTAAAAAGCAATGCTTATAAAAAGCATCTGAAATTCTGCACTGAATTTTGATGCTGGAAATCATGGATAGTTAGCTTTTATAAATTTTGTTTTTCTCATGGTCATAAGCCTCTTTCATACCCTAGGAAATGAATAAATAATGCTCCTAACTCCTTATTATGAAAAGAAATTTGCCATGTTAGAGCCTCAAAGATTCACCTTTCTCTGAAGCCCTTTCAGTTCAGTTCAGTTGCTCAGTCGTGTTCAACTCTTTGCAACCCCATGAATCGCAGCACGCCAGGCCTCCCTGTCCGTCACCAACTCCCGGAGATCACTCAGATTCACGTTCATTGAGTCAGTGATGCCATCCAGCCATCTCATCCTCTGTCATCCCCTTCTCCTCCTGCTCCCAATCCCTGCCAGTATCAGAGTCTTTTCCAATGAGTCATCTCTTCGCATGAGCCCTTTACTTAACTGCAAAGAGAAACTGACTATCTGATAGTAACTCTGCATATAGAAAAAACAAAACCATTCATTTAAAAATATTTATTGAATGGATACTACAAAAGAGAAATTGTATTGAAAAATATAGAAATGTTCTCATTCTCATAGCAATTGCATTTAATAGAAGAATTTAGGCAAACCGATTCAAGGTGGAAAGTGATGGGGTCTTTGGATAAGATTAAAAGTCATTATTACAATGGCTGAGGAAAGGGAGATACAGAGTTTCAGGAAATATAAAATGTCTGTAAAGGTGGCATCTTAGTAGTGGCTTTGTTGGGGGAAAAAAGGGAGGAATGGTATTGTAAAACAGTGGTTCTCAATGAGGGACAATCCCGCTTTCCTACCTCCTCCTCCCACCCCAGGGTTACATTTAGTAATATCTGGAGGCATTTTTGATTTTTGGTTGTCACAACTTGGGAAGTGCTACTGACACCTAGTGGGATGCTGCTAAACATCCTACAATGTACAGGACAGTCCCCTCCACAATAATAACAATCAGATCTTATTGTCAAGAATCAGGTTTGGGAAATTCTATTCTTGAAGAGAACACAAGGCTATCAAAGTTACCAGATGGAAAAAAATATAGGATACTTGGAATTAGTTTGACAAGAGTAAAGAAATAGAGGTAGGTAATAATAAAATTATTGGGCTTCTCCAGTGGCTCAGTTGTTAAAGAATCTGCCAGCAATGCTGGAGACTTGGGTTTGATCCCTGGATAGGGAAGATGCCCTGGAGAAGGAAATGGCAACCCACTCCAGTATTCTTGCCTGGAGAATTCCATAGACAGAGGAGTCGAGCAGGATACAGTCCCTGGGATCGCAAAGAGTTGGACATGACTGAGCGATTAACTTTCATTTTAGTTTCAATATTGAATAGTTATTAATACAACAGTAATTTTGTATGGTGACGGTTAGTAGACTTATTGTGATGATCATTTCATAATGTATTTGATTGTCAAATTACTATGTTGTACACCTGAAACTAACATAAATTTCTATATCAACTGTACTTGAGTTAAATTAATTTAAAAAGAAAGTGTTATTAGGCAAGCCTTGAGTATTATGTTAGATTATGTTAGAGTTGATTAATTCTTTTCATTCATTTACTCATTCAATAAATATATCTCAGGCAGTGGGGACAGAAAGATAAATAAGTTTCTGATCTCAAGTTTACAGGATAGCTGAGAGAGTCAGGTATACTAATCATTGTATGAATGATTGTATAAAGATTCTACTGAGCCTTTGATTTTGATTTCTGTGAGACATCAATTCTTTTGTCTTTAAAATTTGTTTAGTTAAAAATAAAGTTTTGAAGAGAGTACATACTATATTCTTCCCATGCTTAGGATCTGACGTAATTTTAGCTAGCAGTTATTTTGCCAACATAACTTTTCTTTGTTTTTGTATAATTATTAGCAACCTGTGATATGTTGGAGAACATGCATTGTTGACCCTTACAGATTCAGTCTCCACTCTTCTTCACACTGCTCCATAGGTCCAGGATGCTCATGTTTATGGGTACCATGCTTGAGAGCCCCTGTGTTTTCTTTCAGTTACATTTAGCCCATCTGGGACACATGTACTTTCAGAAGGGGAGAGTGAGAGGAGAAAGTATTTAGGATGTTTATTCCTTTTCCAGGTAACCCGGTCACCACAGATTAGCTGCTCCCTCAACTGAAGCCCCCAACTCCTTTCAGATGAGCTTTTTCATAAAGCTACTTTCTCTGAGTTCCTATAACTGCTCCCTTTCATAACCCCTTCAGACCTGAGCCTGTTGCAAGCCTTTTGATTCTGCACTATCTCTCTTTATGAGCCTATCTACACTTAATAAAAGTCCTTTTTAAGCTTTGCTCATATTACCAATCTAGGACCTCATTTTTATTTATGAAACACATGACTTGGGTAATGGTCATTTGGTAGCTGCTGACAAAAAGTATTCTGCAAAGGAAAGAGTCCAGAAAAGTTTGGGAGTCCAAAATTTGAGTCCAAAAGAGTCTATTGAAGAATGTACCTATTAACTTATTTACTAGTTTGTTTATTTTTAAGTGTGTCATATCTCAAATGTTCAGTTGTTTCACAGAACCATTTTGATATTCTTTATGTGAACTAAAGAGCCTTTTGATGAGAGTGAAAAAAGAGAGTGAAAAAGCTGATTGAAGCTCAACAATAAAAAATCTAAGATCATGATATCTGGTCCCATCATTTCATGACAAATAGAAGGAGAAAAAGTGGAAGCAGTGACAGAGTTTATTTTCTTGGGCTCCAAAATGACCCTGGATGGTGAGTGCAGCTGTGAAAGTAAAACATGCTTGCTCCTTAGAATGAAAGCTATGACCAACTTAGTGTACTAAAAAGCGGAGACATTACTTTGCCAACAGAGGTCTGTACAGTCAACTATAGCATTTCCAGCAGTCATGTATATATGTGAGAGTTGGACCATAAAGAAGATTGAGTGCCAAAGACTGATGCTTTTGAACTGTGGTGTTGGAGACGACCTTGCTTCTATCACCAGACACATCCACAACTGGGTATTGTTTTTGCTTTGGCTCCATCCCTTCATTCTTTCTGGAGTTATTTCTCCACTGATCTCCAGTAGCATATTGGGCACCTACTGACCTGGGGAGTTCCTCTTTCAGTATCCTATCATTTTGCCTTTTCATACTGTTCATGGGGTTCTCAGGGCAAGAACTGAAGTGGTTTACCATTCCCTTCTCCAGTGGACCACATTCTGTCAGACCTCTCCACCATGACTCACCTGTCCTGGGTGGTCCCACACGGCATGGCTTAGTTTCATTGAGTTAGACAAGGCTGTGATCCTAGTGTGATTAGATTGACTAGTTTTCTTTGATTATGGTTTCAGTGTGTTTGCCCTCTGATGCCCTCTTGCAACACATACCATCTTACCTGGGTTTCTCTTACCTTGGATGTGGGGTATCTCTTCACGGTTGCTCCAGCAAAGTGCAGCTGCTGCTCCTTACCTTGGATGAGGGGTATCTCCTCACCGCCACCCCTCCTGAACTTGAACTTGGAATAGCTCCTCTAGGCCCTCCTGCGGCTGTGCAGCCACCTCTCCGTGGACATGGGGTTGCTCCTCCTGGCCACCGCCCCTGGCCTCGGATGTGGGGTAGCTCCTCTCGGCTGCTCTGGCGCTGTCGCAGCCTTGCACTCTCGGCCGCCACCCCTGACCTCGGTGTCTGGTGATAGAAGCAAGGTCCGATGCCTTAAAGAGCAATATTGCATAGGAACCTGGAATGTTACGTCCATGAATCAAGGCAAATTGGAAGTGGTCAAACAAGAGATGGCAAGAGTGAACGTTGACATTCTAGGAATCAGCAAACTAAGATGGACTGGAATGGGTGAATTTAACTCAGATGACCATTATATCTACTACTTTGGCAGGAATCCCTTAGAAGAAATGGAGTAGCCATCATGGTCAGCAAAAGAGTCCGAAATGCAGTACTTGGATGCAATCTCAAAAACAACAGAGTGATCTCTGTTCATTTACAAGGCAAACCATTCAATATCACAGTAATCCAAGTTTATGCCCCAACCAGTAACACTGAAGAAGCTGAAGTTGAATGGTTCTATGGAGACCTACAAGACCTTTTAGAACTAACACCCAAAAAAGGTGTCCTTTTCATTATAGGGGACTGGAATGCAAAAGTAGGAAGTCAAGAAACACCTGGAGTAACAGGCAGATTTGGCCTTGGAATGTGGAATGAAGCAGGACAAAGGCTAGTAGAGTTATGCCAAGAAAATGCACTGGTCATAGCAAACACCCTCTTCCAACAACACAAAAGAAGACTCTACACATGGACATCACCAGATGATCAACACTGAAATTAGATTGATTATATTCTTTGCAGCCAAAGATGGAGAAGCTCTATACAGTCAACAAAAACAAGACCAGGAGCTGACTGTGGCTCGGATCATGAATTCCTTATTGCCAAATTGAGACTGAAATTGAAGAAAGTGGAGAAAACCACTAGACCATTCAGGTATGACCTAAATCAAATCCCTTATGATTATACAGTAGAAGTGAGAAATAGATTTAAGGGACTAGTAATGATAGATAGAGTGCCTGATGAACTATGGACAGAGGTTCGTGACATTACAGGAGGCAGGGATCAAGACCATCCCCATAGAAAAGAAATACAAAAAAGCAAAGTGGATGTCTGGGGAGGCTTTACAAATAGGTGTGAAAAGAAGAAAAGCGAAAAGCAAAGAAGAAAAGGAAAGGTATAAACATCTAAATGCAGAGTTCCAAAGAATAGTAAGAAGAGATAAGAAAGCCTTCCTCAGAGATCAGTGCTAAGAAATAGAGGAAAACAACAGAATGGGAAAGGCTAGAGATCTCTTCAAGAAAATTAGAGATACCAAGGGAACATTTCATGCAAAGACGGGCTCAATAAAGAACAGAAATGGTATGGACCTAACAGAAGCAGAAGATATTGAGAAGAGGTGACAAGGATACACAGAAGAACTGTACAAAAAAGATCTTCATGACTCGGATAATCATGATGGTATGATCACTCATCGAGAGCCAGACATCCTAGAATGTGAAGTCAAGTGGGCCTTAGAAAGCATCACTACGAACAAAGCTAGTGGAGATGATGGAATTCCAGTAGAGCTATTTCAAATCCTGAAAGATGATGCTGTGAAAGTGCTGCACTCAATATGCCAGCAAATTTGGAAAACTCAGCAGTGGCCACAGGACTGGAAAAGGTCAGTTTCATTCCAATCCCAAAGAAAGGCAATGCTAAAGAATGCTCAAACTATCACACAATTGCACTCATCTCACACGCTAGTAAATTCATGCTCAAATCAGGCTTCAGCAGTACGTGAACTGTGAACTTCCAGATGTTCAAGCTGGATTTAGAAAAGGCAGAGGAACCAGAGATCAACTTGCCAACATCCGCTGGATCATCGAAAAAGCAAGAGAGTTCCAGAAAAACACCTATTTCTGCTTTCTTGACTATGCGAAAGCCTTTGACAGTGTGGATCAGAATAAACTGTGGAAAATTCTGAAAGAGATGGGAATACCAGACCACCTGACCTACCTGTTGAGAAACCTATATGCAGGTCAGGAAGCAACAGCTAGAACTGGACATGGAACAACAGACTGGTTCCAAATAGGAAAAGGAGTACGTCAAGGCTGTATATTGTCACCCTGCTTATTTAACTTCTATGCAGAGTACATCATGAGAAACGCTGGACTGGAAGAAACACAAGCTGGAATCAAGATTGCTGGGAGAAATATCAATAACCTCAGATATACAGATGACACCACCCTTATGGCAAAAATTGAAGAGGAACTAAAAAGCCTCTTGATGAAAGTGAAAGTGGAGAGTGAAAAAGCTGGCTTATAGCTCAACATTCAGAAAACTTATATCATGGCATCTGGTCCCATCACTTCATGGGAAATAGATGGGGAAACAGTGGAAACCATGTCAGACTTTATTTTTGGGGATTCCAAAATCACTGCAGATGGTGGCTGCAGACATGAAATTAAAAGACGCTTACTCCTTGGAAGAAAAGTTATGACCAACCTAGATAGCATATTCAAAAGCAGAGACATTACTTTGCCGACTAAGTCAAGGCTATGGTTTTTCCTGTGGTCATGTGTGGATGTGAGAGTTGGACTGTGAAGAAGGCTGAGCGCCAAAGAATTGATGCTTTTGAACTGTGGTGTTGGAGAAGACTCTTGAGAGTCCCTTGGACTGCAAGGAGATCCAACCAGTCCATTCTGAAGGAGATCAGGCCTGGGATTTCTTTGGAAGGAATGATGCTAAAGCTGAAACTCCAGTACTTTGGCCACTTCATGCAAAGAGTTGACTCATTGGAAAATACTCTGATGCTGGGAGGGATTAGGGGCAGGAGGAGAAGGGGACGACGGAGGATGAGATGGCTGGATGGCATCACTGACTCGATGGACATGAATCTGAGTGAACTCTGGGAGTTGGTGATGGACAGGGACGCCTGGCATGCTGCGACTCATGGGGTCGCAAAGAGTCAGACACGACTGAGCGACTGAACTGAACATTAAGAAGGATCTGTGGTGAATTTTGTGTACCACATGGAGAGAAACCAGAGACTATAAGGAGACTTTGGTAAAATCTAAGTTTTGTCCTGGGTCCTACTTGGATGAAACAGGTCTACACTCCAGAGGAGGGGGGAAATGTATCTGATGTAAACCAGTTTAACTTGTATAAAGATACTGTTTGTATTTTCTTTTTTTATTTAGTTAATTGGTAATTACTGGGCACCATACTTGCCAGCAGTTCTTAAAATATACAAATGATACCATATGGCCTTTTACTTCAAGGATTTTTAAAAATAATCTTCTGTGAACTTTCTAACTATGTCTGAACTGTGCTATGGGGAACCAAGGAATATTCATTTATTCAACCTGATATATATATATATATATATAAAGATCCTCCTTGCCTAGCATGGTGATTACAGCAACAATCTATAAGCAAAACAAAAAAACCAGTGTGGATCTCAGAACAAAATATGGTTAATGTGATCCAGTGATTCCCTCCCATTAGGAGATACTCTTCTATGGGCCAAACTAGGAAGGTGTTTATTATTTCTTCCATTCGCATCTCCTTTAAATTAATCTTGAGATTGTCCTTCTGAGGGATTATAATGGATTGCATATCAAAGTTATGGTTAGGCTAGTGTCTATTTAAGTTACAAAATTGAAAAATAAAATAACATTTTTGGCCTGAAATATACATTTCAGATTCTTGAAATGTCTGTTATTCACTTTGTTTTATTTTGAAAATTGAAAGTATCAGAAAATTCTCATATTGCCTAATATCTGATGCACTCAGATTAGTATTTGAAAAATTGATATTATATGGCATCTTTTTTGAAGATATGAATTTTATCATCAAGCTTTTTCTTTTTCAATTGCTGTCCCAACCATTCTTTCCATCAGTTGAATAGCATCACCAAACACATTCCCTTTCCCCAGTAACTTACGTATCTAATATTTTAACGGCTTTATTGAAGGATAATTTACATATAAAAATTCACTCATTTAAAGTATACAGTTCAATGAAGCTTAGTAAATTTATATAATTATGTAAGTCATCACCACAGTCTGGTTTTATAAGATTTAGTCACTAAAAAATTTTCCTTGTACTTCTTTGCAGTTAACCTCTACTCCTACTCTAGTCCCTGAAAAATCATCGATATTTTTTCTGTCTCTGTAATGTTGTCCTTTATTCTTTTAATTGCTGAGCAATATTTCATGTTTGAGTATATCATATTTTGCTTTTCCATTCACCAGTTTATGGACGTATGGATTGTTTCTAGGTTTTAGCTATTGGGAATTATTCTAAGCAAGGGAATATAAATAATATTTATCTGCCTACAAGTGTCTGTGTAAATATGTTTTCATTTCTCTTGGGTAGATATATGATACATATTTCTGGGTTATATGGCAAGTATACATCTTACTTTTAACAAACTAAAAAGCTACCAGTTTTCCAATGTAGCTGTATCAGTATATGCTGCTACCAGAAATGTAAGAAGATGTCAGTTTCCACATTTTACCAATACCTGAGATTGTCAGCTGTTTTAATTATAGCCACTGTAGTAGATGTAGTGGTATCACATTGTGGTTAAGTATCTATTTTACTAATGGCTACTTACATTGAAGATCTTTTGGGGGAGGTTAATTAGATACTTGCATATCCTTTTATATAAAGACTTGTTATTGGATTGTAAGAGTTCTTTTTATATTCTGGACACAGTACTTTTATCAGGTATAACATGCATATATTTTCTCTCAGCCTGTGTCTTGTCTTTCCATTTTCTTAAAGCCACGGATACATAAGCATATGTATCCATACACATGTGCATATGTAGAGATTTTATTTGGTCTTTTGGTTTTATTAAATGAAATCTAACTCTGCATAACTTTTAGTATTTTGATTTTCTCACTTAACATTACCTCGTGGAAATTATTCCATTCGCTCTAATTCATTGCTTTTAATGACTGCTTACTATTCCTTGATACTTATTTCCCCATTGATGAGTGTTCAGTTTGTTTCTAGGTTTATTTTTTTCCCTTCATAACAACCAGTGAAACAACAACCACACCCATGTCCATAACTATGTATTCTAAGTACTGGTGCCTTTCTTTCTTTTTTAAAATTAATTCATTTCTTTTATTTTTGGTTGCACTGTGTTTTCTTTGCTGCATGGGGGCTGTCTCTGGCTGTGGCCAGCAGGGGCTGCTCTTCGTTGTAGTATACCGGCTTATTGTGGTGGTTTCTTTTGTTGCGGAGCACAGACTAGGCATGCGGGCTTCAATAGTTGGAGTACGCAGGCTCAGTAGTGGCTTTGGTGCTCTGTGGCATGTGGAATCTTCCATGCAGGGATCAAACCTATGTCCTCTGCATTGGCAGGCAGATTCTTTTCCACTGTACCACCCAGGAAGCCCATGGTACCTTTGTATCTATAGCTTGAAGCACAGTAATATGATTTTTGGCTCAAAGGCATTGTTTACGTTTTAATTTGATAATTGTTGCTGGATTGCTTTCTGAAATAGATGTGATAATTCACTTTTCTAACAAAGGTCTGAGCATCTTTTCTTCCATATCCATAAGAGTCAGAGAGCTATCCCTTTAAACATGTGTGCCAGTGAGGAAGGTAAATTGTAATTGAGCATGTGTATTTCTATGATGGCAGTTTCCCTAGGGCTTCCCTCGTGGCTCAGCAGTAAAGAATCCACCTGCAATATTGAAGACTGTCTGCAATGCAGGAGATGCAAGTTCAGTCCCTGAATTGGGAAAATCCCCTGGAGAAGGAAATGGCAACCCTCTCCAGTATTCCTGCCTAGAGAATTCCATGGACAAAGGAGCCTGGCAAGCTACAGTCAGTCCATGGAGTTGCAAACAGCCAGACACGACTGAGCAACTAAGTATACATACTTAGTATACATACTATAATTATAGTTGTTTGGACTTGTTCATCTATTAACTCCCATTTAAACTTTCGTACATTTTTTTTCCAGTGATAAGTCATCACTGTGGAAAAGGATAAGGCTTCCCAGGTAGCACAGTGCTAAAGAATCTGCCTGCCAATGCAGGAGGATGCAAGAGATGTGAGTTTGATCTCTGGTTCGGGAAGATACTGTGGAGGAGGGCATGACAACCTACTCCAGTATTCTCGCCTGGGAAATTCCATGGACAAAGGAGCCTGGTGGACTACAGTCCATAGGGTTGCAGAGTTGGACACAACTGAAACAAGTGTGCACACACAAGTCATCACTTCATAGGTTGCTTGCTAATTGCAAAAGGGAGAATATACCTTTAGTATGAAAAGATCTGTCAGTTACCGCTCCCAGCAAGTAGACCGTCTTAGTATTTGGTAAAACGGGATGATCTGACAATTTTTGTTCTCTGCTATGTAGTATAACGTATGTAAATCATTGCCAATAAAGTGATTTTGCCAAGAATATGTCACGTAGCCAGTATCCCCAGCTGGATCTTCCTTGACTTTGATGGCAGAAGCTTTGTTTATGTAGAGACTATGTATTTTATCCCATATACCTGACTGACAATAGAGGTAAAACAGGCCATGTGTTCTGGAGTATCTAATTTCTTTCCGGTTTTTTCCTTAGTTAATATTATTTAGATTTGGAGGGAAAAGTTTGATGAGAGAAACAGTTATGTTACATATGTTACATTCATAGCATATGTTTCACTCCAGCTGCAGTCTTTTTTTCTGCAAAGATAATTCTGCTTTTGAAATATATTGCGTTAGGTGTGATCTGTTGTATCTATATGTCATTAATAGTATTCAAAAGTTTCTACACATGACCGTTTACTTGGACAAATGAAAAGAACAATGAGCACTGATTTCTAAGGCGCTAATAAGTAGTCATTTAAATAACAGATTAGCTTAATCTTAATTTACAGTAATTAAATTTTGGAAAAATTTATTTGCATATCATAAATATCCTTAGCATAAATATCCTTATTTTCAGAGGCTTATAAAGATGCAATAGATATGATTCTGTTTAATATACATAACTGTAAATAGACTTAACATTGAAAACTTTAAACACTTTCTTTTACAATTGGCATTTTTGTTTTCACTCTTCCTTATAAGATAACTTTGAGATAGATATGTGTCAGTATTGTAGACTGGATGGCAAAACAGAATGCTAGAATGGGAAGGAAAAGTTGATAAAAGTATAATTGATTCAGAGATTTTTCTTGAACAAATGAAACCAAAGATTTTTTTCCCCAGCAACACAAACTAATTGCTTTTCTTTTTTATTTCCTTGGAGACACATGTAGACTAAAATGTAATAAATACTGTACTTGTGTGTTTACTTACCAAAATGTTCTCCTCAGAAATAGTAATGATACCCTTTCATTGACATCATCCAAGTGATAATATACTTTTGTTTCTGTCATTGGAGTAATAATAACCTTTCAACCACATCACTGCACAGTACTTCTTTCTTATATTGTACATAATGCATAAAAATAAAAAGGCTATATTATTTCTTAAGGAAAAAGGTTGTTATTTAAATAAATTCACAGACATCTGAAAACTACAGTTCCTTGTTAATGTGTACTTAAAATTTCTATAGATCCTTGTGACTTTTTATGAAAATTTAATTTTCATATTCTTTCAATTGTCACACTATACTTAACTCTACAGATCTCTGCTAGTTCACAGCTCAACAATATAACTTCAAGTCAGTTTCAGTTGCTTATATCACAATAATTAAAAATTAGATTTTTTTTTGCCAAATACTTCTCAGACTGTTTCAAAGCCTAGTTTGCATAAAATATTACTGGTAGATAAACTGTATGTTATTAAAGGGCAGATATATCCAAGATAATGTTGATAAGTGATTTTTAATATAACTTAATAAGAGTTGACACTACTCAGAGTGAAAATTTTAACTTTTTCTTGCAAATTACTTTAGTCACTTAAATTAACTCACAGTTTTAATATAAAACATTGATATGTATTTAATAGAGTCTTCTATGAATTGCTTCCTATCAAAATAATTGTGTACAGTGTGAAAAAAATTTGTGACATTAGTCTCCTTAGTTAGTATTTCTTAAGAACAAAGGGAATAAAAGTCCATTGTGTTTTTGTTTATTAACTTTCCTTTACTTCATCATAAATTGTAAAATTGTGCTTTTTGCTGGATGAAGGAAATCCAAACAGCATCACTCTATTTAGTAAGAAAAGTGAATGATGTATTGAACATTTAAAATAAAGAACTAATCATAATAGGAGTAAACTAATCGTGCAGACATGAATTCTGGAAAGTAGGCTAGAGGAATTTTATAACAATTATAAAATTTTATATCCTTTTAATATGTCTTTATTAAATAGATGTTTGTTTCTGGTCTTGTTCCATGTCCCAAACTACTTTATCTATCAGAGATAACATTGGATAGTGTTGGCTTGAAGTCACACTTGTCAATGCAGGGCAGAAATGTTATTTATTTCAACTACTACAAATAATCTCTAAGTTAAAGACTAAATTGTCTGTTGGACTTTATTGAAACAAGAGATTTGTTAAAGCTTTTGTTAAAAAAAATTCTTGTTTATCTAGCTGAGGAAGTAAACAACTTCAGGACTCAATTTAAGTTGCTCTAAACATTATCTTTTGATTTTCTTATTGGAAGTGGAGAGATTGTTCACCAAATTGGTAATAATCAGAGTGCTGGATGACACTGTTATTTAGTGTGTTGTAACTAGCCAGATCCCTTTCTGTGAATATAAAGTGATGTGTTATTCTCAACCACTATTGTTCTAATAATTTTTTTTGTTACCAGTCTTAACTGATATATAATTCACATACCTTATAATTCACCCACTTGAAGTATACAATCCAGTGGCTTTTAATCTAGTCACAGAGTTATGCAACCATCAGCAGAATTAACGTTAGTACATTTTCATGATCCCCCAAAGAAACCCCATAGCTGTTTGCAATCACTGTGTTTCCTCCCATAGCTGTTTACAGTTACAATCACAAACCCCATAGCTGTTTGCAGTCACTCTGCGCTTCCTCCCACCCATCCTCCTGCCACCCTAAACCTAGTTGTTGTTGCTTGGTCACCAAGTCACACCCAACTCTTTGTGACCCCACGGACGGTAGCAGCCTGCCGGTCTCCTCTGTACATGGAATTTCCCAGGCAGTAATACTGTAGTGGGTTGCCATTTCCTTCTCCATGGGATCTTCTTGGGCCAGGGACTGAACCACCGCCTCTGAGTTGGCAGTCAAATTCTTTACTGATGAGCCACAAGGAAAGCCCCTCAAACCCTCGGCAACAGCTAATTTAACTTCTGTCTATATATAGATTTGCCTTTTCTGGACATTTCATGTAATTGGAATTATCAAATATGTCTTTTTTCATGGCTAGTATCTTTCACTCAGCATAATGTTTTCAAGGCTTATCCATGGTGTGTAGCATGTATTAGTATGTCATCACATTTTAAGGCCAAATAATACTCTATTTTATGGAATCTCTCATTTTATTTATCTATTCATTGATTGAACGACACTTGGGTTGTTTCTATTTTTTGGCTATTACAATCTTGCTATGAGAATTCCTGTACAAACTTTGAAGTGGTTATATATTCCACTTCTCTTGTGTATATGCTTAGCAGTGCAATTGTTGGATCATATTGTGATTCTATGGATAGTCATTTGAGGAATTGCTATGTTGTGCCATTTTACATTCCTACCAAAGGCATATGAAGTACGGATTTGTATACATCCTTGCCAGCATCTGTCTTATTTGTCTTTTTTATTATAGCCATCCTACTGAGAATAAAGTGAAATCTCATTGTGATTTTGATTTGCATTTTCCTGACAATTTTGAATGTCTTTTCAGGGACTTATTGGCCATTTGTAAATCTTCTAGAAAAGATGTGTATTCAGATCCTTGCTCGTTTTAACAATGTTATTTGTCTTTTATTACTATTATGAATTTTATATATTATTAATTTTGTGTGGTTTACTAAAGATGAAAACCTTAATGTATGTTTGTATAATAAATTTGATTATTAACAAAACATGAAATCAATCAAATATAATTTTGGGTCAATCAAACATAGGGATGAGACTGGTGATAGAAGCAAGGTTTGATGCTGTAAAGAGCAATATCGCATAGGAACCTGGACTGTTACGTCCATGAGTCAAGACAAATTTGAAGTGGTCAAACAGGAGATGACAAGAATGAACATTGACATTCTAGGAATCAGCGAACTAAGATAGACTGAAATGGGTGAATTTAACTCAGATAACTGTTATATCTACTACTGTGGGCAGGAATCCCATAGAAGAAATAGAGTAGCCATCATAGTCAACAGAAGAGTCTGAAATGCAGTACTTGGATGCAGTCTCAAAAATGACAGAATGATCTCTGTTCATTTCCAAGGCAAACCACTCAATATCATGGTAATCCAAGTCTATGCCCTGACCAGTAACACTGAAGAAGCTGAAGTTGCACAGTTCTATGAAGACCTACAAGACCTTTTAGAACTAACACCCAAAAAAGATGTCCTTTTCATTATAGGGGACTGGAATGCAAAAGTAGGAAGTCAAGAAACACCTGCAGTAACAGGCAGATTTGGCCTTGGAGTAGAGAATGAAGCAGGGCAAAAGCTAATAGAGTTCTGCCAAGAGAACGCACTGGTCATAGCAAACACCCTCTTACAACAACACAAGAGAAGACTCTACACATGGACGTCACCAAATGGTCGACAGTGAGATCAGGTTGATTATATTCTTTGCAGCCAAAGATGGATGAGCTCTATACAGTGAGCAAAAACAAGACAGGGAGAAGACTGTGGCTCAGATCTTGAACTCCTTATTACCAAATTCAGACTGAAACTGAAGAAAGTGGAGAAAACCACTACACCATTCAGGTATGACCTAAATCAAATGCCTTATGACTATACAGTGGAAGTGAGAAATAGATTTAAGGAACTAGATCTGACGGACAGAGTGCCTGATGAACTATGGACGGAAGTTCGTGACATTGTACAGGAGTCAGGAATCAAGACCATCCCCAAGAAAAAGAAATGCAAAAAAGAAAAATGCCTGTCTGAGTAGGCCTTACAAACAGCTGTGAAAGGAAGAGGAGTGAAAAGCAAAGGAGAAAAGGATAGATATACCCATTTGAATGCAGAGTTCCAAAGAATAGCAAGGAGAGATAAGAAAGCCTTCCTTAGGGATCAATGCAAAGAAATAGAGGAAAATAACAGAATGGGAAAGACTAGAGATCTCTTCAAGAAAATTAGAGATACCAAGGGAACATTTCATGCAAAGATGGGCTCAGTAACAGACAGAAATGGTAGGGACATAACAGAAGCAGAAGATATTAAGAAGAGGTGGCAAGAATACACAGAACTGTACAAAAAAGATCTTCACAACCCAAATCATCACAATGGTGTGATCACTCATCTAGAGCCAGACATCCTGGAATGTGAAATCAAGTGGGCCTTAGGAAGCATCACTATGAACAAAGCTAGTGGAGGTGATGGAATTCCAGTAGAGCTATTTCAAATCCTGAAAGATGATGCTGTGAAAGTACTGCACTCAATATGCCAGCAAATTTGGAAAACTCAGCAGTGGCCACAGGACTGGAAAAGGTCAGTTTTCATTCCAATCCCAAAGAAAGGCAATGCCAAAGAATGCTCAAACTACTGCACAATAGAACTCATCTCACATGCTAGTAAGGTAATGCTCCAAGTTCTCCAAGCCAGGCTTCAGCAATATGTGAACCGTGAACTTCCAGATGTTCAAGAGATCAAAATGCCAACATCCACTGGATCATCAAAAAAGCAAGAGAGTTCCAGAAAAACATCTATTTCTGCTTTATTGACTATGCCAAAGCCTTTGACTGTGTGGATCACAATAAACTGTGGAAAATTCTGAAGGAGATGGGAATACCAGAACACCTGACCTGCCTCTTGAGAAACCTGTATGCAGCTCAGGAAGCAACAGTTAGAACTGGACATGGAACAACAGACTGGTCCCAAACAGGAAAAGGAGTATGTCAAGGCTGTATATTGTCACCCTGCTTATTTAACTTCTATGCAGAGTACATCATGAGAAACGCTGGACTGGAAGAAACACAAGCTGGAATCAAGATTGTTGGGAGAAATATCAATAACCTCAGATATGCAGATGACACCACCCTTATGGCAGAAAGTGAAGAAGAGCTAAAGAGCCTCTTGATGAAAGTGAAAGTGGAGAGTGAAAAAGTTGGCTTAAAGCTTAACATTCAGAAAACGAAGATCATGGCATCCGGTCCCGTCACTTCATGGCAAATAGATGGGGAAACAGTGGAAATAGTGTCAGACTTTAATTTGGGGGCTCCAAAATCACTGCAGATGGTGATTGCAGCCATAAAATTAAAAGATGGTTACTTCTTGGAAGGAAAGTTATGAGCAACCTAGACAGCATATTAAAAAGCAGAGAGACTACTTTGTCCACAAAGGTCTGTCAAGTCAAGGCTATGGTTTTTCCAGTGGTCTTGTATGGATGTGAGAGTTGGACTGTGAAGAAAGCTGAGCACTAAAGAATTGATGCTTTCGAACTGTGGTGTTGGAGAAGACTCTTGAGAGTCCCTTGGACTACGGGGAGATCCAACCAGTGCATCCTAAAGGAGATCAGTCCTGGGTGTTCATTGGAAGGACTGATGTTGAAGCAGAAAGTCCAATACTTTGGCCACCTGATGCGAAGACCATTTGAAAAGACCCTGATGCTGGGAAAGATTGAAGGCAGGAGGAGAAGGGGATGACAGAGGATTAAATGGTTGGATGGCATCACCAACTCAATGGATATGGGTTTGGATAGACTTTGGGAGTTGGTGGACAGGGAGGCCTGGTGTGCTGCAGTTCATGGGGTCGCAAAGAGTCAGACACGACTGAGTGACTGAACATTTGGCAATTAATTCAATTTAATTTTTCTTTTAATTGTTCTGAAGTCTATTTGACTACCAAACTGTGCATTTTAAGAAATCACTCAGGATATAGCTTATAATTTAATAGGATATATTGATTGGAAGTTAAGTTTAGAGAAACAAATAATTTATTGTGAGATTTCAATAAGAGTCCTGTTTTTAGAAAGATGTAATATGAAGAAAAAATTTTTCATTATAACCAATATTTTCATTATAATGCATTTATTTTTTAAAGTGTTTAAATGTTTGGCATTTGAACCATCATTTTTCCTTGTTTCAAACTTTTTCATAATCCTTCCTTCATATATATTGTTACTTTTAGATTATAAATTTAACCTTACAGAACATAAATGTTTTTATATTTTAGTAAAAGCAATCATCTCCACTTCCCACTTCCTTATCTTCAATTGAACAAATGAGGGAAAGAGTAAAAACTCATTTCTGGTCCCTTGATGTTGTTGGTCTGGCCCATTTTCCAAATGCAGTGGGTCAGAGATATAAGCCTAGGTTACATGAAAGAACATTTAAGAACAATCAAGGTTTAAGAGGAAAGCAGCTGCTACTAACATGTCAAAGTATTAAATATTTCTGTATATGTAATTGAAGGAAATGGAGAAGACAGCGGAGTGTTCAGGATGAGGCCCAGGTTCACTGTCATTTGAAAGAAGGTGTTAATGATCTTTCCTTTAGGTCTCTTTCTTTGGGTTAGGGATGT
Source organism: Ovis aries (assembly GCF_016772045.2). Lineage (NCBI taxonomy): Eukaryota > Metazoa > Chordata > Mammalia > Artiodactyla > Bovidae > Ovis > Ovis aries. The sequence goes on from NC_056061.1 coordinate 54,290,388, forward strand.
ATTAAGAAAGTCTCCTTATGTATACTGCATAGAAAAAATGTGTAGCTCAACACATATAAGGCTTCTTTTTAATGGCAGAAAGAAATGATGAGACTATAACTGAAAATTAACTTCCAGTTTGCAAACTCATTGGGCCATGTGAATTTTTCTTAAGGTTCCTGAGCTTCCTTGGTAGCTCAAAGGGATAAGAATCTGCCTGCAATGTGGGAGACCTGGGTTTGATCCCTGGGCCAGGAAGATCCTCCGGAGAAGGAAGTGGCAACCTGCACCAATATTCTTGCCTGGAAAATTCCATAGACAGAGGAGCCTGGTGGGCCCCAGTCCATGGGGTCACAAAGATCGGACATGGCTGAGTGACTAACACTTTCACTTTCACTCTAATACATTTTGGTCAGACAGTAAGCCTTCACCATAAAATAAAGGTGAATGGACTGGAAAACTGAACAGACTAAACTTCATTATAAATTTGAATGTTTAAATATGTACAGGGAGTTCAGCACTTCAAATATAATGCTTATTTTAAGTGATCTTTGAAATAAAGCAGTGTATGAGTGATGGTATAACTTTAAGATAAAATAAGTTTACATATGTATAAATTTATAAATATATATAAATGTTTTAAAGCACATATAGTTCTCTCAAATAGATGAAAGTTTAAATATCAACATATTACTGCTAGCAAGAATGTGCAGAATGTAAGTCACAATTCAAGACCTGGGCACAGTGATAAGACTGCTATCTCATTTGAGTAACAGCTCCTCATATCAGGTGTAAGCAACATCATCTTCTGAGATTCTCATTCTTATGTCTAGCCTTTATTTTAGCTCATAGATGTGTCATTGGAATTTTTCCATTTAACAGCCAAGCCCTGTGACAGGATAATAAGTGGACAGTCCAATAATGTGATTATAGAGAAGAGCATGTTTTCATCCAGGAGAGATGGAAATTGTTCATACAAAAGAAAAAGAAAAGTGAAAGGAACATTAAGAGAAATAAAACTTTAAGGGTGAGAATTTGGTGTTTACAAATATGCTTTCCTTCAGTGCTAGTTTTTGCAAGTAAGTGCTTTATTTTGTGGTCTTGGTAAATCATGGCTGCTTAACTATGAGTTTAAAGCTGTTAAATTACCAACAATCCATCCCCTAAAACATATGCATGAAAAGATGTAAAATAAAATAAAGCAATAAAGAAAATTTCCTGTTTAAAATTTAATGCTGATATGATTAAAAACATATATCAACAGCTTAAAGGCAATCAGACTTCATAATCTAGGAGTAAGCTTGTTATAATAAAAACAAGCCTCATTGTCACTTCTGCATGCCAGATTAATTTATTATCATTTCCAAAAAGCTGAAAATGGTGAGAGTGATTCCTTTGTTTGAATTGAGAACTACATCTGGGTCAGAGTTAATAGCTATCTGAAAGGAAAGTATCATTTGAGAAGGCTTGGGGGTATGCCTGAAGCTTTTTACTTTTATGTCATTTGCTAATAAGCTAGTTATCTGGAAGCTATTAAATTAGAATATTTGATTTTCCTGAGACTAAAAAGTACTGGACTCATAGTTAATATTTTGTACATAAGGCTTCCATTACATTCTGCAACCTTTAAAATCCAAGGTTCGGGCATGTTTTTTCTTTCTCCTTCCTGCCTTCGTTCTTTCCTCCCTTTCTCCATCTTTCTCTTCCTGTGCCTCCTTCCCTCCCTTCCTTCTTTTCACTTTAGGAAATGTTTCTCTATTTGTTGTATGTTACATAAGTATTATAAGAATTGAATTAAGAAAATATTCTGAGTTTATGTTTTACAAACCTTCAAACTTTAGAACTATGCCTGGTTTAAAGAACTTTATACTTAATATTTGTACTGCATAAACTTGCTGGTTTATATTAGTATATGTGCTAAGTTTTCAAAAGCCTATATCCATAGACTAACTAGTTATACTCTAAGTATTCCCTCCTCCCCCCGCCTTTACTGGGAAAATAAGTATCAGTTCAGTTCAGTTCAGTCACTCAGTCGTGTCCGACTCTTTGCGACCCCATGATCGCAGCATGCCAGGCCTCCCTGTCCATCACCAACTCCCAGAGTTCACTCAGACTCATGTCCATCGAGTCGGTGATGCCATCCAGCCATCTCATCCTCTGTCGTCCCCTTCTCCTCCTGCCCCTAATCCCTCCCAGCATCAGAGTCTTGTCCAATGAGTCAACTCTTTGCAGGAGGTGGCCAAAGTACTGGAGTTTCAGCTTTAGCATCATCCCCTCCGAGGAAATCCAGGGCTGATCTCCTTCAGAATGGATTGGTTGGATCTCCTTGCAGTCCAAGGGACTCTCAAGTGTCTTCTCCAACACCACAGTTCAAAAGCATCAATTCTTCGGTGCTCAGCCTTCTTCACAGTCCAACTCTCACATCCACACATGACCACAGGAAAAACCATAGCCTTGACTAGATGGACCTTAGTCGGCAAAGTAATGTCTCTGCCTTTGAATATGCTATCTAGGTTGGTCATAACTTTTCTTCCAAGGAGTAAGCGTCTTTAAATTTCATGGCTGCAGTCACCATCTGCAGTGATTTTGGAATCCCCAAAAATAAAGTCCTACACTGTTTCCACTGTTTCCCCATCTATTTGCCACAAAGTGATGGGACCGGATGCCATGATCTTCGTTTTCTGAATGTTGAGCTTTAAGCCAGCTTTTTCACTCTCCACTTTCACTTTCATCAAGAGGCTTTTAGTTCCTCTTCACTTTCTGCCATAAGGGTGGTGTCATCTGCATATCTGAGGTTATTGATATTTTTCCCAGCAATCTTGATTCCAGCTTTTGTTTCTTCCAGTCCAGCGTTTCTCATGATGTACTCTGCATAGAAGTTAAATAAGCAGGGTGACAATATACAGCCTTGACATACTCCTTTTCCTGTTTGGAACCAGTCTGTTGTTCCATGTCCAGTTCTAACTGTTGCTTCCTGAGCTGCATACAGGTTTCTCAAGAGGCAGGTCAGGTGTTCTGGTATTCCCATCTCCTTCAGAATTTTCCACAGTTTATTGTGATCCACACAGTCAAAGGTTTGGCATAGTCAACAATGCAGAAATAGATGTTTTTCTGGAACTCTCTTGCTTTTTCCATGATCCAGCGGATGTTAGCAATTTGATCTCTGGTTCCTCTGCCTTTTCTAAAACAAGCTTGAACATCAGGAAGTTCATGGTTCACATGTTGCTGAAGCTGGCTCAGAGAATTTTGAGCATTAGTTTACTAGCATGTGAGATGAGTGCAATTGTGCGGTAGTTTGAGCATTCTTTGGCATTGCCTTTCTTTGGAATTGGAATGAAATTGACCTTTTCCAGTCCTGTGTCCACTGCTGAGTTTTCCAAATGTGCTGGCATATTGAGAGCAGCACTTTCACAGCATCATCTTTCAGGATGTGAAATAGCTCCACTGGAATTCCATCACCTCCACTAGCTTTGTTCGTAGTGATGGTTTCTAAGGCCCAATTAACTTCACATTACAGGATGTCTGGGAAAATACTATAGGGCAGGAAAATGTGGGAGTGTTAGTGAACCACGTAGGAACAAACTGAACTTGAGGAAAAAGTAAAAATGAAATAAATGTTATGACCAGTACTGAACTTAGTGTGTGTTTGACAAGTGTTGCACATTTTTTAGACTATAATTTTTTATACTTGGTTTCCGTTTATCCAGTTTCTTTCTCTTTTATTCTTTTTTCCTCTCCTTTATCAGGACTTTATTTCTTTTCTCTCCTTTCTTTTTCCCACCAATTTTTTTTTTCGTCTACTAACAAGAAACGTTTCTGCTCTGAGCAGATCTTTAGAATGCCAATGTCCTTACATTTAGTTTTACAAGTGCAAAGTGTGGGTGTTTGTGTGTATGGTGTGTCTGTGTGTTTTAGAAGTTTTTATTGTAAGGAAATTTAAAACAGAAATTTGAATATATTATCTTTCTCCTTTGCCTAACATTTTATACAAATTCTACATAGTTTCAGAAATAAACTACAGTAAACAGTTCAGAATTTCTGTGGCGTAGTCTTTCCTTAAAATTTCTTCAGTTCAGTTCAGTTCAGTTGCTCAGTCTTGTCTGACTCTTTGTGACCCCATGAATCGCAGCACGCCAGGCCTCCCTGTCCATCACTATCTCCTGGAGTTCACTCAGACTCGCGTCCGTCGAGTCAGTGATGCCATCCAGCCATCTCATCCTCGGTTGTCCCCTTCTTCTCTTACTTAGTAGAAATGTCTATATTGACTTATTTTAATTTGAAATATAGCTACAAGTAGATCTTCCTGTGATGCTTTCCTCAATGTTCCAGCTATGGAACTGCAAGTATGAAAACATTATGACTAGTTTCTTCAAGTGCTTATTCAACACAGTCTATGTTAAAAATTAATTTCTTTAGCACAGGCAATCAATGACTAATGAATGCGACTTAAAATTTTTCATGTATAATATCATTATTTATATATTTTGGAGGTAATTTTCCCACTGCAGCAACATTAAGGGAGTAGGATTTGGTCCAAGAACAATCTCCAAACTTGGTTTATTTATCTCCTAATGAAGCTGAAGTGTAGAAATCTATAGTACAACTTCAATGTGTTGTTGTTTTGTTTGCAGGGGAAAGAAATGGGTTGAAACACTCTTGATTTTTTTGTTTACCAGGGTTTTGCTTTGCCTGTGTAATCTGATTCTTATCTCTAGTTGCGCAACTCTATAGGAGAGAAAAACACAAGGAATTTTTCTGCTCTTGCTCACTGCAATTTCATGCCAATTTTATCTGCGCCCATACCACTGCCTTTTTTTTTTTTTCAATTTACCTGTTAGTAGTTCTCTAACAAAATATTCAAAAGAATAACTGCTGTAGGTTTTTTGTTCTTTCCCTTTATCTTTCCAGTTTCATAGTCTCTTCTTCCTCAAGTTCCATTCTTAGTCTTCATCAAATTATTATTCTTCCTATTTATTTGGAAAGATTCAGGGCACTTTCCCTCTTTCTCTGTTTGTCAGTTTGTGATTCCTTTCGATTTAAGAGAAAGAGATGATTATACTATAAAGCCAAACTGTCTCTTTGTCCTTGACCCAGTTCTTTCAATTTCATAAACAGTATTATTCTTAAATACACTGTTTTCCAGATTAGAATCACACAGCCTTTCTAACATTCATAGTTGTTCCCACATCCCTCTCTAGCTACAGTCCTCTTTCCTTCATTTCCTTTACTGCTGAATATCTTACAGGAACATCTTCAGTGTCCCTTTCAGGTCTATTCACATGACTTAAATTCATGTAATTGTTTTTTTCTTCTCTCTCCTTCTGTTGGGATCACCATCTCAAGATCGACTCATTGTCAGCTTTAATAGCCATGTATTCACTCTCAATCTACTTAGATCTTTAATGCATTTCACTCTTTAAAACTGTGCTTCCTTGACTTCTGGGAGAGTGCATTACAATGCTCTGCAGTTCTCAAGTTCTACTCTTCTTATTGCATAAATGCTCAATCTTTTTAAAATATTTCTTCTCACTCCTCTATATTGTAATAATAACATTAATATTGTTATATTAATATTTGTGCTCTCTTTTATGCTCTCTGTTAAACAGTACACTTCAAAAATCCCATCTCCCCCAGGACTACAGCTCTTTCTTCTCTGAAAAATCATTTTAAAAAAACAATGGCTTCCTGTTTTTAAAGGCTTTTTGTTTGTATGGTTATATTTAATTTTCAGTATGAACTTGTGAGGTAGATATTATTATACTCATTTAATAGACTCCTGAATTAATATTTTTCAGTTTCCAACTATCTGGCCATTTTACAAAAGTCAACTGGACATGCATTGTACTTAGGCATTCAATATAGTGCAGTAACATATGTAGGATTAAGTTTATAATCTTTTTTTCCTATACTATCCAGTGTCTTCTCCAAAATTTCCTACTGTGGTTAATAATACAAGTACTAGCCAAGTCATTTAGTTCAAAATCTTGAGTTAAGTTCAGTTTTAAACAATAGAGACTTTGGGCCAGAATTACCTGGATTATCATCTCTTTGTAGCTACAATGATTTGTGTCTTCCCACAGCACTTCTGATATCAAATGTGTGGGTTTTGCACATTAAGAAATTCTTCAGTTCTCTGTGGACACCAACTGGCTTGCCTACAGTTTAGTTCAATTCTGACACAAAGTACCTGGAGCCACAGGTAAAGGACTCAGCCCTACAACACTGCCCACATTTCAGATACCAGTCACATGTAGAGGACCCCCAAGTTATTTGCACTCTTGTCCAATTTGGCTGCAAATCCAAGGTTACCATGACCTCCTCCTTAAGTTGCTACAGTGACCCACAGAACTCAGGGAAACATTTCACTTACTATTACCAATTTGTTATAAAGAATATTAATATAAAGGATACAAATGAACAGCCGGATGACAAGGCATATGCAGAAAGGTCTGGAAGGGTGCTGAGCATAGGAGCGTCTGTCTCCATGGAGTTTGGTGAGTCCCACCCTTCCAACACAAGGATGCATTCACCAGCCTGGAAGCTCTCCAAATACTTTCCTTTAAGGTTTTCATGAAGATTCCATTATGTGTTTAGGAGTGATTGATAAGTCATTGACCGCTGGTGGTTATTATCTTGATTTCCAGTCCCCCAACACTCCTTAGTGGGAGATCTAGGTGTGAGATTGAAAGTCCCAACCCTCTAATCAGATGGTTTATTCCTCTGGCAACCATCACCAATCCTAAAGCTATCTAATGGCCTATAAAGAATTGCTTTCTCAACCTAAACTCAGATATGGTCTAAAGGGACTTCCTTTGAATAATAAAGGACACTCTTCATCCCTATCACAGAGGAAGTTTCAGGATTTTTGGAACTCTGTGCCAGGAATTGGGGATGAAGACCACATTTATGTTTCTTATTGTTCCATGATATCACAGTTGTCTTCTTAATTACTTGTCATTACTTCATTACTTCTTCATTACGTGTCAACTCATTCTTCAAAAGTCCGCAGAAATGCCCTCTCACTTGATTCCAAAGTTCTTAGGAACCTTCTCACAACTCTTTGTTTCTGTAGCACTCTTTTATTGCCATCCTGATACTGATGGATACTGTGCTTTTTAGAGCTCAGAGTCTTGGGTTAGACAAGCCTGTACTTGGATCCTCATGCTGTCATTTTGTTACCCAGCCTAAGCTCATACTGCTTGCTTCACGAAGGCCAGTTATTGAGAGACAAGTTGTTAAGGGCAAGGAATAATGAGTACATTTCGAAAGCCAGCTAACCAAGAAGATGATGGGCTCAAGCCCCAAAGAACCATCTTGTCTGAGATAGAATTCAGACTCCTTTTATACTAGAAGTGGAGGAAGTAAAGTCAAACACTCTGTGGTTCCCATCAGCCTCCCAAGGGGGTGTGTTAATTTCTTTCTCCCTGCAGTCATTCATAGGTGGACCTAGTCAGGATGTTTCCTGTGAGCTAAACAAAGGTATTTTAACTTAATGCTCATTACTTGGGGAGCAGGATTCCCAGAGATGGGCCATTATGTATAATTTAAGCTTATAGGGAGCATACATTTAGTTATTAATTTGTGATAGAATACAAAAGCTTCTTCCCTATTACAGCTTACAAGCTGGATGACTTGTCGTAAGTTACTTAACATTTCTGAAGCTTCATTTTTCCATAGCGGTAAACAATGTTAATAATGCCTAGTTTGTGGAATACTTACAAAGATGAAATGAGATAATAATGCTCAAAGCTGGAACATAAAAAAATACTCAAAAGATTACTAGTTTGCTCACCTCCTAAAGCATAACATTGTGAAAATATGCAGAACCTGGGATTTGAAAAAGTTGGTTCCCAGTTTTGTGTCCCTTTGGCCTGGCAGTGCTGTTCCTAGTCATAACAATTAAACTCATAATACTTTTATTATCTTCCCTGTGCAGTGGGATGGATTATAATTCCATGTACAATGGGATGGATTATAATAACTATTTGATGGGAAATTTTTCTGTGACGATGTTCATAAAACTATAAGATTTGGGATCAAATGTAAATAATGATTAAAATCAAGCACTTGAACAAAGGAGTCATATTTTGTGCATCTTTGCATGAACAAGCATGAATTACATGAACAAACATAAATAACAGTTTCTTATATAGGAAAAGCCTGTAGTGTGGATTGAATTTACTTTGATTTTTCTTCTGTAAGTCAAAGCCATTCTCCTAATTAGGTCACGATCTCCTTGGCAACTAACTATAAGGGTCATCTTCTTGGACACCTTGCCTCCAGGTTTTAGTGCTTTCATTACAATGATGTACAATAATCCTGTCTGAACACTCATATGACCATACCATTCCCTTTTTCAAGAACGTTCAATGGCTTGCTTTTTCCTAGCACAACAAAACTAACCTTCTCCCTTGAATTTTAAAATTCTCCATCTGTTCCTACTCTTCCTAGGCAATATTATTTTCCATTATTCCTTAACAAGCTTCCACTGCTTTACCGAGACAGGTATATTTTTTGTCTCTAGTAAACTAGGCCCTCAAGATACAAATTTGCATAAAATATTCAGTAGCATGTTCCTTATTTTCTTCTCACCTTCTATGCTTTTACACATGCTGTTTAAGTCTTCTGGAATGCCTTCTTGTCTCCCATCTCCTTACATAAATCTACAGAAATTCTATGACCCAACAAATGTTTTTTATTCCCCTGTCAGTTTTTCCTTTTATTCTCATTAATCCTCCCCTCTCTTAATGTCATCATATAGTCTTTTAAAATAGATGATTGGGTCATATAATATAAGATTCAGAAGGTACATGGGGCATACAGAGTCTTTGTCCCTTAGCAACTTCCCATTTCCCTCCTCCCACAGATGTTCCATATATAAACACATATATATATATATGTGTATGTGCATATATACATATATATATATCCTCCCATCATCCATTACCCCTGCCTTTTACTACAAATAATGAAGGGAGTGATGAAGCTGTTCCTAAGCAGGTCATGTTCAAGAGGAAGCCTTAATGAAGTGAGCGTAACTAGTGAAGATCCAGGGAAACAAAATTCCAGACAAAGTAAACACCAATTGCAAGGTCATGTGAAGCATGTGGCAGCAAGCTTGTTGTGCTCCAGGAAAAGCAAACTGGCCAGTGTAGACATATTGGGGGAGTGAGGATGCGATCAAAGCAGGTGAGGGTGGTGTGGGATAGGGCCAAATAAAGTGATCTAAAACACAATAAGAAGTTTGGAATTTATTCAAAACTTGATGGACATCTATTATAGGATTTTGAGCAGAGCATGCTGTAAGCTGCTTATGTTTAAAGATGAGCATCATAGATATTACATTGAAATCTGACAGTAGGCAAGTACAGAACAGCAGGGAAGATATTATTATTTGGAAGTCTCAGGAAAAATGGAAGTTATAAAAACACTTTCTTAAATGTGTCTTGACATTGCAAATCAACTGAAATGATAGATTACTTATAAATTAATGACATTATTACATATTAATACCTAAAGGATATAGGTAGAACAAAACTGGGGAGAAATTCATAATAGTAAAAGCATCTATTTAAATTGTTGAAAGTAAACAAACTAAAAATTTAGCTAAACAAAAGTAGAGTTAAGAAAGTAGCAAAATAATTTAAGGATGAAGAAAACTGTAAGTGGGAATTTACTTAATATTGAGTAGAATTCAGTTAGGACCTACTGTATGGCACAGTGATCAGTTCTTAGTGGCTCTGTCTGTAGTATGTGATCCTCTTCCAGCAGCCATCATTCATTAAGTTGACGAATTCACCCAAGATGGACCAATTATGGTTTTCTCCCTAAAATTTTGACATTAAAAATTGTAAGAAACTGAGCCCCAGAGTATTTAGAGCATAGAAAAGTGGTCTGCATCTGAGGTCCTCTGTTCTTCTGCACATATGGTGCAGACTCTCCAAAAGGTACCTGGACTCATGGATAGATTAAAGGAAGCAATTTCCACAACTTTATCATCCATACAGACTCTAATTATGCTTTTCTCATTTTAATTTTCTCCTTTACAAAAAAGGCATACATCTCACTTAGACTTCTTGAATATTGCAGTGGTAAGTTGCACCAGTATGTAAAAAGCACCAGGATGTCAAAGAAGAAACATTTGGAAATACTGATGTCACTATTGAAGAAGTGAAGGCATAATGAAAGGTAACAAATCCTCTTACAAGTCAGGAGATTTCTTATCTAGAACTGAATAAATTTAAGAGCTTAAAAGGATTTTCACTGATTAATCATTAAAAACAATTTTAAAAGAAATACCACTAAGTAATTTTTGCCCTATGACTGATAATGTGTTAAAAGAATCTAAAACATTGCTATATCAAAACTCCTTTTAGAACCAATTATTAATCTATATGAACAAATTTCCTTAGCACTTATATCTATGAAAATGAAAACAGGAATAATATGAATTTTGAGCTCTAACTCATTTAAACAGTATTAACATTTGCCAGTAAATATATGAATTAATCAGAAAAAATAAAATCAAGAAATCTTTAGTCCCACTCATTTCATTAAGAAATACATTTTTAAAGTTTACACTTTATGATTAATAACTGTTAAAATTTGTGAACTGCTAAATCAACAGAGGACAACTAGTAATTATAATAATAATTTGATCCAAAAGGAAAAAAAATAATTTAACACTTGGAAACTTATAATCAAATAAAATTAAATGTTAAATTTACATGCATAGTTTTCTTGAAGAGAAAACTTAAAAGATAATAAATACAAGAGGCTCAGAATAAAAATATGTATCACCTTGGTATAAAATGTTGTGGGATCAAGTGAAACATAAAAAGGAAACAAGGAATGATGGAAAATTTTTACTTATTAAAGTCTTTGGAAAATGGTTTGTAGTGAGTGTAAAGTCATTATGGTATTTAGAGTGCACTGAATATATTTCGATGAGTTTAAATGAATATATTAAAATGTTTAATTTTTAGTCATATATTTATAACATACAGAAAGTTATCTTTTTGTAACTACTCAAGTTTATAATATAAAATTTTAATTTTTGTATTATAAATGTTGAATATAAAATTTAATTTTATAATACAAAAATGATTTTTATGGAGATAACAGAAGCAAAATGTTTTACAACTTGTTTTAAAGAGAAGACTCACTCCTGAAACTTGTACCGCAGGGATCTGGTGAGAATCTCTTCATTTCACAAACATAAGTTCAATTTGCAACTGAAAGAACCTAACAATTGCCAGATTTTTATGGTATACACATTAAGAACATAGGTTTTGAGTTTGAATCCTTGATTGGCCACTTGCTCTCTATATGATGTTGGAGAAGTAACATTGACTTATTCTTCAATTACTTCATCTGAGAAGTGAGGAAAAATATAGTACCTATCTCAAGAGTTGTAAGAATTATGTTAATACAGTGACTGGCATTTATTAAGAATTAGAAATATTAGTTATTGTTGATACAATGAAGATGTGGGTTCTGATTAAAGATATAGGAGGGAATATGAGAACATTTCAAACAAGTATTTGACAAAATAACTGTGAAAAACTGGATTAATTGAATTTTTCTCTAAGAAAATATAAATTGCTGAATTCTAATCATGTAAAGTTCACAGGGTTCTCGAGGCAAGAATACTGAAGTGGTTTACCATTCCCTTCTCCAGTGGACCACATTCTGTCAGACGTCTCCACCATGACCTGTCCCTCTTGGGTGGCCCCACATGGCATGGCATACAATCACTTCATGGAAAATAGATGGGAAAATAGTGGAAACAGTGTCAGACTTTATTTTTGGGGGCTCCAAAATCACTGTGGATGGTGATTGCAGCCATGAAATTGAAAGATGCTTGCTCCTTGGAAGGAAAGTTATGACCAACCTAGACAGCATATTAAAAAGCAGAGACATTACTTTGCCAACAAAGGTCCGTCTAGTCAAGGCTATGTTTTTTCCAGTGGTTTTGTATGGATGTGAGAGTTGGACTGTGAAGAAAGCTGAGCTCAGAAGAATTGATGCTTTTGAACTGTGGTGTTGGGGAAGACTCTTGAGAGTCCCTTGGACTGCAAGGAGATCCAACCAGTCCATCCTAAAGGAGATCAGTCCTGGGTGTTCATTGGAGGGACTGATGTTGAAGCTGAAACTCCAATACTTTGGCCACCTGATGCGGAGAGCTGACTCATTTGAAAAGATCGTGATACTGGGAAAGATTGAGGGCAGGAGGAGAAGGGGACAACAGAGGATGAGATGGTTGGATGGCATCACCAACACAATGGACATGGGTTTGGGTGGACTCCGGCAGTTGATGGACAGGGAGACCTGGTGTGCTGCGGTTCATGGGGTCACAAAGAGTCGGACACGACTGAACAACTGAAATGAACTGAACTGAACTGAATCATGTAAAGTAGGAAACCTGAACAGAGCAACAGTTAACAGAAAAATCTGGCACCTAAAAAGGTAGTAGGATTAGATGATCTTATTGACAAGTTTTTTTAACTTATGAAAGATTTTTAGGTCATTTAAAACTGCTTCCAAAAACAGGACAAAGTGAAAATCCTAATGTTTATAGTAGAATTATACTATTAGTATATATAAATATGCCACTTACTTATATTGAGAATTGCTGACCTGAGAAATACCAACCAACCTATAGGATGTTCTTAGATAGGAAAACTCAGCATGGAATAATACCAATTGTCCTTTAATTAACCTATAAATAGAGTGTAATTCAAATGAAAATTTCAATAAAATCATGATTCTAAATTTTATCTGAAATTAATCAGTGTATGAAAAGAAATGGGCATACTCATATATGCTTTGGAGAAGGCAATGGCAACCCCACTGCAGTACTCTTGCCTGGAGAATCCCAGGGACAGGGGAGCCTGGTGGGCTGCTGTCTCTGGGGTCGCACAGAGCCGGACACGACTGAAGCGACTTAGCAGCAGCAGCAGCAGCATATATGCTTTGTGGGAGTATTATTTGTTACAATATTTGTGGGGATTACATGACATTACATATCTAGATGAGGAATGTGCATGTTTTTTGATCTAGCAATGAGGTGGATATTGATTGATGAAGATGTTAATAAGGGAAGAAAGAAAGTTGACAAACTGTTTAGTATGATTTTATTTCACTGAAAATCCATATTTATACATTTAAATATATTTGAATATATAGAGGAAAACTCAAATATATTTAAATGTATGAATATGGATTTTACCTGTCTCCTTAAAAACTTGTATGCAGGTCAAGAAGAAACAGAACTAGACGTGGAACAACTATCTGGTTCCAAACTGGGAAAGGAATGTGACAAGGCTGTTTATTGCTCTGCTTGTTTAACTTACATGCAGAGTACATCATGAGAAATGCCAGCTGAATGAATCACAAGCTGGAATCAAAATTTCCAGGAGAAGTATCAACAACCTCGGAGATGATACCACTCTAATGATATAAGTGAAGAGGAACTAAAGAGCCTCTTGATGAAGGAGAAAGAGGGGAGTGAAAAACCTGGCTTAAAATTTAACATTACTACTTAGCTTTCACATGCATTTGGGTTTGGGTATGTGTATGTGTTGGAGAAGGCAATGGCACCCCACTTCAGTACTCTTGCCTGGAAAATCCCATGGATGGAGGAGCCTGGTAGGCTGCAGTCCATGGGGTCACGAAGAGTCGGACACGACCGAGCAACTTCCCTTTCACTTTTCACTTTCATGCATTGGAGAAGGAAATGGCAACCCACTGCAGTGTTCTTGCCTGGAGAGTCCCAGAGACGGGGGAGCCTGGTGGGCTGCCGCCTATGGGGTTGCACAGAGTCGGACACGACTGAAGTGACTTAGCAGTGTGTATGTGTGCTTGAATAAGACATACTCTCGTACTTTTATTTGGCAAGGAAAGATTGTCTTCTCAACCTTTCTTTGGACCTGCTGTGGTTCCTGGTAGGATTTATATATAAAAGAAAGCAAAATGTGTGCATAAGCTCTTTTCTGAGATTCTGTGCGTTTTTGAAAGCTGAATTTCAGAGAAACCATTTCAGTGTCTTATTAAATTAGTCACTGGAAGAAATTGATGTAGCTTTTACAAGAAATGAAAGTTCCCAGACAGTGCTGAGGCTCTACAAGAATGAGCATCAGTAGGCAGGTAAATCAGTCATACAAAATGAAATTATGTATGCACTTATTAAGGGTTACCCTCTTACTAAGTAAATGAGAATTTTTTATGAGAAATATTGCTTATAACTGAAAGCCCTTGGTTGTGGGAATATAATGACAACATTGTACCATAAAGAATGCTGAGCGCCGAAGAATTAATGCTTTTGAATTGTGGTACTGGTGAAGACTCTTGAGAGTCCTTTGGCCTGCAAGGAAATCAAAAGAGTCAATCCTAAAGGAAGTCAACCCTGAATATTCATTGGAAGGACTGATGCTGAAGCTGAAGATACTTTGGCCACCAGGAGAAGTGGTGGCCAAAGCTGACTCATTGGAAAATACCCTGATGCTGGGAAAGATTGAAGGCTGGAGGAGAAGAGGGCCACAGAGGATGAGATGGTTTGATGGCATCACCGTCTCAGTGGACATGAGTTTGAGCAAACTCTGGCAGACAGTGAAGGTCAAGAAAGCCTGGCATGCTGCAGTACATCGGATCATAAAGAGTCAGACATGACTTAGCGACTGAACAACAGCAATGGGGAGCTCAAGACTATTTTCTGGCACAGTTTTCAATGTTGTTTATTGCGGGTAGACTCTGCTCTGAAAAGCCAGGTGAAAAGCTCTTGCATCTCTTTCCATCTCCCCTGCCCCACCTCCTAATTTTATTTTTCTTTATGTGCTGTAAGTGTAAAGGGGCCCTAGGGGCCCCTTGTTTGCTTTTTGTTACTCTTCGCTTTAGTGGGCCTTCTTATCAGTTTGAGCAAACTCCGGGAGATAATGAAGGACAGGGAAGCCTGGCGTGCTACAGTCCATAGGGTCACAAAGAGCTGGACATGACTTAGCAACTGAATAACAACATAAACTTGAGACCACCTGTTTGCCTGAATTCTTTTTACAAAATATGGAAAATGCAGATTTTAAAAAAAGGTATTTTACTTCCTTCCAAACGTTTGAAGTCAGAAACATTAAAGGAATAAAGCAAATCTTTTAGTACTGAATATTCTTAGGAAGTAAAATCTTGTTTTTTTGTTAATACAAATATAGTCTTTCAAAGCATTCTTTTAATTTAGCACATGTTATTTAAATAATTTATAGTTACAAGTTAGATAATAAATGTTTATTAAGAACCACTTATGTGAAACATAAAGGTATTTTTTTTCTTGATAAAGGTGAAGGGGATCTGCAAGTAAAATCAGAGGATACAGGAGAAAAATAAAAAGGAAAATCCACTTTGAAAAAAATTTGGGGACTCCAGGAAGATTTGGATTTTAAATGACTAATAGAAACTGTTTGCTGAAGGAGCTTGCGTTTGGAAAGCTCAAGGTCCCAGCTGTGAGGCTCTCCCCAAGCCAAAGACTTTCTTTTCAGGGACTCATTAGAGCAAAGCAAGAAAGTGAGTCCATATCTAAGAACCAAATGTATTGCAAAAGTTATGGGTGATGGGTCAGCAATCGTTGTTAAGAGCAGAAGTTCTACTATCCTTTTAAGTTCTACCTCCCATATTAAATCAGTTACTTCATCACCACTTTCAGTCTCCTTATTCCTTATTTCCCAGATCATTCTGTACTGTTCCTTGCTGAGTCCATACGCGTAAAAGGAGGTAGCAGTGCTGTTCTCAGCACAGACTTTGCCTCTTATGTCTTTTTGGCCCCTGAAACTAAAAAACTAAAAAAAAAAAAAAAATGCATTAAATGTCTAATTTTTGTTTAGCTCTGTGCCAGTGTCAAGCTAGCTCCAGTCAAGAATCTTTGTAAATAATGGCAATAAAACTTAATAGGAAAGAACTGCAGGAGTTTCCTATATACTGTATTTTTTTCTTCAGGAAGAACTCCCCTCTACATGTAAGGTTTTCCTGTCCCAGCATGTCTTCTTTTTCCCAGAGCCTCTCTTGTTGAAGTGACATTGAGTTCAAAGGACACAGTAAGTCACTTTTCTCTTCTTATTTCATCACAAGTGACAGGTGTTTAAGCTGAACTGTTTTCCTTTCCTGAAGAACTGGTAACTTTGAGTTTGTTGAAGGTGAGTCTTTCTATTAAAAAACTGGTGAGAAAGTAATTCTCTCAAGACTTCCTTACTAAGTACTTCACACAAGTCTAATGTTGTGATTTATATATAATTTGTCATCTACAGTCCAATGTGGAGTTAATGTTTAAGGGTTATTTTTTTCCTTGGCTAATTTTCTCTTTGCTTATTCAGGCAAATGTTGTGCCTTTTTATTTTATTCTTTTTTTAATTTGTACATTTGCTGTGAATGAAAGAAGTTCATGTAGGAGACATTGTGTTGTGTTCCAAAGATTTTCTTTAAGCATTTTAGTAATATCTTAAATAATAATGATTTTTGTGTTAACAGCCAAAAAAGGCAAGTAAATTGGGTATTTTGACTATTTTTAACGCATGCTACTGATTCTTCCCATGTTTTTGGAACTATGTAGTTTTACATGAGTTTGGTTTCTGAAGGCCAACACTAGGGGTCACCCTTCTTTATTTTAAAGTTTTAGGCATTGCCCAGATCCCACTGACAGACCATTAATCTCAGAAGGAAGTAAGCAATTTTGTAAAGAAAAGCAAAAGACTTTTGGCACAAAGTGCTAGTAATTTCATTTCTCGTCCTTACCCTGTTGTAAAGATCAAATTTGTAACAGTTTTATGAATGAGGGAATGTTGTTGAGCTCTTTTGTGCAAAAACCATTTTGAGAATAAAAATAAACTCAGGTGGTTAGAAGAAGGGCTTTTAAGATAATAAACATTTTAGGGTATAATATATAGGGTATTACTTAAAACCATTTAATTTTAAAAGGAGGTTTTCACTTAATAATTTACTTACAGATATGCTAATGATGTTGCTTAATAAAATAGTAAAAATATCTTCCTAAAATGAAATGAGAGAGGTTAGGTAATTAATGATTATGCATATCATAACTATGGGTTTATAAAAATTATCTAAGAATGAAATTGTAGATAAAAGATATGCTGAACTGTATCATGTTTTTCACTCTCTAGTGTGTCTGTGTGTGTATCTGTTTGAAAGAATATTTCTATTTATCCTAATGCAAAAAAGTTGCAGAGTAGCAATCATTAACTCAAGATTTATTCCACAGTTCAGCTTTGAAGATAGGGTTTACAGATTTATTAGGAAGCATGTTTCTCTCTGGAATATTTCAAAGATGATGTGACCCTAAAAGAGATACTTATAATGCCAAAGAGTGCTCTTCTCCCAAGAATTCTGTTCAACAGTCTTTTTTTTTTTTTTTCCCTTTCCTTTAGAAACTCTTACTTTTGGCCTCTTCTTTATTTTTCCTTGTTTTGAATGGTTTTCTAGATAATAAAGAATAAGCATTTTAGTTAAAAATTTTAGTTAAAAATGCTTGTTATGTGTGAGACATTAAGTCTTCATAACATCCTCATTTTGCCTCATGAAGAAACCGAGGCATAGTGGTTTATACAGAGTACCAGAGTACCAGAGGCCTGCTCTGAACAGAGGCTGTCTGACTATAGAAATCCTGCTCCTAAGCTCTAGGCTATGCTAAGTTTACCACTGACTACACAATTGTGTACCAGTTACACAGTGTACATGGAGAAACACCCAAAGAGACATTTATACATTAGGTAACAAATGTATGATTATCTGTAGCCATCTGAAGACAGTGTTGCTGTTTCAATGGAGTGATTCTAATAGTGGTACTTTTGGACAATAGTGGGATTAATAGGGCAGCTATTTGGGAACACTGAGACCCTAAATTTTCCATTCAAAGGGAGCCATCTTAACTTGGAAGGAAGAGTCTCATTCAGGTGATTAGCAGGGCCAGCAGTTTCCATGGCAATAACTAGGTGATACACTCCTGTTGTTTGTTCATAGTGATGTTCCAGTGTGCTGAACAGGAAGGCAGGGAATGGTTAAATGGCTATTCAGTTACACTTAATTTGTTCTTTAGCTATTTTTTCCTGCATGTAGGTATTCCTAAGTCCAGAGGAAGAACAAATTTCTCCTTTCTCTGTGCTGCTACAGCAATTTGTATATATATATTTACTACACTTTTCTCATTTCCTCATAATTATGTCTTTAGTTTCTTCTTTCTACACCTAATCTACAAATTCACTGAAGCTGAGACAATGTCTTATTCTTTGTAGCATGTCCAACATGTAGCACATTGTCAGACATATTAGAAACTAAAAAAAAAAAAAAAAGGTTGTGAAGAAATGAACTCTCAAATTTGAAAGGATTCTGTCATATTTTTCAAAATGAGGCTATCATATTGCTCAACACTAGTAAGATAGAGGTTGAGGCTGGGCTGCATGAGGATGCTTCACTAGACTGACACAGGTGTACTGCTGCTGCTGCTGCTGCTAAGTTGCTTCAGTTGTGTTTGACTCTGTACAACCCCAGAGACAGCAGCCCACCAGGCTCTCCCGTCCCTGGGATTCTCCAGGCAAGAACACTGGAGTGGGTTGCCATTTCCCTCTCCAATGCATGAAAGTGAAAAGTGAAAGTGAAGTCGCTCAGTCGTGTCTGACTCTTCGCAAACCCATGGACTGTAGCCCACCAGGCTCCTCCATCCATGGGATTTTCCAGGCAAAAGTACTGGAGTGGGGTGCCATTGCCTTCTCCGGACACAGGTGTACACGTATACAAAAATACAGGTGATTAGAGGGAAGAAAGGGAGAGAGAGCACGAGACCAAATTGTATTTCCAGAAAGGGAAGGGACGTGTGAGACTTGTTCCACAGCCAGACCAAGGTAGCTGTTCTGAGTCAATTTCTAGATGGCAGTCTGTATAGTATACTTGAAAAGCTAAAATAATCTTTTGCAAAATTGAGTTTGGTATAGGAAATTAAATTTTCCTTACTTTATTTTCAGAGTTTACTAAAAACTCAATCTGGGGGGCTAAGCAAGCTTTCTCTTGCAATCTAGAAGCCCACTGAGGCATCTCTACTACTGCATCCCCGCATGCTGTTAACGTTTGCTCTGTGCCAGTTGGGTCATGAAATCTGCCAGTCTCCCATGTGAGCATTTTCACTCGCACTCAGTATGTTTTGAACATAGAAACTCTAAGACTGATGAGACCACAGGGAACATTCACGTGTCCACCATTATGTTGACTTCTGTGTGTCCTTAGACTTCCTCTTTCCTGTTTTCTCTGAGTAAATCCTCCTTCCTCTCTCCTGTGGTCTTGGAGGTAGCCAGTGGAGAGAAGAGGAGAAATAGGCAGGGAAGTTCTTTCTTGACTGATATTTTCATGAACGCATTGAGCTCTGTGGGACTTGATATTGTTTAAAACTACTTGTTTCTGTTCAGGCTTTTCTGTAGTTTCCTCACAGACTCCTCTCCTTTCAGCTCACACTGCAGAGAGTCTCACACCAGTAGTTTCCTCGAGGAAGAGCTTCCTATCTCACCTTCATATTTAGACATGCGTCACTCTCTCTAAATGGTTTCTTCAAAGGCCTTCTCTTTGGTTCTGACATGAAGACGAATGAACCCCTGATTCCTTTTCTCTGGGGAGAAGCTAAGCACACCAATGGTCCAAAAATTCTCTACAAATTTCCCCAGCCCTTTTATGTACTCAATGTGAGTGGGAGGTGAAGACCCACAAAATCTGTTCCTCTCACCATTTTCTGCAAATCTCATTGGTGATCTTGTGCCTGACTCAGATATGTGGTCTAAGGGCTTTGGACTTCCCACGTGGCACTTGTAGTAAAGAACCTGCCTGCCAATGAAGGAGACATAAGACACAGAAGTTCAATCCCTGGGTCAGGAAGATCCCCTGGAGGAGGGCATGGCAATCCACTCCAGTATTCTTGCCTGGAAAATCCCAAGGACAGAGGAACCTGGCGAGCTACAGTCCACGGGATCACAAGGAGCATGTATGTGACTGAGCATGCATGCATACGTATATTTATATAGCAGAAATTCTTGTAGCCTATATATATATATATATGTAATTTGTTTTCTCTGGAGGTGAAATTATGACAGACTGTACTTTCTTAGTTTTAAGTGTGAATGTGTATTCTAAAGCTGCATTTGTTTGTAAAAATAGAAACTTTAAAAATATGTAATCTTCAGTTCAGTTCAGTTCAGTAGCTAGTCATGTCCAACTATTTGTGAACCCATGGACTGCAGCACTCCAGGCTTCCCTATCCATTGCCAACTCCCAGAGCTTACTCAAACTCATGTCCATTGAGTCAGTGATGCCATCCAACCATCTCATCCTTTGTCGTCCCTTTCTCTTCCTATCTTCAATCTTTCCCAGCATCAGGGTCTTTTCCAATGAGTCAGTTCTTCGCATCACGTGGCCAAAGTATTGAGAGTTTCAGCTTCAGCATCAGTCCTTCCAATGAATATTCAGGACTGATTTCCTTTAGGATGGACTGGTTGGATCTCCTTGCAGTCCAAGAGATTCTCAAGAGTCTTCTCCAACAGCACAGTTCAAAAGCATCAATTCTTCTGTGCTCAGTTTCCTTATAGTCTGACTCTCACATCCATACATGACCACTGGAAAAATCATAGCTTTGACTAGATGGACCTTTGTAATGTCTATGCTTTTAATATGCTGTCTAGGTTAGAAATAGCTTTTCTTCCAAGGAGCAAGTATCTTTTAATTTCATGGCTGCTGTCACCATCTGCAGTGAGTTTGGAGCCCAAAAGTTAAAGTCTCTCGGTTTCCATTGTTTCCACATCTATTTGCCATGAAGTGGTGGGACTGGATGCCATGATTTTAGTTTTCTGAATGTTGAGTTTTAAGCCACCTTTTTCACTCTTCTCTTTCACTTTCATCAAGAGGCTCTTGAGTTCTTCACTTTCTGCCTTAGGATGGTGTCATCTGCATATCTGAGGTTATTGATATTTCTCCCAGCAATCTGATTCCACCTTGTGCTTCCTCCAGCCTGGCATTTCACATGGTGTACTCTGTATTTAAGTTAAATAAGCAGGGTGGCAGTATACAGCCTTGACGTATTTATTTTCCCGATTTGGAACCATTCTGTTGTTCCATGTCCAGTTCCAACTGTTGCTTCTTGACCTGCATATAGATTTCTCAAGAGGCAGGTAAGATGGTCTAGCATTCCCATCTCTTGAAGAATTTTCCACGGTTTGTTGTGATCCACACATTCAAAGGGTTTGGTATAGTCAATAAGACAGAAGTAGATGTTTTTCTGGAACTCTCTTGCTTTTTCTGTGATCCAAGGGATGTTGGCAATTTGATCTCTGGTTCTTCTGCCTTATCTAAATCCAGCTTGAACATCTGGAATTTGATGGTTCACATACTGTTGAAACCTTGCTTGGAGAATTTTGAGAATTACTTTGCTAGTGTGTGAGATGAGTGCAATTGTGTGGTAGTTTGAACATTCTTTGGCATTGCCTTTCTTTGGGGTTGGAATGAAAACTGACCTTTTCCAGTCCTGTGGCCACTGCTGAATTTTCCAAATTTGCTGGCATAGAGTGCAGCACTTTTATAGCATCATCTTTCAGGATTTGAAATAGCTCAACTGGAATTCCATCACCTCCACTAGCTTTCTTCATAGTGATGTTTCCTAAGGCTCACTTGACTTCAGATTCCAGGATGTCTGGCTCTAGGAGAAATGTTACTAGTAATCAAAGAAGTCCTAATTAAATGAACAAGATACCATTGTTGCCTTTCAAATTAGTTTGAGAAAAAAAAGAAAATGACAGTGTTGGCAAACTTGTGGAGAAATAGACACTGTAATATGCAAATATTCTAGCAACACCACTTTTTCCAGAGGGCAGTATTTTGTCTGGGTCAGCTGTGATAGGCAGACAACTTTGTGATTTTAGGCAATACTGCCCCCTTGAGATTGTCATTATTCGGTCATACAGATTTTCCTGCCTCCAGGAAACTGAGAAGTAGAAGCTCAGCTGCAGGTCTATGCCTAGGGTCCGTGCATGCGGCCTGCTTGACTATCCACTAGAGCAGAAATATATCCACCCCCAATCCTGCCCTTGTTATCTGGGAAAATGGCCAGGGATGTGAAAGGAAAGAACTGTGTTATCAGGGTCCCATTGCTTATGAAAGATCATGGTCTCAAATAGGGGAGAGCTTTATCATTGGCTGATAAGTAAAAGAAGCATCTGAATTCTGAAATCCAGAAAAATGAAGGACCACTGAACCCTGGCTATGGAAAAGAGCAAGAAGACTGCAGGATTAGAAGGCAACCACCAGGGGTGCCTTGACTGTGCAGATCACAACAAACTGTGGAAAATTCTTAAAGAGATGGAAATACCAGATCACCTTACCTGGCTCCTGAGGGTCAAGAAGCAACAGTTAGAACTAGGCATGGAACAATGGACCGGTTTAAAATTGGGAAAGGAGTATGACAGGGCTGTATATTGTCACCATGCTTGTTTAATTTCAATGAAGTGTACATCATATGAAATACTGGGCTGTATGAATCACAAACTGGAATCAAGATTGCCGGGAGAAACAACAACCTCAGATATGTAGATGATAGCCACTCTAATGGCAGAAAGTGAAGAGGAACTAAAGAGCCTCTTAATCAGGGTGAAAGAGGAAAGTGAAAAGCTGGCTTAAAACTCAACTTTCAGAAAACCAAGATCATGGCATGTGGTCCCATCATTTCATGGATAATAGATGGGGAAAAAGTAAAAACAGTGACAGATTTTATTTTCTTGGGTTCCAAAATCATTATGGATAGTGACTGCAGTCACGAAATTAAAATGTACTTGTTTTTGGAAGCAAAGCTATGACAACCTAGACAGTATGTTAAAAACCAGAGACATCACTTTGTTGATAAAGGTCTCTATGATTAAAGCTATGGTTTTTCCATTATGAGAGTTGGACCATAAGGAAGGCTGAGTGCTGATAAATTGATGCTTTTGAACTGTGGTGCTAGAGAGTCCTTTGGACAGCAAGGAGATCAAACCAGTCAATCCTAAAGGAAATCAGTCCTGAATATTCACTGGAAGGACTTATGCTGAAGCCGAAGCTCCAATACTTTGGCCACCTGATGCAAAGAGCTGACTCACTGGAAAAGACTCATGCTGGGAAACATTGAAAGCAAAAGAATGGAGAGACAGAAGATGAGATGGTTGAATGGCATCACTGACTCAATGGATATGAGTTTGAGCAAGCTCCAGAAGATGGTGAAGGACAGGGAAGCCTGACATGCTGCAGTCCTTGGCGTTACAAAGAGTCAAACACGACTGAACAACAACAGCCAGGGGCACTACAGAACTGTGATGCCTCCCTCTATTCCTCTACCGCATCAATTAAAGGAAGAAAAATTTTGAGGGTAAAGTGGAAAAACACCAAATGCTCTCATAATTTGTTTTAAGTAAGTAAGCAAGTGTTAGTTGCTCAGTCATGTCCAACTCTTCGCAACCCTGTGGCGTGCAGCCCACCAAGCTCCTCTGTCTGTGAGGTTTTCCAGGCAAGGATACTGGAATGGGTTGCCATTTCCTTCTCCAGGGGATCTTCCCTACTAGGGAGCGAACCCGGGTCTCCTGAACTGCAGGCAGATTCTTTACTGACTGAGGTACAAGGGAAGCCCATAATTTGTTTTATTACACTGCAATAGCCATATTTGTATTTACTTTTAGGGAGCCAGTAAAAAAGATCCAGATATCAAAGACCAAAATGTGTATCTGTTCAGCTAAAAATTTCACTTCTAGTGATCTATCCCAACAAAAATTACATAGCATCTCCACAGATTTTATGTCCAAGAGTGGTTACTACAAATAGTAGAAATAATCTCTGTTCAATAATAAGGGATTCCTGAATTATATTTGTCATATGATTGGATAATGAATAGCCTTAAGAATTGTTTTGAAGAATACTTCCTGTCAAGGGAAATATTGTAATATTTTCATTAATTTAAAGTGCAAAACAACACATATCCAATTTTCTAAAAACTTAAAAAGCATGTATGTATTCATGTGATTGAAAGGATATATATACCAAAATATTAGCAATTGTTAATCCGGAATAGGTGGGATTTTTTAATGATTGATATTTTCTTTTTTATTCTTCTGTATATTTCCAATGTAAAAATAATATTATTTTTATAACTATAAAATATTTAATTCAAGAATATATTTCCTCTTGAATTATAGGTACCAAATTCTTTCTTTTATGCCACTGTTATAATAATTTTTTATTGGCCTGATTCTAAGAGTCAGCAATTTTAGATAGGCTAATATGTGTCTTTAAAATTGTCCTCTTAAAATGACTGGTATTGGATTAAGTGGGTGACACTTGAATCGGGTGGCTTTCTCTTTCTTTTTTTTTTTTTTTGCTCTGGATGAAGGGGCCAGAAGGTTAAGAAAAATGAGTAAAATGATCTGATTTACATTATTTCCAAAAAAGATTGTTCTCATAATTTAGTCACAAGGAATTTAAAAATTATTTTTTTTAAACTAAGGAAGTTGATATGGTGTAGTTTGGGAAATATCTTTCTCTGTAAATAGAGCTACTGTCACTAATTAACCCATTGACTCTTTGAGAAATAAATGAAATTGATTCATGGAAAACACGTGGCTCATAGTAAATACTCTGTTAATACCTATCATTTTCTTTTACAGCAAGAAACAATAATATAATAAACATGATATTTTATATTCTGCATGATATTATAATATGTGTTCTATATATTGTCTCTTCCCTTGATTTCGGCATTGAGCACTGGTTACATATGCAGGGAGTTTTATTTATGTACTTAGCACACCACCCTTATGTCAGAAAGTGAAGAGGAACTAAAAAGCCTCTTGATGAAAGTGAAAGAGGAGAGTGAAAAAATTGGCTTAAAGCTTAACATTCAGAAAACGAAAATCATGGCATCCGGTCCCATCACTCCATGGGAAATAGATGGAGAAACAGTGGAAACAGTGTCAGACTTTATTTCTGGGGCTCCAAAATCACTGCAGGTAGTGACTGCAGCCATGAAATTAAAAGACGCTTACTCCTTGGAAGAAAAGTTATGACCAACCTAGATAACATATTGAAAAGCAGAGACATTACTTTGCCGACTAAGGTCCGTCTAATCAAGGCTATGGTTTTTCCAGTAGTCATGTATGGATGTGAGAGTTGGACTGTGAAGAAGGCTGAGTGCTGAAGAATTAATGCTTTTGAACTGTGGTGTTGGAGAAGACACTTGAGAGTCCCTTGGACTGCAAGGAGATCCAACCAGTCCATTCTGAAGGAGATCAACTCTGGGATTTCTTTGGAAGGAGTGATGCTACAGCTGAAACTCCAGTACTTTGGCCACCTCATGCAAAGAGTTGACTCATTGGAAAAGACTCTGATGCTTGGAGGGATTGGGGGCAGGAGGAGAAGGGGATGACAGAGGTTGAGATGGCTGGATGGCATCACTGACTCAATGGACGTGAGTCTGAGTGAACTCCGGGAGATGGTGATGGACAGGGAGGCCTGGCGTGCTGTGGTTCATGGGTTTGCAAAGAGTCAGGACACGACTGAGTGACTGAACTGAACTGAACTGATTCAATTATTATTATTATTTCCCATCTTTCTGAGGAAAAACTCTTAAATCTTCAACAATCAGATTAAAATCTGTTACCAAAATGTATATGGATATGAGCTATTGAATTCTATTTGTCTCTTCATATGACTTCATTTTAATCAAGAGTCAAAGGATAATGCTATTATTTTGGCAAAGATTCTAAGGTCTGTTGTTTTTATTCTTTTATAAGCTTACTTCTTGACCTATCGAACTTTGATCAAATTTATCAACTGAGTAAACAAAGTAGAAAGCAATTCTGAATGGCTCTACATTCAGAACTCAAATGCACACAGTGAATGGCAATGGTGAACCGATGATTCATCTTTATTAATATTACGAAAGAGATGAACAAATACAAAAGACATAGATAGCTAGTTCACATTCACAATAAAAGTTTTTCATACACACACTGATACTAAGGAAATTCAGAGAAAGGTTGAACTTTAACTGTCGATAATTTTGCATTATTTCAGCATTGCAGTATTTTAAAATAAATGCCATGGTAAGATTCCTAGCAACTTCTTTATAAGATTTTACTTCATAGAAATTAATGAAATATAAAAAAAGATCTTTAAAGATTTGGGTTTTCTTTTTGTCTTTTGGGTAAGTGAATTGAGATTCAATACCTTAGTTGGAAGGATGATTTTTTACATTTATTTTTTGCAACTCCTCTTCATAAGTGAAAACTATTGATTGGGCAAGTAAGACATTCAGTTCAGTTCAGTCGCTCAGTTGTGTCCGACTCTTGGCGACCCCATGAATCACAGCACACCAGGCCTCCCTGTCCATCACCAACTCCCGGAGTTCACTCAGATTCACGTCCATCGAGTCAGTGATACCATCCAGCCATCTCATCCTCTGTCATCCCCTTCTCCTCCTGCCTCCAATCCCTCCCAGCATCAGTGTCTTTTCCAATGAGTCAACTCTCCACATGAGGTGGCCAGAGTACTGGAGCTTCAGCTTTAGCATCATTCCCTCCAAAGAAATCCCAGGGCTGATCTCCTTCAGAATGGACTGGTTGGATCTCCTTGCAGTCCAAGGGACTCTCAAGAGTCTTCTCCAACACCACAGTTCAAACCCATCAATTCTTCAGTGCTCAGCTTTCTTCACAGACCAACTCTCACATCTATACAAGACCACTGGAAAAACCATAGCCTTGACTAGACAGACCTTTGTTGGCAAAGTAATGTCTCTGCTTTTCAATATGCTATCTAGGTTGGTCATAACTTTCCTTCCAAGGAGTAAGCGTCTTTTAATTCCATGGCTGCAATCACCATCTGCAGTGATTCTGCAGCCCCCCCCAAATAAAGTCTGACACTGTTTCCACTGTTTCCCCATCTATTTCCCAGGAAGTGATGGGACCGGATGCCATGATCTTCATTTTCTGAATGTTGAGCTTTAAGCCAACTTTTTCACTCTCTTCTTTCACTTTCTAAAGAGGCTTTTTAGTTCCTCTTCACTTTCTGCCATAAGGGTGGTGTCATCTGCATATCTGAGGTTATTGATATTTCTGCCGGCAGTCTTGATTCCAGCTTGTGCTTCTTCCAGCCCAGCATTTCTCATGATGTACTCTGCATATACGTAAATAAGTAGGGTGACAGTATACAGCCTTGACGTACTCCTTTTCCTATTTGGAACCAGGCCTTGTCTAACTCAATGAAACTAAGCCATGCCCTGTGGGGCTACCCAAGACGGGCAGGCATGGTGGAAAGGTCTGACACAATGTGGTCCACTGGAGAAGGGAATGGTAAACTACCTCAGTATTCTTGCCTTGAGAACCCCCATTAACAGTATGTAAAGGAAAAATAATAGGATACTGAAAGAGGAACTCCCCAGGTCAGTAGGTGCCCAATATGCTACTGGAGATCAGTGGAGAAATAACTCCAGAAAGAATGAAGGGATGGAGCCAAAGCAAAAACAATACCCAGCTGTGGATGTGACTGGTGATAGGAGCAAGGTCCGATGCTGTAAAGAGCAATACTGCATAGGAACCTGGAATGTCAGGTCCATGAATCAAGGCAAATTGGAAGTGGTCAAACAAGAGATAGCAAGAGTGAATGTCGACATTCTAGGAATCAGTGAACTAAAATGGACTGGAGTGGGTGAATTTAACTCAGTCAGACATTGCAATAGTACAAATGTGCAAAGTTAAGTGGATTTACTCCTATATAATTACTAATCTAGCAAACCACAGGTCAAAACACCTAATTTTAATGAAATAAATGACTTACTCTGAACATTTTGTTATGGTAATTATAATAACCAAATTTTCAGTGTGTGAATTATTAACAATACTTATTAAATGGTCTTTTGCTATTGTTATGTTTGTAGGGCCAGAATATAAAACAAGCATTATTGAAAGTGTAAAAAAATAGCAAGCTCGGTTTAAATTTGTTTTCACTCATGATTTCTGATCTTGCAACTTTTAAACATCAAGAACAGGGAAATCTTGTCCTGGCTTGTGAACTTCAAGCTTACTGAATTCAAGCAGGGTTAGTCCCTATACTGAAGCCATGTATTAAAACTTGCTTACTGATTTTTTAATGTACGTTTAGGTGCTAACTGTCACTGATATAATTATTTCTAGAAATTTTCACTTATTAAATTTCTAATTTATTCCGAAGTTTGTTTTATAAAATTTAATGTGAACTTTTACTGGAAACTTAAAAAAGTAAAAAGTAACAAATTGATCTCAGTTGTAGACCTATTTGCTTGACTTACATATTTAAAAGAGTAGATAGTATGGTTGAGATCTTGGATTATATATTCTCTTGTGGCTCAGCTGGTAAAGAATCCACCTGCAATGTGGGAGACCTAGGTTTGATCCCTGGGTTGGGAAGATCCCCTGACGAAGGGAAAGGCTACCCACTCCAGTTCTGGCTTGGAGAATTCCATGGACTATATAGTCCATGCAATTGCAAAGAGTTGGAGACGACTGAGTGGCTTTCACTTTCAGACCTTGGATTATAGAGATCAGAGGTAATTGTGTCTTATAGCACTACTGCTTCTCTTTCTCCTCCTCTTTTTGTATGGTGATAAAAGGACTTCCCCGATGGCTCAGATGGTAAAGAATCCACCTACAGTGTAGGAGAGGCAAAGTTGATCCCTAATGTGGGAAGATCCCCTGGAGAAGGAAATGGCAACCCACTCCAGTATTCTTGCCTGGGAAATCACATTGACAGAGGAGCCTGGCAGGCTACAATCCATGGGGTCTCAAAAAAGTCAGACACAACTTAGCAACTAAACAAGATATTTAATGGGTCAAATGATAAATCTTTGTAAATGTATTCTGGATGCACAACTAACTTATAATGTTACACGTAGCAGGATCTTCCTTGTTGCCTCTATTTTTTTTATAGTCTCTGTGGTTTTCATTCTTCATCAGGGACGTCATATTGATTTCAGCTATAGAAAGAAAGCTAAAAGCTGCCACAAACTGCCTTACAAGGCAGTTTAATCTCAACAACCAGCTAGCTGAATGGATATCATTCAGGGGCAAAGACACCACCACACAAATTCAAGAGCATTCAAACCCAATTTATTTTTAATCTCTCCCCTGTTGACAATAGGCAAATCTTGGTACTGGGTACTAAAATCTGTAAAGCAAAAGAGAATGATTTTCATGGCTTTTGAACAAAGTCACTGGAGTCACTTTGCCAGTTGTTTCTTTTTGTCTTGAACTGGCTTATTGTTTCAGGCGATGTCCCTCACTCAGAGGTTTTCTTTTGCATATTCTATTGAAGAATTTGAAGCGTGTTTCCTTGGAAACTTGGCCTGTCTGGAACAGTTTTTTACATAAGCAATGTTTTCATCAAAGATAATGTTTCCAAAGGAAGAGGAATATTAATAGTTTACCCCGGATAAAGTAAAACTACAATATTTTTATGCTCTTTCATGATGATTGTCAAAAATTGATTACTTTCATCATCAACATGAAATAATTTAAACAAAACTTTTCAAAGAATGTATGAGGTTACATGTTCTATATGTTGTATAACAGTGTCCCTCAATTCAAGGCTGGTAGTAGAAAGCTGACTGAAATAGTTGTTTTAAGTTGAATATAATAGAAAAAATATATAGATACGTATTTCAACATTCTACTTTAATTGTAAAAGCCAGTTTATATTTATTTGATAACCTGCTGATAGAGATCCAAAACTTTTACTTTGATGGATTGGCTGAGAGAAGTTTTGCTTTTCCCTTCTTATATGAACAGATCGATAATGCACTCTAATTTCTGATTTTGGTTTCCTTAAACTTAGAATGAGAACCCATGCCCTTGCAAAAAATATTGAGTGCAAATTCCTTCTAGATTTGTCTCCTGTCAACTTTTAACAGTTTTCTCATCTATACTTCATACAGCAGAAAATATGTTAGTGACTCACAATTATGAAATCTTTCACAGCATTTAACTTAGTTTACATAGCAAGCCCATCATCAGACACATTTCATCACTTTGCATAAAATTTAATTTAATTACATAATTGTAGTAACAAGTTCAACTGGCATAAACAGTTAGGGAATTCAACTGAATCTTGGTAAGCATACAGTTCTACCAGTGGAAGCATATTCACTTAAAAAAAGATTCAGACTCGGTGAGGAAAACTTGTTTCTGTCCTCTTAAGTTCTGTAGCTGGGCTTGAGAATTAAACAGACATAGATTAGCAGGGAAAAAAACACACATATTTCATTTAATATTTTTACATGTACATGAGACTTTTTAAAAGAAAAATGAAGATTCAAACAAGCCATTAGGTCTAAAAATGTATCTTTTAAAATCTTTTAAAATAAAGAATAATAAATTGTGGGGATAGGACAAGACACAGGGTTTAGGGCTAGGGGCAAGGAGGACAGTGGTGCAGTGATTAAAATGGAAGAAGAGGTTATTTTAGCAGATTTGTTTGTGTAGATCGATTTTGCTGTTGATTCCTAGTCTCTGATGTGATAAGAATGTTTTTCTCTCATCTTTCTCATGGGTAATTTTATGACTTGCTTTTAGGTAGAAAGGTGGAGGTTAGAGAACCCTTCCTCGTATCTGCTGTTTCCCAAGTGCTTTCAGCTCAAAATAATCAATGTGTTAAGGTGGTATGTTCTGAACTCCTTCAGTATTTTAGTGTACCAGGCTCTGTGCTTTGTTCTGGTGGTATGAGAGTGAGTGAAACAGATGAGAATTCCTGCCAGTGTGAAAAGGTAGATTAGAAAATAAGTACATGAATACTTATTAGTAAATAACTATAGTTTCTCTACAAATCAGGAATGTTCTCTACATGAACTCTTCCCGACATTCACAGCACATGCATGGTCCTTTCTCTGTCCCTGACATTCAAGTTAGAAGCTATTACTGCAGACTTTCCCACATTCAGTGCATTCAGAGGATTTTTCACTAGTGTTAATTCTCAGAGGTTGGAAAAGATATGTGATCTGGCTATCTACGTGACTAGCATTTTCACCCACCTGGCCTTTTCATCCACCCACCATGGAGCAAAGCATACTTTGCTGAAGATTTTCTCTAGCATGAGCTCTTTCAGCTGAAGGGTAAGGGCACTTGGGTAATAGTTAGCAGCATTCATGATTCAGTATCTTTATAGTAGAAGTGGAGCTTAGTCTGTTGAGTCAGTCAAGTAGACTGAAAATTCATATATATTTGTTATT
Organism: Ovis aries; assembly: GCF_016772045.2. Taxonomy (NCBI): domain Eukaryota; kingdom Metazoa; phylum Chordata; class Mammalia; order Artiodactyla; family Bovidae; genus Ovis; species Ovis aries. Next base: position 54,321,658 of record NC_056061.1, read on the forward strand.
ACATCATGATTTGGGGCCATAACAATACAGTTAGGTATGTTATTTTTTTCTGATTAGCATGCTAAAAATGTTTTCTTCTGGAAAATACAAATGCTTCTGTTTTTATTGTATTTTGACATGTTAGTTCAATTCAGTTCAGTCATGTCTGACTCTTTGCGACCCCGTGGATGACAGCACACCAGGCTTCCCTGACCATCACCAAATCCTGGAGCTTGCTCAAGCTCATGTCCATTGAGTTGGTGATGCTATCCAACCATCTCATCCTCTGTCATCCCCTTTTACTCCTGCCTTCAATCTTTCCCAACATCAAGGTCTTTTCCAATGAGTTAGTTCCTCGTATCAGGTGGCCAAAGTATTGGAGTTGCAGCTTCAGCATCAGTCCTTCCAATGACTGTTCAGGACTGATTTCCTTTAGGATGGACTGGTTAGCTCTCCTTGCAGTCCCAGGGACTCTCTAGAGTTCTCCAATACCACAGTTCAAAAGCATCAATTCTTTAGCACTCAGCTTTCTTTATAGTCCAACTCTCACATCCATACATGACTACTGGAAAAACCATCACTTTGATTAGATGGACCTTTGTTGGCAAAGTAATGTCTCTGCTTTTTAACATACTGTCTAGGTTGGTCATAGCTTTTCTTCCAAAGAGCAAGCATCTTTTCATTTCATTGCTGCAGTCAGTAACTGCAGTGATTTTGGAGCCAAGAAAATAAAGCCTGTCACCATTTCCATTGTTTCCTCAATCTATTTGATATGTCAGTAATTTGTAATTACTTTATCTAAAAAGTAACATTTGAATGATGAGAAATATGCTTATTAATAACTATTTTTAGTACCACAAACTAACATTCCAAATCTTTTTCTTTTCAATGACTTTCTTATTAAATCTATTCAGTTCTTTTCTCTTATACCATATTATGTCATGTTAGTATTTCAGCAGTGTCATAAGGAAATTTATGTCAGAGGAAAGAGAAGACTACAGTTCTTTTTAAGTAAACATGCTAAATATATATAATGTGATAATGTGTCCATTAGAAATTCCTACTGTGTGGCAAATAGATGGGGAAACAGTGGAAACCGTGGCTGACTTTATTTTTTGGGGCTCCAAAATCACTGCAGATGGTGATTGCAGCCAGGAAATTAAAAGACGCTTACTCCTTGGAAGGAGAGTTATGACCAACCTAGATAGCATGTTGAAAAGCAGAGACATTACTTTGCTAACAAAAGTCCGTCTAGTCAAGGCTATGGTTTTTCCAGTGGTCATGTATGGATGTGAGAGTTGCACTGTGAAGAAAGCTGAGTGCTGAAGAATTGATGCATTTGAACTGTGGTGTTGGAGAAGACTCTTGAGAGTCCCTTGGACTGCAAGGAGATCCAACCAGTCCATCCTCAAGGAGATAGTCCTGGGTGTTCCTTGGAAGGAATGATGCTACAGTTGAAACTCCAGTACTTTGGCCACCTCATGCGAAGAGTTGACTCATTGGAAACGACTGTGATGCTGGGAGGGATTGAGGGCAGGAGGAGAAGGGGACGACAGAGGTTGAGATGGCTGGATGGCATCATCGACTTGATGGACATGAGTTTGGGTGAACTCTGGGAGTTGGTGATGGACAGGGAGGCCTGGCGTGCTGCAATTCATGGGGTCACAAAGAGTCAGACACGACTGAGCGACTGAACTGAACTGAACTGTGTTAAAAAACAAAATACTATTTTTTTCAACTTTGCCTCCTTCTTATTTCTTTACCAAAACAAACTCAATTGTAATTCTCTTTTTGTTGCTATTGTGATTTCTCATGTAACAGTTCTACACAAAGCAGAATCACTTGTATATATGGGAATTAAGTGGTGAAATAAGTTTGGAATCCAAAAGAAATAGTTATCCACCTCCTGTGTGATGTCTTTTGAGTTTTTGGGTGGAGGACGATAGATAATATAGAACAGTTTACAATTTTCTTCTTTTTTGGAAATTAGTTTTGATAATGTTTCTCAGTTGAAGCTGAAAATTTTATTCATTCATTAATGAGGTGTTTACTATAAACACCAAGTGGCTAGAATGAGTCTAAGCATTTGAAATGTATCAGTGAATAAAATAGCCAAGGTTATTACCCTTTCAGAGCTCACACTCTAACAAGAAGAAAAACGCCCAATGGAAAAGGAAGCAGAGGAGGGTAGGCAGATTGGGAGTGTTAAATGCATGGAGTCAGGGTAAGCCCCATTGGGAAGGTGCTCTTGGCAAAAACCTGAAAGAGAAAGAGAGTAAGTTTTGTTGATATGGTGAAGAGGGGAACTACAAGAATCTTTGAAACGACTGTGCCTGTGGTGATGGAGATAGCAGGGGCAGGGGCGGGGGGCAGGAGGCAGGAGTGGCTGAATGACTGAAGTAAATATTAGAAAGCCAAGTGAGAGCGGTAGAGTCATGTGATCCCAAGGCTCACTCTTGTTGCTGTGCTGAGAGGAAAGTATATTTGACCAAAGGACACAGTGGAAAAACTAGTTAGAAGACTGTTAAAACAGACAAGAAATGATGGTGATCCAGACTCTAGAATTTGCATGGTAGGATTCTGGATATATTTTGAAGACAGAGCTTTAAACACACTGTGTTTTTTAAAAAAGTACTCTCTTTTCATGGGCTGGAAATACATATTAGAAAGATTCTATTATTGCTTTGTAACATTTCTAGACATATTTTATTATTTTTCTTTGCCATGAAAAAATTTTGAAAGCTTTTCTTCCTATACTCACACACAAAACCATCATGTTTTTAGTGGGGGTGATAGATGATTGCAGATATATTTCACAGATGGTGCATCAATTGGTTTTTAAAGTGAGCTTGCCTATGTCGTGTCATTTCTCAGTGCCCTGAACATAAACATACCTACTAATTATAGAAATACTGCAATTCATTCTAAATTTTAAATTTAAAATTTATTTTCAAATAGGCACCATAATTTAGAAAAATGTTATATGCATACATATGTCACACATGTATTTTGTCATTTTAAATTGGCCTTCTTCAACTGATAATTACTTTCTTTTCTTTTATAGCCAACTTATTTGAAATGAAGAGACTGACAGTCTGAAATGTTTGCAGATGTATCTCACATTTTATTCCTTTTCTCTAAATGCCAGTTCTGGTCAGAAATTGAAAAACAAATCAAGTATCACCAACCTATTTAACATTGTTGTCAAAATCATTCAACTTCACATATAGCTGCTCTCTAGATCTTTGACTCTCAATTATAAGAAGGTATCTAGTATTTTCTTTTTCAGCATTTTACCCTAATCTCTATTATAACAGCTTATTTTCTTTTCAAACAATTTAAAATTATGTCGTAAGTAGTTTATTGCCTTCTACTGACATGAAGATATATTGAAAATTTTTAGATTGTAAGAAGTGATATGTAATGAAAAAGACAGATGGAAATGATTAAAATGAATACAGAATAGAGGGTGAATGCACCGTGGTGGTAAAATCCAGTCATCTTCCTGGATAGAAATTTGAATGTTCTGTACATCTTTTACATTAGCTTGAGCCTGGGCCTTACTGATGGTTGAAAAATACATGTTGAAAGTTTCAAATTTTCTTCCCTATGAGTACTGATAAAGTCATTTCTTCTGGCAAAACCATTCTTTTTATTGGAATTGAGGCAGTTATCTCAGCTCTATGGACAACATGGCCTTAAAATAATGAAAATGAAAAAAAAACTCACAAAAATATTCTACATTTTCAATTTTATTCCATGCATTTAGGGGTTCTTCATGTTTTATTTCTGTCAATTTCAGTGGTAAAATACCACTCACAAATTTCTCTCTCCAACCAGATCATTCCCTTGAATATCAGACTCTGTATCTACCTGCTTAAAATAAAAAAAAAATAATAAATTAATGAATCCCAAACTAAATTCCAAACTGGCTCCCTCTCCACTACCTGTTCTTTCCAAATTTCATAAAAGTCATCCACATCTTGATTGGTATCACTAAATTGTTTCAATTGTTCTGACCCCCAATTTTGAATTCATTCTTGACTACTCTCTTTTTTCCTTATCCCACATTCTGTCATCCAGAAATCTTGTTTGCAGTAAATTCAAAGTATACATAGCATCTAACTGCTACTCTGTCACCACAGGGAGACAATTTCACTGGACTTCTTCCTACCTCTTGTTTCTTTAAAATTTATTCCCATTATAGGAACCGCGTGATCCATTAAAACACAATTTTCATGTCACTTCTTTGCTGAAAAGCTGCATTGATTCCACATTTTAATGAATGGAAAACCCAAAGTTCATACAATGACGTGTACGTTCCTACATGATATGGCCTGCTGTTAGCTCTCTTACACAAGAATAGTGTTCAAGATCCACCAGGGAAGGAGGCACTAGTAAATATACCTGTATCTTAGCTGAAAACATTGAGGGACTCACCGTAGGAATGAATAAAAATCAGAGGAGTCTTAATAAAACTGTAATCAGACTCTACTTGTCTTAGTCGCTGATTTGATTAAGATGATAGCTACTCCATTCAACTCTATTTTCTAGGCTGAAATAATTAAAAAAAAAAAACTCTTTAGAGGACATCAATGTTATGTGGAGTTACAATTTTTTTTAACACAAAATTTGTGCCATTTCATTAACACTGGGCACATTATGAGATAGAATCATAGGATCAGAATTTAAAGAGAACAAAATTTAAAAAAAGAAGCAGATTCACAGGTAATCTAGTAACCAGAGTTAGCAGATAGGAATATTAACATAACTGTAATTCATATGTTCAAGGAAAATATGTAAAAAGATGAAAAGTAAGAGAGTGTTACTAAAGAATCAGAAATTGAAAAAGAAAAAAAAACCACCTTTATTTTAGGCCAAAAGTAGGAATTCTTTGAAAGATTAGAAACAACAGAGGACTGGATTCAATGGAAAATATCTAGTTTGAATCTGTGAAAGCGAAAGAACATCAGAGGTGCAAAGAAACATGTATATTATCCAGAGTTCTAGAAGGAGAGAGAAAATGTGGCAGAAGCAATATTTGAATAAATAATGGCCAAGAATTACTAAAAGGGATGAAAGATGCAGTAGAATAACTAGAAGTGTGTATGCTACTGTGCTGGAAAACCTTTAGCAGAATATATACAAAAAATTCATACCTGGGTTTATCATAGCAAAACTTTGAGAACCAAAGTCAGATAGGAAACTTTAACAAAAGTGAAAAAAGACACTTCATCTTCATTTCCTGACAGCTAATTACTCAGTGGAAAGATAGAAGTCAGAAATCAATAGAATGATATCTTTAAAAATATTAGAGGAAAAATATGCCTACATTAATTTTATATCAAACAAAATATCCTCCAAAAATGTAGACAAAATAATTATATTTTCAGACAAAAATAGTGAGTAGTAAGCACCTGCAGATCTGAATGAACAGAAATATTTAGGGAATTCTTCAGGCAGGATGACTTCCCTGGTGGCTCAGACAGTAAAAGCATCTGCCTACAATGCAGGAGACCTGGGTTTGATCCCTGGGTTGGGAAGATCCCCTTGAGAAGGAAATGGCAACCCATTCCAGTACGCTTACCTGGAAAATCCCATGGACAGAGGAGCCTGGTAGGCTACAGTGTGAGGGGTCGCAAAGAGTCAGACATGACTGAGCAACTTCACTTTCTTTATTTTCAGGCAGAAGTGAAGTAATTTCATATAGAAATATGGAAATTCAGGAGGTCAAGTGAACATGTGAATAAGGTCAAACTTAGATTGTTCATAAAAACAACACTAATAAGTAATGACTTATTGCCGGGGTCCAGCCCCTGTGGATCCAGGGTGATTCGAAGGTGGGGACGGAGTCGGCGTCCTGGAAAAAGCTTATTTAATTACAGATATAGAGGGAGATTAGAAACAGATAGTGTAGTAGGAGATTAGTGGAGAAAAGAGGCTGAACAACTGGTTTACATGGAATACCAATCACCACCTACATAGGCCACAGGTGTCTTTCCATTCTCCCAAAGGAGAGGAGGCACTGAGGCCTCCCCGGTCTGATCTCAGAAGCCCAGGCAGAATTAGCAGGCTTGGTGAGTACCACATTTCAGATGGTAATTCAGCCAGGAAAGCAGAGAGCAAGAAAGAAACGACACGAGGGAATTAGTCTTTCCAGAAACTGATCCGATTTCTTTATTTTTCAGGTTTGTTTATATACCCTTTTGTTATACATAGGGATGAATACAGAGTCACGCAGGGGTCAGCAGACCTGACCCTTGTCACAATCAGGTGCTTCATATAAAATTATACAAAGGTCTTATGAGTGTCATCATCTTTTAGCCATGAGGTCTGCTGACATTTTATGGCTCTTTCTGATACCGGTCAGTTAACCAGAAAACTTATTTTTCCAGGGGTGATTTTTTCTTAAATCAATCTGGCGCCACCCTCCAAATAAAGTTGCATTCCTATAGGGTGAGGGTGTAGTGAGTTACAATCAAGAAAGGAATTTACTTAACCTAAGGTTTAACATGATTAATCTTAAAGGTTAATACTTATTTCTCCTATATGCTAGTTATATTCATTATAAGGGCAGGAATATGGAGATTTAGCAGCAAATATTGGCTCAACAAATGTAAACCTTTCACCAGTGTTCCCCTTAAGATCTATTTTGTTTTAAGATAGTGATAAAGTTACATTTTTGCATAGCAAGGACACAGTGATTTATAGTGATTTATAACAAAGTACAGTGATCTATAACAAAAGAGAAGATTCATTAACTCAAAAGTCTAGTATTGCTAACATCAAAAAACTACTATATTTCCTTTTCTATATTCCAAATACATTGATTAATATCTTCCCAGGTGCCTAAGGATATGGAGGCCTGATGGCAATCATTGACTCATCAATGAAAAAAGCCCTATGCTAATACTCCAAACTCTCTGTGCTGTTTATGGTTGAGAGGTTGTCACACAAGCTAGTCTGTCAGCAGAGAGGTTTGACCTGAGACATCCTTGTCACACCCAGGGCAGGGAATTAGCAGTAATTACTGGCAGGACAAATGAAAAAACCCTTCACCAATATAATTCCTAATTATCCTACTAACACTATACTAATGATCTTCTAACTTCTCAAAAGAGTCTGTTTTTAGAAAGTTTTAAAACGTCCCATGCCTCTCACAGTTGGGAGGTTGTAAACAATCTCATGCGGCCGGATGAGCCTGATCAGGCAGGCCAGAGAAACTTCAGAGTTCGTAAGTTGAAACACTCTTATCACGCCCAGGAATTTTTATTAACTGGAGCTGCAAGTTAACTCCTTCTCTGAGAGAAATGGTTATGGGGGAGAGCTCCCGTAAAGTACTCTGGTTTTGGGGTAGATGCTCGGGAACAGGGGGTTTCCTAAGGCTTGATCACGCCTTTGCGTATGCCAAGCTTCCTCCTTATGACCTTTGCCATGGGCGGAGTTCCTCACGCTGGCTCCCAACAACTTATGGTGCTTTAAGCTATGTGAAGATTTAAAGTACATGAAAATGCAAAATATGGAGGGGGTAATAACTAATTTTAAGGGCTGATAACCAATCTTAAGGGAGATCAACCCTCAATATTCACTGAAGGACTGATGCTGAAGTTGAAGCCTCAGTATTTTGGTCATCTGATGCCAACAGATGACTCATTGGAAAAGTCCCTCATGCTGGGAAAGATTGAGGGCAGAAGAAGAGGGCATCAGAGGATGAGATGGCTGGATGGCATCACCGATGCAATGAACATGAACTTGTTCAAACTCTGGGAGATGATAAGGGCCAGGGAGGCCTGATGTGCTGCAGTCCATGGGGTTGTAAAGAGTCAGGCATGACTGGGTGACTGAATAACAGCAATAATAACCAATTATTAACATTCCAACTTTTCTAGGCTCTTTTCCTAGAGCTAAATGCTGGGTAAGTTTCAACCTGTTGATGTTTATAGTTTTACCAGATGTTTTACCATGGATAATATCCATGTTTTCCATTTTTAATATCTGTTTCTTTACTGTCCATTGCCTAATCACTAAGCCGATGCTACATTGCAAAATATTTCGTAAAGGAAGTGTCCCATGTCAAATTACTTATGTCTTTATTAATTAAAATAATACTGAATGCTATAAAATTAACAAATAGCACAAAACAAAATTTTGATTTAGGTGACTGAAGATTGTATTTTGCCAAGTAACACCCAATACAACTATTTTTTGATAATTTGCCTCACTGTAAGTAGTTCAGGATCTTGGGTTCCTTCTGTCTTCTGTTTTCACCATCCTTAGGACCCCCACAGTCCCTGCATTTAGTTGGTAAATAAAAAAAGAGAGTGTAAACAAAGTGGGGCTGTTTCTCAGTCTGAGGTGACATCACTTTGACTCACATTATATTGATGTTGCTGCCTAATGGTGGCAGTTAGAGGTTGGATAGGGAGGCTTCCCACAGAAACTCTCATATCAGTGAAGAGAGGTCAGATTTTTTTTTTTGTACTGTTAATCAGTACTGTCACAGAAACTTTTCTGAATGAATAAACTCAGTTCAGTTCAGTTCAGTCACTCGGTTTTGTCTAACTCTTTGCAACCCCAGGGACTGCAGCACACCAGGCTTTCCTGTCCATCACCAACTCCCAGAGCTTGCTCAAAATCATGTTTATTGAGTGAGTGAGGCCATCCAGCCATCTCATCCTCTGTTGTCCCCTTCTCCTCCTGCCTTCAATCTTTCCAGCATCAAGGTATTTTCCAAGAAGTAGTTCTTCGCATCAGGTGGTCAAAGTATCGGAGTTTCAGCTTCAGCATCAGTCCTTCCAGTGAATATTCAGGTATGATTTTGTTTAGGATGGATTGGTTGGATCTCCTTGCAGTCAAAGGGACTCTCAAAGATCTTGTCTTCTCCAACACCACAGTTCAAAAGCATCAATTCTTCAGTGCTCAGCTTTCTTTATAGTTCAACTCTCACATCAATACATGACTACTGGAAAAGCCATAGCTTTGACTAGATGGATCTTTGTTGGCAAAGTGATGTCTCTGCTTTTTAATATGCTGTCAAGGTTGTTCATAGCTTTCCTTCCAAGGAGTAAGTGTCTTTTAATTTCATGGCTGCAATCACTATCTTTAGTGATTTTGGAGCCCCCAAATAAAGTCTGACACTGTTTCCACTGTTTCCCCATCTATTTGCCATGAAGTGATGGGACCAGATGCCATGATCTTAGTTTTCTGAATGTTGAGCTTTAAGCCAACTTTTTCACTCTCCCCTTTCACATTCCTCAAGAGGCTCTTTAGTTCTTCTTCACTTTCTGCCATAAGGATGGTGTCATCTGCAAATCTAAGGTTATTGATATTTCTCCTGGCAATCTTGATTCCAGCTTGTGCTTCCCAAGAAAAAGAAATGCAAAAAAAGCAAAATGGCTTTATGAGGAGGCCTTACAAATAGCTGTGAAAAGAAGAGAACCGAAAAGCAAAGGAGAAAAGGAAAGATATACCCATTTGAATGTAGAGTTCCGAAGAATAGCAAGGAGAGATAAGAAAGCCTTCCTCAGTGATCAATGCAAAGAAATAGAGGAAAACAATAGAATGGAAAAGACTAGAGATCTCTTCAAGAAAATTACAGATACAAAGAGAACATTTTATCAAAGATGGCCTCAATAAAGGGCAGAAATGGTATGGACCTAACAGAAGCAGAAGATATTAAGAAGAGGTGGCAAGAATACACAGAAGAACTGTACAAAAAAGATCTTCACGACCCATATAATCACAATGGTGTGATCACTCACACTCACCTAGAGCAAGACATCCTGGAATGTGAAGTCAAGTGGGCCTTAGAAAGCATCACTACAAACAAAGCTAGTGGAGGTGATGGAATTCCAGTGGAGCTATTTCAAATCCTGAAAGGTGATGCTGTGAAAGTGCTACACTCAATATGCTAGCAAATTTGGAAAACTCAGCAGTGGCCACAGGACTGGAAAAGGTCAGTTTTCATTCCAATCCCAAAGAAAGCAATGCCAAAGAATGCTCAAACTACTGCACAATTGCACTCATCTCACACGCTCGCAAAGTAATGCTCAAAATTCTCCAAGCCAGGCTTCAGCAGTATGTGAACTGAGAACTTCCAGATGTTCAAGTTGGTTTTAGAAAAGGCAGAGAAACCAGAGATCAAACTGGCAACATCCGGTTGATCATCAAAAAAGCAAGAGATTTCCGGAAAAACATCTATTTCTGCTTTATTGACTATGCCAAAGCCTTTGACTGTGTGGATCACAATCAACTGTGGAAAATTCTAACAGAGATGGGAATACCAGAGCACCTGACCTGCCTCTTGAGAAACCTCTATGAAGGTTAGGAAGCAACAGTTAGAACTGGACATGGAACAACAGGCTGGTTCCAAATAGGAAAAGGAGTACGTCAAGGCTGTATATTGTCACCCTGCTTATTTAACTTATATGCAGAGTACATCATGAGAAACGCGGGGCTGGAAGAAGCACAAGTTGGAATCAAGATTGCCCGGAGAATAACTTTATACCCACATTCAAATTTAAATAGACTTGATGAGGTATCCATTGTGTAAAAACTTTCAATTAAATCACTTATCTAGGAATATGTATCATTGTTATACACAAAAGTTGAAAACAATCATGCAAGCACTCTATTATATGATACATATGTTGAAACAATACATTTTACTTGAGAGTAATATTTGTTAATTGTAACCAGTTTACAGTAACTTTAGTTACATTAGTTAAAGACACTAAAAATAAAAAGAAGGTGTTGATGAGAATATTTTATATGTGAATCTTGTATAAATCTTCATTTAATTCTTCCTGCAATAGGTTTAATGTCCTAAAGTCATACAAGCTTTCAAGATTTAGATTAGTCTTTCAAAACTAGCTCCTCTTAAACATGGGAGAGTATAAAACAAATAGAAATGTGCATAATTAAAGATATTGTGCTGATGTGCTTGATTTCTCAAAATAACTCATACTTTTATAGTGGAAAGAATGAATTATAATTATGGTCTTCTCATTTGTGACCATAGACCATACCTCCAGAGAAGAGAGATGACTTACTTTGACAATGTAAATTCAGACTCACAGGCTGTTTGCATATATTTGATACACACTGCAGTATTAAGTCCGATCAATTGAAGAACATATTTTGTGAGATGCAGTAACAATATAATATGTAAAAATGTCATATAATATTAAATCTAAATTAAATTTCTGCTCTTTATTATTTATACCACTCATTTAATATGGAAGCACTACTTTTCAGATTTTAATTTACAAATAACAACATTTAAAACAATTACTTTCATCCATGGATATATTTATTTGCATCTCCGAATCAAGTGAGATGGTTATTTAGAAACTTCTCTATCTTATATAGTGAGCTTATACCTCCTGTAGTTCGCAGAATCCATTTAGGTTTAATGAAAACCTCTCACTGGTTATCTACTTTCAATATCCTTTTTAAATTAGTCCTGAAATATTGTGTCTATAAAGCACTGAGTTCTTCCACTGTAGTTGAATTCCAGTTCAAAAGGCACCTTCCGGTATGACACAATAAAGACACTATTAAAAAGTTTTAAACATATTAAATGCTAATTAGATCTGATCAAATACATATTAAATTTTTATTGTAGTTCATTTTGCCCTTGATTTATATTGAGTAAGGTAGTTGCATTTTTTAAAAACTTTGGAGAAGGCAATGGGAACCCACTCCAGTACTCTTGCCTGGGAAATCCCATGGACGGAGGAGCCTGGTGGGCTACAGTCCATGGGGTCATGAAGAGTCGGACATGACTGAGTGACTTCACTTTCACTTTTCACTTTCATGCATTGGAGAAGGAAATGGCAACCCACTCCAGTGTTCTTGCCTGGAGAATCCCAGGGACAGCGGAGCCTGGTGGGCTGCCGTCTATGGGGTCACACAGAGTCGGACACGACTGACGTTGACTTAGCAGTAGCAGCAGCAGCATTCATTTGGTAGCAAATGAATTGATTTCAACTTTATGATAATCATTGACTGCAACCAACCTGTTGATTTTTTTTCTTGTATGATATAGTTTTTTTGTTGTTGTTTCACAGTTCTTTTTTTAAACAGTTTTTATTTCTTATTGAAGTATATTTGATTTACAATGTTGTAATATATACTCTTTTTCATTTTCTTTTCCATTATGGAGTATTTCAAGATGTTGAATATAATTCCTTGACCTACATAGTATGGCCTTGTTGTTTATCTTTTTTATATTACAGTAGTTTCTATCTACTGATCCCAGACTCGTAATTTACCCTTTGCCCACCCCCTTTTCCAGTTCAGTAAGTGTAAGCTTGTTTTCTTTGTCTGTGAGACTGTTTATGTTTCATATGTAAGTTCATTTGTGTAAGTGACAACATATGGTATTTGTTTTTTTCTTCCTGACTTACTTTACTTAATATGATCATCTCTAGGTCCACAATGGAGCTTTTTAAATAGACAAAGTAGATAAAGACCTACCTGTAGGGAATTTATTTTGCCTTTGGGGCCAATATTGGAAAAATTAATATGTATGTTTCATTGCTAAAATCAGGGAAATTTTGGTCTTCTGTGAATATTATAAATTACTTGAGGGCAACAACTTTGTTTTAGATATGCAGCTAAGTAGTTTTATAGCCTGCAGCTCCACTGAAGGAAGTGAGGGAAGGAGCAGGGAGAGGGAAACAGAATCTCATTCCTCACCAGGACTGGAGAGATGAATGAGAAAGGCCTTGTGGCAGGCAGCCTCTCACAAAATCAGTCTCCTCCATGAACAGAGAATATCCCTCTGTTCGTTTTAATTTCTCTCAAACAACTTTTGTAGTTTTAAGTGTATGGGACAGGTATGTCTTATACTGTAAATTTCTCTCCAAATATTTTGTGTTCTTTTAATGCTTAAACTGTACTTTTCTTTTGAACTTTTTATTTTGAAGTATAGTCGATTAACAATGTTGTGATAGTTTCAGGAGAACAGCGGGAGGGACTCAGTCATACATATACATGTATGCATTCTCCCCCAAACACCTCTCTGCTCTAGGCTGCCACATAACATTAAGGAGAGTTCCATGTGCTGTACTATAGGTCCTTGTTGGTTATCCATGTTAAACATAGCAGTTTAAAAGGTATTTTTTAAAGATTCCCTTCACAGTAGTTTCTTGCTAATACAGAGAAAACTAATTTTTTAAAAATACTGACCTTGTATTCTATGACCTTGCTGAACTCATTTATTCATTCTAGTCATTTGTTTTTATAGATTAGTTAAGTCTACATACAATGATACAATGTGTGAATAAACACAGCTTTACCTCTACCTTTCATATTGTTATTATTTTTTCAAAATAAATGTCTTTTTCTTGCCTTATCGTTCCTCTGAAGACTGCAGTGAAATTTTGGGTAAAAGTGTTGAGAGTGGGCATCTTTGTCTTTTTTAATATATATATGTATATGAAGGGAAAGCGTTTGATGCTTTACTTAAGTACTTATAGATTTATAAGTACTTAATTTGACTGATGATATCTTCTATTTCCAGTAGGTATGGATTTCTATCATGAGTGTTAAGTTTTGTCAAATATTTTTTTCTGCATCTACTGAAATGATTATGTAATTAATTTTGTTAATATGATGGATTACACTGACAGATATTCTGATATTAAACCAACTTTGCATTTCTGTGTTAAACTCCATTCAGTCAAGATATATTGTTTTTATATATTCCTGGATTCAGTTCAGTTCAGTTCAGTCACTCAGTCGTGTTCGACCCTTTGCAAAACCATGAATCGCAGCACGCCAGGCCTCCCTGTCCATCACTAACTCCCGGACTTCACTCAGACTCACGTCCATTGAGTCGGTGATGCCATCCAGCCATCCCATCCTCGGTTGTCCTCTTCTCCTCCTGCCCCCAATCCCTCCCAGCATCAGAGTCTTTTCCAATGAGTCCACTCTTCGCATGAGGTGGCCAAAGTACTGGAGCTTCAGCTTTAGCATCATTCCTTCCAAAAGAAATCCCAGGGCTGATTTCCTTCAGAATGGACTGGTTGGATCTCCTTGTAGTCCAAGGGACTCTCAAGAGTCTTCTCCAACACCACAGTTCAAAAGCATCAATTCTTCGGCGCTCAGCTTTCTTCACAGTCCAGCTCTCGCATCCATACATGACCACTGGAAAAACCATAGCCTTGACTAGACAGACCTTTGTTGGCAAAGTAATATCTCTGCTTTTCAATATTAGGTTTACTTATATTCATGGTAGATATTGTTCTGTAAGTTTTTTCTTTTAATGCCTTTGTCAGGTATGACTCTAAGGATTTATTTCCAGAGGGACTCTGGAAGCCTTGCCCCTCAGAAGGCATAACATTGCACTTTGTTTCATACTCTTCTTTTGTTGTCACTGTTCACCAAAATTCAGGGAGTTTGGGGAGAAAATATGAGGCACATTGATTTGTTTTTTACATCTGGGGCTCTTCCAGATTTTAATTCTCTCTGCCAGTGTGAAAGTTTAAAAAGCTAGGCTGGTTTCTCCTCATTTCTGCAAACCCTTTCTATGACAAGCCCATTTACTGCCCACTTGTACCCAGAAAAGACAAGTGCCCCAGGCATGGAAGCTGTCTTGACTCACTACTTTTCTGTGCGTGGTTTATTTCTTGCTGGATTTAGCTTCTAAAGTTTCCATGAATCCATCAACCTTTGATATTCCCAGAGAATTTCCATAGACTTTGTTAATTGTCATTGTTTCCTGTGGCTACCATGAGAAATATTTATTTTTGCATTTTTCTACATTCTACTCAGAAGCAGAAGCTTTTTCCACTGTCTTATATTGTTCCTTCTGTTCTTAGATATACAGAATTATCCCTATTGTGTGTGTTTGCTGTCAGATCAGTTTTTTCCCTTACTGAACCTTTTAACCTGCATGGGTACAAAGTATAGTTCTGTCCAAGATCTTGTCTCTTACTTCTGTCTGGATCTTAAAATACAAGCCTTTAGTTCAATGGCACCCCACTCCAGTACTCTTGCCTGGAAAATCCCGTGGACGGAGGAGCCTGGTGGGCTGCAGTCCATGGAGTCGCTAAGAGTCAGACACAACTGAGCGACTTCACTTTCACTTTTCACTTTCATGCATTGGAGAAGGAAATGGCAACCCACTCCAGTGTTCTTGCCTGGAGAATCCCAGGGACGGGGGAGCCTGGTGGGCTGCGGTCTATGGGGTCACACAGAGTCGGACACGACTGAAGCGACTTAGCAGCAGTTTATGAAAATCAATAAATGTTTCATGAAGAATCATCCTGAAGTTTTAGCATACTATGCAAGTTGTTATTGCTTTCTCTTTTCTTTCTTCTTTCATTCATTCTTTCAGCAACGATTGGGAATTTCCTCATCCTCAGATGAGATAAAATATGCTTATAAAAGCTTGTTTTCTATATTTTACCTAGCATTTCTAGGTGCTCTGTGGCTGGACAATAACTAGTATGTTATATGACAGGAAACATAAGCCATTTCTAAGGCCTCAAACAATCTGGAAACACTTTTTTTTCCCCTGAAATCTTCCAGTACTTTTCAGTTCTCTGTTTATATATCTATAACATGTTCTCTGCTGTTACTAATCTGCATGCTTGTTCTTGCTGTACTACAAGAGTATAAGTTCACTAAAGAAAGGAATTTTTTACATTCTTTATATCACAGTGCATGCTTGGTGCAATTCATTGTACAATCTATACATTCAATGGAGGAGTTGATATTTGAAGAGTGTAACACTGTGGATGAATTTTGAAAAAGCAAAAGCAAAAATATTTCTGTGAGCAACCTAAATTTTGCAGATTTCCCCCACCCCACCCCGCCCCCCGCCCCGCTCTTTATTTGTAGCTGCAAATAAGAATAAATCCAATGGTGAGAGGAGAATGGACAGTGATCCTTTACTCAAACTACTTACCCAAAGTTGTGTCACCTTCATACTGTGGGTTCTCAACTTACTAAACAATAGCAACAATGACAGTAATGATGGTGATAATAATAATAATCATCCAGTTAAATTTGAATTTTAAATAAATAAGGAATTATTTTAAAACAAAAGTATATTCCAAATTGTAATATTTGCTCAAATTTACCTAGAGGTTTTGTATTGTATCTGGTAACCCTATTCATACTGCAACTAGGATGATTGCCCAGATCCCCACTGTTGAAGATTTTCCAAGTTTAGCTTCATTGCACTGTATCCTATACCCAAGACTTTCTCTCTGAATTCTAGTTCTCTCATGAGGATAATTTCCTCAGCATTCTTCCTTTTTTTCATGATGACAGTTAGCAAATTGACAAAACTTAGCTGTGATGTGTGTGAATAATAATGGGTTAACTCTCCAGTTTTTAATTCACATAACGTGCACAAGGTAATAGTGGTCTTTTGACATGAGTTTCATAATCCAAGAGAAGTGATTCTATTAATGGAAATTTCAAACCAGAAACAAACATATTTCTAAGAAGCAAGAAAGGAGTTTGTTGTCTTCAAAACAGCCCATTAATTTGGCTACTGATGCCACGTGTGTTACAAGGAACACTTCCAGCTTGTTAGGATCATCAGCGTACAGATTTCATGATTATTTAACTATAATTGGTGGTCTTAACAATGACTGAAAATCTTTTTTTGGTGTTGTTACTTAAAGAGCCTGTTGATGAGCGTGAAAAAGGAGAGTGAAAAAGCTGACTTAAAATTCAACATTCAAAAAAACAAAAATCGTGGCATCTAGTCCCATCACTTCATGGCAAATAGATGGGGAAAAAGTGGAAACAGTGACAGATTTTATTTTCTTGGGCTCCAAAATCACTGCAGTGACTGCTGCCATGAAATTAAAAGACACTTGCTTCTTAGAAGAATAGCTATGGTAGACCTCGACAGTGTGTTAAGAAGCAGAGATACCACTTTGCTGACAAAAGTCCATATAGTCAAAGCTATGGTTTTTCCAGTAGTCTTGTATGGATGTGAGAGTTGGACCATAAAGAAGGCTGAGCAACAAAGAATTGATGCTTTTGAATTCTGGTGCTGGAAAAGACTCTTGAGAGTTCCTGGGAGAGCAAGGAGATCAAACCAATCAATCCTAAAGGAGATCAACCCTGAATATTCATTGGAAGGAGTGATGCTTAAGCTCCTATACTTTGGCCACCTAATGTGAAGAGCTGACTCATTGGAAAAGACCCTGATGCTGGGAAAGATTGAGGGCAAGGGAAAAAGGAGGTGACAGAGGATGAGATGGTTGTTGGCGTCACCTACTCAGTTGACGTGAGTTTAAGCAAACTCAGGGAGATAGTGAAAGACAGAGAAGGCTTGCATGCTGCAGGCCATGAGATTTCAGAGTCAGACACAACCTAGTCACTGAACGACAACAACTTAAAAATACTTTAAAGAATGATTTTTTAATTTGAAAAATTTCAAATGATCACTTATGTACTTGGTTTCTAAAAAAATTGGTGAAAAAATCATAAAAATATAAAAAACATATTAAATGCACAAAATTACTCACATCACTGGTATTTTTCCTCTCCAGATCATATATATTTATTGAATATCACAACTTTCCCACTATTAAATTAAGCAGAAAATCAGGAAATAAAATACAATGTAATTGGAATTAAAAAGGAGTTAATTGCTACCTAAGGTATTCATTTAATCAAAAAATGTTTTACATTTAGAACTAATGGAAGCTTTTAAATTTATAATTTACATTTAAGGTTGATTCTCCAGAGAATATTATTATTAGAAGAGAAGATGGAAAAAAGAACTATGAAATGATTTCAAATAAAATAAGAGGATTTTTTTTAGTATTTTAAGTACGTATTTTGTTTCTATGGGATAATAGAAAATTTAAATTATAGCAGAACAGTGGTTACATTGAATATAAGGAAATACGTGTACTTGGAGTGTGTAAACCAGGAAGATAGCCACCAACTTTGGACAATTTTTAAAGGAACCCTTATAATCATCCCTCTAGGATAAGTATCCTGATAATTTTGTACATTCTAAAGACTTACTTGTGGTTTATTTCTGTATAACAAATGAGGTTTTAGAGTTAAAAAGAATTATTTCCCTGTGGTCCTCAACCATTTTTCTCCCTACTCAACACATGATGGAAACAGCCAGCTCCTACACATAACACCTGGAAAGGGTGAAGTTCAGCATCTTGATGAGGAACTGAGAAGCTACAGAAAGACATGGATAGTTTGATAAAATCCTACAAATAATTCTGATATCCTTTCCCTTCCTTTAAAAACTTGTATCTAGTACGTTATTTAACATAGCAACTGAAAGTCAGTTTTGTCCAACACCATCCATAAGAGTATGTGAGGACTTGGAACCCATATCGCCCATTCTTTTTAATCCTTTGTGTTTTACTACATTCCTCGTAAACTCATCTTAGTGTCAGTAATGATTTATCAATTTAATTCACAAATGCACATGGATTCTTTGACATTGATTTTTTTAAAACTGATTTCCCTTAAATATTGTAAAGCAGAGGTTTTGTCAGAGAAATATTCATATATGAATTGCCTGAGTTAGTCTTAGTTTGATGCTTCCTAATAAACTAAAAGCTATCAACACAATTTTACCAGTATTTAAGCAGATTTTGTCTTATTATTTTAGGCTTTAGAACATACTGTTAGAATCTTTAATCTAGGATAAAAAATGTCAGAGCTCTTGACCTAGTGACTAATTTTGATTAACTCATCCAAACCAATCTGGTTTGCATTTCCATACTGTTGTTTCACTAATTTCATAAGTTCAGACAGTACTACAACTAGGAGAATAAAATTAGAGGACAGCAGACAGTGATGGTGAATATTCCTTTTCTGGTGCTAGGGAGAAGTGGGTGAAAAGAGGCATCGTTACACAGCTGGGATCTGTCAGCCCCTGCTTAAGTTACCTGCTTCTTGGGTGACTCTTCAGGAGCATAAATTCAGAAACAGACTAGTCAGATAAAAATAATTCATTGTGTTTTATTCACATACTCACTGTATAAATTCATCATGTCCTTCCACTTAATGTTTGAGCTTTGAAAGATACTCTTATTTTCTGTTGCATCTTGGGCTTTCTTTTTCTCTTAAATACATAGGTGTAAAAACTCTTATCTGGAGTATATTCTTTTAGTAAAGATTCATTCATTTATTTAAAAAGTTCATTAAGTGCCTACTATGTTTCAGACCTTATCCTAGGTCTGATAAGTGCCTTATTATGGGCACAGAGCAATCAATAAAATAAAGTCTTTGCTCTCATGGAATTTATAATCTTGGATCTTACAGTTTTATAGTTTGCTTGGTTAAGTTTTTGTGTATATATATGTACATGTCTCTACATACATACTTACACACATGTATACATACATATGCATGTGTATATATGTGTGTTTGATGAGCATGCTAATATGAGAAATAAAGAAAGGGACAGAGAAATTCAAAGGGGTGCTGTTTTAGCTAGTCAGAAAATGCCTCTCTGATGTAGTAACACTTCAGTTATAGACACAGATTAAGTGGAAGAGTGAGACAGGGCAATATTTGAGGAAAGAACATTTCAGGCTGAGGGAGGAGCTTGCTTTGCATGTTTGTGGAATTGCATAGAATGATGCAGCTGTAACACTGTCAGGAGACCAGTCATGAAGGGCTTGGTGGGCCTTAATAAGGATTTTGGAATTTTTTCTCTATAAAATGGACATACACTAGAGGGTTTAGTTGAGGAAGGGGATAATCTGGTGTGTGTTTTTTAAAAAACATGCTATGTGTGTGGTGTAAAAATAGACTATAGTGGAACTAATGTAGAAGAAGGCAGGGACAGTGGGAGCTATTAGAATAAAACAGGTGAGAAATGGTGATCTTTGGACTGATGCAGGATCTGTAAAAGGGTGAAATTCTCACTTCATTTCAGAAGTAGAACCATCAGACTTTGCTGATGTTTGGATATGGTATGTGAGAAGAAGAAAAGCTAAGATGACTCCATGATTTGGGGAAAATAGACATTACTATTTTTATTGAGAGGGAGGAATAATATTAGATATATAGTGATTTCCAAAGTCTTTCCTAGGACTGTAACAGTTCTCACAAGATATAAGTAAAAATTCCTCAGAAAGACTGAATTGGTCCAGTACCTCTTCATGTTACTTTGTGAGCATTTTTCTCTCTTGCTAATGAAATCTCAGGTTGGCAGCAGAGATAAAAATGATTGGTGGAGCTATTAGGGAAATATTCACAGAGGCTAACAACTATCTTGCTTGACAGGCAGAAACAATGACTGCTTAAGTGGCTTTAGGGACTGGGAGTGGCCTACAAAATCCGCTAGTGTAAAGAAATGTCAATCTTACCATAGAGTCCCTGACTTCACCATCTTTTTGCTGGTGTGAAAGAAATAGAGAAGTTTCCCTGCTATGGTTGGATTTTAAATCAGTACTAAATGTTTAAATGCTAAAAATGAAATAGATTTCATTCTCCTTTATAATTAGCAGGAAAAGATTTGCCTTTTTTTTTTTTTTTTGATCATGAGAGTAGAAAGGAGAACTCTAGGACTGTTTAGTATATTGATACTTTGAAAGTATGATTAGAAAAAAGATACTTAGTAGAAAATTTTTAAGCAGTATATAAAAATAATCCTTCAAATTTGTATAATGGACTGATTTTTTCTTGGTATATGCCTTTTGATATTTGTGTTTATGTTTCATAAAATCCAGTATAACTTATTGCTAGAGGAAACTTTTTTTTTTTAGTTTTCTGAATGTTGAGGTTTTTTTAAAAAAATTCTTTTATTATTATTATTTTACTTTACAATATTGTATTGGTTTTGCCACACATCAACATGACTCCACCACGGGTATACACATGTTCCCAATCCCGAACCCCCCTCCCACCTCCCCCCAACACCATCCCTCCGGGTCATCCCAGTGCACCAGCCCCCAGCATCCTGAACCTGCATCGAACCTAGACTGGCGATTCGTTTTTTATATGACATTATACATGTTTCAATGCCATTCTCCCAAATCATCCCACCCTTTCCCTCTCCCAGAGTCCAAAAGACTATTCTATACATCTGTGTCTCTTTTGCTGTCTTGCATACAGAGTTATCATTACCGTCTTTCTAAATTCCATATATATGCGTTAGTATACTGTATTGGTGGTTTTCTTTCTGGCTTATTTCACTGTGTACAATCGGCTCCAGTTTCATCCACCTCATTAGAACTGATTCAAATGTATTCTTTTTAATGGCTGAGTAATACTCCATTGTGTATATGTACTATGGCTTTCTTATCTATTCATCTGCTGATGGACATCTAGGTTACTTCCATGTCCTGGCTATTATAAACAGTGCTGCGATGAACATTGGGGTACATGTGTCTCTTTCAATTCTGCTTTTAGAGGAAACTATTTTTAAGAAAAAGGTGACAATTTAAAAGTACAATAAAAATATGTATCAGAATGCAAACATTCTCTGATAATGACACATATTTTGTATATTATTTTTAATATACTGCCTTCTGGGATTCTATAAGAAAGTAAGAACCAAAACAAAACTTGCCAGGTTACAAAAAGTGGGAATGTTTCCAGTTTTTTTTAATCTTTATTTTATTTTTTATTTACTTTTTTGGCTGTATGATGTGCCTTGGGGGAATCTTAGTTTTCCAGGGCTATAGTCTCTTCTGGAGACTTAAGGTGAAATTCCGTTTCTTGGCCTTTTCTACCTACTTGCAATTCATGAACCCCATCTTCCATCTTCAAAACTAACAATGGTGGCTGAGTCCTTCTGACATCCCATCATGCTGACCTCTCCTTCCCTTTCTCTCTTCCATTTTTAAGGAACCTTGGGATTATATTGGACTCATTGGAATAATTCAGGGTAATCATCTCAATATCCTTAACTTAATCATATTTGAAAAATCTTTTGCCATCTTAGGTATCATATGCATAGGTTCTGGGGATTATAATGTAGAAAACACTGGTGGGCCGTTACCTGCCTACCCCACCCCTCTGCTGCTGCTAAGTCACTTCAGTCGTATCCAACTCTGTGTGACCCCATAGACGCCAGCCCACCAGGCTCCCCCGTCCCTGGGATTCTCCAGGCAAGAACACTGGAGTGGGTTGCCATTTCCTTCTCCAATGCATGAAAGTGAAAAGTGAAAGTGAAGTCGCTCAGTTGTGTCTGACTCTTCGCGACCCCATGGACTGCAGCCTACCAGGCTCCTCTGTCCATGGGATTTTCCAGGCAAGAGTACTGGAGTGGGGTGCCATCACCTTCTCTGACCCCACCCCTCAAGTACCCTTATTGCCAGTGGACTCATTGCTGGTTATTACTCAGCATCCTTCAGAGTGCCAGTTGCAAAGTCTGAGCAGGGAAGAGACAGCTCATTTACCAAAAAATTGCAAAAACTTTCCCATATATGTTGCAGATGCCTGAGGAACAGATGGAGTGTTTTTTAAGAGTATTAGACCAAGGAGGACTGAATATAGCACTCAGTTCAGTTCAGTTCAGTTCAGTCGCTCAGTCATGTCCGACTCTTTGTGATCCCATGAACTGCAGCACGTCAGGCCTCCCTATCCATTACCAACTTCTGGAGTTTACCCAAACTCATGTCCGTTAAGTCAGTGATGCCATCCAACTATCAACTGAATCAATTTTTGAAATGAGTAAACTTATTAAATATTCTAGATTTTATATATTAACTTGAACAGCTAGAAGTAGCTTTAATAATTTGTTTTGTTGTTGATTGAAACTTAAACTGAAAGAGGTTGGTATTTGGAACTTCTCTGGCCTAATGTAAAGGAAGGGATCTAAAAGTCTGAGGAAGTATGAGTGTTGAAATATTTATCATGTATGATCTGTGCCTTGCTGCTGCTGCTGCTAAGTTGCTTCAGTCGTGTCTGACTCTCTGCGACCCCAGAGACAACAGCCCACCAGGCTCCCCCGTCCCTGGGGTTCTCCAGGCAAGAACACTGGAGTGGGTTGCATTACCTCATCATATATTCTAAAGAGACCCAAAAGATCCTGACTTACATAAGGCATCAACCACCGTGTCCTTAGAAAGCCTAGTAGTGACTGTCTTCTAGTCACTCATTACTGATGACCACAGGAGATGCTGCCAGTGAGATATATTAGGGGTGATGGGGTCCAGAATGGCAGGAGCTAAGTGTCAGTGCTTAAATAGGTTCAGAGACGGTGTAAGTACATTTACAGTAATGGGTAGCAGGAATGAGGTGGTAATTTGATTGTTTTAACCAAAAGGAATCTTCAGAGAAGACTGTTTTTAAAGAATGATATATATGGAAAATGTGTTTAACTCATTATTAATGGAATCAACAAAATGGTAAAGCTGATTTAAAAAAACCTATAAGGTAGATATAAGTATTTATAGCCATGGAAAAAAAAGAATGCTAGATTAAGATTTATAAATTACATATAAAAATTTCAGTGTCCTATAGAATATGTAAGGTTTTCTATGGCATGAAAATAATTTGCCTCTCTATAGGACAAAATTTATCTGCATTGCTACAGAAACAGAATCATCTGCTTCACTGTCTGTCAGTTTTATGCTCACCAACACCTACCCTTATAGAATTGCAAAATACTATAATCAAACGTACATGCCCCTAGGGGTTAGATAATCCTTATTAGACAAATCTGTTACAAAAGGATCTACCAAACACTGAAAGGACAAGCAATCATATAATTGCTTGTTTCGAAGTTTTGGGTTTTTTCCCTTATCAATGCCTCCCTTTAAACACAAATTCTCTTCTCCCTTGGCCAGAGGCAATCACTGATACTTTCTGTCATTATAAATAAGATTTGTCCTGCATAGAGTCATATACAATGTACTGTTTGTGTCTGAATCTTTTGTTAGTATGAAATTATCTAGCTAAATATTTTTTAGTGTCTATCCATGGTTCACTGTTTTGTTGAGATGTATTTGCATTATATGGATATACCAAAATTTGTTTACGTGTTTATCTACTGGTGGACTTCTTGTATTCTTCCTGCTTTTAACTATTTTGAATGAAGTTGCTAAGAATCTTCACATTCAAGTTTTTAATTGAACATATGATATTTCAATTTCAACTGGGTAATTAGCTATGAATGGAATTAATAAGTTGAATGTAATGTGTATAAGGAGGCCTGGCATGCTGCAGTCCATGGGGTTGCAAAGAATTGGACACGACTGAGTGACTGAACTGAACTGGATGTGTATACCATTATAAAAAAGTTGCCACAAAGCTTTGCAAAGTGATGAAATTATTTTACATTCCTACCAGTAATGTATCAGGGTTCCAGGGGCTCCCCATTTTTACAGCACTTAGTATTGCTAGTCTTTTTATTGTAGCCATAATAATGGGAGCATAGAAGGCAATGGCACCCCACTCCAGTACTCTTGCCTGGAAAATCCCATGGACAGAGGAGCCTGGTAGGCTGCAGTCCATGGGGTCGCTAAGGGTAGGACACGACTGAGCGACTTCCCTTTCACTTTTCACTTTCATGCATTGGAGAAGAAAATGGCAACCCACTCCAGTGTTCTTGCCTGGAGAATCCCAGGGACGGGGGAGCCTGGTGGGCTGCCATCTATGGGGTTGCACAGAGTCAGACACGACTGAAGTGACCTAGTAGTAATAGTAGTAGTAGTAGTAGTAGTAGTAGTAGTAGTAGTGTGCCTTAGTTCAAGCTACTGTAACAAAAATACTATAGACTGAGTAAACAACAGACATGTACTTCTCATAGCTCTAGAGGATAGGAAGTCCAAGATCGAAATGCTGAAAGATTTAATGTCTGGTTAGAGCCTGCTTCCTGGTTCACAGATGACTGTGTTCTTGCTGAATGTAACAGAAAGAGAAAAAGAGAACTCTCCTGGGTCTCTTTAATAAGGGAACAAATCTAACTCATGAAGACTTTACTTTCATGACCAATCATTTCCCAAATTCCCCATCTGCATATAACATCTCAGAATTATGTTTCAACATAAGAAATTTCAGTTCAGTTCAGTTCAGTTCAGTCGCTTAGTCGTGTCTGACTCTATGCTACCCCATGGACAGCAACACGCCAGGCTTCCCTGTCTATCAACTCCCGGAGCTTGCTCAAACTCATGTCCATTGAGTTGGTGATGCTATCCAACCGTGTCATCCTCTGTCATCCCCTACTCCATCCACCTTCAGTCTTTCCTAGCATTAGGGGATTTCCCAAGTGTCAGTTCTTCGCATCAGGTGGCCAAAGTATTGGAACTTCAGCTTCACCATCAGTCTTTCCAATGAATATTCAGGACTGATTTGATCTCCTTGCAGTCTAAGGGACTCTCAAGAGTCTTGTCCAAAACCACAGTTCAAAAGTATCAATTCTTCAGCACTCAGATTTCTTTATAGTCCAACTCTCACATCAATACATGACTACTGGAAAAACCATAGCTTTGACTAGAAGGTCTTTTGTTGGCAAAGTAATGTCTCTGCTTTTCAATATGGTGTCTAGGTTGGTCATAGCTTTTCTTCCAAGGAGCAAGTGACTTTTAGTTTCATGGCTGCAGTCGCCATCTTCAGTGATTTGGGAGCCCAAAAAAATAGTCTCTCACTGTTTCCATGGTTTCCCTATCTATTTGCCATGAAGTAATGGGACTAGATGACATAATCTTAGTTTTCTGAATGTTGAGTTTTAAGCAGCTTTTTCACTCTCCTCTTTTATTTTCATCAAGAGACTCTTTCATTTCTCTTTACTTTCTGCCATAAGGGTGCTGTCGTCTGCATATCTGTGGTTATTGATATTTCTCCCAGCAATCTTGATTCCAGCTTGTGCTTCATCCAGCCCGGCATTTCACATGATGTACTCTGCATATAAGGGTTAAATAAACAGGATGACAGTATACAGCCTTGACATATTCCTTTCCCAATTTGGTACCAGTCCATTGTTCCAAGTGTGGTTCTAACTGTTGCTTCTTGACCTGAATGCAGATTTCTCAGGAGGCGGGTAAGGTGGTCTTGAAGAATTTACCACAGTTTGTTTTGATTCACACAGTCAAAGGCTTTGGCATAGTGAATAAAAGAAAAGTAGATGTTTTTCTCAGAGAAGGTGATGTCACCCCACTCCAGTACTCTTGCCTGGAAAATCCCATGTGTGGAGGAGCCTGGTAGGCTGCAGTCCATGGGGCCGGGAAGAGTCGGACACAAATGAGCGACTTCACTTTCACTTTTCACTTTCATTCATTGGAGAAGGAAATGGCAACCCACTCCAGTGTTCTTGCCTGGAGAATCCCAGGGATGGGGGAGCCTGGTGGGCTGCTGTCTGTGGGGTCACACAGAGTCAGACACGACTGAAGCGACTTAGTAGCAGCAGCAAGAGCAGACGTTTTTCTACTTGATAGAATGTGATGCACTGGAGAAGGGAATGGCAAACCACTTCAGTTTTTTTGCCATGAGAACCTCGTGAACAGTAAAGACAAAATGATATGACACTGAAAGAGGAACTCCCCAGGTCAGTAGATGCTCATTATGCTACTGAAGATGAGCTGAGAAATAACTTGAGGAAGAATGAAGAGATGGAGCCAAAGCAAAGAACAATGCCCAGTTGTGGTTGTGACTGGTGATGGAAGTAAAGTTCAATGCTGTAAAGAACAATATCGCCTAGGAAACTGGAATGTAGACCCATGAATAAAGGTAAATAAGAAGTAGTCAAACAGGAGATGACAAGAGAGACCATCAACATTTTAGGAATCAGTGAACTAAAATTGACCAGAATGGGTGAATTTAATTCAAATGACCATTATATCTACTACTGTGGGCAAGAACTCCTTAGAAGAAATGGAGTAGCCCTCATAGTCAACAGAGGAGCCTGAAATGCAGTACTTGGGTGCAGTCTCAAAAATGTCAGAATGATCTTTGTTTCCAAGCAAACCATTCAATATCACAGTAATCTAAGTCTATGCGCCAACCACTAATGCTGAAGAAGATGAAGTTGAACTGTCTATGAGGACCCACAAGGCCTTCTAGAACTAGCACCAAAAGAAGATGTCCTTTTCGTCATAGGGGACTGGAGTGCAAAAGTAGGAAGTCAAGAGATACATGGAGTAACAGGCAAGTTTGGCCTTGGAGTACAAAATGAAGCAGAGCAAAGGCTAACAGAATTTTGCCAAGAGAATGCACTGGTCGTAGCAAACACCCTCTTCCAACAATACAAGAGACAACTCTACACATGGACATCATCAGATGGTCAGTACCAAAATCAGATTGATTTTATTCTTTGTAGCCAAAGACGGGATTTTCCAGGCAAGAATACTGGAGTGGGTTGCCATTTCCTTCTCCAAGAGATCTTCCTGACCCAGGGATTGAACCCAGGTCTCCTGCATTGTAGACAGACGCTTTACCATCTGAGCTGCCAGGAAAGTTCAAAGATGAAGAAGCTCTATGTAGTCAGCAAGAACAAGATTGGGAGCTGACTGTGGCTCAGATCATGAACTTCTTATTGCCAAATTCAGACTTAAATTGAATAAAGAAGGGAAAACCACTAGACCATTCAGGTATGGCCTAAATCAAATCCCTTATGATTATACAGTAGAAGTGACAAATAAATTCAAGGGATTAGATCTGATAGAGTACCTGAAGAACAATGGGCAGAGGTGTGTAACATTGTACAGGAGGCAGTGATCAAGACCATACCCTAGAAAAAAAGATGCAAAAAGGCAAAATGCTTCTCTGAGGAGGCCTTACAAATAACTGAGAAAAGAAGACAAGTGAAAAACAAAGGAAAAAAGGAAAGACACACCCATCTGAATGCAGAGTTCCAAAGAATAGCAACGAGACATAAGAAAGCCTTCCTCAGTGATCAATGCAAACAAATAGAGGAAAACAATAGAATGGGAAAGACTAGAGATCTCTTCAAGAAAATTAGAGATACCAAGGGAACATTCCATGCAAACATGGGCTCAATAAAGGACAGAAATAGTATGGACCTAACAGAAGCAAAAGATATTAAGAGGTGGCAAGAATACACGGAAGAACCATACAAAAAGATCTTCACGACCCAGATAATCACATTGGTGTGATCACTCACCTAGAGCCAGACATCCGGGAATGCGAAGGTAAGTGGCCTTAGGAAGCATCGCCATGAAGAAAGCTAGTGGAGGTGATAGAATTCCAGTTGAGCTATTTCAAATCCTAAAAGATGATGCTGTGAAAGTGCTGCACTCAGTTCAGTTCAGTTCAGTCGCTCGGTAGTGTCCAACTCTTTGTGACCCCGTGAATCACAGCACACCAGGCCTCCCTGTCCATCATATCTCCCAGAGTTCACTCAAACTCACGTCCATTGAGTCGGTGATACCATCCACCCATCTCATCCTATGTCGTCCCCTCTTCCTCCTGCCCCCAATCCCTCCCAGCATCAGAGTCTTTTCCAATGAGTCAACTCTTTGCATGAGGTGGCCACAGTACTGGAGTTTCAGCTTTAGCATCAGTCCTTCCAAAAGAACACCCAGGGCTGATCTCCTTCAGAATGGACTGGTTGGATCTCCTTGCAGTCCAAGGGACTCTCAAGAGTCTTCTACAACACTACCGTTCAAAACCAGCAATTCTTCAGCACTCAGCTTTCTTCACAGTCCAACTCTCACATCCATACATGACCACTGGAAAAACCATAGCCTTGACTAGACGGACTTTTGTTGGCAAAGTAATGTCTCTGCTTTTCAATATGCTGTCTAGGTTGGTCATAATTTTTCTTCCAAGGAGTAAGCGTCTTTTAGTTTCATGGATGCAGTCACCATCTGCAGTGATTTTGGAGCCCCCAAAAATAAAGGCTGACACTGTTTCCACTGTTTCCCCATCTATTTTCCATGAAGTGATGGGACCAGATGCCATGATCTTCGTGTTCTGAATGTTGAGCTTTAAGCCAACTTTTTCACTCTCTTCTTTTACTTTCTTCAAGGGGTTTTTAGTTCCTCTTCACTTTCTGCCATAAAGGTGGTGTCATCTGCATATCTGAGGTTATTGATATTTCTCCCGGCAATCTTGATTCCAGCTTGAGCTTCTTCCAGCCCAGCATTTCTCATGATGTACTCTGCATATAAGTTAAGTAAGCAGGGTGACAATATACAGCTTTGACATGCTCCTTTTCCTATTTGGAACCAGTCTGTTGTTCCATGTCCAGTTCTAACTGTTGTTTCCTGACCTGCATATAGGTTTCTCAAGAGGCAGGTCCGGTGGTCTGGTATTCCCATCTCTTTCAGAATTTTCCACAGTTTATTGTGATCCATACAGTCAAAGGCTTTGGCATAATCAATAATGCAAAAGTAGGAAGTCAAGAAACACCTGGAGTAACAGGAAAATTTGGCCTTGGAATTCGGAATGAAGCAGAACAAAGGCTAATAGAGCTTTGCCAAGAGAACACATTGGTCATAGCAAACACCCTCTTCCAACAACACAAGAGAAGATTCTACACATGGACATCACCAGATGGTCAACACTGAAATCAGATTGATAATATTCTTTGTAGCCAAAGATGGAGAAGCTCTATACAGTCAGCAAAAACAAAACTGGGAGCTGACTGTGGCTCAGAAGTGGCTCAGATCATGATCTTATTGACAAATTCAGACTGAAATTGAAAAAAGTAGGAAAACCACTAGACCATTCAGATATGACCTAAATCAAATCCCTTATGATTATACAGTGGAAGTGAGACAAAAATTTAAGGGACTAGATCTGATAGAGTGCCTGATGATCTATGGACTGAGGTTCATGACATTGTACAGGAGACAGGGATCAAGACCATCCCCATGGAAAAGAAATGCAAAAAGGCAAATGGCCATCTGGGAAGGTCTTAAAAATAGCTGTGAAAAGAAGAGAACCGAAAAGCAAAGGAGAAAAGGAAAGAGATAAGCATCTGAATGCAGAGTTCCAAAGAATAGCAAGAAGAGATAAGAAAGCCTTCCTCAGTGATTAATGCAAAGAAATAGAGGAAAACAGCAGAATCGGAAAGACTAGAGATCTCTTCAAGAAGATTAGAGATACCAAGGGAACATTTCATGCTGCACTCAATATGCCAGCAAATTTGGAAAACTTATCAGTGGCCACAGGAGTGGAAAAGGTCAGTTTTCATTCCAATCCCAAATAAAGGCAATGACAAAGAATGCTCAAACTACTGCAAAATTGCACTCATCTCACACGATAGCAAAGTAATGCTTAAAATTCTCCAAGCCAGGCTTCAACAGGATGTGAACCAAGAACTTCCAGATGTTCAAGATGGATTTAGAAAAGGCAGAACCTGAGGTCAAATTGCTGACATCCATTGGATCATGGAAAAAGCAAGAGAGTTCCAGAAAAACATCTATTTCTTCTTTGTTGACTATGCCAAAGCCTTTGACTCTGTGGATCACAACAAACCATCAAAAATTCTTCAAGAGATGGGAATGCCAGACAACCTAACCTGCCTCCTGAAAATCTGTATGCAGGTCAAGAAGCAGCAGTTAGAACTGAATATGGAACAATGGACTAGGTCCAAATGGGGAGTATGTCCAGGCTCTATATTGTCATCCTGTTTATTTAACTTATATGGAGAGTATGTTGCGCAAAATGCCACACTGGATGAAGCACAAGCTGGAATCAAGATTGCTGGGCAAGATGGAATCAAGATTGCTGATAGCAATATCAATAACCTCAGATATGCAGATGGCACAATATTATAGCAGAAAGCATAGAGGAAGTAAAGAGCCTCTTAATGAAAGTGAAAGAGGAGAGTGAAAAAGCTAGCTTAAACTCAACATTCAGAAAACAAAGATCATGGCATCCAGTCCCATCACTTCATGCAAATAGATGGGGAAACAATGGAAACAGTGAGAGACTTTATTTTCTTGGGCCAAAATCTCTGTGGATGGTGACTGAAGCCATAAAATTAAAAGACACTTGCTCTTTGGAAGAAAAGCTATGAACAGCCTAGAGAGCTTATTAAAAAGCAGAGACATTACTTTGCTGACAAAGGTCCATCTAGTCAAAGCTTGTGTAGTCATGTATGGATGTGATAATTGGACCATAAGGAAGTTAAGCACCAAAGAATTGATGCTTTTGAACTGTGATTTAGGAGAATACTCTTGAGAGTACATTGGACTGCAAGGAGATCAAACCAATGAATCCCCTCCCCCCTTTTTAAATTTATTTATTTTGATTGAAGGCTAATTACTTTACAATATTGTAGTAGGTTTTGCCATCATGAATATGAATCAGCCACGGGCGCACATGTGTTCCCTATGCAGAAACCCCCTCCCACCTCCCACCCCATCCCATCTCCCAGGGTCATCCCAGTGCACAAGCCCTGAGCACCATGTTTCATGCATTGAACCTGGACTGGCAATCCACTTCACATATGAAAATATACATGTTTCAGCGCTATCCTCTCAAATCATCCCACCCTCACCTTCTCCCACAGAGTCCAAAAGACTGTTTTATACATCTGTGTCTCTTTTGCTGTCTCGCATATAGGGTCATCGTTACCATCTTTCTAAATTCCGTATATATGCATTAATATACTCTACTGTTGTTCCTCTTTCTGACTTACTTCACTCTGTATAATAGACTTCAGTTTCACCCACCTCATTAGAACTGATTCAAATGCATTCTTTTTAATGGCTGAGTAATACTCCATTGTGTATATATACCAAAACTTTCTTATCCATTCATCTGCCAATGGCCTCTAGGTTGCTTGCATGTCCTGGCTATTGTAAACATTGCTGCAATGAACATTGGGGTTCACATGTCTCTTTCAATTCTGGTTTCCTTGGTGTGTATGCCCAGCAGAGGGATTGTTGGGTTGTATGGCAGTTCTATTTCCAGGTTTTTAAAGAATTTCCACACTGTTCTCCATACTGGCTGTACTAGCTTGCATTCCCACCAACAGTGTAAGAAGATTCCTTTTTCTCTGTACCCTCTTCAGCATTTATTGCTTATATATTTTTTGATAGCAGCCATTCTGACTGGTGTGAAATGGTACCTCATTGTGGTTTTGATTTGCATTTATCTGATAATGAGTCATGTTGAGCATCTTTTCATGTGTTTGTTAGCTATCTGTATGTCTTCTTTGGAGAAATGTCTGTTTAGTTCTTTGGCCCATTTTTTGGATTGGGTTGTTTATTTCTCTGGAATTGAGCTGCAGGAGTTTCTTGTATATTTTTGAGATTAATTCTTTGTCCGTTGCTTTGTTTGCTCTTATTTTCTCCCATTCTGAAGGCTGTCTTTTCACCTTGCTTATAGTTTCCTTTGTTGTGCAAAAGCTTTTAAGATTAATTAGATCCCATTTGTTTATTTTTGCTTTTGTTTCCATTACTCTGGGAGGTGGGTCATAGAGGATTCTGCTGTGATTTCTGTCAGAGAGTGTTTTGCCTATGTTTTCCTCCAGGAGTTTTATAGTTTCTGGTCTTATGTTTAGATCTTTAATCTATTTTGTGTTTATTTTTGTATATAGTGCTAGAAAGTGATTTAGTTTCATTCTTTTATGAATGAATGACCACCTGGTTGACCAGTTTTTCCAGCACCACTTGTTAAAGAGATTGTCTTTTCTCCATTGTATATTCTTGCCTCCTTTGTCAAAATAAGGTGTCCATTGGAGCATGGATTTATCTCTGGGCTTTCTATTTTGTTCCATTGATGTATATTTCTGTCTCTGTTCCAGTACCATGCTGTCTTGATGACTGTAGCTTTGCAGTATAGTCTGAAGTCGGGCAGGTTGATTCCTCCAGTTCCATTCTTCTTTCTCAAGATTGCTTTGGTTATTTGAGGTTTTTTGTATTTCTATACAAATTGTGAAATGATTTGTTCTAGTTTTTTGAAAAATACCATTGGTGGCTTCATAGGGATTGCATTGAATCTATAGATTGCTCTGGGTAGTATACTCATATTCACTATATTAATTCTTCTGATCCATGAACATGGAATATTTCTTCATGTATTTGTGTGATCTTTGATTTCTTTCTTCAGTGTTTTATAGTTTTCTATATATAGGCCTTTTGTTTCTTTAGGTAGATATATTCCTCAGTATTTTATTATTTTCGTTGCAGTGGTAAATGGAATTTTTTCCTTAATTTTTCCTTCTGTTTTCTCATTTTTAGTATATAGAAATGCAAGGGATTTCTGTGTGTTAATTTTATATCCTACAACTTTACTATATTCATTGCTTAGCTCTAGTAATTTTCTGATAGGTCTTTAGGGTTTTCTATGTAGAGGATCATGTCATCTGCAAACAGTGAGAGTTTTACTTCATTTCCAGTCTGGATTCTTTTTATTTCTTTTTCTTCTCTGATTGCTGTAGCTAAAACTTCTAAAACTATATTGAATAGTAGTGTTGAGAGTGGGCACCCTTGTCTTGTTCCTGACTTTAGGGGAAATGCTTTCAGTTTTTCACCACTGAAGATAATGTTTGCTGTGGGTTTATCATATTTGGCTTTTATTATGTTGAGGTATGTTCCTTCTATTCCTGCTTTCTGGAGGGTTTTTATTATAAATGGATGTTGAATTTTGTCAAAGGCTTTCTCTGCATCTATTGAGATAATCATATGGGTTTGATCTTTCAATTTGTTAATGTGGTGTATTACATTGATTGATCTGTGGATATTAAGGAATCCTTGCATCCCTGGGATAAAGCCCACTTGGTCATGATGTATGATCTTTTTAGTATGTTGTTGGATTCTGTTTGCTAGAATTTTGTTAAGGATTTTTACATCTATGTTCATCAATGATATTGGCCTGTAGTTTTCTTTTTATGTGGCATCTTTGTCTGGTTGTTGTATTAGGGTGATGGTGGCCTCTTAGAATGAGTTTGGAAGTTTACCTTCCTTTGCAATTTTCTGGAAGAGTTTGAGTAGGATAGGCATTAGCTCTTCTCTAAATTTTTGGTAGAATTCAGCTGTGAAGCTGTCTGGTCCTGGGCTTTTATATGCTGGAAGACTTCTGATTATAGTTTTGATTTCTGTGCTTGTGATGAGTCTGTTAAGATTTTATATTTCTTCCTGGTTCAGTTTTAGAAAGTTATACTTTTCTAAGAATTTGTCCATTTCTTCCAAGTTGTCCTTTTTATTGGCATATAGTTGCTGATAGTAGTTTCTTATGATCCCTTGTATTTCTGTGTTGCCTGTTGTAATTTCTCCATTTTCATTTCTAATTTTGTTGTCGACCCCTTCTGCTCCTGCCCCCAATCCCTCCCAGCATCAGAGTCTTTTCCAATGAGTCAACTCTTCGCATGAGGTGGCCAAAGTACTGGAGTTTCAGCTTTAGCATCATTCCTTCCAAAGAAATCCCAGGCCTGATCTCCTTCAGAATGGACTGGTTGGATCTCCTTGCAGTCCAAGGGCCTCTCAAGAGTCTTCTCCAACACCACAGTTCAAAAGCATCAATTCTTCAGTGCTCAGCTTTCGTCACAGTCCAACTCTCACATCCATACATGACCACTGGAAAACCATAGCCTTGACTAGACCTTAGCACTGCTTTTACTGAGTCCCATAGGTTTTTGGTTGTTGT
The DNA here is from genome assembly GCF_016772045.2 of Ovis aries. Lineage (NCBI taxonomy): Eukaryota > Metazoa > Chordata > Mammalia > Artiodactyla > Bovidae > Ovis > Ovis aries. Next base: position 54,356,104 of record NC_056061.1, read on the forward strand.
ATTTTCATTTTCATTCATTTCTATGCATATTTTTATTTACTTTTTGATTTCTTCTGTGATTTGTTGGTTATTCAGCAGTGTGTTATTTAGCCTCCATATATTGGAATTTTTAATAGTATTTCTTCTGTGGTTGACATCTAATCTTACTGCATTGTGATCAGAAAAGATGCTTGGAATGATTTCCATTTTTTTTAAAAAAATTTCCCAAGGCTAAATTTATGGCCCCAGAATGTGATCTATCCTGGAGAAGATTGATTACATGTGCACTTGAGAAAAAGGTGAAATTCATTGTATTGGGGTGAAATGTCCTATAGATATCAATTAGGTCTAACTGGTCTATTTTATCATTTAAAGTTTGTATTTCCTTGCTAATTTTTTGTTTACTTGATCTATCCATAGGTGTGAGTGGGATATTAAAGTCTCCCACTATTATTGTGTTATTGTTAATTTCCCCTTTCATACTTGTTAGCATTTGCCTTACATATTGTGGTGCTCCTATGTTCAGTGCATATATATTTATAATTGTTATATCTTCTTCTTGGATTGACCCTTTAATCATTGTGTGCTGTCCTTCTTTGTCTCTTTCTACAGCCTTTATTTCAAAGTCTGTTTTATCTGATATGATTATTGCTACTCCTGCTTTCTTTTCATCTCCATTTGCATGAAATATCTTTTTCCATCCCTTCAATTTCAGTCTGTATGTGTCCCTTGTTTTCAGGTGGTTCTCTTGTAGGCAGCAAATATAGGGGTCTTGTTTTTGTACATTCAGCCAGTCTTTGCCTTTTGGTTCGAGCATTAAACTTATTTATATTTAAGGTAATTGTTGATAAGAATGATCCCATTGCCTCTTACTTTGTTGTTTGGGGTTTGAGTTTATAGACCTTTTCTGTGTTTCCTGTCTAGAGAAGATCCTTTAGGATTTGTTGAATAGCTAATTTGGTGGTGCTGAATTCTCTCAGCTTTTGCTTATCTCTAAAGCTTTTGATTTCTCCTTCATATTTGAGTGAGATCCTTGCTGGAAACAGTAATCTGGGTTGTAGGTTTTTCTCTTTAATCACTTTACGTATGCTCAGCCATTCCCTCCTGGCCTGAAGAGTTTCTATTGAAAGATCAGCTGTTATCCTTATGGGAATACCCTAGTGTGTTATTTGTTGTTTTTCCCTTGCTGCTTTTAATATTTGTTCTTTGTGTTTGATCTTTGTTAATTTGATTAATATGTGTCTTGGGGTGTTTCGCCTTGGGTTTATACTATTTGGAACTCTCTGGGTTTCTTGGGCTTGGATGGCTATTTCCTTCCCCATTTTAGGCAAGTTTTCAACTATTATCTCCTCAAGTATTTTCTCATGGCCTTTCTTTTTGTCTTCTTCTTCTGGGACTCCTATGATTCAAATGTTGGGGCATTTGAGATTGTCCCAGAGGTCTCTGAGGTTGTCCTCATTTCTTTTAGTTTTTTTTTTTCTTTTTACCTCTCTGATTCATTTATTTCCACCATTCTATCTTCCACCTCACTTATCCTGTCTTCTGCCTCTGCTATTCTACTGTTGGTTCCCTCCAGAGTGGTTTTGATCTCAGTTATTGCATTATTCATTATTGATTGGCTCTTTTTCATTTCTTCTAGGTCCTTGTTAAACATTTCTTACATCTTCTGAATCCTTGTCTCCAGACTATTTATTTGCAGCTCCATTTGTTTTCAAGATTTTGGATCAATTTTACTATCATTATTCTGAATTCTTTTTCAGGTAGACTCCCTATCTCCTCCTCTTTGGTTTGGTTTGGTGGGCATTTATCTTGTTCCTTTACCTACTGAGTATTTCTCTGCCTTTTAATCTTGTTTAGATTGCTGTGTTTGGGGTGGTCTTTCTGTATGCTGGAAGTTTGTGGTTCATTTTTATTGTGGAGGCTCCTCCCTGTGGGTGGGGTTGGACAAGTTGCTTGTCAAGGTTTCCTGGTCAGGGAAGCTTGCATCAGTGTTTTGGTGGGTGGAGCTGGATCTCTCCTCTCTGGAGTGCAATGAAATGTCCAATAGTGAGTTTTGAGGTGTCTATGGGTTTGGTATAACTTTGGGCAGCCTGTATATTAATGCTCAGTGCTATGTTCCTCTGTTGCTGGAGAATTAGTGTGGTATGTCTTGCTCTGGAACTTGTTGGCTCTTGGGTGGAGCTTGGTTTCAGTGTTGGTATGGAGGCTTTTGGATGAGCTCTTGTCCATTAATGTTCCTTGGAGTTAGGAGTTTTCTGGTGTTCTCAAGTTTTGGATTTAAGCCTCCTGCCTCTCATTTTTAGTCTTATTCTTCCAGTAGCATCAAGACTTCTCTATCCATACTGCACCAATGATAAAACATCTAGGTTAATGGAGAAAAGATTCTCCACAGTGAGGGACACCCAGAGAGGTTCATGGAGTTACATGGAAAAGAGAAGAGGGAAGAGGTAGATAGAGGTGACCAGAAGGAGAAGAGGGGGAATCAAAAGCAGAGAGAGCAATCTAGCCAGTAATCAATTCCCTATATGCTCTCCATAGGCTGAAACACCCAGACAGGTTGACAGAGTTACATAGAGAAGAGAAGAGGGAGGAAGGAGATAGAGGTAACCAGGAGGAGAAGTGAAGTGAAAGTGAAGTCATTCAGTCATGTCTGACTCTTTGCGACCCTGTGGACTGTAGCCGACCAGGCTCCTCTATCCATGGGATTATCCAGGCAAGGATACTGGAGTGGGTTGCCATTTCCTTCTCCAGGGAGAACAGGGGGAATCAAAAGGAGAGAGACAGATCTAACCAGTAATCAGTTCCCTAAGTGTTCTCCACAGCCCAGAATACCCAAAGAGATTCACAGTGTTGGGCAGAGAAGAGACGGGGGAGGGAGGAGATAGAGGTGACCAGGGGGAGAAAAAGGAGAGTCAAAAGGGGGAGTGGGCAATCAAGCCAGTAATCACACTCCTAAGTAAAAATGGGTACTGAAGATTGGATCCTTAAAGGTACAAAGTTGATAACAAATACCAAAAAGCAAAGATTAAAAATCTACTGTAGAGGTTAGTCTCTCAAAAATAAAATATTAAAAAAAAACAATATCATAAAATTATAAAAAATATGTATGAAATTTGCTTTAAAAAGAGTCTTTTTTTTTCAAGGTAATAGTAGGTTATAAAAATGAGAATTAAAAGAGTAATAAAGGGCTTAAAAATTTAAAAAAATTAAAAAATGATAACAGTAAAATATATCTAGGAATTTCTCTGGAGCTGTTGCGGTCAGTGTGTGGTCAGTTCAGTTTCAGATAGTTCCTTGTTCCAGAACTTCTTATACTTCTTCTCGAGGTCTATAGGCCCTTTCAATGTAGTCGGTGCTAACTACAGGGTTTTAATCTGTTGCACCTGTCACTTCCCAAACGGTTCCCTCTGTTTATTTTGGCTTCTTCTGTTTGCAAGTCTCTTCAGTGTCTAATTTCGGCCCTGACACAAGGGGGCAGAGGTGGTCACTTATTTAGGCTCACTTGTTCAGTTGTGCTGTGGGGAGGGAGGAACACTGCAAACAAATATCACTGGCATGTGTGGGGAGTGCTCGTAGTGTCTGGGCCACACCGGGTTTGCCCCTGCTCATGGCGTGTTGCTTTCCTAGTCTACATTGCTCAAGCTCCAGGTTGCTCTGCAGGGGAACTGTTTAAATCGGGCCCTGGGTTTCGTGCACTTCCCAGGTCTAAGCCGCTCAGGTTCAGGTTCTTGGGTACTCCACAAGGGCACCGACTCAGTTGGGCCTGTGTTTTGTGCCCTTCCCAGGTCTGAGCAGCTCAGGCCACCAGGTGCTTGGCAAGTGCACTCTCCCCAGGTGGGGCAGTGCGTCTTGTCACCTCCCTGGTCCCAGCTGCTCGGTTTCCTGGGTGCACAGTGGGAACACCGTCTCAGGTGTGCCATGTGTCTCCTCTGGGGAGCTGATCTCTGACTGTGACCCTCCTGGTGGATGTAAACTGTCTACGATCCCAGGAAGACTTGGTTAGCAACAGGGAGCCTGCTCACAGTTTGGTAGAGGATGCCATCTCTGGGGCCAAGATTGCCCCTCGCTGGCTCTGGCTGCCACCTGCATGCCTCTCTGCCTCTGGATTGGGATGGGCCAGTCCACAGCCGGCTAGCTGTCCTCTGGTATTCGCTCAGTCCTTTGTTCTGTGAGTGGCTCAGCAGTGCCTTAGGTTAGAGCTTTTGGCAGGAAAGTTCTCTCTCTCTCTTTCTCTCTTTTTTGTTTTTCTCTCTTGCTATCCTATAGTTTGGGTTGCTATCTCATGTTAGCTCCCTCAGATTGTCCTCAGGGTATTCAGGCCCGGTCCTTACCCCGAGCAATGCAGCTCGTGTGTCTCCCTGTTCAGCCCCTGCTTGCTGGTGGCGGACGTGAGCATCTGGCCTACTTCTCTGCTGGGAGTTGTGGTTAGGCGCTGTAATCTGTGGGTTTTATTTATTTATTTTTTCCTCCCAGTTATGTTGCCCTTTGAGATTCCAAAACTTCCCACAGACCCGATGGTGAGAGGGTCTCCTGGTGTTTGGAAACTTCTCCTCTTCATGACTCCCTTCCTGGACAGGTCTCCATCCCTAACTCTTTTGCCTCTCTTTTTATCTTTTATATTTTGTCCTACCTCCTTTCGAAGACAATGGGCTGTCTTTCTAGTGCCTGGTGTCCTCCGCCAGCTTTCAGAAGTTGTTTTGTGGCATTTGCTCAGTATTCAAATGATCTTTTGAGATATTTTGGGGGGAGAAAGTGGTCTCCCTGTCCTATTCCTCAGCCATCTTAGAAACCAGTGAATCCTAAAGGAAGTCAGTCATGAATATTCATTGGAAGGACTAATGCTGAAGCTCCAATACTTGGGTCACCTGATGTGAAGAAGTGACTCATTAGAAAAGACCCTGATACTGGGAAAGATTGAAGGCTGGGAGGGGATGACAGAGGATGAGATGGTTGGATGGCTCATCAACTTGATGGACATGAGTTTGAACAAGCTCCAGGAGCTGGTGATGGACAGGGAAGTCTGGTGTGCTGCAGTCCCTGGGATTGCAAACAGTCAGATATGACTGAGCAACTGAACTGAACTGAGATGTTTTTCTAGAAATCTCTTGGTTTTTCTATGATCCAATGGATGTTTGCAATTTGTTCTCTGGTTCCTCTGCCTTTTCTAAATCCACCTTGAGCCTCTGGAAGTTCTTGGTTCATGTACTGTTGAAGCTTCACATGGAGAATTTTGAACATGATTTTGCTAGTGTGTGAGATAAGTGCAATTGTGTGGTAGTTTGAACATTCTTTGAAGGAAATGGCAACCCACTCCAGTATTCTTGCCTGGAAAATCCCATGGACAGCGGAGCCTGGTGGGCTACAGTCCATGGGGTCTCAAAGAGTCATACACAACTGAGTGACTATCACACTCTTTGGGATTGGAATGAAAACTGACCTTTTCCAGGCTGTGGCTGCTGCTGAGTTTTCTAATTTTGCTGGCATATTTGTGCAGTGCTTCCCTTGTGGCTCAGCTGGTAAAGAATCCACCTGCAATGTGGAAGACCTGGGTTTGATCCCTGGGTTGGGAAGATCCCCTGGAGAAGGGAAAGGCTACCTACTCCAGTATTCTGGCCTGGAGAATTCACTGGACTGTATAGTCCATGGGGTTGCAAAGAGTCAGACACGACTGAGCAACTTTCACTTTCACTTCACTTTCCATTTCACAGTATCATCTTTTAGGATTTGAAATAGCTCAGCTGGAATTCCATCACCTCCACTAGCTTTCTTTGTAGTGATGCTACTAAGGCTTACTTGACTTTGCACTCTGGGATGTCTGATCAGTAATCACATTGAATACTTTTCATGTAGTAGTTGGTCATGAGTATGTCTTTTAAGATAGTTAATTAAGTCCTTTTCCTATTTTGGTAGGGAGGTGCTTTTGTCTTCTAAATATTTAGTTGTAAAAGTTCTTTATATGTTGATGATAGAATTGGGTTTTTAGATATATATATTGAGGACATTTTTTCTCAGTCTCTGGATTGTTTTTTTTTTTTTTCTGTTTTCTTAAATGTGTCATTTATAGAGCAGAAGTTTTGAATTTTAATGAAATCCAAAATACTGATTTTTCTAAGATGAATGATGCTTCCCCCCTTATCTTTGCCTAGTCCAGAATCACAAACATTTTTTCCTATGCTTTTTAATAGTTGTCTTATATTTTTAGGTCCGATGGTTATATATATAATCCTCTTTGAGCTCAATTTTTTGTGTGCTCTAGGTTTATGTTTTTCCATATTTATATCTAGTTGTTCTAGCACCATTTATTGAAAAATTTACATTTTTCCCATTAAAATACCTTTGTCTGTATAGAGATCAAGGCATGGATCAAATAACAAAATATACCTACACATGTATGGTTAACTGATTTTTGACAAATTGTCTTGATTTCTTCAGCTTTATTATATGTCTTGCAGTCAAGTAATACATGTTCTTCAACTTTGTTCTTTTTAATAAACTATGGTCATTTGTATTTCTATATACTTTTAGAGTTAACTTACTAGTTATTGCAAAAAGCCTGCTTGTTTGTTGGAATTGTATTAAAACTTTATTTCATTTATGTAGAATTATCTCAACAATTTGAAATCTTCAGAAACATCATCTTATCTTTCCATTTCTTTAGATGTTTTAGTACTTTGTCCAACAGTGTTTCAAAGTCCTTAATATATAAAATAGTCACATACTCAGCCAAATAATTAAATGTATCACTATACTTCTGGAGCTCTTTTTCTGTATAGCACCCTCATCTATAGACTTCACTTTCATGCATTGGAGAAGGAAATGGCAACCCACTCCAGTGTTCTTGCCTGGAGAATCCCAGGGACGGGGGAGCCTGGTGGGCTGCCGTCTATGGGGTCGCACAGAGTCGGACACGACTGAAGCGACTTAGCAGCAGCAGCAGCAGCAGCAGCTATAGACTATTACTTTGTAATTTCCAGCCACCTAAACTTCCCTCAGTCCAGCTTTGCCCTCTTTAACTCAGTGAAATAATTGTTTTCTTTGGAATCTTCTCCATGAACTTAGATGTGGACTGTGCTTCCAGACAGAAATCCAGGGCAATGTAGGTCTCACTGATTTGTTTCCTGTCTCTCAACTGTTTAATGTATTTTTGTCCAATTTTCTCACTGTTGATTTTGAAAGAGCTAGTTGTTTGTTACTCTACCTTGGTCTGAAGCAGAACTCCTAAAAATCACTGTATGTTATGGAATAAGAAAATGATTTAATTTCTTTACTCCTGATTAGTAAGTGAGTTCTCAATGCATTGTTTAAAATCTTTTATTCACTGATTTGAAGTATCAACTTTATCATAAATTACTTCTTAATTATACTTCTATCTCTATCTGGCTGTGCTATTATCTGTCATTCATATGTTTGTTTATACTTAAAAATATATCTAATAGTTTAATAATATGAAGTTTAAAATATATTTTAGTATAGTACGGTACCTTCTAATGATCTTTCATTTCCTGTAATTGATTATGTGTCACATGCTATGGTGAAAATAGGAATATAAGATTTTGTATATTTGTCATTAATCTATAGAATTTTTTTCTTTTATTAAAAATATAATTTAACCTTATTTTCTGGAGAAGGAAATGGCAACTCCCTACCGGATTCTTGCCTGAGGAATCCCATGGATAGAGGAATGTGGTGGGCTACAGTCCCTGGGCTTGCAAAGTCAGACACGACTGAGTGACTGGGCATGAACACATGAACCTTATTTTTGTAAATTATATATTTTCTGAATTTAGTTGTTTAGTATATTTTATGAAGGACAAGAAAATATTGGTCTGAAGAAACTATTCCTTGTTAAAACAGTTTTATTTTCTATATGCTATGTTGTAGATGGATGGATGAACTATATCTGAGCGATTAGTTAAAAAAACTTTTACAAATTCAAAGTAATGTTAATAATTTAAACTTATAAGTGTTAAATGTAATATAAGGATTTAAGAAGAGCAGTCTGCATAAGGAGTTGAGAAGTTGATTTGTTCAGTCTTGTAGCAATAAAAGTATACTTTTGAAGACTGAAAGATACTGAACTGAACTAAGTAAACAAAATTCCAATAGAGTATGAACTTTTAAAAATGAATATTTAGAGATATAAGAAATTCACATGTGAAAGCTACAGTTGAACTTAAGTTTTCAGAAAGAAGCATAAATATTAAAAACCTTATGTCAATGTAGAAGATGTGAAAGAAAAAAATTGTTCATTTGACTCAAGAAAGATTTAACTTTGATCATTCATTAATTTATTCAATCTACAAATATTTATTAAGCTTAGTTAGCATCTGCAGTATAATGTATTGCTATTTGAGAGAATAAAGTGATGTAAGAGTTTCTCTGACTTCAGTGAAGTCGCATGTTCATAAAGATCAATTTAATTTTTATGCAGATGTTAAAAGTGATAATATATATTCTCTTAATGAATATATATATGATTTATTTTATAACATTAATGAAAACCATGCTGATATTAGGAATTATGTTAGCCTCATATCGGTATTTTCCAGCTTTAAAAATATTGCTTGATTTTAGTTGCATATTTTATACCAACAAACAACCTAGCAATCTTAACAACTGAAAAAAATTGTCACAAATGTTGCCACAATTTTGATCAATGAGAAAGAAGATCTATAGTTTGTTACTCTGAATTTGCTTTTTTCCCTTGGGTTTCCCTTCAACCTGAGAAGACAAAAACTTTACTGAGTTCAGTGATTGAGAGAAAGCATTTCCTGGGGGAGCAAGAGATCATGAAAAAGAGACTAATGATAGTTAAACACAAGATTGTATTCTGAAACTATGCCTCTTGTGTGTTTACCTCAAGAGTTCAAAATAGCATTATTATTTTTTATACATTTTTATTGCAGTGTGGTTGACATATAGTATTATAGGTTTCAGGTGTACAATATAGTGATTCACAGATTATATTCCATTTTTAGTTATAAAATATTGTCTATATTTCCTGTGCTATACAATATATCATTGTGGCCTATTTATTTTATACACAGTAGTTTACAAGTATATTTTATTACATCAAAATTAGTTATCTAGGTATTCATGACTACAATGTAGTTTGGGAGGTGTACACTTTAGCTTCCCATTTAGTGCTTAATAATAAATAATGAAAGATGTCATTGACAAAATTTGGGAATAAGTGATATTTCTTTAGGAAGATCTATAGAATATCTAGGACTAAGAATTAATCTTATCTTTGATTTCCTTGGTGGCTCAGATGGTAAAGCGTCTGCCTATAATGCAGGAGACCCAGGTTCGATCCCTGGGTTGGGAAGATCCTCTGGAGAAGGAAATGGCAACCCACTCCAGTATTCTTGCCTGGAAAATCCCATGGATGGAGGAGCGTGGTAGGCTACAGTCCATGGGGTTGCAAAGATTTGGACACAGCTGAGCGACTTCACTTTCACTTTTTCTTTTGTTAATAACAGGATTAATTCCCATAAGGAAAGAAGAAAAAAAAAAGAAAAAGGATTATGACTAAGAGATATCGTAATAGTTAAAAATATGCAGAGATGAAATGTTAACCTCACAACAATCAATAAAATACAAATTAAAAGTCTGAGATACTGTCAAACTGGTACTGTTGCTCACATGACCTCTTTATGGTCTCTTTACCTTTATCTTGTCCTAATCATTCACTTCCCCCTTTATGTTCATATTATTTGTATTTCCTCCTCACTTGAAGTGAGACTTAGGTGTGCCATTCCAGAACCCTTGAGAACACAAAAGCACTGTGCCCCGGTTCTGCACTGCACTCCTTAAAGGTAACTATGAGAAATTCTGACTAATTTTCTGTGACAAATTCTAATTGAGGGTTGCGTGCAACAGAGATCACATTTACAAATTTACACATCCATTCAAGTCTTCACTACAGTACATTTTATGCTTTTCATGAACTCATAAGCGTTGGCAGAAAAAACCAAGCAGGTATCTGTCCTTCTGTCCTAAATTCAGTTCAGTTGAGTTCAGTTGCTCAGTCGTGTCCGACTCTTTGCGACCCCATGAATCGCAGCACGCGATCACCATCCTGTCCATCACCATCTCCCAGAGTTCACCCAAACTCATGTCCATCGAGTCGGTGATGCCATCCAGCCATCTCATCCTCTGTCGTACCCTTCTCCTCCTGCCCCCAATACCTCCCAGCATCAGAATCTTTTCCAATGAGTCAACTCTTCGCATAGGGTGGCCAAAGTACTGGAGTTCCAGCTTTAGCATCAGTCCTTCCAAAGAACACCCAGGGTTGATCTCCTTCAGAATGGACTGGTTGGATCTCCTTGCAGTCCAAGGGACTCTCAAGAGTCTTCTACAACACCACAGTTCAAATGCATCAATTCTTCGGCGCTCAGCTTTTTTCACAGTCCAGCTCTCACATCCATACATGACCACTGGAAAAACCAAAGCCTTGACTAGACAGACCTTTGTTGGCAAAGTAATGTCTCTGCTTTTCAATATGGTATCTCGTTTGGTCATAACTTTCCTTCCAAGGAGTAAGCGTTTTTTAATTTCATGGCTGCAGTCACCATCTGCAGTGATTTTGGAGCCCCCAAAATAAAGTCTGACACTGTTTCCACTGTTTCCCCATCTATTTGCCATGAAGTGATGGGACCAGATGCCATGATCTTCGTTTTCTGAATGTTGAGCTTTAAGCCAACTTTTTCGCTCACCTCTTTCGCTTTTATCAAGAGGCTTTTTAGTTCCTCTTCACTTTCTGCCATAAGGGTGGTGTCATCTGCATATCTGAGGTTATTGATATTTCTCCCGGCAATCTTGATTCCAGCTTGTGCTTCTGTCCTAAATTAGATAGTCACTAATAGCTTGGTACACTGGTTATAAAATTTTAACTTAATCTCATATTTAAATGTGTCACTCTGAAGGAATTTTACTCTCTTCTCTCTCCCAAAGCCCAGCAGTACTACCTTTGTCTTCTGGGATATGGATATCGTGACCCTTCCCTACGTTCTTTCTGGTGCTGAGAGAACTCATTCCAGTCCCATTGATCTTGGAACACTCTCTTTGATCAAATCACAGAATCTTTGTCTCTGAAACAAACAAGTGAATAAATAATTAAACCTCTAAAGCTAGCTTCCTGGAATTTTACCTCTTAATAGTTTTCTATGTCCTGACATATGTATTCTTTATGTGAAAGACATTGTAAAGGCACAGTACTGGTGCCATGTATAAAATTTCTCCACTTTCAAATTTTAGCAATTTAATAAATGGAAGTTGACTCTCAAGAGATAATGAGACTGGTTTTTATGGAATGAATTTTTATACCTTGAGCGGCATGTCCTACAGCAAAACCATAGAATATCCTGTGAAATGATTTATGAAAACACAAAGGTTTTATGGTCTAATACATGGACAATAATAAATATAAACTATTTCTCATCTTATAGATTCAGTAAATATAAACACAATAGTTTCTCTCATTAGTTCTCTCATATGTTCTATTGAAGAAATCTACTTGGCAGTCATTCCCAGATTTATTTGAAAGATGGCTTAGTGCATTGGTTATGAGCTCAAAGAGCATATTCTGACTCTGCCATTTGCCACCTGTGTGGACCAATAATTGGACCAATTATTTGATCTGTTTGTTTATCAGTTTCATCATCTACAGCGTGGTGTTAATAATAATAATAACTGCTTCAAAAGTTTCTTGTGAAGATTGAATCAGTTAATATACGTCAAGTGCTTTGAATCGTGTTGATATAAGTGCTCTCAAAAGATCTATTTTTATAATTTAACTTTGGTATCCATTTAAAAAAAATAGCACATACTAGTAGCTTGTTACTAACAATCTACTTATCATTCACTGACTAATTCACAAATACTGGTCATGTGTGGATTTTTGTCTTAATTGGGGTTGCTCTAACAAAATACTGCAGACTGAATGGCTTAAACGAAAACATTTATTTCTCAAAGTTATGAATCACGGGACTGGCAGATCCCATGTCGGTGAGGGCCCACTTACTGGCTTGTAGATGGCCATATTCTTGTATTTTTACATGGTGCAGAGCAAAGAGTGATGAGGCAAGATTCCAGTTCTCTTTTTATAAGGGCACTAACTGCATTCTTGAGGACTCGACTCTCATGAATTAAATACTCCTCAAAGGTGTATCTCAACATCATCACATTGAGTGTTAGAATTTTAACATAGAACTTTAGGGGAAACACAAACAAATACTCACATGGCAAAATATATCAGGCCTATATTTTTAGTTAAGAGGCACCCATAGGGTAAACTTTGGTTTGTCTGACTCCAAAGCCTATGCCAGCAATGGATGGGCTTAACAGTCTTATTTTATTTATTGCAAATACTTGAACATAACCATTTACTACCAAGAATTCAATTGCAGAGGAATCTATTATGTTCTTGGAACATTTAAGAGTACTGTCTAAAAGGTTTTTCTGTGGCTGATTGCATCAGGGGTAAATTTCTGACCAAAGGATGAATGATCAGTTGCCTGATGAGTTCTGCCAAACAGGGGTAATAGGTCATTAAATTAACAATTCCAGACTTTCTCTTACAGCATTTGAATATCAGGCATACTGAGAGAGTCTTTAATCTCATGAATACTGAATGGAGATCCAGAATGCTACTGACTCATCATAATGGTTAAGTCTTGGGCTCAAAATACTCACTTCTGATAAAACCATATGAGCCAAGTTTGCTAATAATTTTCTACCAGATCTATTACTACTGTATTTAATGTCTGGGAGATCTGGCTTGTTGCTGTTCACATTTTCCCTTTTTCCCATGTATCCTTTTGGTACAGGAAGCTTTTTACTAGCTAAGATGGTACAAAGATGATGCTGACACTTTTCTCTAATGCTACTCACCACAAATATCAGTCCGTATCTGTGAAGTATCTTCCTTCCCTAATTAGAAAAAGAGGGAAGAGTTTTAGTTAGGGTACAGACAGATTTTTGAAGAGCAAGAGGCTAGAGAAACTGGTTATTTAACTTTTGAGCCCATTACCCTTGAAAGGAGAATTAAACTCAACAACGGGGGTTGTAAAGAGATTTAATTTCCTTCATTCCTTGAAGAACCTGTGGTATTCAGACAAGAGATGATAACTGAATTTGACAGAACTATTTGTGTAGATAATGTGCCCCCAGGGGCTCTGGAGAGCAGGGTTTATTCTCACAGGGATTTCTACATCTACAGCATCTTTCTAGTCCTTTAGAGTCCAGCAGCAAGGGGCCTTGGAGTTTTCGTGACTAGAAGCAGGGACTCTTTTCCAAGAACTTCTGTAGTCAGAGAGTATGAACTCACATAAACCCAAAAGGAGGAGCTAAAGAGGAGTATAAACGTGACATGGTGACTGCAGCTGACAGACTGGTTTTTAAGCACAATCAAAACATTTCTTTGAGCACCTCCAGAAAAAAAAAATCTTGGAGAAGTTGAGGAGAACTTATTTCCTGCTTAGACAGGTAGGAGAGAGGTTGATGACTCATAATTAAATATCTCTCCATTAAAAAATTCACAGTCTGTTAAGTCTCAGTAATACTGGTTATAATGAAAATAAATCCCTATCAACTGAAACATCAGCATATCCTAAAATACTTCTTCCAATTTGAAAAAGCTTACCTATCACAATTGTACGGTATGCTGCCTATGAGAAGTGAGTATAGACACTGGCTTTTGGAGGTTTTTTTCCTACTAAATTAAGGTTGGAGAAGACTGACTTATTTTGCTACTTTAATTTTTTTTTCCATTTCAACCACAAAGAGATGCCATCAAAGAAATAAGCAACAAACTAAGAATCACATGGAGGAATTTCTTAGTAATAAATAGTTGAATTAATTTGTACGATTTAACAAATTGTTAGCAATTACTCTTAAAAGTACATGTGTTCCTTTTAATTCAACTTTTCATTTATTTCACTAGAAGTTGTGAAAATAATACAGAGGGAGTCCATGTAATCACCCTCCAGCTTCTGTCAGTAGTGGCATCTTACAAAGTACATTATCCAAACCAGGATATAGGTATTGGCAAATGAGAGTTAACTAGACCCAGTCATCAAATACTGCCAGTCACCAAAACTCAAGATGAAATAGATAATCTGAATTCTTTGGTAAATATTAGAAAAATCAATATTTTATTTGAAAGCTTCTACAAAACACACTCCCCAGTGGTTTCTCTGGAGAATTCCACCAAGTATTTAAAGAATAATTAAGATCAGTTTTACATAATTTCTTCCAGAGAACAAAAGAGAAGGAAACACTTACCAATACTTTGTTTTTGAGGCTGGCATGACCCGATAGATAGATAGATAGATAGATAGATAGATAGATAGATAGATAGGTAGATAGCTGGCTGGCTGTTGGTGCAAACAGGACATAAATGTGAGGAAATTTACCTTAAAGACCACTAACTTTTGGAGGGGAAGACTTTTATATACCAAGGGATACCTGTTTTCAACATCAAAGGACTTAAAAACCTACCTAGTGGTGGTGGTGGTTTAATTGCTAAGCCATGTCCGACTCTTGCAACCCCATGGACTGGAGCCCACCAGGTTCCTTTTTCCTTGGGATTCTCCAGGCAAGAATACTGGAGGGGGTTGCCATTTCCTTCTACAGGGGATCTTCCAGACCCAGGGATGGAAGCTGTGTTTCTTGCATCTCCTGCATTGGCAGGCAGGTTCTTTACCAGGTGAGCCACCAGGGAAGCCTACAAACAGGCCTGTTCCTCCCCAAAGGACAGAAGAAATGTTATAAGGAGAGTCCTGGCATGACTCATCTGTTAGTATTTGCTGTCTGTGGCACAAAATGTTAGACAAATATATTTTAAAGTAGGTATGGAAAGGAAAAGGAATAGAATAGAATAGTCCAAGCAGTTTTGAATAAAGAATAAAGCTAGAGGAATCACACTGCCTAATTTTAATACATTGCAATGTATATATTTTATATGTCTCTACTTTTTAATTGGGTTTCCCAGGTGGCTCAGTGGTAAAGATCCTCCTGCCAATACAGGAGATGTGGGTTCAGTTCCTGGGTTGGGAAGATATCCTGTAGTAGAAAATGGCAACCTGCTCCAGTATTCTTGCCTGGAAAATTCCAATCCATGAGGTTTCAAAGAGTAGGACATGACTGAACACAGCACAGCAACTTTTTAATTAATTAATTTTTCCAGTTTTATTGAGATATAATGGACATACAAAAATTAAATGACTGTCACAATAAGCTTAGTGAATATCCATTATCTCATATAGAAAATTTAAAGACCAAAAAAACTGTGTGATAAGAACTCAGGATTTATTATCTTAACAACTTTTGTATACAACTTACAGAAATGTTAATTATATTTATCATGTTATACATCACAATCCTTAGTACTTATTCATCTTGTAACTGGTAGTTTGTAGTACTTTTTGACTGCCTTCATCCAATGCCCCTTATTGCATCCCTGGAGTCTGGTAACCACAAATCTGACCTTTCCTCTAGTTTCCGAGTTTGTTTGAATGTTGGAAGTATAATTGACTTACAACACTTTGTTAGTTCTTTTTTGAACAACATAGAAAAGGGAATGGCTACTTACTCCAGTATTCTTGCCTGAAGAATCCCATGAAGAGAGTAGCCTGATGGGCTACAGTCTATGGGGTTGCAAGGAGTTGGATATGACTGAACAATCAACATTAACACTTTGAACAGCATAGTGATTTTTCCCATACATTTCAAAATGATCACCGTGATAAGTCTAGTTATGATATGTGACCAAAAATATTATTTAGTTACTGTGTTCTCCACACTGTACATTTCATACCTGTGACTTCTCTATTTTGCAACTGGAAGTTTGTATCTCTTAATCTCCATCTCCTATTTCTTCTCTTCCCCCAATCCCTCTTTGTAACCACCTGTTTGTTCTCTGTATCTATAACTCTGTTTTTGTTTTATTGGGTTTGTTCATTTGTTTGGTTTTTCTAAGATTCCACATAGGTGAAAACATACAGTATTTGTCTTTCTCTAACTTATGTTTCTTAGCATAATGCCCTCTAGGTCATCCATTTGCTGCACATGGCAACATTTCACTCCTTTTTGTGGCTGAGTAATATTCCAGTGTGTGTATATATGTGTTTATATATAACCACATCTTGGTTATTCATTCATCAATTGATGAGTACTTGGGTTGCTCCTATACTTTGGTTATTGTAAATAATGCTGCTATGAACATAGAGGTGCATACATCTTTCTAATTAGTGTTTTTGTTTTCTTTGGATAAATACCCAGGAGTGTAATGGTTGCATCATATGGTAGTTGAATCTTTTTAATTTTTTGAGTAATCTCAATATTGTTTTCCATAGTGCCTGCAACAACTTACATTCCCACCAACAGTGCATGTTAGTTCTCTTTTTGCCACATCCTGGCTGCTGCTGCTAAGTCGCTTCAGTCGCGTCCGACTCTGTGCGACCCCATAGACGGCCTCCCACCAGGCTCCCTGGTCCCTGGGATTCTCCAGGCAAGAACAATGGAGTGGGTTGCCATTTCCTTCTCCAATATATGAAAGTGAAAAGTGAAAGTGAAGCCGCTCAGTCGTGTCTGACTCTTAGCGACCTCATGGACTGCAGCCTACCAGGCTCCTCCATCCATGGAATTCTCCAGGCAAGAATGCTGGAGTGGGTTGCCGTTTCCTTCTCCAACATCCTGGCTAACACGTATTATTTGTGGTCTTTTGGATAATAGCCTTTCTGACAGGTGTGAAATGATATCTCGTTGTGGTTTTGATTTGCATTTCCCAGGTGATTAATGACTTTTAGCATCTTTCTACATGCCTGCTGGTTATCTGCATGTGTTCTTCGGAAAAATTTCTATTCAGATCCTCTGCCCATTTTAAAATCAGTTTGTTTGCTTTTTTCACATTGAATTATATGAGTTCTTTGTATATTTTGGATATTAACTTTTTGTTAGTTATATTTTTTGCAAACATCTTCTCCCGTTCAGTACGTGGTATTTTTGTTTTGGTGATAGTTTCCTTCACTATGCCAAAAGAAGCTTTCTGTTTAATATAGTCCTGTTTATTTTTGCTTTTATTTCTCTTGCCTGAGGAGACTTATCCAAAAAAATATTACTAACACCAATGTCAAAGAGAGTATGGCCTATGTTTGCTTCTAGAAGTTTTATGCTTTCACGTCTTACATGTATGTGTCTTTAATCCATTTTGAATTTATTTTTGTGTATGGTGTGAGAGAGTAGTTCAGTTGCATTCTTTTGTATATGGCTGTTCAGTTTTCCCCACACTATTGTAAAGGTTGTCTTTTCCCCATTGTATTTTCTTGCCTCCTTTATTAATTGCCCGTGTAAGTGTAGGTTCATTGTGCTCTATTCTGTTCCCCTGATCTGTGTGTTTGTTTTTGTGCGAGTACCATACTGCTTTTATTAATGTAGTCTAGTTTGATCAGGTAACATGATACCTCAAGCTTTGTTCTTCTTTCTCAAAGTTGTTTTGATTATATTAAGGGTCTTTTGTGTTTTCAAACAAATTTTAGAATTATTTTTTTCTAGTTCTGTGAAAAATGCCCTTGGTATTTTGATAGGGATTGCATTGAATACATAGATTGCCTTGGGATGTATGGTCGTTTGAACAATATTTAATTCTTCTAGTATGTGAACATGGTATGTCTTTCCATTTGTATTATCTTCAATTTCCTTCATCAGTGTCTTAAATTTTTCTGACTATAGGTCTTTTACTTCCTTAAGCAGGTTTATTTATAAGTATTTTATTCTTTTTGATGTGATGGTGAATGGGATGTTTCCTGAATTTCTTTTTCTGATAGTTCATTGTTATTATACAGAAATGCAATATATTTCTGCATATTTATTTGTATCCTTCAGTTTTACCAAATTCATTGATAAGCTCTAGTAGTTTTTTGAAAGTATCTTTTTTTCTGTATATAGTATCATGTCATCTGCAAATTAACCATTGTACTTTTTTCTTTCCAATTAAGATTCCTTTTATTCATTTTTCTAGTCTGATTGCTCTGGCTTGGACTTCCAGTACTATGTTCAAAAAAATGGTGAGAGTGTGGGCATCCTTGTTTTGTTTCTGATCTTAGAGGAAATGCTTTCAGCTTTTCACTGTTGAGTATGTTAGCTATGGGCTTATCAGATATGGCCTTTATTGTGTTGAAGTACTTTCCCTCTATACCCACTTTGTTGAGAGTTTTTGTTTTTGTTTTTACTGAAAATGGATGCTGAATTGTGTCAAAAGCTTTTTCTTTATCTGTTGAGATGGTCATAGGATTTTTATTCTTCAGTGTGTAAATGTGGTATATAACAATGATTGATTTCCGGATATTAAACTGTCCTTGCATCTCTGGGATAAATTCCACTTGATCATGATGTATGATCTCTCTTTTTTTATGCCTCTACTTAACATGTTCAATTTTTCTAGCTTTTGAATATATAAAAATAATTATAATGATGAACATGTTTTCATGTTCTGTCTGCTCATCCTAACATCTGTTCCAGTTGTGGGTCTCTGGGTCAGTTACAGTTGATTGATTGATTTTTCTAACATAATTGCCTGCTTTTTTAGGGGTGCTTATTGCTATTTTTATAATCAAATGACAAAGAATAGAAATTTTACTTCTTTGGTGCTATACATTTTTGTATTTCTAGAAATATTCTTGATCTTTATTCTCAATGCAAATAAGTTGTTAATATTTGGAAATAGTTTGATTCATTCTGGTCCTGTTTTTAAAATTTGATTTTCAAGACAAGTGCACCATTTAATTTAAGCCTAATTTTACGCCATTACTGACCATTCTGAATACACAGTGCACCTTGAAATATGAAGTTTTTCTAGCCATAATCTGGCTAGTGGGAGCAAACACTGTTTCTGGTTTGGGTGAGCACTAGATAACTTTTCCCTTTATTTACTCACATTAATGCACCAGTGAGTACTGTCTACATCCTAGAGGGGAACCCTCCTTATTTCTCTGGAGTTCAGTCTCTGTGAAGCTCTATTTTAAGTGATAAGCTTTCCTTTGACTCCTTTTACCTTGCTTTTTCTGGATTTGCGGCTCTGTTTTCTCTGCCCAGAGACTCTGTTAGCTTCCTCCATTGTAACTACCCCTCCTGCAGTACAATGCAGGAAATTGTTTTAAGGCATAAGCTTGGATGGCTCAGTTCAGTCACTCAGTCATATCCGATAGTAGTAGATCTAACTCACCTCTTTGAACTTCATATCTCAGGAATTACTGTCTTTCATGTAATATGCTGGAAATGCTGTTTCATATATTTCTTTTCCATTCTTTAGTTGCTTCAAGTAGGAAGGTAAATTCAGTCCCCGCTACACCTTCTTGGCCAGAAGGAGTAGCGCCATTCTATTTTACCTAGTCATCTTTAATGTTTTCTATATCTCTCCCTTCCTTTGCTTTCACTCTCTTCTAATAAATTCCTTTTGCTGTAACCAAAGTAATTCTTCTAAAACACTTAGTTGATTAAGAACTTGGCTAAAACACTTCATGACTTCTCATAGCATTTAGCGTGAAAAATAAAATCTAGTAAAAGCTTAATATTATTTAGAGGCCTTTTGTCTAAATCTGACCCAAACAATTTCAATCCAATATCTTCCATTTCTTCTTTTTATACTCTACACTGCAGCCACACTTTACTCAGAATTCTTCACATGTATGAGATAGTCTTACGTCTTTAGATGTTCACACCTCCTTATACACTTCTCCTAGCTATACTCTGGTCATCCTCTATTTCTTCATTTGAAGTACACTTTCTCCAGGTTTAACTCAAGTACCTAGCACCTAACAGGCACATAATAAATATTTCCTTCAGCATGTTGTTTTTTGAGTTTGCTGTAGGGAGGATATGTTGAAAATAGAGATAAATCCTATACGTCTGTGACATTTTGGTTTTCAAATTAAATTAATTCTAAAAAAATTAAGTTACTAATATTTATGTTCTCAAGATCTTTCCATTTCTACTGAATAGTTATGAGTTTGGCTGTTTTCAACACTTGAGTTTGCAATGGAGTTTATCCACCTGCTCTCTTTCTCATCTTTCCTACTAAGTTGTCTGGCCTTTAACGAGGACTTTCTGCTTAGTGCCCTATTTCACCCAATTCTAGGTTGGCATAATCATTGAATTTTATTCCAGGAAAGGCTCTTCTACTTCTCCTTCAGGCCAGCTGGCATCTTCTTAAATCGTTTGCAATTTTCGTGGCCTATCTCATGTTCCAGTTTCTTCTCGCCTTGGCTTTTTCTCATAACACACCAGATTCTCTAATGAGGCAAAGGCTATTTGTCTTGACTGCTGGTGGGCAGAATTCCTAGTTTTATAACAAACCATCAAGCAGAAGTTATTTGACTAGAAAGAGAAGATGCCATTTAAAATTTTAAAATAATAAAGGGTGAAAATAAAGGGAAAATTTCTGTTTTTCTACTTTAGATAAAGATCTTCCAGATAATATTCTCATAAAAATATATTGTCAATTATTGTCATATACTTTGGAATGTGTTTCAAGGTCTTTTTTCATGTAAGTGATTTTAAAGTGTGTTTACAATGATTTTTTTGGAAAATATTTTTCCCTTTTAATTTTGAGGCCTTCTTGAATATAGACTGGGTTAATATTTGAATCACATTCCATTTGTTATAAAATATTTATTAAGTAGAGCTATGTGCGGAGCGCTGTGCTTGATTTTGGGGGCACATAAGGATCAACAACAGACATGTGGTCTCTGCCCTTATGTACCTATATGTGAATAGATCAGTGGAAGGCAAATTATTGATTCAGAGATGAACTACAAAATTTTAGAACATCTGTAATGCTCAGCTATACTACATATCCATGATGTTTTCTGTACTTTGTAGAAACTTATGTATTGATTAACATTTGTCCTCCTTTGTATCCTAGTGTTTCTGAGGTATTCCAGGAGCATAGACTTAGACTAATATTTGTCTTTATTATACCATTCTTTCTCTTCAGTAGCTCTTGCATATCTTATTTGTTTTCTTATATTAGTGTAGATTAAGAGAAGCAGTGTTACTGATACTAATTAACCTAACAGTCAGTTCAGGAAATAAAACATCTAATGATGTGTTTTTTACAATTTCTGCCCCCAACCTGAGTCTCACCACCTACTAGTTGCTGTTATCTTGGATCATATATGGATATTATGTTGCTTTTAAAGCTATGTCACTGCTAAGATATAAAGAAAGCTGAGCACCGAAGAATTGATGCTTTTGAACAGTTGTGTTGGAGAAGACTCTTGAGAGTCTCTTGGACTGCAAGGAGATCCAACCAGTCCATCCTAAAGGAAATCAGTCCTGAATTTTCATTGGAAGGACTGATGCTGAAGCTGAAACTCCAATTCTTTGGTCACCTGATGCAAAGAACTGACTCATTTGTAAAGACCCTGATGCTGGGGAAGATTGAAGGCAGGAGGAAAAGGGGATGACAGAGGATGAGATGGTTAGATGGCATCACCGACTCGATGGACATGAGTTTGAGCAAGTTCTGGGAGTTGGTGATGGACAGGGAAGCCTGGTGTGCTGCAGTCCATGAGGTCGCAAAGATTCAGACATGACTGAGCGACTGAACTGAATTGGAGACATAGTCAACAGGTAGGTTGTTTTGTTTTCATTTTTTAATTTTATAAAAATGAATTATGCCACATTTTAACTTCTTGAACTTATTTTTCCCACTTATATTTAAATTGTTTATGTTCATTAATGTTGTTGCATGTAACATTTATACATTATTTGACATCATTGCATTTTGTGAATATACAGTAATTTAGTCATCAATTTGATTGTTTACAAATTTGCTATTACAAACACTGTATATATGTAGGGAAAACCACTAGACCATTCAGGTATGACCTAAATCAAATCCCTTATGATTATATAGTGGAAGTGAGAAATAGATTTAAGGGACTAGATCTGATAGATAGAGTGCCTGATGAACTATGGAATGAGGTTCGTGACATTGTACAGGAGACAGGGATCAAGACCATCCCCATGGAAAAGAAATGCAAAAAAGCAAAATGGCTGTCTGGGGAGACCTTACAAATAGCTGTGAAAAGAAGAGAGGCAAAAAGCAAACGAGAAAAGGAAAGATATAAGCATCTGAATGCAGAGTTCCAAAGAATAGCAAGAAGAGATAAGAAAGCCTTCCTCAGCGATCAGTGCAAAGAAATAGAGGAAAAGAACAGAATGGGAAAGACTAGAGATTTCTTCAAGAAAAGTAGAGATACCAAGGGAACATTTCATGCAAAGATGGGCTCGATAAAGGACAGAAATAGTATGGATCTAACAGAAGCAGAAGATATTAGGAAGAGGTGGCAAGAATACATGGAAGAACTGTACAAAAAAGATCTTCACGACCCAGATAATCATGATGATGTGATCACTAATCTAGAGCCAGACATCTTGAATGTGAAGTGAAGTGGGCCTTAGAAAGCATCACTACGAACAAAGCTGGTGGAGCTGATGGAATTCCAGTGGAGCTGTTTCAAATCCTGAAAGATGATGCTGTGAAAGTGCTGCACTCAATATGCCAGCAAATTTGGAAAACTCAACAGTGGCCACAGGACTGGAAAAGGTCAGTTTTCATTCCAATTCCAAAGAAAGGCAATGCCAAAGAATGCTCAAACTATCGCACAATTGCACTCATCTCACATGCTAGTAAAGTAATGCTCAAAATTCTCCAAGCCAGGCTTCAGCAATATGTGAACCGTGAACTCCCTGATGTTCAAGCTGGTTTTAGAAAAGGCAGAGGAACCAGAGATCAAATTGCCAACATCCGCTGGATCATCGAAAATGCAAGAGAGTTCCAGAAAAACATCTATTACTGCTTTATTGACTATGCCAAAGCCTTTGACTGTGTGGATCACAATAAAGTGTGGAAAATTCTGAAAGAGATGGGAATACCAGACCACCTAACCTGCCTCTTGAGAAATATGTATGCAGGTCAGGAAGCAACTGTTAGAACTGGACATGGAACAACAGACTGGTTCCAAATAGGAAAAGGAGTACATCAAGGCTATATATTGTCACCCTGCTTATTTAACTTCTGTGCAGAGTACATCATGAGAAACGCTGGGCTGGAAGAAACACAAGCTGGAATCAAGATTGCCGGGAGAAATATCAATACCCTCAGATATGCAGATGACACCACCCTTATGGCAGAAAGTGAAGAGGAACTAAAAAGCCTCTTGATGAAAGTGTAAGAGGAGAGCGAAAAAGTTGGCTTAAAGCTCAGCATTCAGAACACGAAGATCATGGCATCTGGTCCCATCACTTCATGGAAAATAGATGGGGAAACAATAGAAACAGTATCAGACTTCATTTTTTTGGGCTCCAAAATCACTGCAGATGGTGATTGCAGCCACGAAATTAAAAGATGCTTATTCCTTGGAAGAAAAATTATGACCAACCTAGATAGTATATTCAAAAGCAGAGACATTACTTTGCCAACAAAGGTCTGTCTAGTCAAGGCTATGGTTTTTCCTGTGGTCATGTATGGATGTGAGAGTTCGACTGTGAAGAAGACTGAGCACCGAAGAATTGATGCTTTTGAACTGTGGTGTTGTAGAAGACTCTTGAGAGTCCCTTGGACTGCAAGGAGATCCAACCAGTCCGTTCTGAAGGAGATCAACCCTGGGATTTCTTTGGGAGGAATGATGCTAAAGCTGAAGCTCCAGTACTTTGGCCACCTCATGCGAAGGGTTGACTCATTGGAAAAGACGTTGATGCTGGAAGGGATTGGGGGCAGGAAGAGAAGGGCATGCCCGAGGATGAGTTGGCTGGATGGCATCACGGACTCGATGGACTTGAGTCTGAGTGAACTCTGGGAGATGGTGGTGGACAGGGAGGCCTGGCGTGCCGCGATTCATGCGGTTTCAAAGAGTCGGGTACGACTGAGCGACTTAACTGAACTGAAACACTGTATGCTAAGTCACTTCAGTCTTGTCCAACTCTTTGTGACCCTATGGACTGTAGCCCTCCAGGCTTCTCTGTCTGTGCCATTCTCCAGGCAAGAACACTGACATGAATTGCCATGCCCTTGTCCAGGGGATTTTCCTGACCCAGAGGTCAAACCCTTGTCTCAGGCATATCCTGTATTGGCAAGTGGGTTCTTTACCACTAGGAGACCTGGGAGGCCCCTATTACAAACAAGGACATGCAACGCACCCCAATATTCTTGCCTGGAGAATCCCATGGACAGAGGAGCCTCGTGGGCTATGGTCCATAGGATCGCAGAGAGTTGGACACAACTGAGGCGATTTAGCATGCATGTACACACTGATATAAATATTCTGTATATTGCTTAGTTTACCTTTGCATGAGATTCTTTTTAATATGCAGTTATCTGAGTTAACCACAAGTCTCTTAGGAATTATCAGGAGAAATAGAAATGCTTTAGGCTATATTTTTCTATTATATAAATTTACATATCCCAGACAAATTTTTTTTCATTATGATATCCATATATGTAGAAATGCAATATAATACTTTTGTAGAAAGTTAATTTTTCAGAAATCTCAAACTTGCTGTCTAACTGTAAATATTTTTCTTTGTTGTCTTATTTTCAAAAGTAAATACAGTGCTCTTTTGCTTTTTTATTTTTCAAAGGTAAAAACTATTATATCTCACTTGGTATATCAGTTGATGTGAAGAAAACATCCATTTCTGTCTAGGACAAGACATTCTTGTGTTCAGCTAAAAGAAAAAAAAGTAGGTAAGACTTGTGACTGCTGGTGCTGCTGCTGCTAAGCCGCTCCAGTCGTGTCCGACTCTGTGTGTCCCCGTAGACCCCATAGGGAGCCCACCAGGCTCCCCCGTCCCTAGGATTTTCCAGGCAAGAACAATGGAGTGGGTTGCCATTTCCTTCTCCAATGCATGAAAGTGAAAAGTGAAAGTGAAGTCGCTCAGTCGTGTCCTACTGTTAGCGACCACATGGACTGCAGCCTACCAGGCTCCTCCGTCCATGGGATTTTCCAGGCAAGAGTACTGGAGTGGGGTGCCATTGTGACTATATTTGACAAATTGAAAAACCTAGAAAGCATTGTCCAAACACTATTATTTCTCATATGACAGAACACAGAAGCTTGAATAAGCAGACTGTAGTAAATGAATCCACTGATACTGTTCAGTGTTGATATTATTCAACATTATTTTAAATGGCCTTCTTACAAACTTAATTTGAGATAATCTTTTTGTCTTTTCTTATTCAAATCATTTATCTTGTGTTTCTTTTTCAAAAAACAAAACTTACACTAAACCTTCATTCCCCACACCCCATTTGCCAGATAACACATTGGCTTGTGCTTTCTGAAAGTGCAAAACAGATGACTCACAGTTGCTTCTTTTACATCTGGCTTTATGTTCTGGAATTTTTAAGACTGCATTTGTAACTCATTACTTGACCACAAGGGTGCACTAAGAAGCCCTCATAAACACAAGAATCAGCTATTTAATTTGCTGTAACTCATTTATCCAGAGCAGTAAAATATTTCTATTGGAGTCAAGTGAAAGTGTTCCTATTCAAAGAACCTTCCTACAGTATTAGAGATTCTGTGCATAGAAGCAAAAACTGAATTCCCCTTACAAATAAAATGCAACAGACAAGAATTTATTTGTAAGAAATAACTATTAAGTTTTTAAAATTGTTTTGTAGATTGTTTCAGGCATGAAAGTGAATTTATTCAGGGTTTTTTAAAATTTCTTTGACACTGAAAAAATAGTTTTACTCTCTAAAATGAATTTTAAATTATTTTGGAGAAATAGTGATGGGGTTTTAGCATATATTCTAATTATGAACTTTAAAACTTTAATACATTTTGTTAGATTATATCAATTTTTCTTCATTACTTAGATTAAATAAAACTGTATATTGGGTTTTTGTGATTCTTACATAAATCAAGAAACACTTTATATGCCACTTAACCAACTTGAATTGTTGGAAATGAGTTTTGTTTCATTTCACAAAACAAAGAAAAGATTCACACTGACTATAGTGCTTCAAGCCTATTTGTGTCTGTATCTCCCCTGGTGGCTCAGAGGTAAAGAATCTACCTGTAATGTGGGAGACCTGGGTTCGATCCCTGGGTTGGGAAGACCCTGTGAAGTAGGAAATGGCTGCTGCTGCTGCTGCTGCTGCTGCTGCTAAGTCGCTTCAGTTGTGTCCGACTCTGTGCGACCCCATAGACGGCAGCCCACCAGGCTCCCCCGTCCCTGGGATTCTCCAGGCAAGAACACTGGAGTGGGTTGCCATTTCCTTCTCCAATGCATGAAGGTGAAAAGTCAAAGTGAAGTTGCTCAGTCATGCCCGACTCTTAGCGACCCCATGGACTGCAGCCTACCAGGCTCCTTTGTCCATGGGATTTTCCAAGCAAGAGTACTGGAGTGGGTTGCCATTGGCTACCCACTTCAATATTCTTGCCTGGAGAATTACATGGATAGAGGAGTCTGAAGGGCCATAGTCCGTGGGATTGCAAAGAGTTAAACACGACTGAGCACACACACATGCCTTAGAAATATATCACATCACCTCTTTCATCTTATTGACAAAAAGTGACAATCATTTTGCTTCCAGATGAAGCTTTGCAGTTGTTGACAAGTAGACCTGCCACATCCTTTACTCTCCAGTGCGCATTTATTAACTACCAGTTAGAATAATATAGCAGGTACTGTGATAGATCTGGGGTAATTAAGGTTAACTGATTCCCAAACTAAATCAAGGTTGACAATATCAGATACAAAGGCTCTTTTAAAACATTCATTGTCTATTAGGGTAGCAGAGGAGATGGAGTTATTAAAAAGGTGTGTGAGAAAGCTTTCTTCAGTATTCATTGGAAAGTTTATATTAGCTGCAATCAGGATGAATTTTTTTGAAAGGGACATTATCTTATGTTTTAGAGTTTGTAGTGGAAGAAGTACTGGGTTGGGAGGCAAAAGTTCTGGGTTTTAGTCTTAGCTCAGTCTATTATATTTTGGGAACTTCAAAAGATCCTCTTTCCTTATTTGTAAAATACAAGAGTTAGAGTAAATGATCTTTTGATTAACTTTAAGTTTTAAAATGCTATAATTCTACTTATGTGGTTGTATAATTAAGAGATTTATTCAATGAAGATGCAAAAGAAACTGGATTACAAACTGAACATTTTGTAAATAGGACAATAAATATATTGTGGTCTCTTGATTTTGAATATAAAGACGTTATTCTTTTTATAGTTTAGTTCAGCATTCGGCATCTTGCCAATGTGATAGGCACAAAACGGCCCCTTACATACAAAATAATACTTTGAATAGCATAACATTCCAATCCACTGCTATTCATCACTGTTAAATTTCTTGGTAGGCTAATTGGCTTGGTGATGGAAAAATATGGAATATCATTCCAAGAAATTATATTTTGTAATGAAGATTCAATACTGTGGTGGTTACTGAGGACTTCCTTATTTTCTTGTCTATGAAAATAAGAGAAAGTGTTAGTTGCTTAGTGATGTCTGACTCTTTGCTACCCCATGGACTGCAGCCCACCAAGCTCCTCTGTCCATGGAATTCTCCAGGCAAGAATTCTGGAGTGGGAATCCATTCCCTCTTCTAGGGGATCTTCCCAATCCAGGGAACGAACCCAGACAGATTCTTTACCATCTGAGCCATACAGGGAAGCCCAATTTACTTCAAAAATGTTTATTATGGAAAATGCGAAACATAAATAATGAGAGTGATATAATAAATTTCCACATATGCATCATACAGTTTTAACAATTATCAATCTACAACCAGTCTTCATTACTCTATGCTGTCTACTCCTGATTAATTTCAAGGAAATTCCAGTATCGTATTATGTCATCCATAAATACAATGGCAAAGCAATCCCAATCATTTAAAACAAGCTCAGGCTGTTTCCCGGAGAAGGCAATGGCACCCCACTCCAGTACTCTTGCCTGGAAAGTCCCATGGGTGGAGGAGCCTGGTAGGCTGCAGTCCATGGGGTCGCGAAGAGTCAGACACGACTGAGTGACTTCACTTTCACTTTTCACTTTCATGCGCTGGAGAGGGAAATGGCAACCCACTCCAGTGTTCCTGCCTGGAGAATCCCAGAGACGGGAGCCTAGAGGGCTACTGTCTATGGGGTCACACAGAGTCGGACACTACTAACGTGACTTAGCAGCAGCAGCAGCAGGCTGTTTCCCGTTATTTCATTTGTTTGTATCGTATCTTCCTCCTCTCATATGACCATCAGTGTGAGTTGGGGGAGCAGTGCTAGTCCAAGTATGGCGGGGAATACAGGATTATGGGATGCCTGCTCTAGTGTCTTATTAATGTGCTTTAGGTTTGTTTGAGTTAGAGCCCAGATGTACCACTTCCATGCTACTATGATGGCTGCTGGATCTGTCTGACTTCATGATGAAATGGACCTAATACCAATAGAATACAGCTCATGGTAGGAGGTTCCTTAGGTATACCCATTTGGTGTTCTATTGTCAAGTGTTTCATCTTTACCAGGGTCAATAGTCCACCACGAACTGTTTTACAAAAAGTATGTAATTTTTCACTGTAGATGGCCTGACTTTGTTCCATCGTCCCAACTGCTTGCATTGTGATTCACCTGCTGGGACTTTCACTGAGACTTCTACTTTAATGTAGGGTCTACTAATTTGTAAAGCCTAAGCAGTAGGCTCATTACACCATGCCTGAACCCATCTCATATCCCCCATCTGCTCCAGCTCTAGTCAAAGTTAGCAGCATGTCATGGTATCCAGTATATGAACCATATCAGTATTCCTCAGTGAGAAATGTGTTGCCTCAGTTTGTTTTCTATCCTCAGTTCAGTTCAGTCACTCAGTCATGTCTGACTCTTTGCAGCCCCATGGATCACAGCAAGCCAGGCCTCCCTGTCCATCACCAACTCTTGGAGTTCACTCAGACTCACATCCACCGAGTAGGTGATGCCATCCAGCCATCTCATCCTCTGTCATCCCCTTCTCTTCCTGCCCCCAATCCCTCCCAGCATCAGAGTCTTTTCTATCCTAGGGAGGCAGAAAATTTCCTCTACTCTTCTAGGTTCCTCTGGCTGGTCTAAGAATTAAATTGGCGTAATATAAATTAATAGGAAAAAAAAACAAACAAAATTTTATTAACATGTATAAATGGTAGAGACCAGGAAAACTGAATAACTCACCAAAAAGGACAAAATCCTCATCCCAAATGCCATTCTCAATTGAAGACAAAGATTTTGGAGGTAGTGGTTTGGGGCTACAGAGGAGAGACGACACTTCTATGGAGATGGAAAAGCAAATATTCCTGGGCCATTCAGAGACACGGGGACTCTAGGCCCTGCTGAGTTTCCCCCTTGACACTATGAGTATTAATGAATTTAGTGTATTTGTTTCATAGGGTAACAAACTGCCACAAATTTGTTTCTACTGTAACAAATTACCACAAACTTAGTGGTTTAAAACAGTAAAATTTTATTGTCTCACCGTTCTGGAGGCCAGAAGTCCAAACTCAAATTGTGAGAAGGGCCAAATCCCCTCCAGAGACTTCTAGGGAAGATTTCATTCTTTGCTTTTTCAAGCTTCTGGTGGTGGTTAGCAATCCTTGGCATCACATCAATGCTGCATCACAACTTGCTGTATCACACCAGTGTCTGCATCTATGGCCACATTACTTCCTTGCTCTGTATATTCTCCTCTGTCTGTGTAGGGCACACTTGGATAATCCAAGACGATCTCATCTCAGTCAGTCAGTTCAGTCGCTCAGTCGTGTCTGACTCTTTGCGACCCCATGAATCACAGCACACTAGGCCTCCCTGTCCATCACCAACTCCTGGAGTTCACCCAAACTCATGTGCGTCAAGTCAGTGATGCCATCCAGCCATCTCATCCTCTGTCGTCCCCTTCTCCTCCTGCCCCCAATCCCTCCCAGCATCAGAGTCTTTTCCAAGGAGTCAACTCTTCACATGAGGTGACCAGAGTGTTACAGTTTCAGCTTCAGCATCAGTCCTTCCAATGAATACCCAGGACTGATCTCCTTTAGAATGGACTGGTTGGATCTCCTTGCAGTCCAAGGGACTCTCAAGAGTCTTCTCCAACACCACAGCTCAAAAGCATCAATTCTTCGGTGCTCAGCTTTCTTCACAGACCAACTCTCACAGCCTTACATGACTACTGGAAAAACCATAGCCTTGACTAGACGGACCTTTGTTGGCAAAGTAATATCTCTGCTTTTGAATATGCTGTCTAGGTTGGTCATAACTTTCCTTCCAAGGAGTAAGCGTCTTTTAATTTCATGGCTGCAATCACCATCTTCAGTGATTTTGGAGCCCCCCAAAATAAAGTCTGACACTGTTTCCACTGTTTCCCCATCTATTTCCCATGAAGTGATGGGGCCAGATGCCATGTTGAGCTTTAAGCCAACTTTTTCATTCTCCTCTTTCATTTTCATCAAGAGGCTTTTTAGTTCCTCTTCAGTTTCTGCCATAAGGGTGATGTCATCTGCATATCTGAGGTTATTGATATTTCTCCCGGCAATCTTGATTCCAGCTTGTGCTTCTTCCATCCCAGTGTGTCTCATGATGTACTCTGCAGATAAGTTAAATAAGCAGGGTGACAATATATAGCCTTGATGTACTCCTTTTCCTATTTGGAACCAGTCTGTTGTTCCATGTCCAGTTCTAACTGTTGCTTCCTGACCTGCATATAGATTTCTCGAAAGGCAGGTCCGGTGGTCTGGTATTCCCAGCTCTTTCAGAATTTTCCACAGTTTCTTGTGATCCACACAGTCAAAGGCTTTGGCATAGTCAATAAAGCAGAAATAGATGTTTTTCTGGAACTCTCTTCCTTTTTTGATGATCCAGTGAATGTTGGCAATTTGATCTCTGCCTTTTCTAAAACCAGCTTGAACATCTGAAAGTTCACGGTTCACATATTGCTGAAGCCTGGCTTGGAGAATGATCCTCAATTACATCTGCAAAGATTCTTTTTCTCAGTAGGGTAAAACTTATGGGTTCCAGGGATTTGACATGGAAATCTTTTGGATGCCATTTTTTCATGTTTAAAAAACATTTTATTATGAAATGTGATCTATCACCCAATCATTAATATTTTGCTAAACTTGCTCCATCTATCCTCCAGTTATTTATACTAAAGTATTTCAATCCAAATCGTAGAATTCATGTCATTTCAACCTCTAAGTACATCAGTGTGCATCTCCAAAAAGGGGAGGCATTTTCTTACATAACCAAAGTGCCATTATCACATCTTACGTACTTATAATTTTTATTATGACCTAATTCCCTGGTGACTCAGAATCTGCTTGCAATGCAGGAGACCGGGTTTGACCTCTGGGTTGGGAAGATCCCCTAGAGGAGGGCATGGCAATCCGCTCCAGTATTGTTGCCTGGAGAATCCTCATGGACATAGGAGCCTGGCAAGCTGCAGTCCATGCGGTCGCTAAGAGTTGGACACGGCTGAGCGACTAAGTATAGCACAGCACTATCCTGTTCATAGGGCGTCCATGGTAACTCAGTTGGTAAAGAATCCACCTGCAATTCAGGAGACCCTGGTTTGATTCCTGAGTTGGGAAGTTCCCCTGGAGAAGGGATAGGCTACCCACTCCAGTATTCTTTTGCTTTCCTGGTTGCTCAGATGGTGAAGAATCTGCCTGCAATGTGCGAGACCTGGATTTGATCCCTGGGTTGGGAACATCCCCTGGAGAAGGGCATGGTAACCTGCTGGCGACGGAATGAAACACCAACACCGCAGAGTGGTTTTAATCTTTGTATTTTAACACTTGCTTCTTACAACTGCTTTATTTTATATCCCTTGCACAACAACCTACAGGGCAAGTTGCCAAGCACTATGATTCAGAGACTATACAGTGCGCAGGCGCAGGGCGAGATAACCTTTACCTTGACTTATTTACTGCTGCTAAAACTTTGTTTGGGGGAACTTCCTTATCAACTTAGAATCCGTTTTGTCCCTGGGTCTGTTCCTTTTGCGGAATCAGAGAAACATCTTTGTGTGCAAGAAATGTTCCTTTCCCAAGGGAACAAACAGAGGATTCTTAGCTGAACGTCTCATTTGCAAGAATGTTCAGCCCTGGTTGAGAGTCTCGTTTGCAAGCACTTCTCAACCTTCCTTATACCTAGTTCCCTACACTGGGCAGAACATCTCGTTTGCAAGAATGTTCAGCCCTGGTTGAGAGTCTCGTTTGCAAGCACTTCTCAACCTTCCTTATACCTAGTTCCCTACACTGGGCAGAACATCTCGTTTGCAAGAATGTTCAGCCCTGGTTGAGAGTCTCGTTTGCAAGCACTTCTCAACCTTCCTTATACCTAGTTCCCTACACTGGGCAGAACATCTCGGTTGCAAGAATGTTCAGCCCTGGTTGAGAGTCTCGTTTGCAAGCACTTCTCAACCTTCCTTTTACCTAGTTCCCTACAGTAACCAACTCCAGTATCCTTGCCTGGAGAATTCCCATGGACAGCAGAGCCTGGCAGGGTACAATCCATGGGGTCGCAAAGAATTGGACATGACTGAGCGATGAAGCACACACATGCATCCTTTTCATATTCAAATGTTCCCAAATTCAAAAAAACATCTCTTTGCAGTTGAGTTTGAGTTAGGATAGGATCCAAGCAAGGAATACTCACTATGTTTGCTTATTATGTTTTTTAGATTATTTCTAATGGGGAAATCCCATGGACAGAGGAGCCTGGTGGGCTACAGTCCATGAGGTCTCAATAGAGTCCGACACAATTTTGTGACTAAACAACAATGTTGAATGGTTCTTCTATATAGTTTTTCACGATGTTGACTTGTTGAAAAACCTGAGTCAAGTGTCCTGAGGAATTCTGAATTTGTTACGTTTCTTCCTGTGGTATCATGTAATTTGCTTCTCTATCTGCACTACTACCTTTAGACTCGAATTTATATGCAGAAGCTTAGAAGTAGGTTCAAATTATTTTGAGGTGCCATCTGTTGGACTACCTCATTTAGTATCAGTTTTTACTCCCTAATCCAGTATAAAATAATTATAATGTATCTATACTTTTAGAGGATATAGTTATTTTGACTATACTATTTTCTTTATAACCATCATTTAGTCTTAGTTCTTCAGATAAATATATCCTTACAACTTCTTCCAGAACATCTTGCTGATGGCTCCCAATTTACTTAGGTTGCCTGAAACTTTTATTTTAATTGATTCCTTCAGAATGCTCATGGAAGTAATTCTCTAGGTTCCTGATGCTCCTAATAGTTGGATGCTTTTCAGCTTGACTTGTATGTATGTATGGCAATTTGCCTGAATATAAAAATTACTGGCTTACATTTCCTTTCATCGTGTTTTTCAAATCGGTCTCTTCAGTTATCTTCCGGCATAAAGTACTGTTGTCAGAAAGTCTAACAGCAATCTAATTTTATTTGCCTTTTAGATATCTTGATGTTTTTGCCTAAATGTTCAAACTACCGCCCCCCGCACCTCAGTTTTTCCATTTTCTTCAAAATTCCTTTGTTTTCCCAATTGTGACTGAATATATGCTATTCTAGGTCATTTATCCAAATATACAATATGCCTTGCAATATGTATTTTCAGCTTTTCTTTTTTACAAAAAGTATTTTTGAATTGTGGTTTTAGTATTCTGTTTTATTGCCATAGTTTCCATGTTGGATCTTGCCTATCTTCCAGTGATCTTTATCATTTTCTTTTGAGTTCCCTTTTATTTCTATTTTATTTTTCTGTTTAAACATTAACTCCTCTATATGTTTTCTTTCTCTTAAGCCATTATTCATGCTCGTGTGTGTGTGTGTGTCCCCTCTAGTTTAGTCATCATTTTGGGAGTGATTTTTTTCTTTTATTTAGAACTCTTTCTAAGTTTTTTCATCTATCAAATCATAATTTTTTCTATTCACCACATTTATGAGTTTGTGTAATTCTTAATTAAGCTATTAATATATAATTTGTAACAATTTCTTAACTTTTTTGGACTAATTTTTATTGATTAGGTAACTTTTGTGGGACTCTCTTGTGCACCTTCATTGTCTGTGGAGACATAAACTTTCCTTCAAGTTTTGCTACAATAAGTTTATCTATGATTTGACTGCAGTTCTTTTCACTGTGAATGCTTGAGGTTAGTTTTCTTAGGAGAGATAAGTGGATAAGATTGTACTTCCTAGCTTCATGGTTCTAGACCTCCTTCTTCTGTTAGTGTAGTGGAGTGTTGGAAAAATGTCTTCCTATTCTCTTGAGATTTTATGTCGATTTCCCCTCTCCAAGGTGAGATGACCTTTTTCTTTCTTTGCCCCTGCCCTATTTTCTATTCTACTCTCTAGCAGATTTTGGAAGGAGCTTCGATTATTTTGTTTGTTTTTTAGGGTTCAGAGGATTCAGGCTACTCCAATACCATAATGATCTTACCATGTTTTCCTACATTGTACACCCAAATTGGAACCTGCCAAATCCTTTCCCAAATCAGTTAATGTCCCCGTATTTCCTTCCCAAGCTTTTCAGAACTTGACAATTTGTGGGTTGTCTAGGTCTTATGACTCTAAAAAAATCCATGTGCCTTTCCTCTCCTTCCTCCTGCACAGTCAGGGGACAAGACTATCTGGGTCTTGTTCTCAGGGTATCATTACTTAGTAGCATTTCAAGCTTTGTGGGGATAACTTGTTACTTAGTATTGATGTAGAGATTTTCCTCAGTGTTTGATTTTGTAACTCTGAGTGTTTTCTCTGCTTTTATGGGAACATTAAAGATTCAGAAATGACATATATAAGTTTGCTAAAATGTCCTAACAAAGTGCTACAGGCTGGGTGGCTTAAACAATGGAATGTATTGTCTTATAGTTCTAGAGGCTAAAAGCCCTAGAAATGAGCCCCACAGCCTAGAAAGGAATGTTCATGGCTGTCCAAATTGTCCTGAGAAGATTTAGGAATTACCGTAGACCTCAAGAAGTACTTCGGAAATAATTGAGTCGGGACAATGTGAACAACTTTTGGTGACCTTGATATTCAGGTGGGGGATCTAAACTACCTTAGAAAAAATAATGGAAGCTTGATCAAGGTTTTGAGGCATATTGTGTATTAAAACAAATTTAAAGAGATTAGTCTATTTGCAATATGCTTGATGGATTCAAAACAAAATTAAAATTACTAGATTAATTTACAGTTTACAAAATATGTTTATATCATTTTCTCAGTGCCAGTGGAGGATAGGAAATAAAGGCTTATTTAGACTTGATAATTTCCCAGAAGACTTGCACAACTGTTATCTCATTTACTCCCTGCAAAAACACTTTGATACAGGTGTTAATGTTCATATATTACAAATGATAAACTTAAGGCCAGGGAGTTGAAGTAACTTTTTCAAAAACATGTATTTTATGGGTTGTTAATGTTAATATTTGAATCTAAGTCTTCTGCTTTCAAAGATTACGTTCTTAATACCATAACACTCAGCCTCACATAAACTTGCTCCTCATATTTTAGAGGTATTATAAAATGTGTACTAGAGATTCCACAGTGAGAATAGAGAGGCAGGGATAGACATGATATTTGGGGAAGGGGGATGAGTTATTGAATGAAATGTATTTTATGAGGTAAAGGATTACACGTAGCTCATTTTTGCATCTCTTGTACTCAACATAATGTGGCAACATATTAATCTCATGAAAAATTTTTATGGGAATACAATGCTGAACCTCATTCTTGGTATTATGGCAGTCAAAATAGCATTCTGTAATTTTGTGTTTCCCCTAAATGGTGTAAAGTTAACAGTGTGAATTAATCATTTACAGATTTAATTGTCCTATACACTAAAGGGAAACATTTCTTTGGTCATTTTTCTTGAGTTTGTGGTCAGTTTTTGGTCCTGTGTATTGTGGGTCTAAGATGTCTATTTAATAGTTGAAAGTACCAATAGAAAATTGAGGGAAGGAAAAGGAGTCCAGTAGTCCAGTTAAGTCTCTCTTTGGGGGGAATAGAATTTAGCTTAATAGCAGCTCTTTTCACCTTTACCTTCTCCCAAGGCTGATTTCTGGTCTTTTATGTCTCTGCATGCAGAATGATTTTTGGACCTCTCTTTACACCCAATTATAGCGAATGTAAGGAGGTTACTGTGTTGTCTGTACAAAACAGGCAAAGAAAACTGGCGATGCTAATGAAAATAAACACATGGACAGACTGAGGAGTTTCTTGCATATAATATTTTAAGTTATGCTTTATATGATGTTAAGTTAAACTGTAATATTTTAAGTTATGCTTTATATGATGTTAAGTTAAACTGTTATATTAAAATTATGGAATTATGTTGAAAAATGTATATATATTTGAACACTAATAGTTTCTTGTTATTAGATAT
Source organism: Ovis aries (assembly GCF_016772045.2). Lineage (NCBI taxonomy): Eukaryota > Metazoa > Chordata > Mammalia > Artiodactyla > Bovidae > Ovis > Ovis aries. The sequence goes on from NC_056061.1 coordinate 54,392,467, forward strand.
GCTTTTTGCTTATATTATAAAATTTAAAACTTCATAAAATTAAACTTTAAACATTAAATATGAATGAATTTATTATTATAATAAATAAAAATTAATATATAGAAATCATGAAAGGGCTTGCACTATGGAAATGTTTTTTAACCAGTAGAACACTGATTAGAGTTTGCATTGTTGTGAGTAATGTTTATCAGACTTTTCCTCCTGTTGATAACTGTTGTAACTCTGGATTTTAAAACAAGTGTTAATGCTATTAAGACCAAAATAACTTTGGACCTAGAGAGCATGCTCAAAAAAAGTGTTTATGAATATCACAATGACCCTGACTGTTGTTCTCTTCCAGAAGAACTCTATGCCATTTCTCTTGGTTAGTCTGGCTTCTAATTTGAGACACAGAGTTACAGTTCTATGACTTTAACATTTCAAAAAAGAAAAAAGTCAAGAAATCATATTACAAAGAAATTCTATAAAAATTTGTGAAATCAACCTTTCTTTTGGCTTAGCATTTATAGACTTCTGTCTAGGTGATGGCTGAAACTAGTCTCTTCTAGTCTTATGATTTATCTTAAATGAAAATGAAAATTAGTCTATTTACTGATTTGCTAACATAGAAGACAAATTCCCTGGGCTCATTTCCAAGACCAACAACTGACTTACTTGTATAAAAAGTACACAATTTTATTTGCAGGCCAGCTTCTCCCTCTTTAAAGTAGCAAACAACTAGTTTCTTCATGATTCTTTAATATGGTTTTTGAGAGGATTGACATCCCTGAAATATTTTAAAATAAAAAATTAGGAAAGTGTTCAGGTTACATTGCAGAAATAAATGCACCAGCAATACTTGGCTGGGTAAAGGAGAGGATATGAAATTATATTTATATCATGTAAAGGATACTATATTTGATATTCAAAGTAAATAAATGAAGTGAAGTTGCTTCAAAGTTAAAATGAAATTTAAAACTAGTGTGCAATGAAGACAACCACATGATAGCGACAAGTCAGATTGATTTGCCCAAGTTTTACTGGTGAAAATTACAAATGGATCTGGAATGCAAATTAGTACTTCAAATTGTTACTTAGTCTAATAATTGAAGAATTTAACCAGGACAGCTGCATTTTGACTGGCACAAGATGGTTCTAATACTAAATGTTCGATAGTTTAGATTAAATACAATAGGAGCAATTGTGAGAAACTAGAAGGTATAGTGAGATGTCTAAACAATGAGAGGATGCTTTTTGAGAAGGAGATAAAGACTCATCTGAGACCTTGGAAAGTAAAAAGGGTATGAAGTTTCAATATGAATTTTTTGAACTTATGTTCATTAATTTTCTGGATATATATTTCTTCTCATATTATTTTCATGTAGCTTCATAAAAATCTTAATATTTGATAGAACTGATTTTTATCAACCTGTACCCATTTTTCTTTTAAAAAATTCCATGGATATTGGGACAATGTACAGTAATGGAAATAATTTAATACTAGAGAGGAAATTATATCCAGACAAATCAATGGATATAAAGTCCATGAAAAGGATTTTCTTTTAATGATAAATGTGGTTGGTGAAATTAGTGATGGGAAAATGGTGTCAATAAAATTAAACATCTTGATAATTATTTGAAAAAAAAATTTGGAATTTCTATTTTATTCCTTGCCCAAAATAGGTTAAATTAGCAAAAAAATTTAAAGATTAAATTGTTAAGGTTTATAAGATAGATGAAATAAGTGTGTGGTTAAAAAGGACTTGCAGAGAAGACCACAAAACTCAAAAGCCATAAATGAAAAGTATTAAAAAATTTGAAAATACTGCATGAATATTTAAACATCTCTGTGTCATAATTCAAAGTTAAAAGACAAAATCGTGAAAAAAATTGCAAAAAAGAAAGTAAAAGAGATATTAGACAGAAAGTGCTTAGTTTTAGTTAAGGAATTATGTCATAATCATGTACCAGAATACAAAAAATAGTAAACATATATTGCAATATAAATGTAGTAAATTGATGAGAAAGAATAGAAAATGACATCAGTTGTGTTGCTCCAGAAAAATAATGCCCTGCAATATATGTATTTTGCATAATACATTTGTCCCTGACCTGTGTGAGAGAAAAGATGGGAACAGAAGCTACTTTAATCTTCCCCACAGAACATTGTTGACTCGGGAGCTGAAGTGACAGCTTAAGTTACAGAAAACTGATGGACACAGAACTCGCTAAATGCAAGTTACTTTTTTCTTCAAAAGTTAAGAGTGTATAAGAAACCGAAGTTTCCAAAGCTTAAAGATCCAAACCTTAGAAGAGAGGTAAACAGAAACTGTTTACTTACAGTGAAAAGTAAAAAAGATACAGAATGAACATGTTTTAGGATTAGTGAAGTTCTGTGTTCTCTCTCAGCCGTTTCCCAGTTTCCAGAGAAAGAGGACAGATGTGTTAGACAGTGGGCAAAACAATGCAAAAGTAAAAACCAAACACCAACTACTCCCCTCTGGACAAAAATTCAACGTACTTATGAAGAACACTTGAGAAGGAGGGCAGAATTGAAGTTAATCAATCAATAAAAAGAAATCATTTATCAAATGGTTTATGATATATGTAATCCTTGAAGTATTTCCAGAGGAAATGTGTCCTTTCCACATATCTTTGATATGTGAAAAGTTCGATTTATTAAACGTGATTCCACCAACATTGACTGATGGCCACGCTCGCTTGGATGTTGAAGAGCAAAACTGTGTTCTGGGTGCTTTGCTAGGCACCAGAGACCATTAGGTAACAGTCCTGGTACTTGCTATTAAACTGCTTATAATATAATGAGAAAGAGACATGGAAACAAAAAAGTACATTGCCATGTAGTTCGGAGAGGTGTGCTTGGTATATACATGAAGTATTGATGAAAAAGCTCTAATCTCTCAAATTCTCAGAATAGATGCTCAATTTGTAAGAGCAGAGAGACCTTACCTGTTTTGTTTGACACTATATTTCCAGTTTCTGGAAGACTGGCATAAACTAGTACTCAGAACTTTTAAAAAAAATTTAAAAATTAAATCTGCCTTGGGGAGTTAGGGTTAATTTTGTGATAGAGGTAATGATACTTTAGAGAAGACAGGCAAACAACGTACCAATATCCCCAGTGGTACACAAGCACCTTGATTGTCTTGATAGTCGACACTCAGTAGTGGCTTCCAATCTTGTAAGAGGAGATGAAGTCTCTACAGTTTGAAGAGCCTGGAATGGTAGACAGCAGTCATCACATTAGATGGATCAGAGTGTGGAGGATTTGGTACAGGTATTTACTGAGATAATGGAAGCAAAATGAAGATGGAGCAAAATGGAGATAATGGATGAAAAACAAATTTCTTCCCTGAAGGAAATAAGCTTCAACACTTTGTTAAGTCTGCTTTAGACAGGGTCTGGATGGTACCTCAATCATGGCAGAGAGACTTCTGAGGCTTGGAGGTGCCAGCAGAGTTTTGAGAGAAGAACATGCAGAGGCAGGCCAGGGTAAACTCCTCCCAGGGCTTGGACTACTCTGTATTGCAGTATATATGTTATTTATTGTTCAGGAATTCTCTTCTATTATCACTTAGTCTTTAGGGAGAGTCATGTCCAAAATTACAACCTGGTCTTGGTTGACTGTGCAATATTGAGACAATACTTAGGGATGCCATCAGGGATGTCTGGAGGATAATATAATAAAACTATTGATACTCAATTTGGTTGTAGTTTAATAAGACAATTAGCACATTGTTTGGGCATAGAAGCCATGCATAAATATTGGTTGCTTTTGTCTCCTCTGCCCTATATCACAGATTACCTCCATCATCTCAAGTATTTGTTTGCCTCTCACTGCTCTGTACCAGTGAACCTCTCATTTAGTGTTTGATCTTTCTCTTTTGTATAGACAATTTTTATTTCTCTTTTCCCTGTGCCCTAAAATGTTTACCCACATTCTCTCCAATAACCATGTTAATCAACTCCATTAGAAATTTGAGGATTATCTTTATTAGGAGGGGCTTCCCTGGTGGCTCAGAGGTTAAAGCGTCTGCCTCCAATGCAGGAGACCCGGGTTCGATCCCTGAGTCAGGAAGATCCCCTGGAGAAGGAAATGGTAACCCACTCCAGTATTCTTGCCTGGAGAATCCCATGGACAGAAGAGCCTGGCAGGCTACAGTCCGTGGGGTCGCAAAAGAGTCAGACACGACTGAGCTACTTCCCTTTCCCTTTATTAGGATACCTAACATTAACCTAACCCTCGATCAGGGCAGATATATGTTTATTTCCAGTGCCTGGAATTGTTCTCCCTTTAGTTTTGCAACATGATGGCCAACACTTAAGTCCCATTACAGACCCTACCTAGTCCATGAAGATAACCCCAGCCCTACTGAGTTTATTTGGATTCAGGCTACTATTTCCTTTAGACAAGTACCACTCATTAGACCTTGATGATTTTTTGTATCTTAGCTACAGCATCAGAAATAGATTGTAAACTCCTTGCTGGTCAAGCCCTGTTGTGTATTTGAATCCCACATAGTGCAAACTCCAAGGTAAGAACATAGCCGATGTTCATTAAGTGCTTGTGCTTACTGACTTAAAAAGAGGCTTCATATGGGTGGAGGAAAGATTCTTGAGTCTCTGGACAATACAAACTGGAATCTTTCCTAATAGGGAATGGTTAGTAGATTATCCAGTGTTCGGAAGCACCTCTTCCACTCCTCTGCCCTGTCAGACATCTTTATGAACTTCCTTTTGTCATTCCACTATTTTCCTTCTGCCATCAAGGATTTTCTCAGCTCTGCATCTCTGGGATCTTTATGATTATAAAATGACATGAGGTAAGCATGGAAAAAATTTGTTGCATATCACTGAAAAAGAGATATTGCACATCACGAGGTAAGGTGATATGGCAGTCCCCTAATCACTGGAATGTTCTGGGTGTATTATTAAACACAACAAAAATGGAAGAGTTACACCATGCACACATGACTTAACAAATTTATTCTCAGAATTGGTGAAGCAATAACCATAAATAGCTGTTGTATTTTGCTCTGTTATGTATAAATGAAAACTAAGTATAGACATCTCCAGTGTCTCTGGGTTTGTTAACTGGTTATCAGATACCCATGGATTTTGCTGTTAAATTAATACAAGATGAAATAGTGTTTGGTTGAACATTTCTTGTATGCTCTACAAAGATAAAAAAATAAACAAGAATGTGGGGACACTTATGAAAAATATAAATATTGCACAAAAAATCAGTATAATAAATTTAGCCTGTATAAAATTGTTATCCTTCTCAATAGCCTTATTACAGAGCTTTCTGAACAATAAATTTCTAAGGTATTCTAAATAGCAAGTGAGAATCATATATACAGTTAATTGGCAATTTGATTAACTGAATTATGGTAGTATTTTCCTAAGGAGTAACTGAGAAAATTAGGAAAGGCAAGAGGATGTATTTTCTGCGTTTGTTGTTCAGACAGAGTTGTGTTTTCACTTTTACTGATCATAAGAGAAGTTTTCTCCCTGAGTTGTGACAGGGAAGGAAAGACAGTCTTTTTTTTTTTTTTTTTCTCTAAGAATATCTGTGATTGTTATTCCCAAGAGAAGTTGCCTAAGGGTCCTCTTCTCCAGTTATAAGCTTTCTCAAAGAGGAAAAAACAGTCTCTCAAAAACCATGGAGACCTGTGAGCAAATGAAACCTTTCCCATGGGCATTGCCACTGTGCTTCAGGTCTAAATGTCTCAGCTCTGCTACCTCAGTACCTTTCAACTGATTCTTATCTTGAAATTGAAGAGGGTTAGAAATTAATACTAGAAAGACCACTTGGAAATACTTGGTGAGATCAATTTAAGAGTGACCAATGTGCAGTTATACGCTTCTTAAGTGCTATTTAAAGTTGATTAAATATGATAAAGTGAAGCAGAACTCTAAAAGGAAAAAGATTGAATAAGATTGACAGATATTGTGGGTTTTTTTTTTTTTCATTTTTAAAATATTTATTTATTTATTTGGCTACATCGAGTCTTTAAGGGCTTCCCTGGTGGCTCAGATGGTAAAGTCTGCCTGCAATGTGGGAGACCTGGGTTCAGTCCCGGGGTTGGGAAGATTCCCTGGAGAATGGCATGGCAACCCACTCCAGTATTCCTGCCTGGAGAATCCCGATGGACAGAGGAGCCTGGCAGGCTACAGTGCATGGGGTTTGCAAAGAGTCAGACATGACTGAGCAACTAAGCACATCAAGTCTTTGTTGTGGCATGTGGAAAATTTTATTGAGGCAACAGGGACTCTCTAGTTGTGCTGTTCAGATTTAGTTGCTCAGGGACATGTGGTTCTCCAACCAGGGATCTAACCCGCATCCCCTGCATTGCAAGGTGGATTCCAAACCACTGGACCACCAGGGAAGTCCCTATAGTACTGGTTTTGATTGTTGTTTTTTTGCAATGACAAGCATGATAGTGTGAAGTTTTGCTATTGTTTTGCTATTGTTTTAGTTGCTAAGTCGTGTCCAACTCTTTTGCAACCCCATGACTTGTAACACTTCAGGATTCTCTATCCATGGGACTTCCCAGGCAAGAATACTGGAGCAGGCTGCCATTTTCCTTCTTCAAGGAATAGTCCAGACCTAGGGATTGAACCCACATCTCCTGCATTGGCAGGTGTGTTCTTTACCATTGGGTCACCAGGGAAGCACAAATATGAAGCTTACGTCTAGATTTTTTTGTGTAGCACTTGCATGTGCTACACTTAACTCTTTAATAGTTTGGATTGATCCTTCTTGTTAATGTACAATCACATCATCTTTCCAATAGCTGTTCAGTTCAGTTTAGTTGTTCAGTCGTGTCCAACTCTTCACGACCCCATGGACCACAGCACGCCAGGCCTCCCTGTCCATCACCAAGTCCTGGAGTCTATTCAAACTCATTTCCATAGAGTCAGTAATGCCATCTAACCATCTCATCCTCTCTTGTCCCCTTCTCCTCCTGCCTTCAATCTTTCCCAGCGTCAGGGTCTTTTCAAATGACACAGCTTTTCGCATCAGGTAGCCAAAATATTGGAGTTTCAGCTTCAACATCAGTCCTTCCAATCAATATTCAGGACTGATTTCCTTTAGGATGGACTAGTTGGATCTCCTTGCAGTCCAAGGGACTCTCAAGAATCTTCTCCAACACCACAGTTGAAAAGCATCAATCCTTTGGCGCTCAGCTTTCTCCACAGTCCAACTCTCACATCCATACGTGACCACTGGAAAAACCATAGCCTTGACGAGATGGACCTTTATTGGCAAAGTAATGTCTCTGCTTTTTAATATGTTGTCTAGGTTGGTCATAACTTCCCTTCCAAGGAGTAAGTGTCTTTTAATTTCATGGCTGCAGTCAACATCTGCAGTGATTTTGGAGCCCCCCAAAATAAGTCAGCCACTGTTTCCACTGTTTCCCCGTCTATTTGCCATGAAGCGATGGGACCATATGCCATGATCTTAATTTTTTTAATGTTGAGCTTTAAGCCAACTTTTTCACTCTCCTCTTTCACTTGTGCTTTAGTTCTTCTTCATCGTCTGCCATAAGGGTGGTGTTATCTGCATATCTGAGGTTATTGATATTTCTCCCAGCAATAGCTGACTTCCTGCTTATGGATTCAAAGAGGCCAGTAAAGAGACTTTTTGAAAGAAAGATCACAGCCTGTGAGAAATACATTGGTGCTGAGAATTTGTTGTTACTTTCTTTGTGTTTCTTCGTCTGTCCTCAGAAATTGTATACTAGCCTCCAGGACAAGCTAAGTCTAGAGCAAGAGTAACAGAGACATCAGTCTGTAAGTCCTCACCTAACATTGTCAGAGAGGCCCTGGCACTCTGCTGGCTCATTTACTTATGTTTTCAGTTTCCCATTCTCTGAAAGCCCTTGTAATATTTTACTGTGGTGATTGTTTCCACTACCATTAAAAAGCTCCTGCAGGACTATTACAAGGAGTCGCCGTTAGATCTCCTTGCTCCGTCTTTATCTTATAGCTTCCTCCTCTTTTCATAAATGCCAGATTTTCATTATTGTGATCTCAAGTCTTTCTCTGCAAGATTCTACCTCATCCAGCTTTGTCTTTTATAGGTATTATAGTTCAGCAAAGCCCTTTATTTCAGAGATGACTTCCCAGGGCACTCAATTGACAGAATATTTTAACTGGTTTGTTTAATGCTTAGAAAATTCGCCATGATTTATAATCTAATTTCCCTTTTACTCTCTTAAGTTCCGCATGAAGCAGAGCTTAAGGCAAGAACTAACGTCCAAGTAGCTTGTTTTGTTAAATCATTCTAGGGAACAAGGATGGGGCAATGGACAGAGTGAAACAGATAATCCAAGGAGAGTTAAGATGATCACTGTAAGCTACTAGGTCTAAGTCCCATTAAAGGAAGAGGCTGTAGAATTGTCTCCTGAAGGAATGGAAAAGAGGGTAACTTTCAACAACCCCAGTCTCTCACTAGTCAAGGAATGCCCTTGGGGTATTAACTCTCTCCCACTGTCAGGTTTGCCTGTGTCTCAGAATGGCTGAATGGATTCTTACCGACAACCCAACTAAGGGACAGCAGAGTATCATCCTCTTAACAGTCCGTGAGAGAGACGAGGACCCGCTGAAGTAAGATGCAAGAGTGAACCTCTGCACAACTGGTGGCTGCAACAACAGCTACAGTAAAAAGGTGGGGCTAGTGGATGCGTGATGTGGAAGGAGGTACCCTCTGTATCTCTCTAAGAACTTAATTTCCCATCAAGTTAGATTCAGTTTCTTTCATCTTAAGGGGTTCTGCCAATTTTTCAATTTTAGGCATTAGTTTATTAAAAAATTCTAAAATCCTCAAAATTACAATTGGTGATGTAATAGAACCCCATGGATCCAGCTTTAAAAACCACCAATATACTGCTACTCCTATTCAGCAATACCTTCTTTTTTCTTTGTGTCTTTTAAAGCAATGCCAAGGTAACATATAATTTTCATCCACTGTAGTTTCACTATATATATATGAGATAAGAATTTTTAAACCTGATCACAATATCATTGTTATACTTAGTAAAATAAACTCAATCTAATACCCTGTCCATGTTCATTTTTACCTGACAGTTTCCTGCATTTTATAATTGATTTATTTGAATTACAATCTTAACTTTACATTTGTTTGAATGTCCCTTAAGCTTAAAAATATCTGTAATATTTGTTTTTTTTTAAATTAAAACCAGAAGTAACTGAATCATATAACCTGTGGAATTTCCCACATTTTGCCTTTGATTGATGATAACTTCATAGTATTGTATACTATTCCTCCACTGTAGAGTTTTTGACCTGTGGGTCCCACCCAGATCCATAAAATTCAAGTATTCTGTGACATGGGTTAAGAAAAAAGATGTCTTCTTCTGGAATTCCTATGATTCAAATGTTGGGGCATTTAACATTGTCCTAGAAGTCTCTGAGATTGTCCTCATTTCTTTTAATTCATTTTTCTTTTTTCCTCTCTGATTCATGTATTTCTACCATTCTATCTTCTACTTCACTAATCCTATCTTCTGCCTTTGTTATTCTACTACTTGTTGTCTCCAGAGTGTTTCTGATCTCATTTATTGCATTATTCATTATACACTGACTCTTTTTTTTATTTCTTCTAGGTCCTTGTTAAACCTTTCTTGCATCTTCTCAATCCTTGTCTCCAGGCTCTTTATCTCTGATTTCATTTTGATTTCAAGATTTTGGATCATTTTTACTATCATTATTCAGAATTCTTTATCAGGTAGATTCCTTATCTCTTCCTCTTTTGTTTGGTTTGGTGGGCATTTCTCCTGTTCCTTTACCTGCTGGGTATTCCTCTGTCTCTTCATCTTGTTTATATTGCTGAGTTTGGGGTGGCCTTTCTGTATTCTGGCAATTGGTGGCTCCTCCTTATTGTGGAGGTTCCTCGCTATGGGTGGAGTTGTACGGGTGGCTTGTCAAGGTTTCCTGTCTAGGGAAGCTTGTGTCAGTGTTCTGGTGGGTGGAGCTGGATTTCTTCTCTCTGGAGTGCAATGAAGTGTCCAGTAATGAGTTATAAGGTGTCAGTGGGTTTGGAGTGACTTTGGGCAGCCTGTATATTGAAGCTCAGGGCTGTGTTCCTGTGTTTCTGGAGAATTTTCATGGTATGTCTTGCTCTGGAACTTGTTGGCCCTTGGGTGGTGCTTGGTTTCAGTGTAGATATGGAGGCATTTGGTCAGCTCCTGTTGATTAATGTCAGGAGTTCCCTGGAGTCAGGAATTCTCTGGTGTTCTCAGGATTTGGACTTAAGCCTCCTACTTCTGGTTTTCAGTCTTATTTTTACAGTAACCTCAAGACTTCTCCGTCTATACAGCACCATTGATAAAGCATCTAGGTTAAAGATGAAAAGTTTCTCCACAGTGAGGGACACCCAGAGAGGTTCACAGAGTTACATGGAGAAGAGAAGAGGGAGGAGGGAGTTAGAGGTGACCCGGATGAGATGGGGTGGAATCAAAAGAGGAGAGAGCAAGCTAGCCAGTAATCAATTCTCTATGTGTGCTCCACGGTCTGGACTGCTTAGAGATGTTCACGGAGTTATACAGAGAAGAGAAGAGGGAGGAAGGAGACAGAAGTGGCCAGGAGGATAAAAGGGGGAAATCAAAAGGAGAGAGACAGATCCAGCCAGTAATCAGCTCTCAAAGTGTTCTCCACAGTCCAGAACACACAAAAAGATTCACAGAGTTGGGTAGAGAAGAGAAGGGGGAGGGAGAAGATAGAGGCAACCTGGTGGAGAAAAAGGAGAGCCCAAAGGGGGAGAGAGCAGTCAAGCCAGTAATCTTGCTCCCAAGTAAAAATGGGTACTGAAGATTAGGTTCTTAAAGGTACAAAATTGATAATACCAAAAAGCAAAGATTAAAAATCTAGAGTAGAGGTTGGATTTTCAAAAATAAATAAGTAATTTTAAAAATTAAAGAAAAGAGAAAAAAACAAAGTCACAAAATTATAAAATATATATATATATGAAGTTTGCTTTAAAAAATAGTGTCTCTTTTTTTTGCAGAGTAATAATAGGTTATAAAAATGAAAATTAAAGGAGTAATAGAGGACTTATATGCAGAGTACATCATGAGACACACTGGGATGGAAGAAGCACAAGCTAGAATCAAGATTTCTGGGAGAAATATCAATAACTTCAGATTTGCAGATGACACCACTGTTGTGGCAGAAAGTGAAGAGGAACTAAAAAGCCTCTTGATGAAAGTGAAAGTGGAGAGTGAAAAAGTTGGCTTAAAGCTCAACATTCAGAAAACTAAGATCAATGGCATCTGGTCCCATCACTTCATGGAAAATAGATGGAGAAACAGTGGAAACAGTGTCAGACTTTATTTTTGAGGGCTCCAAAAATCACTGCAGGTGGTGAGTGCAGCCATGAAATTGAAAGACGCTTACTCCTTGGAAGAAAAGTTATGACTGACCTAGATAGCATATTCAAAAGCAGAAAGATTACTTTGCCAACAAAGGTCCCTCTAGTCAAGGCAATGGTTTTTCCAGTGGTCATGTATGGATGTGAGAGTTGGACTGTGAAGAAAGCTGAGAGCTGAAGAATTGATGCTTTCAAACTGTGGTGTTGGAGAAGACTCTTGAGAGTCCCTTGGACTGCAAGGAAATCCAACCAGTCCATTCTAAAGGAGATCAGTCCTGGGATTTCTTTGCAAGGAATGATGCTAAAGCTGAAACTCCAGTATTTTGGCCACCTTATGCGAAGAATTGTCTCATTGGAAAAGACCCTGATGCTGGGAGGGATTGCGGGTGGGAGGAGAAGGGGACGACTGAGGATGAGATGGCTGGATGGCATCACTGACTCGATGGACATGATTGGGGGTGAACTCCGGGAGTTGGTGGTAGACAGGGAGGCCTGGCGTGCTGCGATTCATGGGGTCGCAAAGAGTCAGACATGACTGAGTGACTGAACTGAACTGAACTGAGAGGACTTAAAAATTAAAGAAAAATTAAGAAAAAAAGAATGATAGTAAAAATAGTAAAAATATATCTAGGACTTTCTCTTGTGTTTTTGTGGGCAGTGTGGGGTCAGTTCATTTTCGGATAGTTCCTTGGTCCGACTTATATTTCTCAAGATCTATAGGCCCCTTCCTATGTAGTTGGTACTAGCTACAGGGTTTTAATCTATTGCACATGTCACTTCCAAGGCAGTTCCCTCTGTTTTAGCTTCTTCTCTTTGCTGGTCTCTTCAGTGTCTGATTTCCGCCCTGACACAAGGGGGCGGTGGTGGACACTTTTTTGGGCTCACTTGTTCAGTAGTGCTGTGGGGGGTGAGGGATGCTGCAAACGAATAACACTGGCATGTGCTCGCAGTGTCTCAGCCACACTGGGCCTGCCCCCACTCACGGCATGTGTGCCCTCCCTGCCCACACTGCTCAGGCTCTAGGTTACTCCGCTAGGAACCATCTGAGGCTGGCCCTGGGCTGCATGCAACTCCCAGGTCTAAGCCGCTCAGGTTCAGGCACTCGGGTAGTCCTCAGAGGTGCACACTGAGGAAACCAGAATTGAAAGAGACACGTGTATCCCAATGTTCATCGCAGCACTGTTTATAATAGCCAGGACATGGAAGCAACCTAGATGTCCATTAGCAGATGAATGGATAAGAAAGCTGTGGTACCCATACACAATGGAGTATTACTCAGCCATTAAAAAGAATACATTTGAATCAGTTCTAATGAGGTGGATGAAACTGGAGCCTATTATACAGAGTGAAGTAAGCCAGAAAGAAAAACACCAATAGGGTATACTAGCGCATATATATGGAATTTAGAAAGATGGTAATAATAACTCTGTATGCGAGACAGCAAAAGAGACACAGATGTCTAGAACAGACATTTGGAGTCTGTGGGAGAGGGAGAGGGTGGGATGATGTGGGAGAATGGCATCAAAATATGTATAATATCATATGTGGAACAAATCGCCAGTCCAGGTTCAATGCATGATACAGGATGCTTGGGGCTGGTGCACTGGGATGACCCAGAGGAAGAGTACAGGGAGGGAGGTGGGAGGGGGGTTCAGGATGGGGAACACATGTACACCTGTGGCAGATTCATGTTGATGTATGGCAAAACCAATACAATATTGTAAAGTAACTAGTCTCCAATTAAAATAAATAAATTTATATTAAAAAAGAAAAAAGATGTGTTTATATTCCCTAATGTTTAACAGAATATAGCATTTCAGTTCAGTTCAGTCGCTCAGTCATGTCTGACTCCTTGCGACCCCATGAATTGCAGCACACCAGGCCTCCCTGTCCACCACCAACTCCCGGAGTTTACCCAAACTCATGTTCATCGAGTTGGTGATGCCATCCAGCCATCTCATCCTCTGTCGTCCCCTTCTCCTCCTGCCCTCAGTACCTCCCAGAATCAGAGTCTTTTCCAATGAGTCAACTCTTCGCGTGACGTGGCCAAAGTACTGGAGTTTCAGCTTTAGCATCAGTCCCTCCAAAGAACACCCAGGACTAATCTCCTTTAGAATGGACTGGTTGGATTTCCTTGCAGTCCAAGGGACTCTCAAGAGTCTTCTCCAACACCACAGTTCAAAAGCATCAATTCTTCGGTTCTCAGCTTTCTTCATAGTCCAACTCTCACATCCATACATGACTAGTGGAAAATAAATAGCCTTGACTAGAGGGACCTTGTTGGCAAAGTAATGTCTCTGCTTTTGAATATGCTATCTAGGTTGGTCATAACTTTCCTTCCACGGAGTAAGCGTCTTTTAATTTCATGGCTGCAGTCACCATCTGCAGTGATTTTGGGAGCCCCAGAAAGGAAAGTCAGCCTCTGTTTCCACTGTTTCTCCATCTATTTTCCATGAAGTGATGGGACCAGATGCCATGATCTTCGTTTTCTGAATGTTGATCTTTAAGCCAAGTTTTCAGTCTCCTCTCTTACTTTTATCAAGAGGCTTTTTTAGTTCCTCTTCACAATCTGGTGAAGAGTAAAGGATGGTGTCATCTGCATATCTGAGGTTATTGATATTTCTCCCAGCATCTTGATTCTAGCTTGTGCTTCTTCCAGCCCAGTGTTTCCTGTAATGTATTCTGCATAGAAGTTAAATAAGCAGGGTGACATTATACAGCCTTGATGTACTCCTTTTCCTATTTGGAAGGAGTCTGTTGTTCCATGTCCAGTTCTAACTGTTGTTTCCTGACCTGCATATAGGTTTCTCAAGAGGCAGGTCAGGTGCTCTGGTATTCCCATCTCTGTCAGAATTTTCCAAAGTTTATTGTGATCCACACAGTCAAAGGCTTTGGCATAGTCAATAAAGCAGAAATAGATGTTTTTCTGGAACTCTGTTGCTTTTTCCATGATTCAGCAGATGTTGGCAGTTTGATCTCTGGTTCCTCTGCCTTTTCTAAAGCCAGCTTGAACATATGGAAGTTCATGGTTCACGTATTGCTGAAGCCTGGCTTGGAGAATTTTGAACATTACTTTACTAGTGTGTGAGATGAGTGCAATTGTGCGGTAGTTTGAGCATTCTTTGGCGTTGCCTTTCTTTGGGATTGGAATGAAAACTAACCTTTTCCAGTCCTGTGGCCACTGCTGAGTTTTCCAAATTTGCTAGCATATTGAATGCAGCACTTTCATATCATTATCTTTCAGAATTTGAAATAGCTCAACAGGAGTTCCAGTACCTCCACTAGCTTTATTCATAGTGATGCTTTCTAAGGCCCACTTGACTTCACATTCCAGGACTTCTGGCTCCAGGTGAGTGATCACACCATCATGATTATCTTGGTCATGAAGGTTCTTTTTATACAGTTCTTCTGTGTATTTTTGCCACCTCTTCTTAATATCTTCTGCTTCTGTTAGGTCCATATCATTTCTGTCCTTTATCGAGCCCATCTTTGCATGAAATATTCCCGTGGTATCTCTAATTTTCTTGAAGAGATCTCTAGTCTTTCCCATTCTGTTGTTTTCCTCTATTTCTTTGCATTAATCAGTGAGGAAGGCTTTCTTATCTCTTCTTGCTATTCTTTGGAACTCTGCATTCA